>NC_081165.1:8954691-9579691 GCF_012432095.1 Onychostoma macrolepis | reverse complement strand
TTAATCAATATTATTATATATTAATATATGATATTTAAAACTTACTTTACAGAAGAATTTGTTTTTATGCGTTTTATTTTATTTCAATAGTTTTGTCCATTATCCCTTATTTTCACCTCTTTTATGGATAAACATAATTAAAGTAGTTTATTTTTTTTTCTGCAAGTAGCCTACATTTGACACACCAATTATTAGATTCTGTAGACAGAATCCGCACACTGCAAATTATATTATTAAATATTAATAATATTATATTATTGTTTTTTTGAGTAAAAATATATGTTTAGAATATATTATTAATTTATATTTTATAACAATATTCTGTTTTACATTTTATTTTTAAGTTTATTTTGTCCTTTGGCCTGATTTTCTTAATGCTTGTTTTTAAGCATAAACATTAATTAAGTATTTAATTTATTATTATCCGCCTTTTTTGCATTTGTCTAAATGTGACACTTGCCAATTATTAGGCTATTTAAAACTTGTTCTATCAAACCTGTCAATACCATGCCCTGGTCTTGTTTCACCCCAAAGTCAAAAGAAATAAAAAATTATATTTCCAAACTCGCATTGCTTTTAATTTTTTTGTTGTTTTTTTTTTACCTACACAAAATGTAAATTTTATATTCTTTCTTCTGATTTTAGAGGAAAATGTTGTTGACACATTACACTCCCCCAAAACCTACAGAATAAACATTTAGCATCACTTTCCTGGCTATTTTGAGCTTTGTTTGGTAGTGATGTTTAGCTGCTGTACTACATTAAAATTCCGTGAATAACCCACACGGTGTTCGGTTCATGCATAATGTTGTAGGAGTGACATTTTTACATGTTTTGCACAGAAGGGATCACTGTGGCTTTCCTACAAAGGGGGATTGTTTTCAATGCCTGTGTCTCCTTTTGTGTGACAGCTACATGCTAACATGCCAGTTCAGCATGGACAATGACTTCAACTTCAACTCAGAATCACACAATAGCAGCAGACCACCAACCCTTTTGAACTGTCCGTGCATTGTTATGCACATCTCCTCAAAAGTAGAGTTCAGATGGTCACATGTAATAGGAATCACCTTTGTAGCCCGCCCATTTTTCACTAGAAGCTTTGAAAGTGTTGCATCAAACATGAATCGAAGCCATAAAATAAGTATAACGGCATCTCAAAGAAGTCAAGAGCTGAAGAGAGATTATCACACGACTTTTGATGTTTGATTTATGTGCGAAGAGGCTGCCTTTGAAGTGGATTTTATAAGAGAGGTCTTATTTTATGGTCTTTCATCCTTGTTTTGCTTCATTTCTTGATTTGTAAGGAAAGCGTTTCGCAGAGTAACACAGTGATCTCAAGGTCATGTTTGAATGAGGGTAGTTAGACTCCGGGTGAAGGGTGGAGGGTCCTCCCACAATCCCTTGTCCAGTGCCAACGTTGGCAGCGCCTGGCACGGACGAAAGGAAGGCAAGCGCACGTACAATGGCAGAGAACATGCTTCAAGAGAAGCTGCATGTGAGGCTCGGCCATTGTCTATTGTTTGCGCTTGTGGGCTGCTACACACGTCATTCAAAACATCTCTCAATGCATTCCTCACACAAATCACTTATTTATGACGTCATCATTATTTTTGACACCCTCGACAAGGATTTCTAAAACGTTGTTCTTACCCATGCAGATATAATATTTAGAACAAAGAGCCAAAAGTTTGAAAGTCTAGTTCAGTTTATTATCAGATAGCCATAATTTGCATAAATTTCGTTTCCATTTCTTATCATATTTTTTCTGGTTGTCTACTTGCATTATAGTTAATATTTTCTGGGTGGCTCTGCTTACTTTTCAAAATCAACCTTAACTAATAGGTTTAAATGAACCAACAGTGAAAGTTGAGAGTCTATTAATGTGTTTCCTTAAAACCATTGACAGCAGTAGAACATATTGCACTTACATGTTTAATTTTTTATGTGATTTCTATATTTTCTTTTTTTTAATGTATTTATTTTCATCTTAAAATTTTAGATGTATACATAAAATAATGAATGTTTAATATATGTGTATGTTGAAAATGTTAATATATATATACATTTATATATATATATATAATGTGTGATAGATAGATAGATAGATAGATAGATAGATAGATAGATAGATAGATAGATAGATAGATAGATATTTTTTAGATATTTATTTATAGATATCATTTATTTCAAAATTTAAATCCCAGGTCAGTTGTTCCTTGTCTTTTTTTTTTTTTTTTTAGATCATGTTTTATACATGTTTTATACTTTCATTTTTAGATTGACACAACAAAACACTATCATTTCTCTGGGCACGTTTACAGTGTGAGTTTTATAACTTTGAATTACCGTAGCTCAAGTGTGCTTCATAGTGATGTTGTTTCATCCTAAATACTGTGTTTAGTTGTCAGTACATAATAACAGTTATTCAAGAAAAGACACTAGAACTTCTGCAGAAAAGGGGCAAACAATGCAAGTTTGTGGGAGGCTGTCTGTACATACAGAAGCCAGAACATTGCAGTCACTATCCAACCAGATGACCTAAGGCTAGGAGGAGGGGGGGGACAGTGGAATCAGATGGTCCCGTCACCCTTTGTGGGCCGAGGGTTACAGATTCCACCACCAGCAGTACAGTACTGAGTGCAGTCTTTGTGTATGAGCGGCGGATGTGTGTGATAGAGATGTTATGAAAGCCAAATGATATTCCACAAAACCTAACAGTAATTAGGCAGAAAGTATCAGCCGGGGTCATGAAAGTTCTTTGGATGAATGTTCCATGCATAAATCTGTCAGATCTTATTTGGAAAGTTGTTCCTTGATGAAGCAAAGTGGCATTAATGCCAGTATTTTAGACAACATTGCTGTGGTGTTTGCTTTGGCAATTCAACAAATCCTACAGCAAAGATGACTACGATTAATCTCTTCAAAGTAATAAGATATTTTTCAATGGTTCTTGTAGCATTTTAGGTTTAGCTGAGAATATTATTTTTTATTAAAAATACATTTTGGGCTTCATAGGGTTCTTGAGGTTACTAAATGGTTCTTTGGAGATTAAAACAGCTTTTGATGTAGCGTTATACTTTGGTTCTTCTGATCTTTATAGCAGTAGATGCTCTTTGTGGAACAAAGTTCTCCAATGACATTATGTAAAACCCTTTTTGGTTCCGTTGGGAACCTTTACTTTATCAGTCAGTAAGACAAAATCTGTAACAGCAAATGTAGTCATCTTAGTTGTCATCAAATGTTTGTTTGCATATAATCTCCTCTTAACAACGATAAAGACGACCTGTGTGTTGTGTGGGGATGTGCATTCTGAACATATCTTTGGTGTTTGCCTAAACACTGGCCTTTTCTTCTCAACACAACTGCCATTCATCACTTCAAGACAATACGCTGTTATTAAAGCAATGATGCAGAATATAAGATAGCAAACTGTTTTCCATGCCACATTTATATTTCATTTTAATTTTGAAAGTGTCTCATAACTCTTCAGAACCGTTACATTGTGTCACTGCCTGCAATGTTGTAATATTTAACCACAAATCACAAACAGATGTGGCTATGATGCTATTTGTCATGAAAAAAAAAATTAATCATTCTAAACGCGCAATCATCAGCCACCATTCATAATTGATTTTTAGAGACGTCGTCTTCCTGGGACGGTCCCAGAAATAGATGAGAAGTGACTGATTCTGATTAGACATAATAAGTCCCCACAAAATTGACAATGACAGTGGCACTAAATGTTGATTAATCGCCATGTAATTGCATTCCACGGCATTTCAACAGTCTGGTAGAATCAGCGCCTCAGTGAGGTTAGTGTCACATAAGACTTTCATTATAATATGTCAAAATGCACATATTTTAATTTGATTGATTAAACGAGTTGATTAAATCCATGTGCACACAGCAGCTCTGTTGATTGCGCTTTTTTGCCACCAACCTACTCTAGCCAAAGAATCTTGATTTAATTATTATTCCATATAAAGTTTTTTTTTTTTAGATTTGTGTTATACATAACATATTTCTTAAAATTAAAGGTTCTTTATTGGCATCTATGGTTCCATGAAGAACCTTTAAAATCCATGGAACCTCGCCATTGCACAATAGTGGGAAAATGTTCTTTAGATTATTCAAATGTTCTTCACACTAGAAAAAAAGTGTTTCTTTTAAGAATGGTTCTTTGGGGATGGTTCATCGCTGTGAAACCCCCCTTGTGGAACCTTCATTTTCATCAAAATTTAACATACTTATGTCATTCTAAACCTATATGCCTGACTTCCTTCTTCTGTGGAACAATTTTGAAGAATATTTTGGTTTGTACATGAAGAAACATCCTTCTAAAGACGTTTTTATGTACTCAAACAGGTTTGCAATGACATGAGTTTGAGTAAATGATGGTAGACCATCCCTCTTCTTTGTTTAGTACTTACCATCCAGCGAGAGCAAGGAGTCAAAGATCTTGCACTGGACCTGGCCCGTGCTCTGAGATGCACAGGACATCCACAGGCCTTCATACAAGCCCACGGCCATAATGATGGCATCCCCTGCATATGAGGATTGCTTCCATTGGGGCAGCACCGTAGTGGAGATGATGCCAATCCATCCACCCAGAGCAAGAAAATATCCCAGAAGCTGAAACCCAGAGTTGGCCATAATTGTCCTTAATAAACTTCTGTTTCAGTGTAGAATTAGACCAAGTTCAGTGAAGTCAGGAAGCCACCTGCAGTTCCCTCAAGAATGTGCAAAGAAATCCACCTCGCTCAGAATGAGTCGAACGAGTCAAGATGAGCAGTCAAAGTCTGTCTGATTCTCGCCAACTCTTCGGTCACTCGCTGTATCCCTTTGTAGCTCTCGTTCACTTCAGTATCTCTCATTTGGAGGCTTCCTGTGACATCCCTTGATTCTGTCTAAAACTGAGTCCTTCAAGTCTCCGTTCTGAAAATACCCCACTTCTGGAGGCTGTGGAAAGAGCGTTTGGGGTGCCCAGGATGCCGTCAGGATGTGGTTGAGTGCTGCTTTACTGTCTGCATAGCTGTTCTTGTCACACACCAGTGCGTCTGGATGGTGCTCAGGGTGCAGAGCAGCAGGAATGGGGGGAAAAAAGGACTGAGAATACTTCACAGACAAAAAAAAAAAAAAAAAAGCCTTGACTGAGTGAATGCATTGGGGGTGGAGTGCCAGGCTGATGATTACTATCTGATTGGTGGTTTAGTGAAGAGAAACGCCTACTGAAAATAGTGTAGGAGGGACTAATTAAGCCCAGATGTCACTTGTGGAGTCAATCCGCAAGAGTGGGATGTGCAATACACCACAAAGCCATAATTGCGTAAAATTCTCAAAGTGAGCAAGAGTCTTCAAATCTTCACAATCATGTGTGGATTAAAATTATTGCTCCTGTGTCAGAAATGTGGCATCTGTTGGGTGAAGTTGTTTTCCCCATTTGAATGTGTTCCCGCACTGACCCTTGTGAAGCACTACAGAGGCGCATAAATCAGCGTTTAAACTGTGCTCGTTTGAAAGGAAATGTCACCCGTACACAAAAACTCTTGCTTCTGGTGGAGATTTAGGGGTTGGCCTGTGACAGCTCACAGGATCTCCATGGGAACCCGCTCGGTTTAATCACCGAGCGAGGGAAACACACAGCGGGTCTTGCTGCATGGAATGGAGGCGCCGTTTGGGTCTGATCACGGAGCAGTTGAACAGAATGTGAAAAACTTTCAGTGACAAAAGTAGAAACTGATTTAATTTATTTTTGTGAAGAGAATGCGAGAGACTTGCCAATGCAACCATGTCACCATGATGCCAGGCGTTGATATGCTGTTGCTAAGGTGTTCCGCACTAAAAAACAAACAAAAAAAAACAATTGCATATTATTTTCAGATACTATTACTTTGATAATATATATATATATATATATATATATATATAAACCTCATTAGACCAACAGTATTCCTCCAAATGTTACTCCAGCTACCCAACTACCAACTACAATTTTGCTGTTTTATTACAGGTTAGTATGGAAGCCAGTTTCCGCCACTGAATAAAAAAATATAAAAATGTAATCACGACTTTTTATCTCAGAATTGTGGGATATAAACTTCCATAGGCCAAATTTCCATAGGTTAGCATGCATTGCAGCATAAATTACGAGGCTACTGTTTTAGCCTTATTGTTTTGTTATTTGCTGGCTTAATTTATACTCTTGGATATAATTATATCCAACTTCACCTGCGTATTTACAGTATATTGACGTAAAGTGATATCCACTCAACTGTCTGATATTTATTTTAAAATGTAACTATATTATCACCAAGCTATGGACATTAGCATCATGATTTTCTGTAAATCTGCTTGGAAACAATGTGAATTATGAAAATATTTTTTATAGATTGCTGACTGGCCCAACTGAAGAGTCCACTGCTAAGTCTTGGATCCATATAACAGAATGCTTCTCCTCAGTAAGTCACATGATTTGAGGTATCTTTCATCTCTATAGGATAAATGGTGTGGGACGAGTTACGCACCAAAGTTTAATACCGAAGGTTAGTGGTTTCTTTCAAATTCCTAACACTGCATATGAGCAATAGCAATAGTAATGCCTGCCCTATCAAAGACCACAAATAATAAAGTACATAAAGGAGAGAGAAAGAACACAATGCACTGTCCTACATATTTCGCAAGCATAGAGCTACAGCTACAACAATAAAAACATCACAAAAAAATCTCCAGACCTCAAACTGCAATCAACTTTTGGACCCTTTTAAATTAGATAATTAATCTGGCGTCTAAGAACTCGTAGATGGCCATTACACAAGAGTTGTGAACAAGGACTTATGAAAAACAAGTCATTATTTCATTGACCTCGAAGAGGTGGGGCAGTTCTGTGTTTTTCCAAAACGTCTCATTAGGTTTTTCTTTGAAGCATCCTCTCGAAACAGGATTAGCCTCTACGGTCCATCCCGACACAGAGTCAGGGGTCGAATACGCACTCGGGGGCCCCTGGGATTGGTGTTATTACAGGGAGAGGGGTTAATTATCTAGATAGCAATGAACCTTCTTTTTTTCCAGAGACCACAAGACTATCCATTCCTTCTTTCAATTCATCCACAACCCCATCCCTCAATACAAATCACACACATGCACAAAGATGAATTCATAATCCCAGCCCCCATCCCATGCTCCGATCACCCCAGGGTTGCCGTTTACATTCGAGTGGGTCTCACTGAACTATGTAGCTCAGACAAACCCTTTTACAAACAGCTCATCAGCCCATCTCTCTGCATGGATTAAAATACCATGTAACTATGCTTGTATGCGCCTGCACAAAACCCACCGGGGGTAACAAGATAGATCCAATGTTCACGGTGGTCAGCGTGGGAGATAAATTGACTGATAGATGGAGTAAATTAACTTGAACCACATACTTCCTTCATATTTGAAACAATCTCTTTCAGACACTGGAAATGTTAAATGTGTGTCAAATGGCATTGTGGTCTATTTCATTTTAATTAATTATTTTATTTAATTTTTTGCCCTCTTAGTTTTGGTCTATTTCACAAATGTATGAACAAATCCTGATTTCCCGGACAGTTACCACCATTTATTTTTCTATGCAGAGAAAATTAAGAGAAGTTTCCAAAAGATTTGGGTATTTTTAGAAAAGAAAAAAAAAACATGCCTAAAAATTGAGGTGTGTTTAAAGTAGGCCTTATTTTGCGGACTTTAATACAAGGAAATGAAGTGTTGTTGACTACTGTATCTCTTAAAATGGAAAAAGTTGTGACTCGTCATCGTTCTCAGCCATTGATGTCCCATTCAAAAAGCTTTCTATTGCCCATGCATGCTTATATATCCATGTATACACTAGCAAAATTATACATGGCTTGAGTTTTTTTTTTTTTGCCCTGTAAAATGTTTTTGTAATGCTGGAATATAACTGTCTCTGTGGATTTCCAGACTGAATGTTTACAAGGCAAGATGTTCGAAGAGCTCCAGCCATTGAGGCAGTTTTTGAAGAATATTTCACTGTTTACGATTGGAGCATTCGAATACAGCATTTAAAACAACATGGAGTACAACACCAACCTCATGCACTCTACAGTATGACGGGTAAGTGCTGTTCTATTGCTTGTCTTCTCCAAAGACCTTTCTGATTTCAGATTCAGACACAATCAACATAGTATAGTATGAATAATACAAATAGTAAGTTGAGTAATTAGAGATTTTGTAAATTGAGAAAACTGTAGCTATAATTCAACATTTACATGCTAAGCTAAAGGAAAAAAGCAGTATGGATACAGATGGAGAAACTAAAGTGGATTGAAGTGAAAGTGCCCCTCCTTCACAGGCCCAAACTTCAGCGGCTTAGGAGCTCTCTGGGAAACTTTGACCAGTGAAAAGACCATCTGGTCAAGTTCACTGCTGGCTAATTAGCAATGAAACATTCAAAGGTTTTTTTTTCACCACTGTAGACTGCAGATTTGTGTAAAAAGAAAGTTACTTGCAGTTCAGACAAAATGAAGAGAATAAGTTAAAGAGATCCACACAAATGATGGATTGCGAGTGTTGTTTTATGTTATATATTAAAGGGTTACTCCACCCCAAAAATTAACATTTTGTCATTAATCACTTAGCCCCATGTCGTTCCAAACGCGTAAAAGCTTAGTTCGTCTTCAGAACACAATTTAAGATATTTTGGATGAAAAGCGTGAGGTTTGTGACTGTCCCATTGACTGCCAAACAATTAACACTGTCAAGGCCCAGAAAAGTATAAAAAACATCGTCAGAATAGTAAAGTTTTTTTTTTGTTTCTTTGCATACAAAAAGTATTATCAAAGCTTTATAACGTTACGGTTAAACCACTGATGGCAGATGGAGTATTCTGACTATGTTTTTTATACTTTTCTGGGCCTTGACAGTGTTAATTGTTTGGCAGTCAATGGAACAGTCACAAACCTCCCGGTTTTCATCCAAAATATCTTAAATTGTATTCCGAAGACAAATTAAGCTTTTACGGGTTTGGAACGACATGGAAGTAAGTGATCAATGACAAAAAATTTCATTTTGGGGTGGAGTAACCCTTTAACAACATTGACTACAGGATTTGTGTTTTTCTGCAACAATATGCATATAGAATGACATATTTGATGTGTTGCATAAAGGTTGAAATGCCAAGCAAAGTACAATATTACAATCAATTGCCAAGCTAATCTATTGCCAGTATGGGGAAATTTACACTGCTACTGCCTGTAGTACAGTGTCCAAATTAGCCTTCACATCTAGTTAAATACAGATTTTGACTTGTAAAATATGTTGGAAAATGTTAGATCTTTGTGGGAACTGAAGAAATAAATGTACCATAGATACTCAAGTTACCCAACATGCTTTGTGGCTAGGCTAAATTTGATCTGAATACCCACTAGGACTGTAAAAGTGTATTCAGAGTGCAATACATATGATTGTTTCTATGATGTGTTTTTAAATGTGTCCCGAAACAAATTTTGGAATACACTACATGACTTTTAAAATATGAACAGATCTTAAAACCCTAGGCATAGACTTTTGTAAATGGTTACAGAGAAAAATTGGATATCATACACTAAACAACTAAACGAAAAACAGCAAACGCACACAGAAACATAGAAGTAGAAGACGCTAGTAGACACATGACAAATGAAAACAATGTGTGTTCTAAAATCTAAAATCACAGTCTCTATCTAAAAAACTAAAAAAGTGTCACTGTTCAAAAATCTGGGCAAAAGTAGCAAAATTGTAAGCTATTCAAGCCAAAATCAATATAACAGAAAGGTTGTTTCATTTTGTACAAACAGTCTGTAAATCACATGATTCAGTGTGTTCTACACAGGAAACTGGTTAATGAGATTGATGAACTAAACAAATTAGGGTATTATCAAATTGTAAAGTGTACTCAGCCACTGTTATGTTTATGTGGTTAGAAGGGTGGGAATGTTGCAATGCAATCTAATTTGAAAATCTAATGTAATATTGCACAAAGAGGAACACAGTATGCCAGGCGTCCTAAATATGTTGAGCTGAAACAATACATTTTGGCATTGAGCTGTCAGTATATTTCAAGACAAACGTGGTACTGAGAGTATTTCCTATTCCAAAAAGGCAAGCTGTCAAGCCAGTCTGTAGATATCTGAAGTTGTCAGTTTGATTAAAGGTAGTAAAATTGCCCAAAATCAAAAGTGGGGGAAAAAATGGGTAAATGGAAACTGCTGTACTGGAAACAATTGTCAATGAAGCTTTAACAGTGTTATTGAAAAGAGGAAAGAGAGTTTCGAACTTGATCAAAGAGTCCGTCTCATGTGACAATGCCTTTTCTCATCAATCGTTCTGAAACCCATATGTGGCTGTATGACCCCGTTCCAGATTTGCTGTTGCCGTACGCTGAGCACAGAATCCGTCCTTGCATTAAGAAAGGTGGTCAGATCCTGTCCGTTTTTCCACTCCTCTTTTTCCAGGCCCTTAAGCTGAGCTTAAAAATCAGCTGACATGATCAAAGATACCAAGTCATATTCCAGCTAACAAGACCCGAGTGTTCCCAATGCATGGAGGAGACCTCCCAGAGGACGGGGACCTGCACCATGCTCTCCGACATGGGAAAGGACCGACTTTTGTGGCCCGAGCCCCATTACCTTTCCCATAATTGCTTTTTCCAGTGTTGTCGCCCACTCTTCCTTCTTTTGCCTTTATTGTACACATACAACTAAGGGAAGCCTCTTGCATTCATCCCACTTGGGCAGAGGGATCTTTTCTTTCACCCCTCTTCCATAATGTACATTTGGAGGGTTCGTGTTGAGCGCGCTTCTCAGGACATCAGAATGCACTCAACAGCAACAACGTCTAGAAAGGAACAAGAACAACGGGGGTCCCTCTTATTTGGCTATGCACTTATCTAGGTCCGGATGGGCTCTTTGTTGCCAACAGCCCCTGAATTGCCTCTTCCACCTGACAGACAGAAAAACATCAGGCTGGAGTGGTGCCTATAGAAAGTTCTGCTCGAGAGTTTCCACCTGGACTGGAGGGAGGGAGAGAGTAGCCAACATCAACATGCCCTCAAAGGGGGCCAAGCCCCGGGGCAGAGCAGCGGAGTTGGATGCGGGGGCTTGAAAATGGAGGATTAGAAGGGGAATGTGTTGGGCTAATCCACCATTATGCGGCGGCCCTCAGGTCTTTAGTGACCTCAAAGAGTATAAGGGCATTCTGCCGCCCAGAGAAAACCAGAATACTGTCCGAGCAATATCTAATGCGGTGGCAGAATTTCATTTCTGCCTCTAAATCAGGACAAGTGATGCCAGACCTTGCTGTGGCCTGTTGCATCCATGACAACTCAACATCTTTATTTGACAGATCTCCAACCAGCAAAGACGACCCACAAGAAATTGCTAATTCTGCCCTTCACACTCGTAATGGTTCCAGTAAGTCTTTCCTTGCCATTGTGGGAATTTTCCAGCTTTCCATATTTTCATTGTTAAAGGGGTCATCGGATGCCCATTTTCCACAAGTTGATATGCTTCTTTAGGGTCTTAATGAAAAGTCTATAACATACTTTGTACAAAATTTCTCAATGGTAGTGTAAAAAACACCTTTACCCTGTCAAAATCAGCTCTGTTTTCATCAAGCCATTTTTTAGTCCATGTTGCTTTAAATGCTAGTGAGCTCTGCTGACCCCACCCCTCTCTTCTGTGGAGTAAGGAGCAGTACTGTTTACTTTAGCCACAAAACTGGCTAACTAGCATGTTATTAGAAAAGTCGATGTGCAAAGGTTCATAAAAAACCCTTATACTCACTTCTTCTGTAGATGAAGCTGGATCACGAATGATTCACGCGAACATAGACGCATTTAGGCAGATCAGGAATCGGCGCATTCCCTTCAAAGTGAAAGTAACGTTAATCCTCTGCGTCTTCAGCAGCTCAGATGTCAGGAGTAAATGATGACTGCTTTATTCATTATTGCATCCAGGGCTTGACATTAACTTTTTTGCTCACTGGCCACTGTGGCTAGTGGTTTTCCAAATTTACTAGCCGCTCAGCATTTTCACTGGCCACAATCTTCTTGTTGGGTAATAACGTTTTATATGACTTAATACTGCATACAAAAATGTATTTAAATTGATTACCAGGTCATTTTTGACCTATTTAAAGGTCATTTTCCCCTAAAAGTATTAAATGCATGCATCATCATCTTTTATTAATAATTTCACTTAATATAATAAGATAATATAGGGCTGTTACCATTCATATGAAATCAGTATCTACAAAATAGATCTTTCCACTGTAGAAGAAACAGAAGTGACTGGAGTGGAATTCAGATGCATTTACACAGACAGTTCAATGTAGATGAAATATAGCAATAATGCATTTACACTGCATGCAAAATTATAACAACTCACATGTTGTGAGCTCGGTGTTTTAAAATAAATATATTTTTAATATACAAATATGAAATGTTGGGAAAAATGTAAAGATATACTACTATGAAAGTAAACCGCCAGTAGGTGGCAGCAATCTTAATTAATGAATCATTGAAGCATGCCTTCAAACGATTCGTTCAGACGGCTGATTCATTCAAGAATGAAACAAGTGCCTGGCCTTATGAATGGATCACTGTATCATTGACTCAAATGATTCAAAATTCACAAACGTGAATCATTCAGTAACGAAACACCGCTGTGTGTTGCTCAGTGATGCACGACTTTTCTGCTGTGATCTTTGTTTGGAACTATTTTCATTAACCAAATAGAGCAAAAACAGTCAACATTGACAATATATCCTTTCAATAAATTCAAATTCAAATATTGGACTAAAATGTATATTAACTACTCGTTTTAACTCTTGTATAAAATGTCAAATTTACAATTGTGGTTTTCAGGGAATTTCCCTCTCTTGGTCGTGTCATGTTGCTTAACTAGGCTGTATGTTATAAATATAAAAACTAAGTTACATTTTTATGTTTCTTCTGTGCGCAGTTACGTTCATTTGTTTTGATTTCTCCACGAGATTCTCTCACAGGCTGCGTGAGCTTCAACTGGCGCAACCTTGTTACTGATTATCCTATCAATCGCTGTTTACATGCACCAAATGTAATAAAATCAGAACCATTCTAGTTGAAATTTCGGTGCAATTAGATGTTTTAATCACATTAGTTGTCCGGTTTGGGCAAGTCAAATTCTTTACTTTCAATTGCCCCTTCAAAAAATCTACTTGTCCCGGACAAACATTAATGTCGAGCTCTTGTTGTATATAAAATTCAACCCGCCAGAGTGGCTAGTAGGAGTGACTGTGTTACCCGCCACAGCTGAAATCCACCCACATTTGGCGGGTTGGCGGGTTTTAATGTCAAACCCTGATTACATCCAACAACAGAACACCTCAATCGCTCAATTGGAGACATTCTTGTCTTCCACAGAGGAATCGAAATGGTTCCTCTGTGGCATCTCTGCGAAAACTCCCTTTACAACCTTTGTTTTGCATTGAAAATCGGAGGTAACTGAAGTGGTACCTTTTTGCTTTACCTAAAAAAGCAAATGAATTTCCAGCCAATTTCCAAATGCAGTCTCAAAGACACCATGAAGTTCTTTTCTACCTCTTATCACAGATCGCTTCTTGTCATAGACCTGCACCTACTACCGTTTGAAGTCAAGTCATTCCCTCCTCTAGCCAGTATGGATGAGCTTCATGGTTCCCCCAAGCACAATCGCACTGACTTGGAGCCTGTCCCAGCCCGGCACCGGAATGATCCAAGTCTTAGGGGAAATAAGACGACAGTTCATTGCAGTAACCACTGAAGTCATCATTCAGGCATCCATCAAAATATACCAACAATGCCACCCTCTGTTTCCATTTAGACAAGATTTGGTTAAGATTTTAAGTAACTTGATTAAAGAAATGGGAATACTTTTATGTGTATTTATGACTCCAGTGGACGTGAACTGTCAGGGTTTAGGGCTTTTGCAGATGTCTATTTCAGCTATTGTTAACTCTATCTGTATTTTACAGAAGCCCGATAGGCCTTTTTTGACTTGTTTTGTAGTGAACTTAACCTAATTTTCTTATGGTTACTACAAAACAACAGTCATGTTTGCGATCTTGATTTTCTCTTGATGTCAACATAAAGATGGTTATTTAACTTTTTCTCTTTTTTTCTCGGTCTGAAGATCACAAAAGCCATTAAATACTGCTGCATTGTGGATGTGCTAATTGTTTTGCCAATTAAATGGTTTGTGAAAAAAACAATGAGAAATTTGTCAAGACTACAATAAAAATTGTATTAAAAATGATGGTCTAAGGAAAATATTGAATGTACTGTAGTTATTTATTATTATTAATATTTTTCTGTAGCAGGTACTGAGTTACGTACTGTTATCTTACTTTTCCACAACATTACTTCAACATTAGTGTTTGTGCAGTTTATAAAATGAAAAAACAAAAGCACTTATCCTATGTCTATATTGCACATTAACATTTATATTCCTTAAAATGTAAGTCTTTCTGTGTTTAACTTGACTCTTAGTCTGATAAAGAAACCCTACAGATTGTGAGGAAGAACGTGCAGTCTGATATGAATGGACACCGTCAACATTTATTTACTCAGATGGCTTAAATTTTTTTTAACTCCCTGAAATTTAACGGTAAACCAGGATATGGTTAAATATCTGACAATTATAATTTTCATTGGCTCAAATAACTCCTTAAAGCTTGCCAATGTGTTTAGATTCACTTGTAACTGATTAACACTGACAGAAATATTAGGAAAGTATTGTGATTATAATGAAAAGGATCAAATTCGTGTCTAGCACTTGTCCTGTTGCTCTAGCCTCATGGAAACTTTGGCTGATTCTATGTCGGGTCCTGATAGCCTGCTGTTTTTCAGCCACCTTTTCAAGCCGTAGAGTTAGAATTAATTTCGTCAGGACGCGTCCTGCTGTGTCCGGCTAAATCCTGCCCTGGGAGAGACGTGCTGATGCTGTCTCTGTGGAAACCACTAATGGATACTTTCAAACTCCTCACTTTCATCTAACGTTTCTTCAGTGAACAGAGAAAACAAGAGGAATGGTGCATATTTAGCCTCAACTGACACTTCTTTCAAAGGGCACATCATTGACTTCTCGGAATTTGTCATGTTTCTTTCACTTTTTCTCCTGCCTTTACAGGAAGGAGCAGTTCTCAGCAGAATACTTTATCACGAGACCTATAGTTTTGACATTTATAGCACCTTACTGTAAAAATGTAAGATGCTAATAAGCTTTTTTATTGAGAAGAGGTCCCTGTGATTTCACTGAATCTGAAATCATTATATTTGCATGTGCTCTTTGCATCTGATTCATATTGTGCATAAGCAAATAGGATGCAAAATCAAAACTGACTTTTGTGTGGAAGGTGCAATCATTAATAAATCTAATTCACATAAAAATTGAAAAAATTCATTTAAATGCTGTTTCTGCTCAGTAAGCACTTGGTGTCATAGAACTACTATTGTTTTAAAGTAATTTTAATTTTTATATTCTCTGTTTTCATTAATTTTATTTACAATTTATAATGTTTTATAAAATTTATAAAATAATAAAAAATTTTGTCAATTTATTATTATTATTATTATTATATGTCTAAATATTTTTCTTTTTAATACAGGTTTGGTTATTTTGATAAATAAATTTAAAATAAATGAAACTGAGAAGCCTTGGCAACTATAGCATAAATAAATAATGAAAGTAATGAAAGTTTTATCATTTTAGTTTTCATTTTCATTAACTATAATAACCCTTCCTTACTGTGAACGATTGTGTGCATTTAATTTTTTAATATTTGTTTTGACTTCATAGTAGCATGCAGAGCTTCTTCAGCCATTTAGTCTGATTAAATCCTGCCCCTCTCTCTCTCTCTCTCTCTCTCTATATATATATGTATAATCCTATGTATTTGTATAATGTATATAGGATTATATATATATATATATATATGCACATACACACACACACACACATAAAATAATAATAATAACAATAATAATAATTATTAACCTTCCTAAAACCTAAAAAAAAAAAAAATGCATCCAGTCCTACCAGCCTAATTATGCACATTTTCCTAAAGACCAGGGCTGCATTTCTCAAAAGCATTGTAAGCCTAAGCTGATCGTAGTTCCATTGTCACCAATAGAGCTATGATCAATGCAATGCTTTTGGGAAACGCAGCCCAGATTGTTCAGGCAACGCAACACACAGTTGATGCTTAAAATATGTAGTCCCAAACATCCCTGTCAGTGAATAAGAAACAGGTTGTTTAGTGGATTTGCCCCTCTGTGTCCCGTAAGGCTCAGGGGTGAATGCCATTATAAATGTCTGATAATGGAGTAAGACAAAAGATCTAGTATGGACACAACAGAGTATGTATCATACTGCTTGGTACGGACCACAGATTACTTCTGAGTGAAAAGGCATATATACATGTAATACTGTATTGTATGCCAGTCACAGTGTTAAGGCTTTGCTTTTCTTTTCTGTCCGAACAATAGCCAGCCACACACACCACAATCCCTAAAGCAGACAATGTGGTCTGTGTCTCCCAGAGTTTGTATGACACGGCGGGCAGCCCCACACAAAGACGGCATACAGCGGAGACACACGCCCAAGAAAAGGACTGTAAATGTGCTCGGGTAGCCATCAAACATATCTGAATGCAAACAAACTTCATGTGATAGTTTCTTCATGAACGTCTCTACATAAATAAATCATGCATTTCAGTGAAAAGTTATGTGCGTCATAGATTGAACTGACCAGCAGCGACGCTAATTAACCCCGGCCCTTACGCACACAAGTCAGTGTCCTCATGTAAAAGGTCAGATGGACATGTGTGGAGTGTGCAGATGACAAAAGAAAACATGCAACACTACAGAAAGTGCTTCCAAAGCCATTAACATGGAAGTCTGAATTATTTTGCATTTGTTTTACATCTCATCAGCTCAAACAAAAGACAATGGATGTGTGGTAACAGTAAAGGACTGAACCAAGTGTCCAAACACCAGCAATCACAACACTGTAAACTCATAAAGTACGGTATGTAAAATCAGATATATTTTATAACATGTATGCATGAAGTCTGAAGTGTTTGGTCATTGTTAATGGCGTTTTGCCACTTTCAGGGCAATCAAACTTACCAACAAGACCATCTCAGAGGTATTTTTCTTTCCTTCAAGCATAGTAAACAGTGTATATTTCATGTGCATACACTGCATACAGCTTCCAGTGACACATATACACACAATATATATATACAGTATATATATATATATATATATATCATTTTTATTTTTTTATTTGTGATAGTGATGTCCTGAAGAGTTAAACTGCCTGCTGTTCTTCAGAAAAAAACACAAATGTTTTTTTTTTTTTCTCAGCATCTTTTTTTTGCGTATTTGAATCCTTTCCAGCAATGACTGTATGATTTTGAGACCATCTTGTGTTGGGGAGTGTTGAAACCACTTTTTACTCAAATATTCAAAATTTTCAAAATGACACTAATTGCTACTCCAAATAGTTACAAAACTTGGAATTTATTGAGATAGCTTAAACAGCCAACTAAAGGTAACTAAACATTATTTTAAGTCAAGCACGAACACTTACTTTTTAAAGCTGAAACAATGCATTATTTTTTTATTCTAATGTTGAATTTTAAGTAGTGATAATCGCAGCAATCACTTTTTTTAAGTGTATTTACAAAGAAACAAGACATTGCATTTAGACTGAAATAGTATTTTCTTTTTCCAATAGTCATTTTATTAACTACGTAAAATCATGTCTGGTGTTACTGACATCTAAAAGGAAATTAACCTGGTTTTTGTTGATTATTTATTTCTAGAACACCCTTGGTTAATGTAAAAATAATAAAATAAAAAACATCAAGTGGTAATTGATACTGTGCTTAAATATTCTTTCCACCCAGTGTAACGAGGCCTGTTGAGTAACATTTTGACTATAAGAGTCATTGTCCCCATCAGTCCCTGGCATTCTGCTCATGGCTATTTCTTCCCACTCCTCAGCAGTGGGAGGTACACAAGAGAAACTGTTTGTGCCGCTAACAAGGGGAGGTAAAGACACACAAGGGGTCTCATTGCAGCTGCCACAGGTCACCTTTCACGTTCACCTCCACTATTCAACTGCCAGCACGCTCCAGGTGGACTATTCAATGCCTCTTTGCAAGCTGTGGCCTAATAAGTAAGAGCAAAACTAGTCAGAATGAATTGAAACATTTGCTCTCAAAACTTTGTGCATTGTGCATTATATAAACTCTTTAGATGCAAATGATAAAATGTCAACAAATAACCCAGATAACATGGTGTAAAAGCTTTAATTTCCTCAAAAGATTATGAGTAAACCACCAAAACAATGGGGTTTGGTTTGCTCGCCAATTCCTTACCACAAAATGTGGATATTGTTTACTGGTTAGCATGTAAATTCTAAGTATGCAAAACAGCCACTGCAATATGTGGACAAAAAATAAGTGCAAAATATCCTAGAAAGTTTAGTCACCGTTAGCTATTGCTAATAGCAATTAATAATTTACATAAGTGACACCCTCATTGTAGAAAGTTTTTTCATCAATATCAAGCTCATCAATATTTTGAATGTTTTCCCCAAAGAGAAAGGCTGTCAATTTAAAATGCTAAAAGCTAAATGCTAAAAGGTAATTTTGTCAGCTTTGACAGGGCTGCCAACTCTCACACATTCAGCACTTTTCTCACGCTCTCACACTACACACACACACACACACACACATATATATATATATATATATCTAAAGTAATTTCAGGATGTTTCCTATCATTTTAAATTATCAGAATGTATCTATGACAAAGGGTTCTAAAAATATTGCTTTTTATAAAAAAAAGTGTTTCTGTGGCTCAATTTGCCCCAAGGTTGGGGGTAACTTGACCCAAGTCAGTGGGTAAGATGCACCATCTGAATGTAAACCGACCATCTCATTGAATCTAATTCAAACCCATGTGGAATTTTAAGATAATTTACCTCTTTTAAAAACTAATTTAATAATCAAATTTCCTTTTCATATTTTGTTTCTTAAATCTAACTTAAACAACATAAAACCAACCAAATTATGTTTAAATTCAGTCTTTAGTGGTTTGCATTTCTGAAACAATATGTTGAACACCAAAGTTGCAATCTTCCCAAAAACAGACTAAACAGAGTTTAGAGAGTTTAAATAAAAAAAAAAAAAATAAAAGAAACCGAATTAGAATGAAGGAATAAATGTCAATGAAACTAATAAACATTTTAGTCAAAAGATTCTTGGCATTGCAGCTTTTCTGCAACGGTGAACCGGCCATTAGGGACTTGTAGGTGGAAAGATATATCTGATTATAATGTGACGTAAAGCATCTTCTGGTTCTTATCAGAGAAGGATTTGGTGCACTTGTACACTGTCCCTATTAAATAAACTACAAATAATATTTATATATATATATATGATAAACTATATCAGTTGTGTGATATCACATTAAAATACCAGTTTATACTTCAGAGATTTAACTACTTTAGTGTTTATGGTGGGGTAAGTTAAAATGCTGGCTCAATTTACCCCAAAGCATTTGGCTCACTTCGCCCCATAGCTGCCATTTTGGAAAAAACAAAAAACAAACAAACAAAAAAAACTAGCTTGTTTACCTATTCAGGCTAATATTTAGCTTAATGATTTGCATGGTATTATATGTTGCTAAATCACCCATATGCATCATAAATATTTCTTAGACCTGGATAAATGTACTTTGATGTAACGGCCAATACATCTGTTATGCTAAAATTTTACTTTGACAAGCCAAAAACAGTTTTTAAAGTAAATGGGTGGCTTCCACTCCCTTCCACCAGAAATAATGGGTGGTTCTAAAATATATGGTCACATGACAGTAAAAGTGTACAGTTGGCAAGATACAAGGTGTGGGTCAACTTACCCCACTCTCCCTATGACTTTAACTGCTAGGCATGTCCAGATGTCAGACAAAACTCTGGTGTTTTATATATATATAGCCTATATATATATATATATATATATATATATATATATATATATATATATATATATATATATATTGTATTCAAAATGGCTAGCCTGGTGATGTCTGAATGAGAGAAAAATCCACAGCATGATTACTGCAGTGACTCTGATGTACTTCCAAGATTTTTCCCCCAGTCAGTGAATAAAATGAATCAAAATAATCTATTTGCAGCAGTAATTGACTTTATCAAGCACATGGAAGAAAAGACTCTTTAAGGAGTAATTGTAGGTGTCCTAAAGACTGCCTTGAATATAACTGGCAATGCCGTTGTCAAGAAAATTGCACTGGGTGGACCAGACATGAAGAAGAACAAACAAAATAAGGAAAAAGTGAAAGAAATAACCACTGTGAAATAGCCATTGTGGCATTTCAGAATTACTATTTTATATAAGAATGCCTCAAACAACTACAGCTTGTGTTGCTGGAAACAACGTACTTGGAGAGTCATTTCAGAAAAAGCATGAAACGGACGCTCAGCTCCATGCTGCCACCTAGTGCAGCGTTACGGTAGTGCATATTCATGAACTCGCTTTTAGTTTGCTAAATCACTTTAATATCCTATGTAGAAAACGGAATTTATGGATGAGTGAGCCAACGGTGAACGTGATTTCACCAAGTACAACATGCTCCTGGATCAACATCCTTGTTGATCCCAGAACAACAATTCAATCAACGAATTAGAACTGAGGGATAATTTTTCAGGAAATATCTGTTGTAGGCTTACAATCAGGTTTTCCCACTGATTTTAGGAATACATTATGGGTAGGGTTAGGTTTAGGGATAGGTATTGGGTTAAGTCTATATTTTTGGACAGTAATTTTGATCCAGGATCAACAAAAGATGTTGATCAAGGAACATGTCTTGCTTGGCAAAATCACCATGGCATCCCCCAACATCTGAGCATTGTGCCTGTGAGTTTTTAACCACTCAATATAAATGTACTGCACTGTTATAATTTAAAAAGATGTCACTTTTATTCAGTAACTACTGTGGGAATGCAAAGTGGTAAATGTAATCTCTGAAAGCTGCCACAGTCTTTCAAGGAGTATGAAATGTTTTACTGCTGTATTTCGGTTCCTGAGACAAGCAAATATTTAATTATAATTCAGGTAAAACAGAAAATTCAACACTCAACTGTCAACTTGACAACTTAACTTAACTTGTCAACTCACACAACAGTCAACTTGATTGTCAAGTCTGCACTCCTGTGATATGGTTTCGAATTCATGAGTCTTTAAAAACAATGTACAAAAACACAAACCCATCAGTACTCCTCTATCAATGATAAAAACAAAACAAAAGAAAAACTCAGAATCAAACACATAACCTCTTCTGCATGAGGCTCATAACTCATCCTTGTGGTTTTCAGCTGTAGAGTCTTTAGGTTCTGTGCTATTTGGCTTTGCAGTATTTTTAACAGTTGCTTTGCCTGTTTTCTTCTTTTTATCTGACGTTACAGGTTTTGTCTTGTTAGCTGTTTTTGATTTATTTTTCTCTGCTGTAGTGGTTTTTGTTTTGTCTGACACTTTGCTCTTTGTTTTGTCTGCTTTAGCTTTTGTTTGGGTTTCTGTTTTCTTTTTAGATGCTTTGGCCTTTGGTTTTTCGCTTTTCTTCACCACTTTGCTGTCAGTTTTGTTATCCTCAGTAGCTTTGCTGGGTTGTTCTGTAGATGTGCTTGTCTTTACTGTGTCTTTTTCTGTTGTTTTAGCAGAAACTGTTCCTTCATGTTCAGAGGGTTTCGTGTTACTGTCCGTTTCTGTTTTCTGGACATCAGCTTCAACCGGGCTGGAAAGCTTTTTCAGAAGTTCTTCAACTTTTAAACGCTCCTGTGGACACAGCACAATGCAACAAGGTTAGACATACTGAGGGAAATATTAACAATTACGTCTTAAGACAAAACAGGCCTGTGTTATTTTAGTATTATTTATATGGTAATGTGGACCTTGGACTTTCTCACTAACAGACCACAGCCACAACTCCTCCAAACTCATTTTAAACACTGGTGTTCCACAGGGCTGTGTACTAAGCCCAATCCTGTACTCCCTCTTCACCCATGACTGCATACCTGTACATGGCTCTAACTCTATAATCAAGTTTGCAGATGACACCACGATAAGGCCTACCACCAGACAGGTTTCGCAGACTTTTCTCCAGATCTGCTGAAGGGCCGTCAGGAATTAAAAATATATGTGAGAACATTTAAAAGTAAATTAACATGCCGCCAAAGAAAGCACCGATAGTCACGGAAAGCGATGAAATTAAGAAATTGTTGGAGTTCATGGCAAAGGAGATTTCTGCAGTTAAACTACAGCAGAAATCTATCCTGGATCTCGTGGAGAAGATGAAGGCTCTCCGGATCCAGAACGCTGAGAAGGAACGGCGTTTGGTGTACCTGGAAAGCAGAGTAGCGGAGTTGGAACAACACACAAGGATGAATGATGTGATCATCACTAGGCTCCGCATAAAACTGCAGTCTTACACTCAAGCGGTGACCGCTAACAGCGGGGGAGGGGGGGAGTCCGGTGAGCAGGATAGCTCCGTGGAGCAACAGGTGTTTACTTTTCTACAATCCAAGGGGATCGAAATGGATTCTGATAACATCAGAATCTATCCAGAATCCACGTCTTTATAACCAACACTTGACAAAACTAAACGCGTACATCGCTAGAAAAGCACGCTTCCTGAAGAAACAGGGAAAAATTCAAAACACGTGGACTATAAACTGCAAAATATTCATCAAATTGAATGGAACGCCAGAGCAAGCAAAAGTTTTGGTCATCAAAAACATTGACGAATTAGACAGGTACCAAAGATCAACATAAACTGGAGGTATGAACACTTAAAAAAACATTAAACAACTTATGAATGTTCACATGATGTAATGCATATGCAACCATGATTCAGTTTACATCTGGAGATTATGAGATCAAATTATGACTGTTTACGATCAACTGGAACTGAGAACATTTCAATATACTGATCATAGACTACATGACTTGGAAAATTACATAGACCCGGGAAAATAACTTATTTTCCAATGTCAATAATGACTGTTGCTATTATACAGAGGAACAATTTAATCAGTATGTTAAAATGGAAATTAAATTGTCATTAATTCATTTTAATAGTAGAAGCAAGTATGCTAATTTCAATAATATTAAGGAATATTTGAAACAATTTACAAATCCATTTACAATAATTGCTGTATCTGAAACATGGATTAATGCTGACAAAGGAATGGATTTTGAATTAGAAAGGTATGAAGTTAAATATATAAATAGAAAGAATAAGAGTGGAGGAGGAGTGGCTTTGTATGGGGATAAAAACTTGAATTATAAGGTGGTAGAAAGTATGACAACTGTGATTGATAACCTGTTAGAATGTATAATAATTGAAGTATGTCAGGGGGAAAAAAAGAATGCTATCATTAGTTGTATATACAGAGCTCCAGGCTCTAGTATGGAACTATTCAAGGAGTGGATAGAAGGAATGTTTTCAAAAACTAATCAAAAAGTTATTTTTATTTGTGATGATTTCAATATTAATCTGTTAAATCCAAGTAAGCACAAAATGACTGATGAATTTATTAATACGATGTATAGTATGGGTCTATAGGTATTATATGTGAACTAGAATGACCAAAAATGACTAGACCCAGTAGAATTACACTTCATTGTGCCATTTTGATTGACAACATATTTACAAATGATATTGAAAATAATACTGTGGGTGGATTGTTAATCAGTGACATTAGTGATCATCTACCGGTTTTTACAGTTTATGACAACAACTATAAGAGAAATCAGACAGATGTAAAACAAGATTACAGACGAGTGAGGACAGAGAAATATATGAATGCATTTAAGAGTGACTTATTAGACCAGGAATGGGGAGTCGTATATAAGGAAAATTACGTTGATAATGCATATAATATATTTAAAAAAAATTTTTATATCATTATATGAAAAAAAAAAAAAAACTGTCCAATTATACAATATTATAGAAATCAAAAATATATAGATCGACCCTGGATAACACAGGGTTTACAAAATGCCTGTAAAAAGAAGAATACACTCTATAGATAATTTATAAAACAAAGAACTAAAGAGGCATTTAATAAATATAAAAAATATAAAAATAAGTTAACTAGTATTCTACGGGTTTGTAGAAAGGAATACTATAGTAAAATATTAAATATTAAATTATTAACAAAAATAATATTAAAGGAATATGGGGTTTATTAAATAGTATTATAAAACAAGGTACAGGACAACAAAGTTATCCTCGATATTATATTGATAACAACACTACAAAGGATCATATGGATGATGTGGTTAATAGCTTTAACCATTTTTTTGTGAGTGTTGGACCAAAATTGGCAGAAGAAATTCAAGATCCAATGTCATCGGGAAGATTGGAATGAAAAGTTAATTGAAAGAAATCCCAACTTAATGTTCCTTACAGCGGTGGAAGAAAAATAAGTAATAAATATTGTAAATAAGTGTAAATATAAAACATCTACTGATTGTAATGACGTTGATATGGAAATTGTGAAAAAGATCATTGAGGGGATCTCTAAACCAGTAACATATATTTGTAATCTATCATTTCAAACTGGTACATTTCCAAACAAAATGAAAATAGCTAAAGTGGTTCCACTTATAAAACTGGGGATAGACACA
Organism: Onychostoma macrolepis; assembly: GCF_012432095.1. NCBI lineage: Eukaryota > Metazoa > Chordata > Actinopteri > Cypriniformes > Cyprinidae > Onychostoma > Onychostoma macrolepis. Next base: position 9,554,917 of record NC_081165.1, on the reverse strand, counting down.
ACTTCTCAAATTACAGGCCTGTTTCCCTAGTTCCAGAATTTTCCAAAATTCTAGAAAAATTATTTAATAATAGATTAGACAAATTTTTAGATGGACATAAATTAATTTCTGACAGTCAATACGGATTCAGACCAAACAGTTCCACATCAATGGCATTAATTGATTTGGTTGAAGAAATTACAAAAGCTAGAGATCATAAGCAGTTTGCAGTTGGAGTTTTCATTGACCTTAAAAAAGCTTTTGATACGATTGATCATAATTTATTAATTAATAAACTGGAACGGTATGGGATAAGGGGGTAGTATTGGACTGGGTAAAAACTTATTTAAGAGACAGAAAACAGTTTGTGAAGTTGGGGGAATATTCATCTTTGTGCTTGTGCATTGCTTATGGCATCCCCCAGGGGTCAGTACTGGGTCCAAAGTTATTTCTGCTTTAATATAAATGATAACTGTAAAGTATGAAAAAATAGTAAAGTTAATTTTGTTCGCAGATGATACAAACATTTTATGTTCTGGGGGAATTTAAAATAATTATTAGAGACTATTACTTTAGAAATGAGTAAATTAAAAAGGTGGTTTGATATAAATAAATTATCATTAAATGTTAATAAAACTAAATGTATGTTATTTGGAAATAGTAAAAAGAGTACACAAGTTCAGATACAGATAGATGGTGTGGACATAGAGAGGGTAAATGAAAATAAATTTCTTAGGGTGATAATAGATGATAAATTAAGTTGGAAATCTCACATAAACCATGCACATAATAAATTGTCTAGAATTATCTCAGTACTGAATAAGGCAAAGCATGTTCTGGACCACAAATCACTCTACATTCTTTATAGTGCATTAATATTACCCTACTTAAATTATTGCTCAGAGGTTTGGGGTAATACATATAAATGCAGATTATTATCATTATCTATGTTGCAAAAAAGATCAATACGGATAATTCACAAAATTGGTTATAGAGATCATACAAATTCATAATTTTTTTAAATCAAAGATATTAAAATTCATTGATTTGGTTCATTTTCAAACAGCACAAATAATGTATAAAGCAAAAAATAATTTACTCCCTGGCAATATTCAAAAAGTCTAGTGCTCAAGCAATGCCCAAGTGTGACCCAGTTTAAAAAGCAGTATAAACGTATGGTTTTAAATCACTTTGTTTTTATTGTTGTGATTATTATTATTTTTAATGACTATTTCACTTCCTTTTATGTAAAGCACTTTGAATTACCACTGTGTATGAAATGTGCTATGTAAATAAACTTGCCTTGCCTTGCCTTCTCAGAATGTATATGGAGGAAGTACGGATCTGATTAGGTGTTCTTACAGATTATTTAGTCATAGTTTTTATTTAGGTTCTGTTTGTATAGATACTATAAATATATGTAGGAAAGTCAAAAGAGTGTATTAAGACAAGGATGAGATGACAGAGTTATGAAGTTAATTTGATTATTATTGTTATTGATTATTGTTTAACACAGATATTATGTTGCTTCTCTAATTTTACATGCAAGTATAGCCGAAATCACAGCACATCTATTGTCTTATCTTATGTGTATTTGATTTCATCAGATGATGGCTCGATTATCAGGATTTTTGTGCAGATTAACATCTTGGAAAGGAGAGCTGGTTATGTTGATCGCGTTTATGGGTCACGTTTCAGTCACTATTTCATATCCATTCTGTGGTCTGACAACAGAAACAGTAAAATATATAAAATGAAAACAGTTTTAATGAGAATTTAGCTTCATCTAAATACAGTATGTGGGCACAGAGAGGGAAACAAATGTAATAATAAATAATATAGGTACATTTTGCATTATTCAGAAGAAGAGCTGCCCTGTCATGCAATAATGTAAACAGGTTTGTGTCAGTAAGTTGCTCAGTGCAAAGAAAGAGAATTAATGGGAACCTGGATTTTTTTTTTTTCATGTGTCTAATAGACATGAACAAGTTCTCTGAAAAACATCTATGACCTTTGAAACATGTCTAGTCTTCATGCTCTATGTTGACTATGGTTTCAATAATAATAAACATACATTTGCATAAAGCATCCATATTTGTCCATGCCCATGTTGATTAGAGTATTAAAAACTAGAAAAGTATTAATTTAAGGTACATTTAGAACAAATAAAAATGTGCGATTAAATTGCGATTAATCACGAGTTAACTCATGACAATCATGCAATTAATCGCGATTATAAAAATTATAATCGATTGACAGCCCTAATTTATATACATATTGCTATTTAATTATTACTTCTGCATTCCATTGGCTCTGTGCATGTACTCTGCACAATGACAATAAAGTTGAATCCAATCCAATCTAATATTTGGAATTAATTTTAGTTTTGAGTTTTAGTAATTTGTTATGTGATTTTGTCATTTTTATTATTTTTTAATATTTCTATTTAGCTTTTGTTATTAATTTAGTTTTAATATATTTGTACTTCAACTTATTCTATTTCAGTTAGTTGCAAAGGCCACATTTCTAATTTTCAAGTTTGTCTTATTCAATATTTTTATTTAATTTCATTTCAGCTTTATTTCAATTAACTGTTTGAGTCAACAATAACAACACTGCAACACACCCCAGGAAAGTTTTCGTTTTCCAGTTCAAATCTACAGTAATTCCTGTTTTATCGCTTTATTTTACCATTCACAGAACAGCACTGAAAGTCATACTTGCCTTCTCATTGTGATGAGGATCCAGAGTGAAATGAAGCACCACAGCACACCTCTGGCCTTTGGTTACTGCGGTCACTCCGTGAAGGTTCTCCTGTCCAGCTCTGAATCCCACGACTCTACCACACTGAGGCTTCACCACTGCCTGAAGAGACGGTAGAGTGAAATAACATCCGTCTTAGAAAATTCATACCACAACAACACATTTTAACAACACAATTAATTAGAACACGCTGCAACATGGACAGCGACCAAGTCTAACATGAATCTACTTTGAAACTTTGACTCTACACACAGGAAACAAAAACAAAGTGATAAACAGCAGTACTTTACAACATATTTATTTAGTTAGAAATCGAATCGGTTGAATTGGTTCATTGAAATGAACTGTTTGAACAAACTGATTTTCTAAAATGAATCAGACTTCCCAATGACAGATTAAGATTCCAAGTCACTTATTTTACTTAGTTACTCCTCTACACAGCTCACTAGTTTGAGTAAAAATAATGTGAAACATTTAGAAATCTTACAGAGACAGTTTTGGCATCCGACTCAGTGAAGGTAAAATCTCCCCCTTCAAAGTCGTCATTGAGGTACAAAATGGCACTACAAAGCAAAACAGAATGCATTAGTGAAAACACTATAAACTAAATAACCATGATGCTTCACTGGTTCCTCAAACAGCAAACCTGTAGCCTTGATCGTTGTATGCTGACAGCTCTTTGATACAGCTGTTGAGCTCTGAGATAAGCAGACAGTCTGTGCGCTCTTCTTGTTTCTCTGGTATGAAAGAGATCAACACATGCTTGCTTAAGAACTAAATAGGTCTGTGCTCAAGATGCAAAAATTAACATGCATTTCTCTAAAAAAAAAAGTCAGTTTACCGATGGCAGATCGGCAGACCAGGTTTGAGCTGGAGAAATATAGGGGCGATTCCAGACCAAAGTAGGATTCCAGAACCTTACGAATCTTCTCACTGAGGTCAGAAAACAATTGTGCGCTCTTCAAGGGAACCAGACCCTCCTGGCCAAGATATGAGGGGAAAAAATTGAATTATACAATGAATTATACAATGTACTTGTAAGAAAGTCTAAGAACAAAGAATATCACTTTTGTATATGTGCAATACAGAGTCTTCAAAATCTAAATCAGCCTAATACCTCAAGCATAAATTATTTTACTTCATAAACTTTAAAAAAGAATGGTTCCAAAAGGTTGTTTTCAGCAATCCCATAGAATAATCATTTTTGGTTACCCAAAGAAGCTTTCAGTAAACAGTTCCTGAAAGAACCATTTTTTTCTAAGTGTGAAGAACATTTAAAAATGTTTTGACTATAACAAATCTTTTGTAGAACAGAAAGACTTCATGGATTTTAAAGATTCTTCATGGAACCACAGATGCCAATAAAGAACCTTTATTTTTAAGTGTATGTTTGGCTTTATTATTATTATTATTTTTTTTTTCAAACACATCCTGCTGTTCAGAGGTTTGGGGTCAGTAAGATTTTTAAAAAGTAATTAATACTTTTATACAGCAATGACACATTCAATTGATTTAAGGTGACAGAAAATACATGTTACAACATATTTCAATTTCAAATAAATGCTGATTGCTTTTGAGCTTTCTATTCATCAAAGAATCCTGAAAAAAAGTATCACAGTTTCCACAAAAATATTAAGCAGCACAACTGTTTTCAACATTGATAATAATACGAAATGTTTCTTGAGCAGCAAATCAGCATATCAGAATGATTTCTAACTGATCACGTGACACTGAAGACTGGAGTAATGATGCTGAAAATTCAGCATTGCATCACAGGAATAAATTACATTTTAAAATGTATTCAAATAGAAAACAGCTATTTTAAACTGCAAAAATATTTGACAGTTAAATTTATTTTTGATCAAATAAATTCAGCCTTGGTAAGAGGATTATGAACAGTAGTGTAGCTACATAGCCCAACAAAAACAAACTAAACGACTGATAAAGTGTTGCATGTTGCTTTAACAGGTTAGAACATAGTGCAAATACTAGTTTCATGAATTCATCGAATTCAAGAGGATTTAAGTAGGTCCTACCTGCAGAGCTTTGAGAACCATAATATCCTGAAACATCTCACTCGCTGAATGAGGGGAGGGTGTTGCTTTAAAACCATCTTGAATAGCTGCTGCCTGCGAGATTCAAGTAATAAAAGAGAGAAATCTTTAGTTGACTGCAGAAAATACCTTGTTGTTCACTCTTTTGGGAAATAGAATGAAATGAGAAACATACACTGGAGAGGCGATGAAGTTCCTGACACTCATCGGATGTGGTTACGCCATCCAGCACTACCCTCTGTGAACCGTTCAGGGCTGAGGATGTCAAGGTTATCGCGATGCCATCAAACGGACCTTTGTTGGCAGTTTCTGGAGTAGAGGCTGGATTGATATCTGAAAAACACCAATTGGATGACCCAGTCATGTGACTTGTCTATCCCTACACATATGTTGAATTCTAATTTTAAATCTTACCATCTTTTGCAATCTTGGCCAGGTCTGAGGATTCTTTAGTCTTTTCTTCCACAAGTGTCTCGATCTCCTTCATCAGGTTACTGATCTCCTCTGTAATCCTCGCGGCTGTTTCTTTGTCCGCCCTGCATGCACAAGAGGAAACCAACATCAGGTCAGTTGAACTTCCATGTTAATATATCAGATGCAACAACACAGGTATACTTACTTTTGTTTGTCTCTTAGTTTCTTGGGCATGATGTCCTCAGGGGTCCATGTGTCCTGAGACAGAATGAGGTAAAGATTTTATTGTAAATTGTAATTGATCACAAATATGAGAAACACAACACTAAGTGCACACTTACTGGATCAACAAAAGTTTTACCAAACATCTCAAAGCCAAAGTAAAGAAGCTCTTTTTCCAACAAAGACCTCTTAATATGCTGCTTAACAACCTGCAACAAGACAAAAAATCAAAAATGAATCTGAAGTTGTTATTAACTGATATTACAAATCTAGTTGCCGAAGATCAAAAGCATGCTTGTGCATCAGTGGCGTGTGCAGACGGAACCTCTCTGGCTGTAATGTTGACGGCCTTGTTTTCTCCCAGAACAGCGGAGTAGTACGCCAGGTTCTGAGCCATGACTGCATCCTCAGGGTAGAAGAGCAGGTATGTTTTAGCACACTCAATGGCCTGCTCGTATTTCTCACCTGGGAGAGAAATAGATTAAAGCTTTAAAAATGAACTCAGATGTAAATAATACATGATGTATTTAAAACATTCTGCAATGCACATAAAATCTAACTTTATTAGCAACACTCCAGTATATCAAACTGCTGTGCAAACTATATACAGCACATCAGTTAGGTATATATATTCGCATACAATGCATTAATGATTAATGCTAAATCTGGCAGTGTTATTTTAACATTATTTATATACTACTAGTGTATTTATTAATATTTTGAATGAACTTTTTATACTCATTTTTTATATTTTCAGTGTTATTAATTATTTACTTTTAGTGCTTCAGCTTATTTTAGTTAGTTGCAAAGGCAAGACTTTAATTTCATTTTTTTTCTAATAAAAAGTTAAAGTTTATTCTTTTCATCAAAAATGTTATTTGATTACAGATTTATTTCAGTTACTGAAAGCAGTTATTATAGTTAACTAAAACTACAAGCATTAAAAAACTTTTACATTATTTATAATGAAATAAATGTTGACTGAAACAATATTTAAAAAAATGAAAACTTATTTTATTTTAGCTAGTTTCCAAGGCAACATTTCTCATTTTCATTTTCTTTAACTTGATGTAGCTACTAAAATACTATAAATAAAACTGTAATGAAAAGAAAAACTGGTCACACTTTATTTTAAGGTCCAATTCTCGCTATTAACAAACCATTAACTACGACTTTTGCCTCAATAAACTTCTAATTTGCTGCTTATTAATAGTTAGTAAGGTAGTTGTTAAGTTTAGGTATTGGGAAGGATCAGGGATGTAGAATACGGTCATGCAAAATATGTGCTTTATAAGTACTAATAAACAGCTACTATGCTAGTAATATGCATACTAATAAGCAACTAGTTAATAGTGAGAACTGGTCCCTATACTAAAGTGTTACAGAAAAAAACTATATAGGCATAAAACAATATCGGTTTTGGTTTTAGTTAACAATAACAACACTGAAATCTGGCACTGAATATGATTCTGCTGATGAAGAGTATATCGTACTGTTATAATATGAGAACTGAAGGTAGTTAAAATGCGATGGGAGGAAATCTTCAAAAGGCTTCTCTCTTCCAGCGGTGGATGCCAGATCCACAGCGCAGTTCTGTTTGCAGTTCAGAGCATGAAGGTAATGATCTGTGATCATAGCAAATATAGACATGACTACCTCAGAAAATCCATATTTATCAAACATTTAGTGTAACAAGAAAAAGAGAATTCAAAAGAGACATCAAATGCCATGAGATTTAAAAATGAAATCAAATTAAATTAAAAGATTAAAGAGAATCTGCTGTTGTTAAGTCAAAATCAAAAGCATCGGAATACCACATGCCTGTCATAGACTGGAAGAGATCGGCGTTGTACTCCATGTAGTTGTAACCGTCATAATTGAACGATCCCTCGCAGAGAACTCTGCATTCTTCATAAGCACTGAAATATTCTTCGACAGCGGCTTCAAAGTGCTCGATGGCTGGGGCAAAATCTTCTGCACTGTAATGAATCTTGCCCTCCAAAAATTCAGCCTGAAAATCAGCAATTATATTTCAGCATTTTATAAACATGTTATAAGGCCGTAAGGTTGTATAAACATCTATCTATCTATCCAGGGATATTCAGATTAATAAACATTGCTCGTACCATGTGCGGTCTCTCCTCCAGGTCCTTGAAATCTGTCTGTTGCACCCCAGCCATCATCCCGTAGTACTCTAAATTCTGTTTCATCTCTACATGGTCGGGGTTTGCCATGAAAAATGTATTTGCTGCTGCCACTGCCTTGTCAAGCTTGTTTATCTGTAAGCACAAAGAGAACCAAAAACATTCAGATGTTGGTTAGAAAACACTGATGCTTTCCAAATTATGCTTCAGAGACAAAACTGTTCCTTGGAATATAGCTAAACTTAAAACAACAACAACAACAATAATAAAAGTCATATGCAAAACATAAGTAGCACAATTGTTTTCAACAATAATAATATATATATATATATATATATATATATATATATATATATATATATATATATATATATATAGCATGTTTGAATGGTTTTATGTGACATTGAAGACTGGAGTAATGATGCTGAAAATTCAGCTTTGCATCACAGGAATAAATTACCTTTTAAAATATATTCAGATATAAAATTAATATTACACATTTTTTCCTGTTTTACTGTATTTTTGATCAAATAAATGTCTTGGCAAGCATAAGAGACATTTTATTTTTTAAATATATATTGTATTTATGTATATATTACATAATGGTGCTGTCATTAAATCAGTGCTGTTTAAATTCATGATGACTGGTCTGAGGCTCATGCACTGTATGTATTTCTCATTTAAACCACCATTTTAAAAGTTTGTGGTAGTTTAGAGCCCCTCAAAGCAGTTCTGGAAGCATCTGAAACTCTGCAAGGCTCCACCTAAAGACGTGGCACAGTGATGTGAGTTTGGGGGGTTGGGGAAACGTGGAAGAACTTCCCAAACTTAACCATTCAGTGATATCTATATAAATGTTGTGTACAAAATGCACTCCTGCTCGGATGCATCTGATGCACATTTATGCACTGATAGAATGTATTTGATAACAAGATATTTTTTGTTTACAAAAAGCTTCTTCTAAATAGCATGCTAATAATGAGATGCCCTGATCTGTCCCCATTTCTGTGTACTTTTTTAAAAATGCGTTTATAGTTTTTCATGCATTTTGCAAGCCCCCCCTTTTTTTACCTTAAAGTAAGCCACTTGCAGGTAATTGTAAGGCGTCCTTTTCTTGAACTCCAGCTCTATAGCCTCACTAACTTTATGAAGTGTCGATGGTCCCAGTTTCTCGCTTTCACATGCATTCACACAATCGGCCCGTTTGAGGATCCTCTGGAAAAACGCTAAATCCTCCACGGCCCCGGATCCTGGGATCGGGACAGCCACACCTGGGAAAGGATCCCCGAAAGCGGTGTGATTCGCGCAGGATAAGCGGCAGTGCGTCTGGATTTTACGCAGCGCTGCTTTATTCCGCAAAGCTCTCTCCATGTTCAGGATCACAGCCAGCCAGTCCTGCTTATAATACGCCTCCACCGCATTATCAAAAAGCAGATCGTATGGCTCAAATATCCCATTGATTTGAGTGTCACACAAGGTGAAATGAGCAGTGAAGAGGATTGAGATCAGGGACAGGGAGATCCACATCTTGGAGACTGTAGGCCTGTGAGGTAGAACTCGGTTTTGGAGAATCTCCGAAAGTCTTTGGAGAGGGTGGAGCTCCAGGACTGTGTGAAAGCCTGCCCTGTGTAAGGACTGAGACATTTAGGGCAACTGTGCGAACATAGGTCTAGTCACAAATGGCAAAGATTGGACTGACGCATTCTGAACTGAAGTTATAAAATATATAATCTGGGATCCCTGAGTTGGCATACTTGAAGGCATACTCGCACTTTAAAGACTGAATTTTATTTATTATTTTTTTTTATTTTAGAAATTTTATTTTAATGATAACTGAGTCAAGTAATCGAATGTAAGTGATGTCTATTTGTATTTTTACATTTCAGCTCACACTTTTTTTTGGTCTAACTTTTATTAAGTCTTATTCTCACTTGAATAGTCTACATAAAATGCAGTATTCTTGATAGTGATCTGGTAAGCATAATTTAATGTAATAGTCTTTATTTTATCGAGTTATTTTTAAATTTTAATTTTCAGTTTCACAATAAGTAAATAAATAAAATCTAATTGTATCTAATTGTAGTCACAGACCATCTGGGTTTCTTTAAACCCTCATAAAATGGAACCTATTTTTATTTTAAAGTTTCACTAAAAAAAAAAAAAAAAAAAAGAATTTCACAGCGGTTTATTTATTTTGTATTTATTTATTTTTTCGGTTAGAAAAATCTATATGCTAAACATGGCACTTTCCCCCCTCAGTGTTATGGGGAAAAGACCAACAACTCCGGTTGAAATTGTTTAAATAAAAATAAATAAATAAAAATATAAAAACAGAGAAATATCTTGCATAATTCAGGTAATATGAAGGAAACGTCCAAAAGTGCAAAACAAGTGATAAACTTGTACAGACTTGCAATTTTTTCGTTTTATAATTCCAAACTTAGATCTTTCATAACTGCAGAAAAGTCACGTTACAACATTATCTGCAGTCTACATAACACGACATAATAATTTACTCGAAGGCTACCGCTAAATATGCACTGTCGCTTTGCATTTGAACTATCGATATATTGAATATAAATTTGCCTTGTAATATTCAAAAATATTATCCTAGAAGCACGTGCTATAGTTTGACCCCCATTAAATATGTGTAGAAATTATTAGATTAAAAAACTATAGTTGTTTTTACACGGGCAAATATCACGGCTACTACTCGATGCAGGAAACACAGTAGGACCCCAGAAACGCCTCCTTCGTTTTGTGCTAGACTTTTGTGACACCGGTGAGAGTCTCGTGTTAATTTGCTGATCGCTACGGGATCTTTACATACAGAATGGATAAAACTGTCAGTCTACCACAACAACCCAACAAAACCACCACGGGTAAGACAAATGTGTTCAATGGCAAAGTCACTAATTATAAGAACAAGTCATATTATGGAGTGTTTTCAGTTTAGGCTGTTGCCCGTTTATCACCCAGATTGAATTGGTCGATTTAATCATTCCATCGCACCATAGTTCTGTTTTAAACAGTAGCGGTTGGATATTTTAGGTGTAAAGTATTATCAATGACAAACAAAATATATTCTCGTGATTAGTTGACAGAACTTTCGTAATGTTATGAAATGTCGCCTAACTGGATTATTGGTTCATACGCCATGCCATGACATAAGCTACCAGTACTCACATGTTCGACATTTTCTCAAAAGCTCAAGATAAAGAAGAAGAAGAAAAAAAACTTTTTTTTTCATTTTAGCATGAATATTTCCTCTGCACCCCCAGAGGTGCTTACTTTCAATCTTGAGAGCTTATCCAACCTGTTACATAACGCTTAAAAAATCCACATAGCAGCCTTAGTTTCTTGATGAATTGCTGTGGATCAGTTCAGTGCAGAAAGCAGTAAAAACTCATTTGTAATTTCTCTTTTTATGGCAGTGGCGCTTAAATGAAAATATACTGTTAGTTATTATAATAATGTGTGACCCTGGACCACAAAACCAGTCATAAGGGTCAATTTTTCGAAATTGAGATGTATACATCATCTGAAAGCCGAATAAATAAGCTTTCCATTGATGTATGGTTTGTTATGATTGGACAATATTTGGCCGAGATACTACTTTTTGAAAATCTGGAATCTGAGGGTGCAAAAAAAATCAAAATACTGAGAAAATCATCTTTAAAGTTGTCTAAATGAAGTTCTTAGCAATGCATATTGCTAATCAAAAATTAAGTTTTGATATTTACAGTAGGAAATTTACAAAATATCTTCATGGAACATGATCTTTACTTATATCAAATATCCTAATGATTTTTGAAAAATCAATAATTTTGACCCATACAATGTATTTTTGGCTATTGCTACAAATATACCCCAGCGACTTAAGACTGGTTTTGTGGTCCAGGGTCACACATATATATACATATATATTGTAAGAAAAAAAAAATGATGAGGACGTTGAAGATCTCAATAAAGATGTTTATTGCAGCCTTAGTGACTCAATGGAGTCGGAATGAACTCAAACCTTTCATACAGATACGATTTACACCCAGATGAAGTTACTCCTGTCATAACAGCTGTGGTCTGTATGTTAATGAAGTTCAGACACCCCGTTGTCTGAGACAGTTCTCTGTGTCCCACAACCATTCCTATTTTTCAATTGATGACCATTTGCTCAGGGTGTGATCATCCCAAATGGTGCAGAAACAACACGAGCATTGACTTTCTTCTTCTCTATAATAAAAAAGCCATTTTGGGAAGGGGTCATGATTTAACATGTATTTTGGGTGGAATCTATGTCGGAGCACTAGTTTCTTACAATATGAAAAATCGTTCTAAAAATCATCTCTGTGCTGTGCAACAGGATTTTACATGTCAAAACTGTTAATATTATAGTAACCTTGGTGGAGACCAGCAGTAAACCGAGTGGAATGGTCCTGGTGAGTCCCTACCAGACTAACCGGGTTGGGGATCCTATGGATCTAGTTGCTCTGGCACAGCAAGTACAGAAGGTAAGTGATACTTTAGCTCTTTATCACTTTTGTGATACAGACATCGTTTTTTTTTTTTTTTTTTTTTTAAATCAATCATTCATTTAGGTTTTTTTTGTTTTTGTGGGAATTTTAGGGAGATGAATTCATCAGAGCCAATGCTTGCAACAAACTTACAGTGATTGCTGACCAGATAAGATACCTTCAGGAGCAAGCAAGAAAGGTAAGATTGAACTGTCAATCAAAATGACTATTTCGTTATACAGCAGTACCATAAGGTAAAATTGTTTACCATTTAATATTTATTTTTTTTTCTCTCTGAAAATGTACTCACCCTCAGGTCATCCAAGATGTAGATAAGTTTATTTCTTCATCAGATAACAGATAAGGAGAAATTGCATTATATCACTTGCTCACCAATGGATCCTCTGCAGTGAATGGGTGCCGTCAGAATGAGAGTCCAAACAGCTGATAAAAACATCTACGAGTAAAGGCTGGAATACACTACACGACTTTTAAAATCTGAACAGATTTTTAAAACACTAGGCATCATACACTTACCGACTTTGTAAATAGTGACAAAGGAAAACTGGGCGTCATATACTAAGCGACTGAAGATCATACGCTACCAGACTTTAAAGTTGTTCCGATCACAACAAACTCACGCAGAAACGTGCGCCTTGTTGCTAGGAGACGCATGACAAATAAAAACATATGTGTTCTAAAATCGGCTGAAAATATCAAACATGTTTGATATCCTCCGACTGGATAGAATCAAAGTCTGAAGCTAAAAAATCGTGGTCTGTGTCCATGATACACTACGCGATTTTCTGTGGAATCTGTCAGCTGTAATCTGCAGACTGGCTCTGACTTTCCTCAACTAGCGTCAACTTGTTCAGACTGTAAAATCAGGGCAAAAATCGCGTAGTATATTCCAGGCTTAATCCACACAACTCCAGTCTGTGAAACCGTGTGAATGGTAGATTTGTTTCTTACTAACATGCAGTTTATCAATAAATAGACGTTTATTGATGGACTGGAGTCCTGTGGATTATTGTGACATTTTTATTAGCTGTTTGGACTCTGTGAGGTAATGCTACATTCCTTAAAATCTGTTCCCATGGAGCAACAAACATCTACATCTTCGATGGCCTGAGTAAATCATACATTTTTATTTTTGGGTAAACTATTCCTTTAATGTTTAAATATCTGTGCCAGTAATCTGATATGTGAAAAATAAATAACGGTTAAATTATTTCCTGTTTACACTTCAGGTTTTAGAAGATGCCAAGAAAGATGCTGAGCTTCACCATGCAGCCTGCAATGTTGTGAAGAAACCAGGAAACATGTATTATCTTTACATGCGTGAATCCGGACAGCGGTACTTCTCGATTCTGTCTCCACAGGTCAGTTGATTGCCTCATTATGTGTGTCTGGGTCTTATCAGCTGACACGAGTGAGAAGAGAGGTCAATCTGAATTGGTTGGTGCCAGCTAGTAGTGATAGTGAAACAAAACGGTTACTATGTGTAATTGCAATGTAAACTCAAAAGTCACCAGAAAACAAATAATTTTGCTAATATAAAGCACAGTATGTAACAGCTAATTTAATATGATATGGTTTCAATCTCTTACAGGAATGGGGTCGTAGTTGTCCTCACAAGTTCCTTGGAGGATACAAACTCCAACATGACATGTCTTGGACACCACAAGAGGAAGTTGAAAAGCGGGATGCTGAAATTGGCATCATGGACAAACTGCTGAACAGACAAACTGCTCTTCCAGCCTGTACAGAGCCCAACTTTGAAAGTATTTCATAGTGAAACGTCACAGCTCACTCACAAACTGTCTTATCTGCTCATGGAGGCCACATTGTCTTAAAAGCTACTAATAGTTTTTTTAATATAAAGAGGAAATTGAATTAAAATCAGTTTTGCAGACTTGAACCTCTCCTTTGTCACTTCTACTGGACCTGTATATGTATCATTCAATCATGCATGTAATGTGTCTTATGGTCAGATTTTCTGTTACGTTTACATTTATTTAAAATGTTGCTGTCTAATTTATCTTAATTTCAGGGCTACGGATATTTATATATTACGGATACGGGCATTTCATTTACATTAAATCAATTATTCGGTGCCTTAGTTGATTTTTCTTTTAATAAAGCACTACACTACATGAAACAGCATAACATATGTGCTCATCATATATGTATATATTTTATTAAACATGTAAGTCTGATATTTTCTATACAAAAATGAATGGTGTTATATCAAAAAGGGAATTAATAAAAATTAATTGGTTAAAATTAACTGTGCAAATTAACACCCATTTAGCCATCTGTTACTGTTGAGCTACAATTATCAGTAATGTTTTGGAGGTAAGAGTTCACGAAAGGTAACAGCTCCCAGTTGTCCGTTGCAATGCTGACCCGAGCGGCGTCCTCAGCCTGTGTAATCTTCAAAAGGACATGGCACTTGGGTGGAAGAAAGAACAAGACTTTCCACGATCTTTCGCTTTGCTGATCTGTAATAAGGTAACCTTGAAAATGTGTCTTGATCAGATCAGCAAGACTTTCATCTTCAGGTTTAAAACAGAACAGACTATTGGCAGATTTGTCAGGATTCCCAGAAGCTGCTGCCTCCCAGATGTGTTCGAACACTTGCTCTTTGCATTCACAGGATGAGTTTGGTGGTAAAGGCAGAGGAAGGAATATCTCAGGGAATGAAACGCTCACATCAGGCAGTCGGCTGTGCCAAGAGCGTCCGTCTTGTGTGCTAAACACGGCACTGACACACAAACTAGTAGGGTAGGGTTGAAAGGGCTTGAGCTTGACTTTGACCTCAGGTGGCTTTCTATCTCTGAACACACATGGTACATGTATGTCACTTACCTTTGAGTAGTTTGAGTCTTTCAGCTCAAAATGCAGACAGATTGTAAAGACTTTATCGAATAAAGGATCGGTTTCTTTTGCATGAGTCAGATTGTACCTCAAGGTGACCTCAGAGCCAAATCCAGGTGTCTGAAACTGTCCTTGATAAACCTCCAACCAATTCTTAACCTCTCCTGTTGCCTCCAACGACTCTGAAGAGCTTTCAGAAGAGCTTTGTGAGGCTTCTTGCACCTTGATGAGTTGTAAAACATGCCGGTTAGTTTTGTGCACAGTCAGGTTACTGGCGATCCCCTCGTTCTCGGCCATAATTGCAGAATGTGACCGCTCTTTGGCACGTCCTCCATCAAGTCCTTTGGCGAGAACCCCCGTAAGCTTTTCCCACGAAAGGTTGGTTAGCAATGTGTAGTAGAAGCGAGCGTGATCCTTAATGTCCGTATCGTCATAATGTATTGATATATATTGCAAAAGATCAGCCAACTCGATAAACACTTGATCGATGGAGGGGTGCTCCAAAAGATTGCGACAAACAGCGAGAACTGCGTTTCCAACCTGCCAGTTGCCTCTTTCACACAAGTTGGAGTTGATGAGGACATTGAGAAGAAGGTAAATGGTGTTTCTCTGGGTAATCTGACCCTCTTTAGCCACTCTTTTCAAGACTTTCAAGTGCCAACTCAAATTATGAATCGTCAACTGCAATGGAGGCATTTCCATAATGCATTTTTGAAGCCCTCTTAGCAACTTGACCGACCAGACTGGGTCATCCAGATGCTCCTGGATGCGATCCGCGAGGCCAATCAAATTCGGAGCGAGTTGCGAATGTCTGGAATACATGTCGCATAATTTGTCGATCAGCTTCTCGGAGAGTTCTTCCATGCCATTGAAGTGCGTGAGAAAAATAAACAACGCTCTGAAAGAGGTCACCACCACTTCTCTGCTACCGTCACTGTCTACGATTTTCAAAAGGGCCATTATGTGTTCAAACAGGTGGCTGATTCCTTTGTCCATTTCGCCCTCATCGGCGACCTCAAGGTGCACCAAACAAAGAAGGTTTAGCCTGCAGAGCATAGTTGCACTATCATTGAAAACTGTTGGATGAAGAGATGCTGCCAGACGTGGTGTAACCAGAACAGGTAAACTCTCTTCTCCACTGCTGGATATGGGCCGGTTCTCAGGGAAGTGCAGGATGCATTCCATGTAGAAGAGCTTTTCAGGAATTCTTAGGAGCGGATGCTGGGCTGTGCCCACGAGACGCTTGAGTAGGAAGTTCTCGTCCTCTGCGGTGAAAAGGCTATCTGTGAATGTGTCCTTCATAAAGAGCGTGGCATGCATGAGCGAAACATCTGCTGTTCCGAAGAGTCGCAGAAGCTGGGATTTGAATAACGTTGGAGAGAGTCCTGGGACCATGGCGACAACTTCTACAAGCTCCCTAAGTAGGGCAGACTGGGAAATAGGTGTTAGCAGGTAAGACTCCTCCAAGAGTGAAGACATTATAGATTTGAGTTCTTTACAATCCAGTCCTTGTGGCAAACGTGGGACTTGCACCAACATGTTTATTGGCAACGAGGTCAATCCTAACTGATTGCTTTTCCATGCAAACCCTTCATTTCCTCCTAAGATACTCTTAAACTCTAGGTCAGTAACATCTTTTTGGTTCGTCAAGATCCTTATGGCGTTCTTCAGCCCGAGTGTATAAAGCAAACAGTAGGACTGATGCAGAACTGTGGTTTCTTGCTGTTTTAGAAGAAACAGGGCCTCTAACTTTTGAGAAAGAAGACCAGGGCTACAGGTTTCCATTTCTCGTAGGCAATCACAAGCGGTGGCCCTTATTGGCTGCTGGGATAGACCACATCTGTAGTCATTGGTGTCCTGGATCGTCTGAAATAGCAGGTCAAGCCAGTCTTCAGCTGTCTTTGTGTGGGTAGCCAGGCAGGATGTGCATATTATCACATTGGTGATGGCCAGCATGATATTGCACTTGAGCATGATGGATTTCTGTGGCATGTGAGAGAAGACTGACAGGAGTTCAAGGGCCGTTTCCTCTCCCACAGAGGCAGAAGGGCAGAGAACGGTTGGATGCTCCAATAGCACAGACACAAGGAGTATCTTACAATAAAAAAAAAAATCACAATATTACACAAAAGCAACTTAATTACAGGGAAAATGCACAGCATTTCAACAAAGCTTTATGGTAATTAATAGGTCTAGTTACTGCAAAAGCTGCAAACATTGTGGAGTAGGGTTTTTATAATTAACTAAAATAAAATATTATATTTATAATATATATATATATATATATATTTATAATATATAAATATTATAATGAAATATTACTTGAAATGTTTATTTTATTTCAGCTAAGACAATATTTCAAATTTTCATTTAACTTGATGTACTGAAATAACTAAAACAGAAATAAAGTTAATAAAAAACTATATAAATATTGAAAACAAAAATAAATATAAAAATACACAAAATATTTAAGACTTTAAAAATAACATGAAAGCAGAAACTATAAAAATAAAAACAAATTCAAAATAATAATAAAAAACTATAATAGTATCTCAATTAAACCGAACTGATACTTATGAAATAAATACAAGAATGTATTATAATAAAAGCATAGGAATATATATATATATTCCTAGAATAAAATATTATTACATAGAATATTTTTCTACTATTTCAACGTCTGTATTCATGCACATACAGTATTTTATAAATTAATTACAGTGCCATAGATTTGAAGTACGTGCGTTAGTTACCTTGAGTTGATCATTGGCCTTATCTTTCCGCAGTTCGTGTAGGAGTTCAGCCAAGAAACTCTCAGTGGTGGTGGTGGCCAAAAACTGAGATGGACTCAGTAGAAAGGCAGATATTCTCTGATCCCAGAGATCCGCAATAGTCATTCTGTAAATAAACTGTGACTTGCGATTAGAAAAGAAGAATGTATGTGCATGGCAATGACGCTACATTGATTTAATAATGCACCCGAACATTAGCATAAAAAGCGCATTCTTTAAATTCAAAGACTTACCTATCAAATCACACTTAAAAACATAAATAAAGCAATTTACTATGTAACGTCCAACTATTGACGTCTCTGGAAATCATGTGCTCCGAAGCTGTCATATGATAAACCGCGTAGTGACATCAGTACACTTTAAAATAAAAGTCGCCAATATTTAAATATCCCATAATAATTTGTTTTGTTTTCATTATCTAATATTTGTAGATTTTTAAAATAATTTTCTTTTAATTTTACACTCATATAATTTAAACTCACATTATTGGGCTGAAACAGAGCGCTTTTATTTTGAAACGGTGACTTGATCTCGTTTTTGACGAGCACTTTACTGCCATCGTGTGGTATTTTAAATATTTAGAGAAGTGGGTCAAAAAGCAACCTAAATTAGAAAATTAAATAAATAATTAGAAATAATAAAATCATACCCTCTACAATGAATATATCTGGTTTGTAATATAATGTGATGTACATCTTAACTTGACAGATATCAGAGTTTTATTTATTTATTTTGCTGTTATTACGTAACAACACTGCTGCTATTGCAAAGAATTGCAAAACAATCCGATACATAAATTATATCAACATATACGTAATTAAAATAAGATAAGTTTTAAGTATGTTAAGTATTAAACATATTAAAAGGGAAATATTTTAAGACATCATTTCACATATCAATCCTAATTTATTAAAAATATTAATATTTGATTTACATGATTATCACAGTTTGTGTAAAACTAATTAATTAACTTGTAAATGGCAAATTACTTTCTTTCTTTTTCTTTTTTTTTTTTTTTGATTTCACAAAATCCTGATTTATCTTTTCTCCCTCCTTGTTAATGAAATTTTACGATGTATGTAAGTGGTTTACTGTACATATCAAAATGAAAAGATAAAACTTTGCATATATTGTGTTAGCTTTGCATTTTGCAAAACTCCTTGAAGTTCTCGCTCTAATGAAGTGTGATGGAGTGACGCAGCGTCGCTCGCGCCCCTGCTCTTCAGTTCTGGAAACCCCGAGCGCGCGGACCTGCCAACGCCCGGCGCAGAGAAACAAACAGAAAGGATACGGTGAGTGCCAATGACGCTCTAAATATCAACTAGATATTCCTTCTTATAATCAATATCAGCGGTTGACTTGGTGCAACATCGAGTTATGAATGTGTACTGTATGAATATATTTATTTTGAATGGGTATTTAACGAGTTAAACGTGTTAAATGGCACCGGACGGCAGTTAGCACAGGCGGCTAGCTGAAGCTGAGGAGAACCGGTCAGATTTTACCATAAGCGCTTTTACAATTATTATCTTGTTATTGTATCACATATATGTAAGGTCTGTGTTAATACAATAAATAATTACATTTTTGTCGGTGTTAAATAAAAAGCCATTTCTGGCTTTCAATATGTCATCCTTTGCAGTCGCCTGTTGACGACGGATAACTGTCATCATTTATTTATATTTTCATGTTAGCACATTGTAGCTAATTTGTTTTAAATGCAGATTGAATTATTGTGATTGCTATAAAGGGATTGTGCAGTTAATGCTTATTAAAAATGTTGTTTTGGTGGCCTTTAGTGGTATAGCATGATTGGAAATTCAGAAATGCTTCATACATATATATATATATATATATATATATATATATATATATATATATATATATATATATATATATATATATATATATATATATATATTATATAACGTGTCATTGAATCTGAGTTTGTATTGTTTAGTATCGATGACACTGGCAGGCCTGTTATTGATCTCAACTATATATATATATATATATATGTATGTGAGATCAGTGCAGTATCATGACCCTATATGTATAAAGGTTCATGTTATTGAACTAATTTCATAAATAATTTAAGTGGTTCTATTGGGTTGGAAGGTACTAGTTGACCATTGTTTCCTGTTGATTGTTGATTTGTGTCAGGGATGTCTCTGTCTCTCTCTAACACATGCATTATTTCTATAGTCCGTGTCTTTTTTTAGCACTGTTATTGACTTGTCTGCAGGTTGTTTGTTGTGAAAATTAAAAGAAAAGCAATACTAATGGATGTTTGCATCCAAGGTACTGCTTTTGTTTGATTTCTTGTAGACTGAATGATGTACCAGTGAATGAAGTACCAAAGCATTACTTCCTCTCAGTCTCAGATGAGTTTGTTTGGTAGAGGAGGAGGCAGCATAATTTTTACTTGCATCATTATGTATTTTGCAACAAGTTCTCTCTTACTTCTGGTCATTGAGGAAATGCTTTTCCTGCCACAAATGAATCGTTAAACTATCACAGGAAGAAGGCAGGACTTGCATGAGAAGAATGGACGAATACAGCTAGAACTAATCTATCTTTGTGTTTTATAGTAGAAATAGGCAATATTCAAATTATTTTTTACACTAATTCTTACTGTAAAGGTTTATTAATGTTCTACTGATAAGTAGCACAATTTGGTGGGTCTCTAAAGAATAGCAACCAGCAACAGCTTTTAAAGTAATGTATTTAATATGTAGGGTGGATCATTACTTATGTTTTTACATAACAGCTGTTCGTTCTCAAGTGCGAAATGTGTAGCTAGAATTAGACAGGATTGCAAAACAGGTTGGCTCACATTTACATTATTAATGTTGCTAACAAAAAAATAGTTATAGTTCATTTCTATTGCAAAACTCTTGTTTACTATATTGTCAGATGCTGAAATAAAATGATTCCATTTTTATCACGTGTTTTATCACGCTGTTCATGCATAATGTATACATATAATATAAGCTTATCACCCATCATGTCTATGGAAACCCATTTCTCTCTTTTTTTTTTTTTAATCTAAGTTCTGACTTTTTTGTTGAAATTCTGAGGAGGAGAACTCGGAATTGCAAAATACAAACTTAGAATTCTGAGCAAAAAGTCAGAATTGCGAGATGTAAACTCGGAATTGAGCGGGAAAATGTTTATATTTTGCGGTTCTGTGTTCATATCAGAATTGCGAGAAACAAAGTCCAAATTGTGAGATTAAAAAGTTGCAATTACCTTTTTTTTTTTTTTTTTTTTTTTTTAATTCCATGGTGAAAACAGGCTTTCATACATGTCAGACTAATTAAATGAAATTATTACTGTGTAAATGTAACTGTCTATAACAAGCAGTACTGGTCATTCAATCCCATATGCCTGCAGTGATTTTATTAATTTTATGTGTGTATCATCATATAAATGGCTGATGGTGCATAGTCATATGTTTTCCACCCCAAAAATTAGGGTGGATTTGGGGGAAAAGAGGAATTAGAGGTGGGACTGATTCAAATAGGCTTGTCCAAATGTACCCTGGTTTTAAAGAGCACGGATTTACTGTCTAGGTTTGCACATGAATCAGGATTATATTGCTTTAAACAGTCTAGAGCTTGAAGGAAACTGAAGTTTGGCCTTAATACAGTTATTTCCAGTACACCACTTTTTGTTTGTGGGTTTTTCACTGACTGTAGAATGAGGTCAGGCCTTGCATCCGCAGATTGCAGTGTGCGAGGGGAAGGAAACAGCCGGGATGGGCTTCCATCTCCTCGTCCTGACCATCTGTGAGCTTGAAGGCTCACCCGCTTACTGCTGCATAGCTCTGCAGAGGCTTAGCTGCTACTCAGGCGCGGCGCAAACAGCAGGAAATGGTTCTCTCAGTCTCGCGCTTCGGTGCCCTGCTTCCCCTCCGCACACCAGAGGAAGAGGCTGCTGCTCTACTGTTATTTCTGCCCCCGTGTGTCCTCTCCACACGCTTGGGGTCTGTGTGGTGTGGATAGTGGTTTAGCATACTGACCCGCTGTACGATGTGCAGAAACTGGTGACGTTATGCTTGAGTTTAAAGCCGCAGTGACCCACAATCAGAACAGAGGAGGGGCCGTCAGAGGGGGGCAATTTTGAATGTTTTAAATGTGAACTGTATCAGAAATTAAATAGCGCTTGCTTTTCCTTCATTCTTTGTGTTTGCTATTGGTTGTGATGTAATTTTATTGCATTTATATTCACTCTTTACAGTGTTCATCTAATATTCACATTAACGTAATTGCAGATTGTGTTGTACTAGCTTGTATAACTGACTTTTGTCCAATTTTATTTTTGCTTTAGAGGCCAATTTGTCAATTAGATGCATACAATTTAATAATTTTGTTTACATGGTTATATAAGTGTTTTTGTTTTTTTATACATTACAAATTTTATTGTCAAGTTTATATTCTCAAATTTTAGTGAAGATGCCATTGGTGGCGCATTCACAAATTTGCACATCTTAATTTCCACTGTATGACCATTGCAAAAAATAAAATAAATACAAATAAAAAAATTGAACAAAAAGACAACTTAATATTTTAGACCTTAGATGGGTTACATTTTCTGTTAATCAACTACTGGGTGCACAATGTGCAGAATTGTGCATGTGTGATATTGTAGTCATTTTTTATGGTTAATTATTCTAGGAAACATTTGAGATCTTAACACGGTCAAACTTTCACACTTTCATGTCAGAGACTGAGTTATGAGAGAATATGAATAGTTGAGCACTTGAGGTTGTCTTTAGTGTAGTTTTGCATGAGCAAAATATGAGTGTTAAATCACATTATGTAAAGTTTGGAGTATCACTTCAAAGATGAGGCTGTGTCAAATCACATTGTGCGTCTTTTGCTGATGCTCTTTTAGTATGTGTACTTCAGATTACCTAACAGATTTTAAACTCAAATTGGCTGTCAGTCTAAAAAAGCACTGAATTGTTCCCCACATCCCCACAAGTCTCGCTTACAATTGTTTGGCTTTTTTCCAAAAAGTGTGTGTAAAAATGACAGCAAGCGCATCATCCATGTTAAAAAGAGTGAACTCTGCCGATCTGTGTTAGTGTTCTCGTGTGCGTTTTTTCGTATTTCCTATCAAAATGCATGCTGTGGGTGCGAAAATGCAGAAAATCAAACCTGATCTGAATTTTTTCATGACGGAAGAAAGTTTCGGAGGCAGTGTGTAAACGTGATTGATACAACATGAGGTGGTATTTATTTTTTAAACGTGCGACATTTTCGGACAAAAATTTCGGACTCCGTGTGCAATGGCCTTAATGATATATTGTTGGTATTGTAACAGTCTGAGTGGAGAATTATCTTGTAATTGATGCACCTAGTCTGCAATCAGAACGCAATAGAAGACAAAACACTGTTAACCTTTTAAATGTGTGTGATTTTCAGTAGGGCTGCTCGATTATGACAAAAATCATAATCACGATTATTTTGGTCAATATTGTAATCACGATTATTAAAAACTATTATTAGTGGGCCATATGATCAAAACTTTATATGAAAGATTTATTTAGATGGTGATGTGTATATATATTTTCTGTAAATAAGGTTGCTATGACATCTACATTTTAGAGACCAGCGAAATGACAAAATTCTCAATATCACAGCAGAATACCAGAGTAACTAATATTAGTTAAAAAAAACAGAGGTCCTCAAAATTATTGAAAATAATTAAACTGCCAGTAATAAAAAAGAACAATAGAATAAAAATGAAACAAACTGCACTTTAAGTTTTTTTTTTTTTAATGCAAGTTTAGCTATTCAGTTAACAGCCTACTAGAGAATTTGAATAACAACATAGTCTTCACTGTAAGAATTAAACTTCCTTTTGTTTCTTATTAAAGTTACAAAAGTCCTTTAGTCAAGAGCAGCGAGTGATTTTTGGATTTGTCTTGTTGTTTGATTAATATAAAGCACACAGTCGCAGCAGGAATATAGCCCGCTGTCACTTTAAGAGCCGCGCAGATCCAATTTACTGTTACACATGTATTTTTATTCTCAACACTTTACGTTCATTTATTACATAACCGATGAGGGTTTACATGAATAATCACTAAGCGTCGCATTTTGACACATTTTTGTGTGCATTTGACCGTTTAGGCGCTAAAAGATTACTTCACATGTCCGTGTCCTTTTCCATCTCTGAGCGCATAAGTTACACAGTAATCTTCCCGAGGAAGTGCGCAAGTTCTCTTTCATGCTTTTAAATCAAGCACTTCACATTTTGAAAAAGTCTCGTTACACGATTTTACTGATTTGCACGTGAAATTGGGCTTTTATGGAGGAACGAAAGTGCACCGCTGGAAAGGGGGCGGAACGGGGTGCAAAACGTTTTATCTCGACTACTGTATTTTCATAATCGTTGGAGGTGGAAATCGAAACTGAATTTCGATTAATTGCACAGCCCTAATTTTCAGTCTAGTAGTATGCATTTCGCATAAATCTGAGGAGTTTCAGGCTTCAGTTGTTTCCATCAGCTCGGGGTAGGTGAGTAATAGAAAAGCCATAATGCATTTAAATGAAACTATTGCTCAGTCATTGCACATACCATTTGTTGGATGCATATAATATGAGCCAATCTCATGCCAGATTAATTAAAGGACATTTATTACTGCACAAATGTAACTATCTGTGAGACATTGAAGGGTGTGAAATTGATTTGAATGTCTTATTCTCGCTTCTGCAGCAGTTAATGGGGACTGATTAATTTTGCACATTTTGTGTTGATAGCAGCTAGGTTTGTTACAGTTTCTAATGTGGGTGTTTTATGCTTGCAGACCAAGAGCACATTTAGTTTCTAACACTGGAAAAGCAGCGTGAGAGACTTCATTCAGAGAGATTCGGTCTTAAAATCTGTTTTGGTATTATGCTGACAAATTTAGATGTGGTTACTGATCATAAAGTATTTCTACACTGCTTTGAAAAAAGTATTTTTAATTAAAATATAGTTCTGTTACATAAACTGCTGTTGCATTTTGAGTAAGAACAACAGTAAGTGAGTCTGGTGTTAGCTTAGTAACCAGTTTGAAGGATTTAGTGAATAACTTGTAACTAGCAGTTCGTTCAAAGCCATTTTATCGTGAATCTTTCAACACTGTTTGTGCTGTATATTTGTTTTGTGGTACAGGAAACACTGATTTAAATCATATGGTCAGTTCAGATCATACAGTAAAGGAGAATTTAGCCCTGCTAAATACAGTTCCCTCTTTGAATATTGCTATCACGAATGATCCCATTTCCTCCTTTACTCTTTCTGCTCTCCCTCTCCATATACAGGTGCTGGTCATATAATTAGAATATCATCAAAAAGTTGATTTATTTCACTAATTCCATTCAAAAAGTGAAACTTGTATATTATATTCATTCATTACACACAGACTGATATATTTCAAATGTTTATTTCTTTTAATTTTGATGATTAGAGCTTACAGCTCATGAAAGTCAAAAATCAGTATCTCAAAATATTAGAATATTACTTAAGACCAATACAAAGAAAGGATTTTTAGAAATCTTGGCCAACTGAAAAGTATGAGCATGTACAGCACTCAATACTTAGTTGAGGCTCCTTTGCCTGAATTACTGCAGCAATGCGGCGTGGCATGGAGTCGATCAGTCTGTGGCACTGCTCAGGTGTTATGAGAGCCCAGGTTGCTCTGATAGTGGCCTTCAGCTCATCTGCATTGTTGGGTCTGGTGTCTCTCATCTTCCTCTTGACAATACCCCATAGATTCTCTATGGGGTTCAGGTCAGCGAGTTTGCTGGCCAATCAAGCACAGTAACACTATGGTCATTGAACCAGCTTTTGGTACCTTTGGCAGTGTGGGCAGGTGCCAAGTCCTGCTGGAAAATGAAATCAGCATCTCCATAAAGCTTGTCAACAGAAGGAAGCATGAAGTGCTCTAAAATTTCCTGGTAGATGGCTGCGTTGACTGTGGACATCAGAAAACACAGTGGACCAACACCAGCAGATGACATGGCAGCCCAAATCATCACTGACTGTGGAAACTTCACACTGGACTTCAAGCAACATGGATTCTGTGCCTCTCCACTCTTCCTTCAGACTCTGGGACCTTGATTTCCAAATGAAATGTAAAATTTACTTTCATCTGAAAAGAGGACTTTGGACCACTGAGCAACAGTCCAGTTCTTTTTCTCCACAGCCAGTTAAGATGCTTCTGACATTGTCTCTGGTTCAGAAGTGGCTTGGTAGCCCTTTTCCTGAAGACGTCTGAGCGTGGTGACTCTTGATGCACTGACTCCAGCTTCAGTTCTCTCCTTGTGAAGCTCTCCCAAGTGTTTGAATCGGCTTTGCTTGACTGTATTCTCAAGCTTGCGGTCATCCCTGTTGCTTGTGCACCTTTTCCTACCCAAATTCTTCCTTCCAGTCAACTTTGCATTTAATATGCTTTGATACAGCACTCTGTAAACAGCCACACCTTTCAGTAATGACCTTCTGTGACTTACCCTCTTTGTGGAGGGTGTCAATGTTCGTCTTCTGGATCATTGCCATGTCAGCAGTCTTCCCATTATTGTGGTTTCAAAGAACAAGAGATACCCAGCTTTTATACTGTAGGGATGGTCATTTATTCAAACTCAAATGTAAATATTCTAATATTTTGAGATACTGATTTTTGACTTTCATGAGCTGTAAGCTCTAATCATCAAAATTAAAAGAAATAAACATTTGAAATATATCAGTCTGTGTGTAATGAATGAATATAATATACAAGTTTCACTTTTTGAATGGAATTGGTGAAATAAATAAACTTTTTGATGATATTCTAATTATATGACCAGCACCTGTATGTTAAAGAATGCAATAAAGATTTGCTAAACATATTTTGGCTGTTTCTGTGGTTCTATCTGTATTTTACTCTGCACATGTGATAGCAGTGGGCATAGAAATGTTGTGTAATACTCATGTGCTTAAGTGTCTCTCTTTACACCTTCTAAACTTGAGACTGACACATTAGTGGTGAGCCAGCTATTACTGAATAAAGTGTCTCATGTGAATGCTTTTGTCTTTCATTGCAGATCTTGAATGAGAACAGTGGATTTGTAAAAGCACAGCTATGCAGACGATCAAGTGCGTCGTTGTTGGTGATGGTGCAGTGGGTAAAACCTGTCTATTAATCTCCTATACAACTAATAAATTCCCCTCCGAATATGTACCAACGGTGAGTATCGTTTTCCGGTTCCTTTCATGTTCCATTGTATTATTGAAGTCTCATGTCTTGACCTGTCATGTTTATTTTTTTTTTCCTGCTGGATTTCAGTGGCTGTAATCCTTTTATTGTATGAAAACAAACAAAAATGTTTCCTGAATGTACAAAGGACCCTTTCTTTGCTCTGCTTACAGGTCTTTGATAACTATGCAGTTACGGTTATGATTGGTGGTGAGCCGTACACCCTTGGGCTGTTTGACACTGCAGGTACAGTACAAATTACTTAGTTTAAACTCTTCACTTTCATTTATAGCTTATTAATTAACGTGCATCATCATTAAGCTTTAATAAAACCTGTTTGATAGTAGGAATTTCTCGGGCTTTTAGAGTGTCTGTGATGGAGCTCATAGTCTGATGGGGAAAAAAACATTCATGATGATCATTGTTATAGAAATTAGACCTCAGGAGCTTTGGAGCATTCTACACATTCCTGTGGAGGGTGGTTGAGCTTGAAACTGCTTTTTCTGGAGGATTGTGGGACCAGAGTTTTTTGCTCTGCATGTGTTCAAATGCACCATGGGCAGCATGACTGAATTACGTCCATTTGGCTACTCAGGATTGCAAATGCACTCTTGGTTTTAATTTATCCTTTCATTTCCATCTCTTTGCAGGTCAGGAAGATTACGATAGATTACGACCCCTGAGCTACCCTCAGACAGATGTCTTCTTAGTCTGTTTCTCAGTTGTTTCACCTTCTTCGTTTGAAAACGTCAAAGAAAAGGTGAGCTTGAATCATTTGAACGTCCCAGGACAATGCATTTCGCTGGCCTCTATTTTTGATGTGACATGCTGTTTGCAGGGATTAAAGTTCTCCGTCTCTACGACGGATTTATGTTAATTGCAGCGAGTCTACGACGGATTTGCATCATTTGCAGGGCTCCCGCCTGTTTTTAATGTCTTAAATGTACTTTTCATAATTTTAAGGCCGTAAATAGGCTTACATTTCTCAAATAGTGTAATGCATTTCTTAATTTTAGCTTGAATGGGTCTTAAATTAGGGAAAGACGAGGTGTATTCAACCTGCTGAGGGGGATGTGATCAAAGCCTGGATTGGAGTGAAAGCACGTTCCTCTCTCCGCTCGAAGCATTCTGTATTCACTCCGCTGTGCATCCACTCCGGGTTTTGTGTTCCCGCTCACGGAAAAACTGCTCCGTGTTCACTCCATTAGTTATTAGGGATAAATGAGGGGAAAAGAAACATGTAGCGCGTTGTTGTTGTTCTGCCGGCACACCAAAAATCATCCCCTCCACGGCTGTAGCGTCTCACTGACAACATAGTAACGCCGCTCGCATCATTCACAGTCGAGTTATTATCAGAGAACAGAGCAGAATTCGGTGCGGGATTGCGGCTATTACCGGTAATAATCATTCTACAGATTCCCGCAGGTTCCGACGGAATGTATCACATTTGCGCGTGCTTTTGAGTCACTCACTCGCGCGCTCTCATCTGTGCACAGATCGCGATAAGGAGAGTGACAGCTTTTAATAATTATTAAGGGAGTTTGCAAATGTGATATTGATTTAATACAACAGATCAATAAACAAGTACTGCATTTTTGCTCTATATCATCAATGAAAATAGTTCTAAATAAAGTAACAGCTGAGCCGCTGCACATCTCTAAAAGCAAACACAGGGGTTACTGTATAATTTCAGTTATTTAAATCATTTAATAGTTCTGTATTCAAAATTGTATATTTAAAACATTAATCTCCCCATTAATTTATGAATTTAATTGCACTCATGCCACCTCTGAGCCTCATTAAACGTCTGAAAATGTACCTACAAGCCACTTTTGTGTTCTTCTGTACCACCTCTGTAGTACAAATTAATTTCTTATTAATACTAATTTCATATAATTGGTAACTTATTTGTATTATTCTACTTCTTATTAATAATTTTTTTTTAAATAGACATTTTAAAAAGCTTATAAACATTTTTTTGAATTTGACATGAAAATGATGCCATTGCAAAAAAGAAAATGCCCTTTTTTTTTACAGTTGAATATATTATATTTAGACCTAACTGAAAAAATTGAAGTACTGATAATTTAATTTGTATCTTGTTGTTGTTTTTTGTTTGTGCTATTGATTGTCATTAATTTATATGTTCTTATTTTATTATTTACTAAATTATTCAAAGACATACTTCTTTTTTTTTAGTTAATATAAATTTGATTCTGAGTGCAGGTGATTCTTGGGTGGGGAGGGGGTGTGGTCCATGGGAAATAGTCCTGCCACCACAGCTGGAAAAAATCCTAGAGGAAACACTGCATACATTTAATAAAATTAGAAAAATGCATTTACAAAAGTAAAAAGAAAATTCCCCTGTAAATCACTTTGTCAAATGTCACCTCGTATTAAGAAGGCTAATTTTTGATCAGAATTTATTATTATTGATTAGAAGGTGCTCCTAAATGTTTTTTAAATTAGGAGGACAAGCGCTACTAATTACAAGAAGAAAAACACAGCTCTTAAACTGGGTGTGTGACGGGTATGGCTGTGGATCAGGGTTTGGCTTAGGAAAAATTTTCAGTCAAAAGATTTTTTTTTGCTTTAATCCCTGTGTTTGTCTCTGCCTGTAGTCCAAAATGATCACCTGCAGTGTTTCCCCACAAGATTTGGTGAAACTATTGGGGTGGACCTTGATCCTTCTAGAGCAGGGAGAGGTAACTTCGGTCCTGGAGGGCCGGTGTCCTGCAGAGTTTAGCTCCAACCCTAATCAAACACACCTGCCTGTAACTTTCTAGTGATCTTGAACACCTTGATTAGCTTCTTCAGGTGTGTTTGATTAGGGTTGAGCTAAACTCTGCAAGACACCGGCCCTCCAGGACCGAATTTGCCTATCCCTGTTCTAAAGGGATCCAGGGACATACAACATTTTGAAGTTAAATGCATTAATCTGGTGCACTTTGAGATTTTAAAGCTCCAACCCATTTTCAGTGTCCAAATTGAACAGAGTACAAAGTCTTGTACCTGGACTTTAAGGTGGACTCCAATCTCTTTTTTGTTGTGGTAGTGTCTCAGTCTGTTATATTCACATTGGTGTTGTAGAAAGCCAGACAATTAGAATATAATTATTATTTTACTTTTAAATTATTATTAGTAGTTATTAGGGGTGACCCCGAATAGTTGACAATTCGATGCTTCGATAGGAGGAGCCTGATTCGACTCAGTCGAATATTTGCAGGGTGTTATGATCATGCCATTTTGGCTATATGGGGGTGCTCAAATATCTGATTTCACATAGAACTGTCGGTTTTCTCACAATAAGTTAATATACAGCCTATTAAGAAAATGCTGCAAAAAAGAATCTGAAAAGAAAGAAGCTTTGAATAAATATTTTAACGTGCGTGAATAAATCCAACCACCCCTATAGATTTAAGTTTCACTTTCTATAATCTGTGAATGACAGAGGAGCATCTTTGCGGCAGGGATTTAAATCTTTAATAAGACTCAAATTGATACAGGCAGAGTGAAACTAGGTAGAGTACAAGTGATTTCAAAACATTTCAGCTGGTTCATATATATTGTGTATTATTTATCTCGTATAAGATGCATTTGGTTGAGTTATGCTGCAGTAAAGAGCTTCATTGTACTACGGTGATGATCTCTTCATTGCGCTGCGCGAGAAGTACAAACAAAATGATGAGTTAAATCCCATTGATTTAAAATCCTGCTATCAGATGCTTCATTCTACCGGTAGTAATAGAAGACAAGTACTAATGGTAGTAATTGTACTGTTTTTAAGACCGTAATATATTACTATTGTAATGCAGTTTCACTCTAAAATAAATGTAAATGAAAAAATGCTTTATAGTATTACTTTAAGGAAAATTACTATACAAGAGTTAAACCATTGAGCTGTTATTTTGGCGGAAGGTTTACTTATGCGTCACATTACAAATCTTGTGAAATACTGTAATCACCTGTCCATGAAAATGTTGGAAATTATGCGAATGTGAAAACAATGTGTATCTGTTGCATTTCTAAATGATTCACAAGCTAATCACTTGAGCAAAGTGTGGTGTTCTTTTTGAAACATGCTGCACAACAGACTATATTCTTATTTAAATTGCAGGATTTTGTGATTTGATAAGCCATATCATGCTTTTGATTTTAGTTTGTTTGCCATGCTTTGCCAAAGCAGTAGCGCAAAACACAACGTCGAAGACATTGTTATGAGAAGTGTAAAAATGTTTTCGCTTTATTTTGAAACTGTGGCGGGCCATCATAGTATAGGTAATTAATGGGAAACACTGATCAGCGATTTTGTTAGTAAGTTTTCAGTCTGGTCATATTGGCTACTAGTTTTTACTAGTTATAGAACAATTACACAGGTTGATTGGAAAAAAGGGTCTGATCCTTTGGCCTTTGTCCTACAGTGGGTACCTGAGATCACCCACCACTGTCCAAAGACCCCCTTCCTGCTGGTGGGGACGCAGATTGATCTGAGAGATGATCCTTCTACCATCGAGAAGCTTGCCAAGAACAAACAGAAACCCATCACTCCG
The DNA here is from genome assembly GCF_012432095.1 of Onychostoma macrolepis. Lineage (NCBI taxonomy): Eukaryota > Metazoa > Chordata > Actinopteri > Cypriniformes > Cyprinidae > Onychostoma > Onychostoma macrolepis. Next base: position 9,523,379 of record NC_081165.1, on the reverse strand, counting down.
GAGACAGCAGAGAAGCTGGCCCGTGATCTGAAGGCTGTCAAATATGTGGAGTGCTCCGCTCTGACGCAGGTGAGTGAGGTCTCACGCACAGCACACAATTGTAATGATATGTTCATGAATGTATATCATCTACTTAATAAACAGAAACTGCCTCTTTAGTTGGTCATTTAACATGCCAAAATATCCTCGGTAAGATTGTTGTCAGATTGAAGTCATTCTCAGTGGTTAGAAGAAGTGTCCTGATGATATAGGATTAATATTTGACATTTGATTTTTGAAACAAAGTCTTTCAGGTGTGTTTTGTATTTATTTATTTATTTATATATTTATTTCATTTTATGTACCGTTTACATTAACAAGAAAGTGGAAGCTTCATAGCATTTGGTCAGAGGCTCAGAGACTTGGTGACTTGTTTGAATTTTTATGTTTTTAAAAATTATCTTTGGTTTGTCATCAGAGGTTGATCTGTCATTGACCAGCAATTCTTCTTGATGCTTGCTAAAATATAATTTGTTATGCAACTGCATAGGTGATTCTTTCACAATAAGACCAAGAATGTATTTTAAAGCAGCTATTATGATTTCCTTTTTTTTTTTTTTTGCTTGGCACTTTTTTATTTATTTATTTATTTTTTTTAAGCCTGCCGCACTAATTTATCCATTTTCATAATTTGATAGAATCATCCATTGGCCTGTGTGGCATCTGCACCTGTAGAATTACTACTTAGTGGTTCTTTCTGTGCAACAAGCTCTTCTCTTCCTCACTAGCTGCTTTTCTCTGTTGAAATTTGCTAGTTCCTCTCTTTATCTCACCTCTTCTCTCTCTTTCTCATCTGTTTTCTGTAACTGCTAACATTGGTGCTTTATTCTGTTTCCCTTCCCTTCTGTGTTCATAGCGAGGTCTGAAGAATGTATTTGATGAAGCTATCCTAGCTGCCCTCGAACCTCCTGAAACGCAGCGAAAACGGAAGTGCTGTATATTTTAAACCTCTCTCTTTCTAACGCCTCACTCTTCCCCAGATGTTTGCTGCTTCCTTTAGTTACCTCTTGCTCCACAGAAATGACAAGTTTCCCAATCTCTTAAGTGACGTCATGAATATGTATCTTGTTTCACAAATACTAAAGGATTTGCTTTTGCTATTTTCTTTTTTTCTACTTTTTTGTTGGCTTTGGAGACTGCTAACGTTAGACCCATCTATTGGGAGTGACATTTGTCTCCTTTCTACAGATTTTTATTATTATTATTATCATTATTTGCACTTTGGTTTTGGAAAAAAAAAAAATGTGGAAGTTTACAATGAAGGGTTGAGTATATAGTTTTTTGCTTTAAGTACTGATATGTTGCTTTAGACATGAAGGTTCATAGTCTTTATTTCATTGTTAGTGTTAAGAGAAGACAAAGGTAAAATAGTTAATTACTTTGCTGCTCAGTTTATTTGCAAGAATCATTATATGTCAGTGTATTTATTTTGTACTGCAACAATTGTATCATATAAAGTTAATTCTAAACTTAACGTATGGCTACAATTTGCAATTTGGTGCCATTCTTATCCTTACAGCGTCTTGAGAGTTTAAATGGCTTAATATAATCCTGTGAACTGATTTGTGCCATTAATAAAGGACAGCTGCAATTGCCATTACTTAATGCGTCTCTCTCATCAATTAATGCAAAATGCTGTTTAAAGAGTAAATGTGTTTTAAAGAGTTGTTTTCTTTTTTTAAATGGCCACGATCAACTTTGCCAACACTAAAACAAGAATGTTATACATTACCCAGTGTCTTATTGCACAAAGCGTAATCCACATCTACCTTCCACCAGTTGTTTGTGAATAAATCCTTTTCACTATGGTTCACACAGTGGGGCCTTGTCACAGAATTCATTTGAGACATGCTAACAGAGCTCGACTGGACAATAACTTCTCAGACTACTCTTCTGAGGACAGTTTTCTCGAACAATGTCATACTTATTGCTTCCAAGTGCCCAGCAGTTCCTCCTTGGCTCTAATCTGGGCATGTGCACAGAAAAGTGTATTGTACATGTTCTCTCTTGCTTTAGCTGTCACTTGAGGTGTTTTGTCAACAAACAAAAATAATGTGAAATTCTCATGAAAGTGTTGTTCTTGCTCAGTTCGCCCAGATGAGGGCAGTCTTGTAGCAATTCCACATTGCAGGTTGCATTCTCTTGCAGATCATTTGTCCCTGTGAATGTTTGTTATTTCACCCAGAGGCCTGAGTTTCTGTTTGACCAGCCCTTCACCTCACCAACCCTCCAGTCTCTGAGCCTGTGTTTGCTTGCACTTCCACTTTCTTGTTTGACAACCTTGTGTTGTGTCAGAATGACTGCACAGCATGGCTAATTCAGTTGGTTTTTCAGTTGACTGGGTTTTACTCAATAGTTGCAGAGGAAGTATTAAAAATTGTTTACATTTTATGAAATTGGCCAACCATCTGAAATTTTTATTTTTAGGTCATTAATGGGCCCACATGGAATATGTCTGCAGAATTGGTCATTAATAAAATTTGACACATCCCAGATGGCTAGTCCACCCAAAAATAAAAATTGTCATTTACTTACCCTAGTGTCATTCCAAACCTGTATGACTTTAATTTTTCTGCAGAACACAGAATATATTTTGAAGAGTGTTGGTAACCAGTTTCATTTCCCATTGACTTCCATTATATGTAAAGCATTAATTAAAATGGAAATCGATGGGAACTGAAACTGGTTACCAACATTCTTCAGAATATCTTCCAAGTTTTCAAGTATCTTCCAGTTTAGGGTGGACTATCCTCCTTGCTTTAAGATACTAGTAGGAGTACAACACTCTTTTGCACAGTTTGAAAATATATTTTGCATTTTTTAAATCCCAATTGAATGTTTTCCTTTTTTGACTTTTTCCCAATTGCCGTTCTTAGTTGCTTGGTTCACTGTAAATATTAATTTTTGTTATAGGCATTTCCTACACATTTAAATTTAGTTTATGCTGCTTATCCATTATTTTTACGATGCTGTTATTATATTTTGCACTTCCAAAATCATTGAATCATATTGCATCTGGCAGAAGTGATTTATTTTTATAATTTTTTTTCCCAACCCACCCATTGATTTTCTTTTCTGTGTGTTGACCCATGTTGAGTGTCCATCTCTCCCTTGCTTTGTGTTCACAGAAAGGCCTAAAGAACGTATTTGATGAGGCGATTTTGGCAGCCCTGGAGCCCCCAGAGCCCAAGAAGAAGCGTAAATGTGTGCTGCTATGAGCGCCCTGTTACACATCTCTCCCCCTCCCTTCTTTGCTCTGCTAAGGCTGGTCCACAGCTTTACACTCTAAAAAGCAATGTGTAAAAGAAGTGAGTTTCAATATTTGCTCTGCAATAAAGATATAAAGAGTACCCACCATACACATGCACATACACACACAACAAAAAAAACCCACACACGACCCACATGCCCATTAATATAAAAACCTAGAGGGCCTTTTCTAGTTTTGATTCCAGGGGTCTTACTTCTGTACTTCATGGTGAGATTTATTAGAGATGCTGCCTTGGTTTGCCAGCCGTGTTTTGACATTTAAGTGGGTTAATGTAACATACAGTAGTAGTGTTGCACAGGCACTCAAGTCGCTAAAGTCTTAAGTAGGTTCAGGTTGTATTTCTCTCCATTGTGCTGTGCAAACATCGTACGGTGTTCAAAATGGCAACCGAATCTCTCTGACCTGATCCGAAACATCACTAGCCCAAGAAATAAAATAATTATTATATTTGGAGATGTGTTCACGAGTCTGCCGTAATCCCTCTCCCACCCTCGAACAACATCACCTGAAGTGCTTAGAAATAGCTCCCTATTCTTTGCCAATATTCCCATTTAATAGGCATTCAAGACAGTAGTCCTGTAAATGGTTCAGTTGCTTTCAGTGTATAATTTTGACTCCTCGTAAAAAAAAAAAAAAAAAAATTGGTCTATCTCAAGCAGGGAACTTTCTAACAGTGTTAGCAGAACAAGTGGCGTGTTCTAATGCGTTGCTAGGGACCATGGAAGCGTTTTTCCAGAACTTGTGATGCATGTAGGTAAGCCTCCAGGTTCCTTCGGATAGGTTAACATTAATAATAATGTAAGCTGACAAAAGTTGTTGTAGGCTCCAGTTGTTTTTATTTTACCAAATGTTTTTTTTTTCTTTGTGATTATTGATTTTTTTTTTCTTCTTTGTTTTATCTTCATTTTGTTTTCCTCAAAGGTTCATTTCACTCCTTTTTGTTTAGGGGCTGAATCCACAGCAATTCTCTGATTCACCTGTGGTTTTTAAGAAAGAAATCATGCAACAGTTGAATGTTTATGTGGTAGTGCAAGATAACCTCTCTCAGAACCAAGAACCAAGTTTAATAGTGCAACACAGGTGGATCAGAGTTAGTGATTTCCAGTCTGTTTCCCCTCCCTAGTTAGTTATTTGTTTGTTTTGTTTTGGTGTAAACCAAATGATCTGTATGAAGTCTCTCCTTTGTACTGTATATGCATTCTTTTGAGAAAAAAATATTAAACTTATACCTTAATTGCCTTTATCATGTTCCAATCATTTTCTTAAGGAAGTGCATGCATTGTAAATGAACACTGAACTGAATCTTTACTTAAAGGAACACATTTGTGTTCTGTGTACGTTTTTTAATTGATAAGCAAATTTCTTCATGAATTTTCCTTTTTCCCCAGCCTCAGCAGTTTTTGGACTCGGGACAATAGTTGTTGGTCAGTGTGATCATTTCTGCCAGCAGGGTATGCTGTATGTCCAGATAGGTAAAGGATAGCCTCTTTATCAGTAATCTGTAGCAGTGAAGGCTTTGTGAGTATTTTGGGAATATTACATTAGTCATTTTTTTTCACACAAATGTAAGTGCATAATTTAGGTCCATTTAATTGTGCTTCATAACAGCTGCGTTAAAGCAGGTAAGATGTCATTTGGACTAAATAGTAAAACTTTATCCCGTTTCAATCTTATTACTGCAAAAGGCTGGTTTCACACATCTTGTTAACATTTCAATTTTTGCACAGTTGCAGTTCACACAGCCATTGTTTGATACAAATATGCCTGTTTGATGCAAGATTTTCATGTTTTTCAGAATGACTAAATGCAGTTTGGAATGACCATTTCGATTTATATTTTCACTTTGTGTGATTTTAGTTTTTATATATTTTCAGTGACATACTCCTGATGAGCATTTTATAATTTGATAAATGCAAAATTCACAATATGGTGACCACTGAAATCTTTTGTTTTCTGCAAATAGCTGCAGCTCTGTTACTAGGTTTTACCTGTATAAGATCTGTTTAATTAATCATTTATAATCTGTTTAATATTTTATGTTCTTACCTTCCTGGCTGTAAATTATCATTAAATATCCCATTTTAGCTCAATCTATTGTTTTTAGCACACAGTCTACTCAAGATTTATAGATTACGCTGGGGTGGATGAGTTAACATTCCTTGAGTGTTTTACGTGATGGCTGTCAGTGTACACTTGTGTTAAACAGCCACAAAAAACCATTAATTATGAATTGTGGAATGGCAGGCATTCCTTTGTTTGGATGGTGGGGGTGTCCACCTGCATGACTTTACTCATTATCAGCATCATTATCAGTGTGCAGGTTCAACCTACTGACAACTTTGCCAGAACGCCGATGCAGATGATGACTGTTATGAAAACATCACCAGCTGTGCTGCTGTCATCGGGTGAGTCTCACGAGAAGCTGCCCGGGTCGTGTTTCACTCCACAAATCAAAAGGAGGAATTAAGACTTATTGTGTTGTTTGAGTTTGTTTCGGTCTATTTTAGGGCTGTTAAGTTTTTTTTTATTATTATTATTTTTTTTTTCATTTTGACATTTTCATCATAATCAAGCTTGTTTTCTAGTCTACCATAATCTTAATATAATGAATTCACTATAAGTCAAAACTATGTTGTAATGTACAATATCACAGTTTTTGTTGGTCTTCCCATGGGTCATGAAAAGGGGTTTTCAAGCATCATAATACATATTTAATAGAGCTTTAACACAGAAATCACAGAGGATTTATTGTATTAGTTCATATTTTGAACAAGAATCATTAGATGGCTTTAAAAGACTCTATTTAAGGATCTCAGTGCAGCCCCCAAAAACTAATTCATTGTCATTTTAAATTTCTACCCGTCTTTGCCACCACCCTTCAAATCACCAGGTTTTACCCATTTGTCAGCCAGAAGTTTTCAGTTATTTAAAACAAAACTTTGTATGATCACTTTTAAGTACATGTCAGAGTAGATGTTGCATTTTCCTTGCAATTAATATGCTTTCTATGTAAAATTACTTGTAAAGTTAATTTGATGTGGACCTCAAAATAGGATGTATGTATAGAGAGTGTATTAGGTACTATTGTGCCAATCCAATTTTTATAGGTCTATTCTTTCACAATTTATTTACTTTAACCCTTGGTTTTAGTGGCCTTGTGCCTTAAAAGAAGGTAAGCTTTTTCCCTTCTTAAGACATGTCTGTTTCCTGAGGGCGAGCGTTTGTACTCAATGACTTGTACACGTGTATCCTCAGAGGTGTGATCCTATGCAGGTCTTCCCCATCACTTCATGCTTTGTACTTGCAATTTCCAGGTGGATGATTTTGAAATGTTAAACTTTTATCCGAGAATAGGGGTGATTTGTCATCTGGGCAAGACTTAAACAGGTTGTCCAAGCTGTCCACTGCTTTTGGATCTCTCCTGTCCTAAGTGGGAGAGCTGCAAAGCTGATTCTCATCCAAAGAAAACACTAGGTTTGACGTTAGTTTCATTGCCCTGCCATGCTCTTCTTGGAGAGTGTTGTGATGTCTCCCGCAGGATGGCATTTCTCTTCATCATGCCTGAAGGGCCAATTAGAGCCAAAGGCTAAACCTAGAAGGCCGCAAGAATCGCATAAGCCTCAAAAGACCCATAAATATTAGCGGTAGAGGTGACAAACCCAACTCCATGTCTTTCAGGGATGGTGTTGTCAAGCTTAAGTCTGCACAGCGAGAGATCAAGCCGCAGATAAGCCAGAAGAGGGCTGGGTTGAAGCCTCAGATGTGCCAGTTAGTGTGGGATGTGTTGAAAGGTTAGGCCGTGGACTGCGACTGCTATGAACGTTGAAATATTACAGAGTCTTAAATCAAAAACCCACATCCCCTGCTCCCCGCCACCCTTTGGCCATCTGTAACGTGGCAACAAGCAGAGCTTAAACTCAGAGTCTTGCATACATACCGCGACTGCACTGTAAGAACACGCAGGCTGTCTTTATGTTGGATCGGCTTTGGGAACATCTTAGTCTCACATTTTCTTTTTCCCTAGTCATTTTTTGGGACATGAAATGCAACTAATGCTACTTTTTTGGTTCCTTTTGGTTTGGATAGTCAGGTTTAGGCTGTGTAGGAACAATATGATTTTAATGTTTATTATTACTCACACCTTTAACTGCACTCAAAAAAATATTTTGGCCTAAATTTAAGATTTGCATATGAAATTTCCATGTGTTTGGATTACACAATTTTAAGAAACTTAATGTGATGTACATTTGGCAGTGATACTTAAATGAAACGGGAAAGGTTTCTGTAATTGTAATAATAAATGGAAAGTTAAAAATATTTATTAATCCATTTTTTTTTTTTTTTTTAATGTCTTTTGTTTATCATCTCGGCACATTTGGAAGTTCACTGCTTTTAAAATATACATTTTATCAGTATGTATGAGAATACATACTTTTCTACACTAAGGAGAAATTCTGCAAGCCAGATTTTATTTTTATTTTATATACATGGCAAAAGCTGACCCTATTAAGCTGTATATTAATTGGTTGCTAATAACTCTAGAATCATCATAGTTACAATCAAAATGTTTCTTCTGATTCCTTCAATGCTGATCTTATGCATATCCATTTCTGCGGTGCATTATGAAGAGAATCATTGGCCATTTTTACAAGCTGACCTAAATCTGCTAAACACAATGTTCAAGCTTAACGAAACTGGACACACAATAGACAACAGGTCATTCTGAGGATGCATACAAAGTTTCATAAAATCCTACAAATGAGGGCAATACAACTGAAAAACGCTAACTCCACAACCGTATGATCCATTAAGTTAAAAATTGGTATGGCCTTCTATGTTGGATATCCTGACATATCCTCAAATATGACTCGGACACCTCAAAAAACATGGCAAACTTTCATATAAACTTTATTACATATTTTCTTACAAAATATTCTAAAATTCTTATAGTTGTCTTCTTAAATTCTTACACACTTATTTACTTATCTCTCTTATAAACATACCTATACACTTATCTTAAACAATTATCTATCTTATACACTTATCTTAAACACTCATCTTATAAAATGTCTTACTAATTTTCTTATGAAATATATATAAATTTAAAGACTACACAAATAACTATTATTTACACATCTCTAAGCAAGCAGTACTACCAGTCACAAGTATTGCTGCCAGGACTTACTGACTGAAGACCGAAAACAGCAGGGTGGCCGTGACGGTTGTTTTCTTAGGTTCTTCATGTCTTACTCCATGACCTGATTTAAAAAAATAAATAAAAAATCAGCATTAATAGTCTAAATGCATTACATTTAGAGCAACAAAAAAACAGGAGGCCTTTATTCATCCCCTGGAGCCATGTGAGGCACATTTTTATTTTTATGGATTCGTGCACTTTATTTAACGTGTTTTGGACTGTGTAACAGAAACACCCGCTGACTGCAATGGTAGAGCTTAGAAGAGCCAGAACAATTTTTAATATAACTACGATTGGATTCGTCTGAAAGAAGAAAGTCATATACACCTAGGATGGCCTAAGTGTGAGTAAATAACAGGATAATTTTCATTTTTGGGTAAACTAACCCTTTAAACCAGTCATGGAGATGCATTTTCTATAGGATCAGACTGCAGACATGCAGAAATCATCTGGTGGCATTCTGTGATCGAAGACGAAAGACGTTTAATTTATTAGCTTATTCTTTACACCTGTTCTTCTTCAAGCTATAGGTTTTTATTATCTGATTTAGAATACACATTTCCCTTCTTTCATGAAGATCTTCCCTTGTGACAGGCCACGTCTGGTCCAGCTCCTCTTACTGATCAGATCCAGGTCATAGTCAGCTGGATAATATCCGCATGCCATCATGAATAGGATCCCTAGAGACCACACTGTCATCAGCTTTGCGTGGAATTTGCCATTAACGGTGACCTCTGGTGGACAGTACGCTTTTGTGCCTTGAGGAAAGAGATTTTGTCTGTTTGATTAATTTCCACATCATGTTGACTACATAGGATGCAATTCTGTGAGATAATTAACAAACCAGTTCATAACATACTGAAGACCTTGTAGCCAAATTTCTTAATTGGCGCACTGCACCCGAAGTCAATCAGTTTCACCTCCATGGTGTCCTGGTTCACCAGCATGTTCTCCATTTTGATGTGCAGATGGAAGACACCATGCTTGATGCAAACATTAGCAGCTTCAATTTCCTGCCGCATGACCATTCGTGCTGTCCCCTCGTCGAGACGCTCTCCGTGGAGCTTCACAAAACCTTTCAGGTCCATGCAGGGCACAGATTGCTCCATGACCATGATGTAGTGGTCTCTGTTGTCCTCCCAGTCCAGATGTTTTATGATCTGAGGACCTCTGGGGCCACATTCAGGATGACCAAGCTAATGGAAAGGAAATATGATGCTTGGATGGAGATGGGTTTCCAAATAATGACTTGGTCCACAAATCAGTACAGTATGCCTATTGAGAACTCATTTGTAGTCTATGATTAATATTAATGTTATAAACTGAAAACAGCGACTGAGAAGCAGTAATACAGAAAGTGCAGCCTACGCAGCACAGCGCAGCCACTCTGATGTATGGCATGCTTGGCTGCTTTGCTGAAAATTTCACAGACACCTGATCAACAAAACAAAAAATATATTTTTTTAGCATATGTACAGAGGTCATACCAGTCCAGCCATTAATAATAAAATAAAAAATAAAATATAATAATAATAATTTAAACCTCATATCCATCCTCGCAGCAAGTCCCTTCGTAGACTAAGCCGAATCCTCCATGACCCAGCTTTTCGCTGATTTTTTTTAAAGTCTGCGGATGTGGCCTATTAAAAGATAAAGAATTGCAGTTAGTATGAAATACCATTTTATATATACATTTTTATCTTATTTCACTGTAAAAAAAAAAGTTTATGCTTTAAATTTCTAAGTACAGTCAACCTAGGTGTTTAAGTCGCTTCAAATTAAATGATACTAAACCGGCTTAAAAATGAGTTGAATCTTGTATAACTTATGAAAAAAAAGTTGAATGTTTCTTAACTTATTTTTGAGTTAATGTAAAAACATGTCATGACTTACAGATCATATAACTTTTTTTAAAGTAATTCATAATAACATTTTGTAATTCTCATGGATTTATTATTCTTACCCTTGGGACGTCCTCCTATATCAAATCTATATCAAATCAAATACATCAGTAACATATCGCATACTCAAATTCGATTGGTTCTTCATTTTGGGTCACATTTGACTTGGTATCTTAAAATAAAACTTCTCTAAACACTGTGAATCGATTTGTCTATACTCTAGTTTACTGACCGGTTTGGTAATGATACCCAATAAAACTAATCTCAGATCATGCTTTGGTCAAAAACCTTTCATTTAATTTCTGTGATGTGTGTGATGATGATAGCAGTGTTTTGGGACCATGATTATTAAATTTCAAATGGAAGAAGAATGGAATCAGCCTGAAGTTAAAACAGGACATGTTGATGCGATTGTACCTTCGGTAAATTTCCAATATGATCCGTCTTGAACCTGATACTATTTCTCAACCTCAGCCAGCTCGTATTTATCAGTTATGTGGCGAGGAAAGTGGAGAGAGGGCCACCTCCAGGAGTGTTTCTTTTTTTTATCTCTCTCTCTCTCTCTCTCTGTCTCTGTCTCTGTCTCTGTCTCTGTCTCTGTCTCTGTCTCTGTCTCTGTCTCTGTCTCTGTCTCTGTCTCTGTCTCTGTCTCTGTCTCTGTCTCTGTCTCTGTCTCTGTCTCTGTCTCTGTCTCTGTCTCTGTCTCTGTCTCTCTGTCTCTGTCTCTCTCTCTGTCTCTCTCTCTGTCTCTCTCTCTGTCTCTCTCTCTCTCTCTCTCTCTGTCTCTCTCTCTCTCCCTCATTTCCTCCATCAATGCCGCTAGCAACAACTGGCGCCTCATTAAGCTGATGAGGATGATGGTTCTCCGCCATGTTAGTGGTGTCTTTGAGAAGAACCCATGGTTCTTGTACACTCCTCCTCAATCAGTTTTTCCAGTTGTGAAGGTAGTCCCATGATAACAATATTTGTCACTCGAAAATACTCAAATCAATCAATCAGTCAATACTCAGAAACTTCAACCCACAAAATGAGCAAGTGAGTTCCAAGCCATTAAAAAGGCGAGATGTTCTAAATGTGACGTTATTTGTGACCCTGGACCACAAAACCAGTCTTAACTGTCAATTTTTCGAAATTGAGATTTATAAATCATCTGAAAGCTGAATAAATAAGCTTTCCATTGATGTGTGGTCTGTTATGATTGGACAATATTTGGCCGAGATACAACTATTTGAAAATCTGGAATCTGAGGGTGCAAAAAAATCAAAATATTGAGAAAATCGCCTTTAAAGTTGTGCATATTACTAATATGATATAATAAAGTTTTTATACATTTATGGTAAGAAATTTACAAAATATCTTCATGGAACATGCTCTTTACTTAATATCCTAATGATTTTTGGCATAAAAGAAAAATGGATAATTTTGACCCATACAATGTATTGTTAGCTATTGCTGCAAATATACCCCAGCGACTTAAGACTGGTTTTGTGGTCCAGGGTCACATATGCTAAAGGTGCTATGGAGAATGAGATTAGAAAAAAAAAATCACGTGGTCCCATCTATCTATATCGTTTTATTATCCGTGGTTAAAATTCATAAGGAATAATATAACTTTCTGTATCTTGTACATTGTGGTATGTAAATATAGCCGCAGAGGCAGGACTGCTTAAAGTTTGACACATTAAAGCGATAAAGAAATCTAATGAGAAAATACTGGTCTTGGATAACGTGCAGAAATATTTAACGGCTGTTTTACCACCTTCCTTGAGGTACCTTAAGTTTATAAATAAATTATAAATATTTTAAGATTATAAAAAACAAATCTGAATTTCCTACTTTTACAAAAAAATAGATATATTCTCAAACCATGGAAAAAACAAACGTGTACAGAATTTAGTCAATTTAATTTTATGATTATCTGTGAACTTTATCTGCCATTTTCATTTGATTAAAAAGAAAAAAATCCACTTTTTTGACCTCCTCCTAGACCAGTTGTCAGATCTTCACTGAACTTAGCAGCACTAGACCTTTTTGGCAAAATGTTATCAAAATAAATTTGATTTATTGAACAGTTTAGCAGATTTAGCAGTTTGTTCATTTGGAGGACAAGTCATTTTGAAGAAACATGTTTAGCTTCATGACTTTTTGGCGCTCAACATATAGACAGAAACCAGTTTGTAGCCCAAAAATTATTTTATTTATTTTTTGGTAATTGAGTGAAAATTGTTAAATCCTACCTCACATTTTTTCAGTGTATGTTTTAAGTGCAGAGAAGCCAGCAGTGGCTCCTCTAATCCTTCAGTTTAGTTTATTGTGACACGCCAGTTCGCTCATGGTGTTCAGATACATGTGTCGCGTCCATGGACCACCTCCTTCGGTCACCGCTGCGTGAATAAGAACCCCTCAGGTGTCTTGGGTGTCCCATCTATCCATAAACCCTCAGCTTATCTGTTGACAGCCTGTCCTGTCTGCTAAGCAGCTCATCTCTCTGACCATACTTCTATATCATGGATGCAGAACAACCATGTCCAAACTAGTGATACCAGCATGCAGTCGCAGTGCAGGTGGCTGGGAAATCTCAGTTGGTAAGACGGTATAGCTGAGGTTGATGGATTAACTGTAAGGCCTGTTTATGGCCATATCCTCTTTTTTTTATTTTTTGGTATTTGTGATCTCATGACAGTCCCTACACCTGTGGATCTGATATTTGGCCACATGGAAAGCACCTCCATAGTTTTAGTAATTGTATCACCTCTAAGATATGTGGATACAAATTTAGATTCCTGACTGCTGGGCAGAGGGGGTTTGCATCAGGCTGGAAGGCCTTATATATCACTGCATGATGGATGAGCCAGTGTAGAGGAATTCTCTGTGGTTCATTCTCAAACAATACTTTGCACTGAGCTGCTGCCCCAGCTTGAACCTTAAAGTCCTTAATGCTGCTCCCAATGACAACCATTAGTATTTTCCTTAAAATCAGGATTGTTGCGTGTAATGGCATTCTAAGTAATTCATCATCTTTTTTGTTCCACCTCCTTCAACTTAAACTTAAAGGAATATTTCAAACAAAAATAAAAATGCACAGGCCATCCAGTAACAGATTTGGAGAAATTTAGGTTCTCAATAGATCCTCTGCAGTGAATGGGTGCCGTCAGAAAATGAGTCCAAATTCCATAGTCCATAATAACAAAAAAAAAAGTGAAAAAGTCCATCTTCTGTTTTCCTCACATCAAAATCCAACAACATATTGATTCAGAACTCTTCTGCACTGTTTTGGCTTGTTAACAGTGCTTGATCGGTACATATTTCTCTCCCGATTCAGACGAAATAACTTTTTCACTAGTGAAAGCAATATTATGGATTGAGGACAGAAATAGAAAACACAGTTTTTCACTTCACAAGATATTAACTTATGGACTGGAGTGGTGTGGATTACGGTGATGTTTTTATCAGCTGTTTGGACTCTCATTCTGACGGCACCCATTCACTGCAGAGGATCCATTGATGAACAAGTGATGTAATGCTACATTTCTCCAAATCTGCTCCAATGAAGAGACAAGCTCATCTATATCTTGATTTGCCTGAGGGTGAGGATTTTTGGCTGAACTATTCCATGTTTGGTTGTTGCCTTAAATTAAGTATAATCAAATTGTCTGTGCAACTTTATAGTAGATTTCAAAAGTTGAGTTGAATATGTAAAAAAAATTAAGTTGTAACTGGTTAAATTATTTTGATTATTCGTCTACTTCAAACTATTTTGTTCTTATGATCATCTCTTTTGTGATGAGGGAAATCGATACTTGGCAGTAATGGGTGAATGCCTGATTCCTGTTTCTTTTTTAGTGGAATTCTGAAATGCATGAGGAATAATAATTACTGCTTGATTCTACACCAGTGCTTGGTATCAGGATAAGGACTTTGTGAGGGCCCCGGGTCATTGCACAACCTGAAGCTTCACAAAAAAGTGAAGGAAGAAGGGGGAGGAGTATGGCAACTGTCATCACAAACAAGAAACATCTGTCTCATTTGTGTAACTTGTTTTCTTTTAATATGAGAAGTATGTTGGTAGAGATCTGTGAGTTTTGAGGAAGGCCTGGGAGGAGAGAGGAGCGCTTGCATTTATTTTTTTCTCTCCCCATTTCACTCCTGGAATCATTCTTCCAGACCTTTGGTGAACTTGTGCCTTTGTCTGCAGACACATCCACTCCTCATGTCCTCTAAGGTGAGTTTAACTACTACAGAGTGAAACGTTAGCGGAGAAATCTGTACTCAGATTGAAACTTAACATCTTAAGACATTTTAATGAGACTTTACCTTCTACTTTATGTATGTATGTATATGTATGTATATATATAATATTATGTTTTGTTAGACATTGACAAAACACTTAAAATATGTATAAATCTGTTAAATACATTTGCATAATATGCATAATCCTTTTGCCTATGTGTATATATACATACATATATAGTAAATAGATGGCTTAAAGTTCACTTTAATGTCTTAGCTAATCAGACAAATGTTACTGTGATTACTTCAGAGACCAAAGTCATATTAAAAGTAGCTGAAAGGCTAAAGCCCCTGATCTTCGAGTTCCTTTATTGAATTGTAGGTTGATAATTATGTTATGTCCCTGGAAAAGCCTTTCCAAATATTAAATTACTGTGTGGTATTTTCCATCAAAGAGGCGGTGACAGGGCCATTCTGTTGACAGGATTAGATTTCTCATAGTGAAATCTCCCTCAAGCACATTTTAGATCTATTCTCATACTGATTTTTCCACATTCATGCCTGCATATTTTTTCCCCAAATAGCCATAGGAGAAATTTCTTACAGCCACAGACAGTTGTCGTTTCCTAGGTGTGTTTAAAAGTCACACTGAAACATCCATGTTAGTGAATCATGTGTTTCAAAACCACGCAGCACAAAATGGCAGCGAATAAAAACAGTTGTGTTTAGGCCCCAATATCTCTACTTCCACAAACACAGGATGTGCTGGATATTATGAGGATTTTGCCATGATTTCTCCAGCCTGCATGGACAGATATGCCCCCTGCTTTAATTTCCCAGTGCACAATAAAAGGCGAACCCTCCGCTCTTCAAACCACCTCTTCCTGTTCCTCAAAGCAGCTTATTAGTAACAGACATCGGTATGACCAAAGAACGGCAAAGAATATGGAAGCAGACGTTAAAATGTACATATAAAATGAGATGGTGGGATTATTTTGGACTACAGTAATATGCACGCTCTCACGCTTTTCCAACAACCGTAAGAAGCCAGAGGTGGCTTGATGACATATGAAACGTAAATTAAAGGTAAAATGTGTCAGCTCGGTTGAAAGGAAAACCGGAGGGTGTAATCTACCCATTGACTGTTACGACAGCAAAGTTAGGCCCTTGATAGGGTAGACAGTAGTATCCTACAGCAAGGGTGGAGCGGTGTAGTCTGTGGTGTTCACTTGCAATAGAAACATAAGATTTAGCAGCCCAGAGTCATGCTTTTTTTTAAGGTGTGTAACCATGTTTCTGTATAGGTTTCTGGATGTTAGGGTTAGCCAACAGTGTAAGATTTTTTTTATTATGCATTCAAGTTTTTTTTTTTTTTTTTTTTTAAGTATGCATTAAATTGATCAGATATGACAGCAAAGATATTTATAATGTTGCAAAAGATTCCAAATCCTGAAAAATTTAAATAATAATATGAAATGCTTCTTGAGCATCAAATCAGCATTAGATTAATTTCTGATTTCTGAATATGATGCTGAAAATTCAGCTTTGTGACACAGGAATAAATTACATATTTAATTATGTATAAAATTTTATAATATTTCACAATATTACTGTTTTTTTGTTTTGGTTTTTTTTAAACTGTATTTTGGATCATATAAATGCAGCCCTGGTGAGCATAAGAGACTATTTTTATAGAAAAACCAACCCCAAATTTGTATATACAGTATATGGATTGAACAGCATGCAAAAATAAGATTGCCCTCCAAAAATGTGTGGAAATGTTACACAATACAAGTCATTGGGCAACAACTCCGCAAAGTGGTGCTTACGAAAGTCATCCCTGGGGCCACTTTGTTGCAGCACTGAACCACATTTATGCATGTCCGACAAAGCTTCATTCCTGCCATTATTCCATGAATAGTTTCTATAAATATTTATTGTTCTTGGCGTGATCGCATGACTCTCTGAGTGCAGCCTAGACCATGTCACTAGGCAGCTGGCTGACTGGTACACGCACTGGCACTGTTCTGATCCATCAAACCTAAACCATTATACACATGTCTGTAAAGCATGATAAAAATGGAAAATACCATTCGTAATATGACATTTTTCAGAAGTTCTATGGTTGTAGGTGTCGTTAACCTGGGGATTTCATAATGGCCATGTACATAATAATTCAAAAGTTTGGGGTCTCTTGTGCTCACCAAGGCTTCATTTATTTGATCAAACATGCTGTAAAAACAATAAGGAAACAATAATGAAATACTAGTTTTACATTTTTTTATATATATATTTTAAAATTGTATTTAATGTGATCAAAGCTTAATTTTCTGCATCATTACTCCAGTCTTCAGTGTCACATGATCCTTCAGAAACCATTCTAATATGCTGATTTTTGTGGAATCCATGATACATTCTTTGATTAATAGAAATACGTTGAGATATTTTGTAACATTATTTTATTTACTGTCACATTAGATCAGTTATCAAATGAATAAAAGTATTAATTTCTTTAAAAAATCTTACTAATGGCAAACTTTTGAATGTGTAACTTAAAAGAATATTCCAGCTTCAGTCCAAGCAATGGCATAATGGGATATTATGGCATATTGTTGATTACCAAAATAATTTTGACTCAACCTTTTTTGACTCAATTTGACTCAAAAAAAAAAAAGAAAAAGATGTGGTTATAGTGAGGCACGTAGATTGTGTGGCGGCCAATTTGTGGATTATTTAAATGCAATAATGGTAAAAAAAAAAAAAAAATGTTTTTTCGTAATCAACATTATGCAACAGGTGCTGTCAACTGAGCTACAAAACCAAACTTTACAAAATATCTTTGTGTGAACCCATTAAACAAGACTGAATGCATTCATAAAGACCACTGAAACCCTGCTAAAAAGAAAAGATCTGGCCACCAAGTTGGTTAATGTTTGAGGAACCTGTTTTACTATTAACGGCCTACTTCCATGAATCACCATTTGCAAAGAGCAATTCACCCAATAAGCACAATCACAAACATGTCAGTCTTTGACACGGCATATATTTCAATTTAACATACATTCATATGAAATATAGTCCTCTTCAGTGTATAAGTCTTTACAAACCTATGTTTCTTATAAAAGCATACTGGATAGCAAGTTTTACTATAGAAAAGCTTGGAGTTATGGTATCGTACATAAATAATTCAGTCACTCGGTCTGACTAATGGAGCAGGGAATGCTGGGGGATTTGCTTATTTGCGGTATGTGCGTCTGGAGAGGAAAAGTGCTAGAGTCATCGTGCACAGAATCCATGGTCCAAGCACCCCAAGCGGGTAAACAATTTATGTTTGTCAGTTTCGCGCCAGATGCATGGTTACAGCTCAGCACCAATCATCCGTCTGCGTCAATAGCTAGTTAACTAACGACTTTGATTTTCAAACAGCTTGCTAACACTTATATTTCCACTCCGTCTCGTTCGGAGTCGGTTTGCATCCCTAGTAAAGCAGGCCTTGCTTTAATACTTGCTGTACATTATCGGTGAGTGATTCTTGAATTCAAGCAGCATCACAGGAACGAATGGCCATGAGCATGGAAAACTCTATGGAAAGTACATGTACACCTGGACTGCATATCTCAGTTAGTCCGAAGTCCATCTTTCAGGATGAAACCCTAAAGCAGCATTAACAATGAAAAGGCTTTTAAATGTTGACCTTTCTCCATATTCATGTGCCCCTGATCCCAATGGCACTCCTCTGGTGCGCGTCACATTAAAAATTCACTCTCTATTTGATTGCAATAAGTTAAAATAGATAGATAGATATATATATATAAAAATAAGAGAGCAACCACAATTACAAACAGAACGAGAAGAGAGAAAAATACTCTCAATTGGGACCTCGGGTATATTCGCCCCTATATTTTAAAGTCTCATGTATGACATGTTCCTCTATTGTCTCATGAAATGCTGGGGAATTTGTCTGGTTTCCCTGTGCATGTAGGGAAGTGGTGACGATAAGTTCTGCAGTCTGGATCACCGACACGTGTGCATCTCGACCATCTTGCGGCACTGTTTGCACTTGACGTAGCAGCACCAGTGGAACTTGCAGCTGCAGCGGTCGACCACCTCCACCTCCTCCGTGTGGAATCCGCGACCGCAGCACATGAGCTCGCAGCCATCGATGGCCTTCGAGGTCTTGTTGCAGAAGCGCCCTGCTGTTCCCAGTATGCCTGGAGTTCTGGGGTCATGTTCGCAGAAGTCTGGGCTTGGGTCCAGGTACACCAGATCTTCATCTGTGTGCGGCTTGAACTGCGAGTTTCGTGGAACCAGGACCTTGGTGGTGCCCACTTTGCGCAGCTCCACTTCTGTAGCGCCGTCGAATTTCTCCTTGATGACGTTGCCCACTTTGCGGAACGGCGGCATTGCTTTCCAGCAGGTTTTTACTTCGCAGGAACCTGAAACGCCGTGGCACTTACATTCCACTCGCATGTGGTTCAGAATTGCCTTGGGATGGTAAAAGAAAGGTCATTTGTTAACAAATTATGAATGCTAAAAGCTTTCGGCATGATGCTTGTTAAGTGTCTTACCTTCCTCCCTGCCTCGTTGTTATGAAGGTTCATTAGGGCTCTGTTGGAGGACTGTCCTTTACTTCGTTCTCTGACATCCACAAAAGACTGGGAAAAAGCAACCCCGTATGCAATGTTATCCGAGCATCCTGACCACTGGAAACCTGTTGAGATAAAGGCGGTAAAAGATGGATCAGGTGTTTTTATTAGCCCATCTGGAAACAAAGGTACTGGATTGGCAATTTTTGTCCAGGTTAGTGACACCAGGGGCCAGATTTACTATCAGCTTTTGCCATCTTTTGGTGTTTAATAAATCCTGACAGTAGTTTTTTAAGACACGCAGTGGGAAATTAGCGCTGAAAAGGCTTGGACAGTTATTTTTGCAACTCGCCTTATTGAATATGCATTTGTAGGAGTTTCCCTTTTGATCTGTAAATTTATGTGAGGAGAGTATTTAAATGAATCACGCAATTTACTAAGATTTGTGCTCGTCAATTCACTGGTATTTGCGCTATTATTTAACGCCCAAAAAAGCATGTCTTAAAGTAAAATTTGCGCTGCTCTTGGTAGATTGTGCTGTCATTATGGAAATTAGATGTTGCGTCTGTGTACACATTGTCAGTAAATCCCCCGCAGAATTTTCCCAGCCCATCGGTGCTTTTATGGAGTTGCGCTCTAACGCTAATTTGCCCTGTTTAGTAAATCTGGTCCCAGATCTTTGAATGTCATTTATAGTTTAGTTTGAGACACTTACTAGTAAGTGAACTAGATATCCATGAAGAACTGTGTATTTGACTGTTATGTAGTTTTAGTTAATAATATGAAATAGTCTGCAATTATTTTCTGTATTTTACTGTCATTTACTGCAGAGGTTTTCAAACGTTTTTATGCTTTTTGATTATAGAGGAGAGGGGATAAGCTGAGCCAGTGGGTAAGTTGACCCACCCCCTGTATCTTGGCATCTGTACACTTTTACTGTCATGTGATCTTGTATTTTGGACCCACCCATCATTTCTGCCAGACTGTAAAAAGGAGAAACACACTGGAGGTGTGGAAGGCACCTATTTACTTTAAAAACTGTTTTTGCCTTGTCAAAGTAATATTTTAGCATTACATCAAAGTAAATTTATTCAGGTCTAAAAATATTTATGATGCATATAGGTGATTTAGTAACATATAAAACCATGCAAGTCATTTAGCTAAATATTAGCCTGAATTGGTAAGCTAGCTAGGTTTTTTTTCTTTCCAAAATGGCAGCTATTGGGCAAAGTGAGTTAAATGCTGTGGGGGGTGTATATGTATATGTGTGTGTGTGTGTGTGTGTGTGTGTGTGTGTATATATATATGTATATGTGTGTGTGTGTATATATGTGTGTGTATATATATATATATATATATATATATATATTAGTAGTTTATTTGACAGTGTACAAGTACACCAAATCCTTCTCTGATAAGAACCAGAAGATGTTTTTCATCACATTATAATCATATCTTTCCACCTGTAGTCCCCAATGGCCTGTTCGCCATTGCAGAAAAGCTACCATGCCAAGAAACTTTTAACTATAATGTTTATTAGTTTCAGTGACATTTATTCATTAATTGTAATTCAGTTTTTATATAATTTAACTCAACAAACTCCGTTTAGGCTGTTTTTGGGAAGGCTATAATTTTGGTGTTCAGCATATTGTTTCAGAAATGCACGAGATTTAAATTTAAACTTCATTTGGTTAGTTCTATGTTGTTTAAGTTAGCTTTAAAAAAAGAAATGTTGGTTTGTAAAAGGAAATATGATTATTAAATTAGTTTAAAAGAGATAAATAATTTTATAAATTTCACAGGGGTTTGAATCTGTTTTATGAATTTATTTATTTATTTTTGGTGTTGAATCAGTTTTATGGTGCATCTTTTACCCACTACTTTTATTTATATATATATATATATATATATAATATACAGTATATGTTATATATCCTGTTCATAAACTGCACCTATCAACAACATGAATTGTTATTTGATGACTCTTCCTGTCTAATCTGCACCATACACCTTTGTCTGAAAGACTAATGCTTATAGCTATTTTAATCATCATAGTTCTAATCATTTAATCATAATTATTAATAGTGGTTTCACAGCAATAAATCAATCATCATAATCGTTATTCAAACAAACTGCACATACCTTCTGGACTGACACCGTGCACATTGCGGTCGCAGCCACACTTGTCCAGCTCCCCACTGCTGCAGGCTCTGGTCACTGCAAAGGCTACGCTAGCAGCAGATATGGCGTACACAAATGCAGCTTCCCGTGTACCTGTGACACAAATAAACAGCCATTAAGCTTGCACACAGTTTTAAGCATGTCCAGTTAAATTTATATGAGGCTACTTACCTTGTGTGACCACTTTGCCAAACACAGGAACACTCTCTAGCGTCGAGCAGTTCCAGCGTCGGTTGCGGAACTGAAACTGGCACTCGTCGATGGCGAGCTGAGCACCCCTGCGGACTGCGTCCATTACCTCAACATTACGCTTGCAGATCTGAACCTGCCTCTGGATGAGTCCTCTGAGCTTCTCACAGGTTTCTTCATCCGAGATGCTCCCCACTGATGACAGCTTTGCCAGGTATCTGAGGACGAACCGAGTCGTGATCAATAAATGTTCATAATGCAGGCATTTGTAAAGAAAAAACGGTCAGAATTTATTTTAAATTCTTGCTATTAACAAACCATTAACTATGACTTTTCCCTCAATAAACTCCTAATCTGCTGCTTATTAATAGTTAGTATAAGGTAGTTGTTAAGTTTAGGTATTGGGTAGGATTGGGGATGTAGAATATGGTCATGCAGAATATGTGCTTTATAAGCACTAGTTAACAGCCAATATGTTAATAATAGATATGCTAATAAGCAACTAGTTAATAGTGAGAATTGGTCCTTGTACTAAAGTGTTACTGAAAAAACTATGTATCTAGACGCTGCATGTTTTTGGAGCTTGAAGAAAAGAGTAAATATAATTTGCAATATTAAAATGTTGTTATATATATATATATATATATATATATATATATATATATATATATATATATATATATATATATATATTATTATTATTAAATTGTTTTTTCTTTATTTTAAATATATATTATCATATTTATTATCAAAATATAAATCTTTTCTAACAATATTAGTCTTTACTATCACTTTGTATCAATTTAACACATCCCTGCTGAATAAAAGTATTAATTTCTTAGAAAAATGAAAAACTTTTGAACGGTAGTGTATAATGTTGCAAACGATTTCTATTTTAAATAAATGCTGTTCTTTTTAACTTTTATTCATCAAAGAATCCTGAAAAAAAGTATCACAGGTTCGAAAAACATATTAAACAACACAAATGTTTTCAACATTGATAATACATCAACATATTACAATGATTTTTGAAAGATCATGTGTGATAGAAGACTGGAGTAATAATGCTGAAAATTCAGCTTTGCATCACAGAAATAAATAATATTTAAAAATTATATTAAAATAGAAAACCATTATTTTAAATTGCAGTAATATTTCACAATTTTACTGTTTTTATTCTTCTTCTGTATTTTTGATCAAATAAATGCAGCCTTGATGAGCATGAGAAATTTATTTTGAAACATCAAACATTTTACTGTGGTCATTTTATTAATTTATTTATATAAGTTTTAGCAAATTTTGGGTTTTGTTTATTTATTTATTTGTTTGATTGATTGTTTGTTTGTTTTAGTTAAATGGCTTGATTTATTTGTTAAAGGCATCGTTCCACTAGTTTGGTGACCCAAAATAGTTTTTTTCATCGACTTCATAGCACAAACAGTACAATAAACACCGCTAACATAAACAGCTTTGCCCTCCTTTGACGTTCTTGGAAGGCTGTGCTGGACAGATGACGTAAGGGTGATGTTGAGAGAGACGGATAGAGACAATCTTCATCCATCACCTCCAGGGCCAGGGGGTCGGGGCAACACCATCGCTTTAAAGGGTCTGCTGAGCTGCATCTCTTTAAGGCACCTTATAAAAATAGTCCTGTACTACAACACATCGCACAGGTTTTCATCCGTACACACCAAGCTTGGTCTCATTATCATCAAGACTGGTGGAGATCAAAGTCTTGACTGTTTAAAGTCTGCACAGATGTGTGCAGGTGATGTTTGCAAGGGTGCTCACGAATGGGTTTGTTTTGCATTATTTGTTTCTGAAGGTCTTTTTGGTGTGGTGCTGGGTCATTCCAAAGTGTGCCCAAGTGTATTGCGGATGGAGGTCTTAAGAATGGCTTTGAAGGTGCTGTGCAGTAAATACTCAATTAAGTTGCAAGATCTCAAGTTTATTGATTCGGATCGTAGCTCAAGGCTAACCATAAAAATCAGCACGGATCGCATCTGACTCACGAGATGCTCATCATGTAAATGCGAGTATTTACACTATGTTTAAAAGGGGGTTTTCGCAGCGATGCAACCATTTTTGGTTACTTTTCATGGAATGGTTCTCAGAAGAACATTTTAGAAATCTAAGAGCCTTCTGTGGAATGGAAAGATTAAATGTTCTTAATAGAACCATCAATGCCAACACTGTAAAACCAAACAGTAAAATTAATTTTTTTTAAAAACTTCACAAGTACTACAATCTTATTGTACTTGACAGAAAAAAGTTACATGAACTTAATAACCAATTATATTAAGCTGAACTTGAAATAAATGAGTTACAGCAGACTTCTTGTTGTCAGCATACTTTGCGTTAAGGAGAATTTAAATGTTTAAATTAAGTTCTGTTTTTGTGTGTTTTTGCACAGGATGTGTTAATGTTTAATGTTCCGTTAAATTGGGATTTTTAGGGGTTTCTTTTAATGACGATCCACAATTGTTACCTTCAAATAGCTATTTTACCTGATTTAACCCATAAAATGTAGTTTTGTTTGTATAGATTAATGTATTTAGGTTGATTCAGCGATATTTAATCATATTTTTGACTTGGAAACAAAACAAAAGAAACGTAGATGTTAACCAGCTAATCTGATGTTAATGCAATCACATGTAAGTTCAATTGCAATTAACATTCAAAATTAAAGTTCTACGAACTCAATCTTTGAGTTTGACTTTACAATTTTGATGTAGCTGGCCTCGATTGTTTGATATCAGGATTTAAAGTGAATAGGGAAGCTTTATTTCTTGGTTTCAAGAGCTCATCTTAAGTTAAAACGGCACGTCCAGCTCCCTGCAGCTGGCAGCGGTGCATCCCAACCCTCTCTGCTGTTGACAGGAGCTGATTTTGAAGGCCACGGCTGGGGCAGATAAGAAACAAACACCTCCTTGTCCACGGGACCATCATCTCTGCTCTCTTGAGCTTTGATAACACACTCCTGTCCGGCCAAAAGATGAAGCATGACATCAGCGGAGTGGCCAGATGCACATGCATTCTGCTCGGAGGGTGTTTGACTTTCTTTTTTTATAGCATCTGTTGACGATTGCATGTTCTTGCATGCGTGTTTACAGCTTTTGTTTGTTTCACCAGTAAATTAGCTCTGTGATCCTGACCTGATAATGAATCTGGCAGCCAAATGGCAGAGGAGGCCCATCCGTTCTGGCGGGATAAGCGCTGGAATATAATATATCAGTGCCAGATGCTCTCATAAGACTTGCGCTCGTATCAAGCTCGGGATTTTGACAAACAAACACCTGAAGAATGGCCCACTGCGTATTTGTCTGGGAAAAAGATTGTCTGAGACCTTGAGAGAATCTTGTTTTCATTGCTTCCCAATTCTAGCTCTCTAGCTTTCTTCTACGCACTCGCTAATCGCAGTGCTAAGTTTGGGAAAACAAAGGGAGCCGACTGTGGGATTTTGTAAAAGAATGGGAGATGCCTTCCTCTGTGCTTTCTGGGAGGTTTTTGCGGGAGCATTCCACCTGGAGCATGGTGCCTTCTTCCTTTTGTGTCATGTTTGTGTTGAATTACATTGCCCTGGCCTTCGAGCGCTGTTGGCTCCAGATGGCTTAGCCAAGCGCAACTTAGCACGCAACCATGCTGTTCGAGAGAGTTTGGAAGAGAATAAAAGAGAAAAAGAGAGCGGCAACACGTACACACGCTTGGCTGTATATATCCGCTCGCTTCGTGCTGCTGTCAACGTATAAACACACTGAAAGTTATATAACATACACTACCGTTTATGCTTACCAAGGCTGCATTTATTTGATCAAAAATACAGTGATTATTGTGAAATATTTGCAATTCAAAATAGTTATTTTCTATTTCTTAATATATTTTAAAATGTAATTCATTCCAGCTGAATTTTCCTCCAGGCTTCAGTGTCACATGCTGCTCAAGAACATTTCTTATTAATAATGATGGAAGCAGTTGTGCTGTTTTATATTTTTGTGGAAACCAGGATACTTTTTTTTTTTTTTTTTTTTTTTTCAGGATTATTTGATGAATGGAGAGTACAAGAGAACCCAACTTTTGAATGGTAGTGTATAAATATATGTTGCAACTCAAAAGCTTCACTTCCTCTCAGAATCTTTTTGTGAGTTTATTGAATAATCAAACGATGGATGTTGACATTTCCTGTCTCTCTGCTGTAAATCGCTGAAAGTAAATATCAGACCTGTGCAAGCTACCGATAGCAAGTAAACATGCGTGCTATGGCGTCCAAGCGCCACAATTTCATGATGTTTACCAAAATATTTGATATTTACATATTTGTCAGCTGTGCGTCACAAGGTGCTCATGTCTGTGTATTAAAAGCTGTTTCTCTGAAATGAATTCAGTGTTAGGGGTGTTTAAGGGAACTGATGCATTTTAGTGCTTCGTATTTCACCCACATATTTCCATTTTTATTATTAATATTCTTAAACACTACCTCCATTTAAAGACATTTAATGTCCCTCGGAATTACCAAGAAGAGTGTTTTGAACAGAAACACTATTGCTGTTACTATAATGCATGGCTTTTGGAAATGCTCATACTTTTCCAAAAAACTTTGTGGGAAACTCAACCTGCACCATTTGTGGCACTGGCAGGAATGATATATTAAGTGGTTCAAAATTTTCCTTTTCTAATCAATCAGATTTGATTTTTACAGGGCAGATGATGAATTGCATTAATTATTCAACCACCCAAAGGGCCATAAGTGACAACATGCCAGCAACCTCTTAGCAAGCAGTAAGGCACCGAGCTGGTGAGTTTTGCATGCTCAAGCACCTCTTGCATTTTCATTAAGAGAAGCACAATTTTTTTGTCCTAATGACATTAAATATTCAGGTGATTTTAATTGTAAAGAGTGTAAATATTAGTTTGAATAGTTGAAATTACTAAGATTCAAAGGTTAGAGGTTGGTAAAATTTTTAAATGTTTTTAATGCTCAGAAAGGTTGCATTTATTTTATTAACAATACAGTAAAATCAGTAATATCTTCAAACATGATTACAGTTTTATATAACTGCTTTCTATTGTAATATATTTTACAATGGAATTTATTTGTGTGATGCAAAGCTGAATTTTCAGCATCCATTTCTCCAGTCTTCAGTGTCACATGATCCTTCAGAATGTTTTTTTTTTGTTGTTGTTTTTTTGCAGCGCAAAAACATTTATTATTATCAATGTTGAAAACGGTTGTGCTGCTTAATATTTTTTTTGTGGAATGCCTGACAGTTTTTTCAGGATTTTTTGATGACTAGAAAGTTAAAAAGAAAAGCATTTATTTGAAATAGTATTTTTTGCATTATAAATTAATTTAGAGACAATTTAATGCATTTTTTTTCTGAATAAAAGGATTAATTTTGTAATTTCTGAAAGGTAGTCTGAAGATGATGACAGTCACACCTTAATTCTCCTTACAAGACTGAAAATACAGTCAAGATGTCCTAAAGAAAGGAGCCAAAATGTGAATCAAACATCCATCACAGAATGCGACATGTTTTCAGAAACAGATGTCATTCTTGCACAACAGAGTTTCTCTCATAAACAGCTCTTGTTTCCTCAATAACTCAGTGACTCATTGGGATTTCTAGGTCTTGCAGACTATTCACAGCACATGTACCAAAAAGTAATTCGCTCGTTTGCTTTAAGTTATGATCGTTCGCCTAGTGCTACAGGACAGAGTCTTATTGCATTTACACTATGCTTATCTGCAAGTCTAGTGGATGTCTTTAACTCTAGAGGGCAGTGTTATCTCATTTATTGACAATATCCTAAAAGATTAGCATTGCAATTAACTGAACATGTCAATTAACTTCAGTCAATCATATTAATCCTATTTGATGTCCAAGAATAAAATGTTTTGTTTTAAGCTTGTTTCTCTTCTAGCAAATTAAACATTGAATGTACCAGATCTACATCATGAAGATACAATCTTCAGAGACTTTCAGAGAGGTAAAATAAATTTTAAAAAAAAGTAAAAAAATCTATACAGATTAATTCAGCTTCGCTAGTTGTCCCATATGATTATCTGCTTCTACAAAATAGGACCTTTTGGATCACATGCCTTCAAAACCAAATGAAAAAGGATTAGATATGTAAATATAATTTGCATCAATTCAAGAGGTAAATTATAGATTATTACAGAGTCATTCCTAACTTGTTCTATTTAGGTGCTGACAGGCCCCTATGGAAGTTTTGGAATTTTGTTTTTAAGAGAAAAGAACTTGAGAAATGTTGTTGTCTGATGATGAGATGGAACATAAGAATACGAAAGTAAAGGCCAAAAATGTATACAATTAAATGTTTTGGTCATAAAATTGTGCATGAGGCCTCTCAGAAGAGCCAATGTGGCTCTTGATCTCAATTTGCATTTTTGAAAAGCATTATTTCTGGAAGAACATAAATGTTTATTAATGGGCTCTCGATTAGAGATTATTCAAATTCATCTTTTTAATCTTTCTTTTACTGTATTTGTCCGTCACCTGTCTTTTTATGCCATCTTAAGCATTTTATTAGGCTAGTTGAGGAGGGAAATGGTGGAGGTTGCCTGTTTTTATCAAATTAACCTTTTAATAGGCTGCTGTATGAGTGGCGGTATGTGACAACAGGTTTTACAGCTTCATTACCCTGTTGTCACTGGTGTTATTTGTGTTATCAGTGCTCGGCGCCAGGATGTATTTCGCATTAGAGGTTTCTCTCTTCTCATGTTGCTCATCAGCTGTGAACTATTTATTGACCGTCCTGTGCTAACGTCTCAACCACTGTTCTTTCCATTCCGTTCAATGAGAGAGACACTGTATCACTTCCCAAACAAATACAACTGCATGGTTTGGTATTCTATTCATAATCACAACTGCAAATGCGTTTTTACATTAGTAAACTTTCTGTGACCTGCAGCATATCAAAAAACATCTGTGTTTGACACCATGCAACTCTTTCTTTAGTTCTGAAATTGTTGCATCAGGAAACTTGAAAAGGAAAATTCATCAAGATAAACTTGAAAGTTTAAAAAGGTTGCACAGGCCTTATGTTGGTTACTTAAAGGAATAGTTCAGAACAGGGATAGTCAATAAAAATTTCCTTAGGCCATCCTGAGATGAGTTTGTTTCTTCTGTTCACCATTGGATTCACTGCAGTGAATGGGTGCCATCATAATGAGAGTCCAAAACATCACAATAACCGACAAGTAATCCACAGGACTCCAGTCCATCGTTTAATGTCTTGTGAAATGAAAAGCTGCATGTTTGTGGGGCATTTAAACTAACCCGTTACTTCCATAATTCATAATAATGCTTTCTCCAGTGAAAAAGTCCATCCTCTGTTGTCTTCTCACATCAAAATCCACCAACATACTCGTTTAGCTTTTACTTGTAAACGGTGCTCTTGATCTGTGCATATTTCTCTTCCGATTCAGACGAGACTACTTTTTTCACTGGAAAAGCGTTAGTGTGCATATATTTTATCTAAAAGCCAGTTTGAAGTTAAAAACACCTTTAATGATTTTTTTTTTAAGCAGCTTAAACATGCAGGTTTTCGCTTCACAAGATGTTAATTGACAATGGAGTCCTGTGGATTACTTATTGTGATGTTTTTATAAGCTGTTTGGACTCATTCTGACGGCACCCATTCACTGCAGAGGATCCATTGGTGATCCAATGGTAAATTTCTCCAAATCTGTTCCCATGAGAAAACAAACTTATCTATATCTTGGATGTCCCAAGGATGAGTAGATTTTCTTTTTTTGGTTGAACTATTCCTTTAAAGATTGGATGGATTGATAGAGTTCTTCTATTTTTCAATAGAATTCTACAAATTCTTTTAGAAGGATATTTGTTCATCTGTAACACGGAAACTGCTCAATCAGTTAGAAAAGACATACTACACTAAGTTGGAACAGACTGAAAGTTTGTGAATGTAATTTGAAATGTTGATCCTAGTTTAAGGATTTTGAAGTTTGATCATATATTGACTTTGCCAAACCAAGATAAAAGCAATAGTGGCTGCTTGTTGAAATGCATTTGAATAAGGATTGAAAGTGACTATCTGCAGTGTTTATTTAGAAAAGAGTTTGTTTAATAACATTTTACCATCTGTTATTTATAGTCTCTAATTAATGATTCATTCCTGGCATTTTAATACAAACAAACTGAAAATGGTCATTCATAAAATATTATAAAGCAATGTAGACTTATATTTGCATGAACAAGCACATACTGTTGATGGAGGTTTGAAGATGTGCAGGTGCAGTACAACTGCTCTTGTAACCTGCACCTGCACCTGCACCTCAACCTTCTACAGGTGCTGATGGATGTGCTCGAGAATAATACAATCACACAAATGAAAAGCTCTCGACTGTACTTCAAAACATTTAATTATGACTATCGAGAAAAGAGTGGACTTTTACACCCTAGCAGGAGAAAGTTATTTAATGCACACTCTTAAAAGTGACTCTTCATACTAGAACTACAAATGCTTTACAGCTTGATACTTTTTAAGCACCAAAAAACCTTTTTTCTCTTGTTTTCAGAATGTTTATATTCTGGTGTTTCAAAGAGCTCAGATGCCAAAACACTGATCCGAAGAACCTATAATGAAACATCGAGAACGTTTTAAAGTCTACACCTAACCTACTATACAGTAAATCCATTAAAGTACTTTTATTTTTGAAGATTTGCTGAACAGTAATCCACAGGCTTCTTATATGCAACCAACAGGAGACAAAACAGAAAAAGTTTGCTTACTCAGTCATACCTTTAATCTGATTTTATTTTAAATGATTGAGACAAAACATAAAGTGTTTTCTTAATCTTACTTTGCATCTAAATCTCATTTTAAGATCAGTCATGATAAAATCACTGTTTATTTCATCTGAACTAAAATAAGACAGCTGTGTTGCTTAGAAGTTTTGCCTCTGAAAATGATCTTTGTTAAAAAAAGCATGCAACAAATTTACTCAAATTTACCATATGTGTTGTTAATTGTCATGCAGTTGTCACTGAGCAATATTTTTTTACTTTAAGAATTAAAATGAATAAACCTTAATGCTTTAATGTTGTTTGGATATTGCAGGCTTTAAGTTTTTACTCTCTGTGCCATTTCCTTGTTGTTCGAATTAACGGTAAACTTAAACCTTACAGTTCTTATCAAAACTTAGTCACATTTTATGACATTCAAGTTCAATTAGCTGTTTTCCTTAACCTGTAAATAATATTTACAGTGTGTCTTGATCGTTAGACGACATTTCAGCTTCTTGCCCACGTGTTGCACATATAACTCGAAGCGATCACATTTTTTTGTTTTGCTAAAGAAAACCTGTCTAATGTCTATTTGGCTACTTGCTAATACCTGTCCTGAGATGGGGTTGGAATAGTGTACAAGCTCCTGTCAGAATGATCATATTTTGTAGACAGGTAGGAGGTTTCCCTCAAGTGTGAAGCGTGTCTGTACATGTCCCAAACCTGTCACCACGCCTTTAGTTAAAAACACTCTTTCATCGAAAACTCAACTACATCTGAATAGATTAAATAATGTGCTATTTCTGCCCCGAGGATACAGATAAATAATTCTAAACACCTAGAAATGCAAACATCTTGATATGGCCTTAACATAGCATGCTATTCTGCTTCTTAACTATATAAATATCAAAATCATGTCATTGATTTATGAGTTCTGTGCTGTAATCAAAAAATGATCATAAGTGATTCATTTATACAGCTCTCTTCAGCACTAAAGAGTGCTGTTACTGCTGTCATATTCATGCATTGCTCTACAGGCTGCGCGCAACCCGCGCCAAGCGCGGCTGTGCCAAAAGCACATGAACTGAACCTCTCCAAATAACCGGTTTCATTTCCTTATATTTCGTGCAGTCCATACAAGTGCATGCTTTGACATTTTAATTTTCTATTAAAGGCTACTTTAGAGTTCTTAGACAACGTTTACAACTGCTTTGCGGGCTACTTCATGTCTTCTGCGCTTTCAAAAATTGTAGGCTAATCTAGATAGGTTATATTCTCATTCACAATCACAAGTTCGCTTAGTTTCAGATTTGTAGTTCACATGCTGCATTTGACATTTGCTTTTAGGTATCTGATTGACTTTACTCATAACAGTCAACCTAGACATCAAAACATCACATGAATGAAGAAAGTGATATTGACTTACAGCCAGTTGCTCGCATTGGCGGAGAAGAGTGCTAGAAAGAGCATAAGCAGTGACCTTATCAAATACTCCGATGACATCTTGAAAGGATAAATCAGGTAAAGGTTGCTGGCGTAAAATCCTCAGGAGGAGTTTATCAGGGCACCGCGCGGAAAAAGTTGCATAGAAAAGCGATTAATCCATCATTGCGCATCCATTTGGATGAGAAGCAGGTCTGTCCGGATCAACAGTTCTTGTCTCCTCGTGTAAACAAGCGCAAGTGCTCGATATAGTTTATATGTAGTGGCAGCAAAATCACACTGAGCGGTATCCTCCGATGCGATTTCTTGAGAGCGCCTGCAGCGGTTTCCACGGTCAGCTTTTACGCAGCATCAGACAAAGATGAACTACGCGCGGTCCAGCCGGTAAAGTGAGTCTAAATGACAGTCCCGGTCCTGTGCGTGTAGTTAATTCATCTAAACGTGAAGTTCAGCTCCGTTTGATGACCCCTATAGATGCCACTCTGAATTGAGTCTGAGAGGGAATGCTGAATTTACTGACTCCTGAAGGGTTTGGTAGGGGCGGCGCGTCATTTGGGGGAGGTTTTGATGTGTGAGAAAGCAGATAAAGGCGGGTTTAGTGCATGCATATATGTTTTCTCTTGCTCTTGGCTGCCGAGTATTTATTTTTATTTTTTTTTAAGTTCTCCAGAGGGACTCAATGCGGCAATTATTCGCCGTGCTTGAGGTATAACCGCTTATGATTTTGGCAAGGTGTATTTTCCCTGGCCTCAGTGCCCCCAAACGCAAGTACTTTGTGGTTAGGATGCTATTTATAGGATGTCTAGCATTTTGACAACTTTGGACAAAAATAGACCACAGACATTGCTGTTATTATGGCATATTATTATTAGGCTATCATGAATGCTGTGATGCATAGTTGTCATTGAAAATGAGAATGAAGTGTCAATTCAAGACGGAGCGTTTTCAAAGGTCAAGTCTGATTTATTAGGGGTGCGTAGACAAAAAACAGGTTTGTATTCGTATTGGACATTTGTCTGAAATCAGTCATGGTGGTTTCACTTTGGGTCGTGTCAGCATAATCGCAGCAACAGTTCATCATAAGTTCACGTGTTTTAACATGGTATAGCCTATATGCAATGGGAAATCACAAACATCTTTCTATGCTGGTAAATTTTATGTGTAATTGTTTTTATCTTGCAAGTTTACTAGGCTGACAGACAAGTGCTTGACTAGGTCACTCGGAATCACCGTTGACCAACAGAGGGAGAAAGTGAGTAACAATATCTGATGCTTGAGTCAAGGCTGGCGTTGGCTGGTTTCTGAATTGGTAGTATGGTTTTTTTGGCTTAACTATGATTTTATTGTTGTTGTTGTGGTTGTAAAAGCAAAATTTAGGTAGAATTATTTTATAAGCCATTAAAATGATAATGATTGAATAATTGAAATAGTGATTAAAACATTTACAAATAATGTTTAATTTATGTAAAAATTACAATCATTGTGTTGTTTTAAAATATCTTTGAAAGAAGTCTTATGCTCACCATGGTTGCATTTATTTGAAAATTACAGTAAATGAATAAAATACATTTATTTCTGTGCAGAGTTGAATTTTCAGCATCATTACTCCAGTCATCATGATGAAATGATCCTTCAGATTTCATTCTAATATGCTAATTTACTGCTCAATATTTCTTCTTATTATTAACATGGAAAAAAGTTGTGCTGCTTAATATTTTTTTGCTGAACCCATGATGCAATTTTCTTAGACGAATCAGTATGAAGAATAGAACAGAAAAGCTTTTATAAGAAATAGGAATCTTTTGTAAAATTATATTTACTATTCATAAATTTAATGCATCCTTGCTGAATAAAAACATTATTATTATTATTTTAATTCTAAGGTGTTGTTTGAATGAGCTGACTAATGACATTAATAAATTATAATTAGTAGAAAGAAAGTAAATTTATTTTTTTGCAGCCATGCAGTCGTGTTTAGACTAAATGCATTTTAATTATTGTGTAAATTCTCTCTTATCAGGCCTCTAAAAAAAATATATGGTACAGACTCAGTGTCTGGACCCAGAACACACTTGTTGCTGGTTCTGTCCAGTTCTGCACTCCACTGGTGCTGATTTACTGAGCCTTGGCCCTCATGCAATCTCACACTCACAAAAGAGGTGTGATCTGTTATCCCCACAGACGCCACCGATGATACTGGAGCAACAAGAGCAAGACTGCATGGAGCCAAGGAGACTAGGTTTGGACGGCAGACAACCTACATGACACTATTTTTTTCACAGCTGTTGTGCTTAAACTCTCTCTTTCCCATTAAGTAAATCAGCAGCATTTGAACCACAATCATTGGTGGCGGATTGGTCAGGATAAGTCCCAAATTCTGTATCGGTTTAGATTTGGGAAGATTTTCTCTTGTCTTTAACTTCTAAACTTGTCTGGAGTGCAATGCAAAAGCCACTTAATGTTACTTAATTCCCAGTGTCTCTCCTAAAAATGTGAAATTTCAATTTTTTGAATTTTTTCCAGTTCAGTAACGAGACTGCTCTAGACATGCATGTGGATAAACAGGCAGTCAGAGATGCTGACTTACGACCGAGAAATTATAGACATGTGCCACCAGTGAATGAATCCATTCTTGTGGCGCGAGCGCTGCAGACGTCTGGATAGGCTCTTCACAGCATGCGCTGAACATGCAAGTGCGTAACAGTCATTGCACAGCGGACTGCTGTGCTTTCAGTGCCTAGCAACCTTTGCATGACTCCTGCATAGTGGTTGCTCTTCCTCTGTCTGGAATCATTCAAATTATGCTGCATCAGCCCTGTCTGCTTTGGCTGATACTGATCAATGCTTTAGGTTTATTGTCCTGTACACATCAGCCAGTGTTTTCACATTTACAAACACACACACACACACACACACACACACACACACACACACACACACACACACACACACATATACAAATAGGAACAAAACTGTAAAAATTAATTTGTTAATATTAATAATATATAAACAATAATATTAATATCATAATAACAATAACATTAATCTTATTGTGCCTTTTGAAATGTATTTTATTTATTTATACTTACAATGTATAAATAAATACATATTTATTAATCTTTAATCTAAACCTTATAAACCATATCACTGAAGCTTGATGCCATCAGTGAACCATTGTACTTTGCTCAAATTCATTTTCTCCATTTGTTTACTTATTTTTAAGTAGAAGCTTCTGACTGATGAAGTTTTAAATTGAAGCGAACATGGAAAGAGTTATGGGGTCCGTTGCGTTTTACTGTGCGCATACTTTGGAAAGATCCAGGAAATGACATCAGTATCTGTGGCCCATCTGCTGAGATCATGTGGAGTTCAAGAGAGGACGTTGAGCCCAAATTAAAATCAGATCTAAGGGTGCTGATCAGATCTGCTTTCTTTGACATTAATATATATATTGTTGTCTTTTCAGACCAAAGCAAGCTGGCTAGAATTAGGCCATCGGTGTTAAAGTTAGTCAGAAGTGAGCAGAGAGGTGCAGAGGTTAGGCAACAGAAGGTCGATCTGATCATCCCTGTCCGTGATAAATTAAATCCAGAATGAATGACTCCTGGGAAAGGGGAAGAAAGGGGCTTAGTCATGAAAAGGCGTTCCTGAGCGGTCCCGCCCTCCATGGCAACATGGATTGGCACATATATCTGATCACAATGGCATTCCCAACCCAAACAGATTTTATACAGCTTGTGCTTGCAGAGCCATTGCCAAGGAAACGGCTTTCCAATGGCATGTTAATGGTGGTGCACCGAACCCCTTTAACATTTACACTGAGCGTTGGGTACCATAAACATTTCCCCTCCGTGTTGTGTTGACTGTGAGTTATGGCAGTATTATGGTCACAGGTCTTTTCCGGCCTCCCACCGTCACACCTGCTATCGCAAGAATTAGACCGGATTTAGCCAATGAAAATAACTGTCAGAAAACATTTAGATTAAGATTGTCATTTGTCAGACACAAGCAATTTGTAACTCAACAGCATTAGTAGTGCTTCAAGATACTTTTAGTCTTATTATTAATTGCTTTTATCCATTAATATGCGGCGCTCTGGAATGCTTGAGTCTGACTGGTCACTCTGCACTGTAATGTTTTATTTTTCATTTAAAATTTTTTTTTTTTTTTGAAGAATGTTTTACAGAAAAATACAATTTCAGTCTTTCTACTTAAGAATTTCATGTTTAATTCAATGTGCTACTTGCGGTTTCTTTGTAAATTAATTGTGAAATGTACTAGCAATTTATAAGTAAAAAATATTCTTGTATCAATGCACAGTCAAAACAGATTAAAAATCTGAAATAGCAGAACGTTTTCTGTAAAGGGTACGTTTAGTGGGAAGGGTTAGGGTAAGGGGATAGAAATACAGTTTGTACAGTATAAAAACCTTTACATCTATGGGATGTCCCCATAAAACATGGAGTACCAGTGTGTGTGTGTGTTTGTGTTTTATTCCTAGCATCGATCCTGGCAACTTTTCCTCTCAGAAATTCTGATGAGCACAACACGGGTGACATCCCAGTGAAAGTGTTTACAGGTTCCTCTATCTCAGATCACAACAGGTTAAGTTTGTTCTCCTTTCCCCTTTGCCTTCAAACATAAAAGCAGATCCTCAGTCAATACTGCACAAATATTGACCAGACTGTTTGCAATACTGCTCTCCAAAATTCACACTGTTCAAATGACCACAACAAGCCAAACCTGGTGTGTGTTTCCCAAAACATTTGTTGGCTAACTATGGTCGTTAGTTCCATTGAACTCTATTGGTAACAATGGAAATTGCGACCGTAGTTGCTTTTGGAATGCAGTCCTGAAGAATACAGAAAATACCCGTATAATAGAAAATCACAAATAAGCTTACCAAAGCTGCATTTATTTGAACAAAAATACACTTCAAATAGTAATTTTGTGAAATATTATTACAATTTAAGATTGTTTTCTATGAGTGTTGGCGTGTATTTAAGTGTACGCACACTCTTAGATTAAATCTGAGCATACGCAGACTTTATAAATGAGGCCCCTTGATTCTGATTGGTTTAGCTATATTGATGTGCACATGCCCAGTAGTGATAGCTGTATCCCTTCTAATCTTAACATTTCCTATGACATTGTGTGTATTTGTTGCCGCGGTTCCATGTATTATATGTTTCAGCAAAATTAACTGTTTGTTAATTTATTTTAAGTGACCCCTAGTGGCTATATGTTTGCATCCTTCACCTTTAATTTTGAGGCAACTCAAAGAAAGTTTTCTACTGCGGAATTTTTTTTTGCTGTGTGCGAGTGTGGAAACCCAGTTTTCCAAGTCAAGTAAAGTCACCTTTATTTATGTAGCGCTTTTAACAATACAGATTGTGTCAAAGCAGCTTTACAGTATCAAATAGGAAAATAGTGTGTCAATAATGTAAAAGGACCATAGTAAACACTAAATTTTCAGTTAAAGGCAGTTCATCATTGAATTCAGTGATGTCATTGTCCAGCTCAGTTCAAATAGTATCTGTGCAATCAAGTTCGACAATATCGCTGGAAATGAAGTGTCCTCAACTATGCAAGCCAGAGGCGCCAGGGGCAAGGAACCAAAACTCCCTCGGTGACAGAATGGAGAAAAAAACCTTGTGAGAAACCAGGCTCAGTCGGGGGGCAGTTCTCCTCTGGCCAGATGAACCAGCAGGTTGTTCCATGCTGCAGCAATGTTAGATTGTGCAGAGGACTCATCTGGTTCCCGTGGTCCTTTCCCGATGGCCGTCTAGGAGACAAGGTCTTCACTGGGGATCTGTCTCTGGGGTTCATCTAGGTGTCCTCATCTCCGCTGACGTTCAGGGCTGTAGAGGTCGTCTCTAGGTTTTGATCCACCATCTGGGCTGAATACGGACTGGATCTGGGTGACTGCAGTGACCATCTGATCCGCATACAGACTGGATCTGGTGGCTACGGTGACCTCAGAATAAGAAAGAAACAGACTATTAGAATATTAGTGTAGATGCCATTTTTCTTACGATGTAACAAGTACATTATGTGTTATGGGAAGTGTTCCCGGTTCCGGTTGACCTAATTAATGCAGCCTAACAATCCTTTAACGGATTTGAATAATAGAAATGTGTTAGTGTGTTATGTGTAAACCAGGTTAAAGAGATGGATCTTTAATCTACATTTAAACTGAAAGAGTGTGTCTGCCTCCGAACAATGTTAGGTAGATTATTCCAGAGTTTGGGCACTAAATTGATTTTGTTATTTTAGGTATTATCAAATTGCCATAGTTTTGAGAACGCAGCGGATGTGGAGGACTATAATGTGATAAGAACGCGGTCAAGTACTGAGGTGCTAAAACATTCAGGGCTTTATAAGTAATTAGCAAGATTTTGAAATCTATATCGTGTTTAATAGGGAGCCAGTGCAGTGTTGACAGAAACGGGCTAATATGGTCATACTTCCTGGTTCTAGTAAGAACTCTAGATGAACGTATGAATTAACATTTCTGCATTCTGCAGTTCTGCATAGGTCGCAATTTAGATATATATTTTTGAGATGGAAAAATGCAGTTCTACAAATGTTAGAAACGTGGCTTTCAAAGGAAAGATTGCTATCAAATAGCACACCTAGGTTCCTAACTGATGACGAAGAATAGAGAGAGCAGGCATCAAGTGTTAGACAGTGTTCTAGGTTATTACATGCGGAGGTTTTAGGTTCGATAATTAACACCTCTGGGTTTTTTTTGGAATTTAGCAGTAAGAAATTACTAGTCATCCAGTTTTTTTAAATCAGCTCTGCATTCCATTTTTCAAATTGGAATTTTTCGCTAATAAATATAGAGCTGAGTATTATTAGGATAACAGTGAAAGCTAACACTGTGTTTCCTAATTATATCTCCCTAGGGTA
This sequence comes from Onychostoma macrolepis, assembly GCF_012432095.1. Classification (NCBI taxonomy): domain Eukaryota; kingdom Metazoa; phylum Chordata; class Actinopteri; order Cypriniformes; family Cyprinidae; genus Onychostoma; species Onychostoma macrolepis. The sequence continues at coordinate 9,484,659 of NC_081165.1, read as the reverse complement.
ACATGTAAAGCGTGAAAAGTAACAGCCCTAGCACTGAGCCTTGAGGTACTCCATACTGCACTTGTGATCGATATGATACCTCTTCATTCACTGCTGCGAACTGATGGCGGTCAGATAAGTACGATCTGAGCCATGCTAATACACTTCCACCATGACAACATAGTTTTCAAGTCTATTCAAAAGGATGTTGTGGTCGATAGTGTCGAACGCAGCGCTAAGATCCAGTAGCACTAATAGAGAGATATAACCACAAACAGATGATAAGAGCAGGTCATTTGTAACTCTAATGAGAGCTATCTCAGTGCTATGATACAGTCTAAATCCTGACTGGAAATCCTCACAGATACCATTTTTCTTTAAGAAGGAATATAATTGGAGGATACTACTTTTTCAGATGGAATGTTTTTTTTTAATAGTTTTCTGTTTCAGGTTTCAGGTATGGTACTGTATGTTCATCGAGTTACACTGTTTAATGACGCTTAGGCGAACACGCACTATTCCGCAAACCTAGTTTAAACCAAATCATATTGTTTTAAAAATATCCGTGCCTAACAACACCCCTTAGCTCTTCTAGTTTCACTGTCAACAACGGCTTCATGGGGCTTATTGCTTTATTATTGCTATGATGAAAAGCTGAATTTTAAGCATTATCCAGTGTCACACGATCCTTCAGAAATCATTTTAATACGCTGGTTTGCTGCTCAAGAAACATTTCTTATTATCAATGTTGAAAACAGTTATGCTGCTTTGTATTTTTGTTTTTCAGGATTCTTTGATAAATAGAAAGTGCAAAAGAACAGCATTTATTTATTTAAACATTTTGTAACATCATAAATGTCTTAACTTTTGATAATTTTAATGAATCATTGCTTACTAAAAGTATTAATTGAGAAGTATTAATTAAAAGTAAATCATTTAAAAGAAGAGTAGCCTACATGTTTTTATGTTCATTTTATATGCACAATTTTTTTCTCGTTAGATACTTCTGCAAACACAAAACAAAACTGATAACTATATGAGAGCTTTTGAAAAAAATATATAATCTTCTGGTTTATGCTTTACAAAAAAAAAAGATTTTTTTTTTTTTATGAAGAACCATTGTAGCTATATTCTTAAGTAGCTTAGATGGTTCTTCAGAGTATATTTTGATGCTACATTATAGTTCATTAGATTTATTTTATTTATTTTTTTCCAGTGGTATTTGGTTGTAAAAGTCTTTTTTGTTCTAATTTTAATCAATTTTTTTGTTCTAAATAATCTGTTGTTATCACCATAGACACTGAGATGGACACGTCTTGATACTAAGATTAGTGGTTGGTAGGCTGTCGAGGCTGTGAACGTGTGAGGATGGCTCTGCTCAAAGAAGAACAATAGAAGAACCATTTTTGGTACCCCAAAGAACCTTACAGTGAACGCTGCTTCGTTTTTCTGAAGAACAAAAATCTAAAGACCCTTTTTCCACTATAAAGAACCTTTGGTGAAATGGAAAGGCTTTATGGATGTTAAAGGTTCTTCGTGGAGCCATCAATACCAATAAAGAACCTTTGTTATTAAGAGTGATCAATAAGGGTTTGTGGCCATTTTCAATGACCGATTCTTTAGCTTTAGTTAAATCTCAGTGTTTTAGTACAAGTACTAAATATGAATAACAATAACTTACACAAGGACTTGCATATGAACCTGTAGCATTATAGTACATGTGCGAATACTGGTGAGAGTGAAAGAGAGATAACGAAAGAGGGGGATGTGACCTCTAAACTCTGGTTAGGGCACCTAGGGGTCAGTAGTCCTAGAGATTGTAGGAGATGAGCGGTGAACTGGGTTATTCAGTAACTCTTTCTCTCGCACAGCAGGGTTTCAGACCAGCACAGGATTAGATCGACACATAGAAATTCACTCCCGTTTCTAAGAAGATCTTATTTCGTAAAGCTGCTCTCAGCACAGTCCATTCATATAATTTGGTTTTGTTTCTTTTTATGGATGTTTTCCTTTGAATCTCATCTCATGCTCTATTTCACATCGGTAGTCTTCGTACAACCTTATTGTGTATAATGACGTGTTTTCCCATTCTGTGTTTACATGCGCTCTCTCCCATCTGAATGTTGACTCTCTGCTTAAGGCGGAAATCAGCAGGATGGGTGATGTAGAGTAAATGTTAGTCCACAGTCAGCCTCAGTGTCGGGGTCAGGGATAGCAGTGTTTGAGCAGAGCCGTCCTCACACTTTCACAGCCTCGCTGGACCTGTTACCAGAGACCAGACTCTCAAATGCTGGAATGCTAATGGCGTAAAATGATAACTATAATCTGACAGTTGCGTATGAGCATCATGACAGCCACAATAATGAGCCCCGAGCACATGTAGACTTCAGGAATTTTGTATAGATACTCTGTCCCATATGCTTGAATAGTATATGTGTGCAGATTAACATTTTATTGCTCTTTCATTGCTTGGGAGACTCAATGAGGTATGTTTTATTGAAAAATGTACATTGTCTCAGATGTTTCTTTTACAATTTCAGCTTTAAATAGATGCAAATAAATCAGTTGTTAACATACAGTCAGAATATAGAGCTATGAAATCAATGCTGATAGTAGCTATCATTTAGTCTTGGAAGAAAATAATGAGAAATGTTTTGAGTTCATATTGAGATTTTTGACCGTCAAAGTGTTTAAGACATAGTTGAGATCTCTTAGGAAACTCTGAAAGGATACCATTTTCTCCATTTGATCTCAAATTTAATCTCGGTGCTGTGTAGTAGAAACAAATAAAGAAATAGGATTATTTCTTTTAATAATTAAATATTTAATTACACTACCATTCAAAAGTTTGAGGTCAGTAAGATTTGTTAATGTTTTTTGAAAGAAGTCAAAAGGTCAAAAACTCACTTAGGGCTGCATTTATTTGATCAAAAACATAAAAATGAAATATTGTTAAATATTACAATTTAAATTTTTTTATTTTATTTTAATATTTAAAAATGTAATTTATTACTGTGATGGCAAGACTGTCCATTTTGATCAATTTATTGCATCTTTTCTCAATAATAATAATAATAACAATTATTATTATTATTATTATTATTATTAATAATAATAATTTTACTGACCCCAAACTTTTGGAAAGGTAAAATAAATACATTTATAATTATTTTTAAAATTTAATTTATGATTTTTCTGTCCTAGGATGAACCATTATCACCATAGGCAGTGAATAGTGACACTGAATGTTTTAAATGCAGAACATAACTTATTATTATTTAAATAGGCCATTAGGAGACACTGAGTTGCCAGAAAACGAACTAGACATGATGATAAATTAGTTTTCAAATGCTTAAGTTGTCCTCTAGTTCAGTGGTTCTCAACTAGTGGACCATGCTGAACAAGAAAAAAAGAAAAACAATTAAATGCAAGTAATCATATATTGCATAATTAGCACAATAAAAAATACATAAGTTGATCAGCTTTGAAGGGTGCACAAATTCAGTCACAACTAGTTAGAAGCTACTTCAATTACTGTACTGTAGGTCAGTTCCAACACAAGGTAAATGGACATCTGACCCAGACTACATAAAATATGGTTACATTTAGTCCTTGATGAGAATGTAATGTAAAATCTGGTTTCTCAAACAAAACCAGATGAGAACCACTGGTGTAGTTTCTTGAGCTGTTGTGATGTGTGGAGACTCGGAGTGTGACCTGCAGTTTTGGGGGGTTTTAAAGGCTTCTGTAGATGCAGGTCGGGGGTTGATGGGGGTGTTGCAAGGTTGAGGGGTTAGTCCCTCAAATGAACAGCTGAGTTATCTTATTTAGTCTGTATAAAGGCCGCCCAACTGTCATAACAAAGGAGCAGGACAGCAGGGCCCCTCGACAGACAATGGGGAGTCAATGGCTCCAAAGAGCATCCCTAACACAGAGCTCCCCTGAAAAGAGATGCTGGTTGAATGGGATTGAGGGATGCCCATAACAAAGCTGGAATCCCACTCAATTGGGGCATCAATCGGTGCTCTCATGCGACCTTATGCACACTGGCCAATCTGTAGAAATTTAAATTACACCTGTAATAAAACAGATCTAGCAATACAATATATAACTGTGCATGTGCATATGTTATAAATATTGTACTTGTTTTCTCTCTTCTGATGAAACCCTGGGCTTTCTTTATGAACATTACCTTTGCAGCTCGGCCTTGGAGATGATCCAGCCACCAAAGTATGTGAGTGAATTATTGCTGTATGTGACAATTTACTAAAGTGCTTTAAATAAACTGCTATGCAAATTATCATCATGGACAACTTTCTCACTGTGGACAGGTAAACACACTGACAACCAACCCAAGAGCTTTCTCAATGTTTCACATTTTGCTAAATCTAATTACATTTTAATTAAAGTGCCCCATTATGGATGTTTGAAAATTACCTTTTATGCAGTGTGTGTAACAGCTCTAAGTGAGTGAAAACATCCTGCAAATTTCAAATATGAAAGTGCACCGTGTATAAAGTTATTGTCGCTCAAAAGAAAGAGTCGACTCTGAATCATTGAAACGAGTCGTTTTTAAAAAACGGATCCCAAGCTGTTTCATGTTGACGTCAACACTAAACATTTGCATATTTGCTGCCCACTTGTTGGTCTTTTCGTGTTGGTCTGAATGAAAATGAAAATTCATTCTTTGCCACTAGGTGCCGCTTTTGGAGCGGTAAAAATAGCGGTTTCCCTGGTAACGCTGTATGGAAAGCAGCACTGTGCTCACAAACGCTGCTTTATATCAGGCATTACAGGTGAGATTAAATGAAAATGAGAACAATCACCGCAGATTAGCGTCACGCAAAGGAGGGGTTTCGAAAAATGAATCGTTGAGCGAAACGTTTGGGAGTCGTTGAGTCGTTAAATGCATATTATAAGACAATGAAAGTGTTTTTGACCTTGCGTGCATGTAAAGCTGTTGTTGGGGACTCCCAACGCCAAAATATGAACCTTTCATTACCCATAACAGGGGCACTTTAATGGATCTTCCCCGCTCATGTTAAAGGTAAAAAATAATGATCAGGTTGCTCCATGTTTGGCCTTTTGAATGGATAGGTGATATAACTTAAAATATCTTTAAAAATTCGACATAAAGTTTGAAGAAAACTTTGCCAATATTTTTTTTTAATTTTTTTTATTGAACATATAACATTCACAGGGGATACAGTCAAAGCAATAAAATACATACACAACCAGAATCCAAAACAGTAAATACCTCAATAATAGTAATAACAAATAGAAATATAAAGAGAAAAACAAATAAATAATAGTTACCATAAACATCTTTTAAAATAAATAAATAATAAGTGTCTGAAGTGTGGCAAAAAACTCTCGCGACGGCGAGGCGGCTGAGTCGGATTGAGCAGTCGCGCGCAGTTGCTCTCCACCGACTGCACTGATCAAAAGCATGATGGGAAATGACTGACTGACCACACAGCTTCATGCTCATTGGTTTCAGACAACTGTGATGCTGAGTTCTCTGCTAAAATGTTTTTTTTTTTTTTTTTCAAATCTGATTTCATGTGATTGTGTTTAAATTATGCTTGAATATTCCCAAACACTATGACAGTGCGATGTCTGTGTGAGATATGTGATTATTGTCATATTTCTATAAAAATTAAAAATACATGTTTGTATTGAAGTAGAAATGGATGATAAATACGCCTTTCGTATGGGATTAAATAGCAAGCACTTTGAGTGTCTTGTTCATCATTTTTATATTCATATAAAGGCAACAGAACTGAAATTATATCACATTTATTAGGAGCACAGCATATGAGTGAGAATAACGCAATATCTGCCTTTGATCTCGTAGGTATCTGTTCCACTTGGAGAGGGCAGAACTGTCCGTCTTGACTGTGCTTATTTCACTCCTCCCCTCACTGCAGCCGCCTACTCTCACCTGCATTTCAGGCGAGGCGCATCTCAAACAAGTCTAATAGCTGTCATTGTTAGTGCACTACTGAGCCGCGTAATGTGTTTTCTTTAATCGATTTCTGAGGGAAACGGCGTGAAACCTTGCGCGTTCGTTCATATTCTACATCTTCTTTACCTGTTGATATAGTTTGCATAATCATTATTAAGCATAATTAAGCATAGTCTTATATCACTAGGCTTGTTTGAGATGCGCCTCGCCTCGTCTGAAATGTAGGTGTAATAATGTTCTATGAGGGGCGTTACGCATCGTTGGGGAATCCTGGAGTGTGGCGTTTGAGGGGAATGAGGAATATATGAGGAATATATGTCTTCCTCAGACGTAATGTTAGTTCTGTACTTCAGCGTTGGGTAAAAGAGCATTATAATCTCCTTTGTGGTAGAGAAAGCTGCTTGCATGTAGGCTACGGGAAACAGCGAAGATGTTGAATTAAACATACACACAATCAGCGTTTCCACATGTTTATACTGGCCCCGATAATCAAAACTTATACTTAGTGCTTGCTTCAATTCTGCAAATCAGTTTTTGTAAATGAATGACTTGATCCACATATGGCCTTCATCAACCACCATTTGTGCCACCTGCTGGTGAGCGGCTGACATCAGCTGGAGATCATGCATCGGTGCTCTACTGCTATTCCTGCGGTTCCCGGATGTGCAACGCTGAATTTTCTGCTGAATTTTCTGCTGAATTTTAACCACTGAATTTAGGGCAGTAAATTTCGAAACAAAATGACCGAAATTTGCCTGTTGAATATTATATATTGTATTTTTAAACAGACTGAATATTTTAAGTGAATTAATGTTGTAAGTGAATTCTGGAAGGTGAATATGAATTATAATTTTTTTAATGAAAATGTGTGTTAAATAATTTTTAATTGAAATATTCACAGCTTAAATAAACAACTATGTTACATTTCAGGACCTAAAAATGTAAGCCCTGGCAATACAAGGCATTAAAATGCAAGCACTGTTAATTGGAATGCATCTTTTTTTCGATTTCTGGAATTCAGCATGCTTTGTTTCAAAAACTATTGTCATTATTCTGCTTCCATACACATGCTCAACCCAAGCCAAAAGAGCCTATTCCCAGGCCTTAGTGATATTCTGGTCTCTAGATATGGCCTGGCTTCCTCCTTCAATGTTGGTATTTTAACAATAATGATAATTAAATAAAATTTTGCTGAGTGTGTTTGTGTGCTAGTACTTGGTTTAGGCCTGTCATGGATAAATCAATATGACACTAAAAGCACCCATAGGTGGCAGCAAGTCCCTGTCTTAATGAGCGATTCATTGAATCATTCATTCAAATGATTCATTCCAAAATTATTTATGTAGAAATGAAGCAAGTAACTGTTATTATAAATGGATCATTGAATCACTGACTGAAATGATTTGTTCAAAAACAGATTCCTTAAAAGAAAAAAATACATTTTTGTATCTAAGATGTACATTCAACATAAAATAAGTTGATATTGTGTGAGTAACATAACTCAATAAATATAAACTTATTGTTTGAAAAAATTGCAATCATGCTCAGATGCTGATATTTGGGAAAAAGACACTCTTGCTTGTGTGATATTACTTAACTATATCATATCAATATAAAAAACAAACAAACAAAAAACATACAAGGATAATTTTTGCTTCTATAACTTGTAATTTTTAAAAATTTTATAGGAATTTAAATGCATTCTAGTTTTCTTATTCAAGCAGTAAATGCTTTTGGACAGGCAAGACCTGTCTTTTTGGGGGGGTTTTTCTCAAAGTGAGTGACATACTCAATAATGTCAGCTCGCACATTAAAACAACATTTACGATATTGTCCCTGATAAAAACTGGAGAAATGTATTACCGTATTTAGCTTTAGCAAGCACTGCTAATTATTGAACTATTTAAATAAATAGTGCGGTAATCTTAACTGAACTTACCTAACTTTTGCGATGAAAAAACACATCTAAACTCTTTCCTGTGTTTCTGTCGATTGACAAGAGGTTCTAGGTGGGAGCTTTAGAGAAATGTGTAACAGAGAACAATAACGCTTTTCAGACCGCATGTCAGCAAAGTGCTGTCAAGCAGATGTTCACACACACACATTGTTAAATTAATGATTAAAACAAGCTTTGCGCTGAGACTGGGTTTTATTCAGCGTTGCTTTGCCTTCAACCCTCCCCGAGGTCTCTGTTCCCCTCGTATTCAATGCCATCAGCCTCACAGTATATCATTCACTTCGAGTTCACTAATTAACACGTTCGTGACCTACATTTCCTGGTTCCTGACTCTCCTGTACAAACTTTCTTCACCTTTAACCTACTGTAAAAATTTTCTAAAAACATATAGATATTGTGATAAAACATATGGATACTGTGAAAAAAAAATACAATACATGTAATTATACTGAGTGTTTAGATGTAAAGAAGTCAAATTAATCACCTTATAATTTATGGTAATGAATATGCAGAAGTTCCAAAGAAGTGCTTGACTCATCATTTGATCATATTTTATTTAGATTTGGATATGTCTTAGTATAAAAGTCTCTCTCTCTTTGGGAGTCTTGAGTGTATATGTACAGTATGTATTTATTATTTATTTTTCTATTTTATTTATATATTTATTTACATTTTAGTTTCTTTATTTCTTTATTTGACTTTATAGTAATAAACATACAGAAGTTCATAAGAAGTCCCTGATTGACACATCATTCAATCAATCATATTTTATTAAAGTATTTCATTATTATTTCAATTCCCAAAGAGACTTGCATATGTTTCAGTATAAAAGTCTCTCTTTGGGAGTTTTGAGTATATGTATGTATGTATGTATATATGTATGTATTCTATTTTATTTATTCATGTATTTATTTACATGTTAGTTTCTTCTGCATCATATGAATGCATTTATTTATTTATTACTTTTTATTTAACACATATTTTTTATTTTCTAGTCATTTGTATTTTTTATTTATTTTATAAAAATGTTTCTATAAAAATATTTTTAATCAGATGTAAATGCTGTGGATATTTATGTAGTTTAGTAAATTTTTGTTGTGTTCCAAGTTCAAATCAGATCAAGTAGTTAGATACAGTTAGTATAAGAACGATCAATCAGATTTACTTCTGTTAATTATAATACATGCAGGAACCAAGCTGCAATCCTTTAATGGCTTCAATTTCACTGTATTTAAATTGTCAGTGTATGTATGTATTTATTTTGTATTTATTTATTTATCTATTTATTTTGTCATTACTGGCAGTATTCCTGTAAATTTAAAGCAGGTTTGCAGGTTTCAAATGCACAGCTTGTACAGTAATTTAGACATAGCTTTGATCGCCATGTGTATGCAAGTCCGTTTTGAATTATGACATGATAAAGAGAGTTATTGTTACTTCTGTAAACATAATATAAGCCCTTTGAAAAGCAAGAACATCCATTAATTACACACTGAGCTTAGAGCGATCATGGAGGGAACAGGTGCTGATTGTCTCTGAGCGAACACTGCGTGCCCGCAACACCCCCTATTATATCCCCTTACCCAATGATCCAAGAAACACACAACCGTATTTCTGAGAGAACAGGCCGCAGCTGCGCGTCACACCTCATAACGCCTCAACGCTGCAGCTCTAGGAGGTTTTAGGTGGGTCGGCATCAGCGGAGAGCGTTTCTAGGAATGCAAGGAGTCATATTTTTTCACAGTTGCTGTAATGGGCTGTTTAAAGTGTATGATTCAGCGTTAGATCATGAGTAATGTGACAAGAATCCAATTTAATGAGATTGATCATTCTATCAGAATTATCTTTGGTCTTCACATGAAAAGAACGGCTCATAAAATTTATGAAATAAGAGCTTTAGTTGAAACATGCCCCATCTGTAGCAAGAAGCTGAATGTCTCAGTGGAGGAACAGGCAGTGCTAGAATGAGCACACAAAAATGTTCATGCTGATTCTCAATGATTTATGCTAAGTATTAGTATTAGGTTATTGTCTAGCTGGTGTATCAGAATAGGCAAAATATGGAAGGAGTCTGGTGTGGACATCAGCACACATTTGGGGCACTTAGTAGCATGTGAAGATATTCATGAGTGATGCCAAATAATATGTTCACTGCTCTCTTCAAGATTTTTTTTTTTTTTTTTCTCTTTTTCTCAGCACAGACATTGGGTTTTGACTAGTATAAATCTTCAGTATTAACTAGACTTTATGCTACAAGTCAAAGTATGGCTATGCAAGACTACCAGCATCCCCTAATGGGGACCAGCATCCGAAACACAACATACGCTGGTTCTGTATGTTCTGAAAAGCATTATGTTCAAGGTTTTTTTTAACCCACTGGTTCTGAACTGAATAACCCTTCAGTTTACCTCACTGCAACTGAATGAGATTTACTTCCATTTTCACACAAATGTAGACATACAGTCACGTAAATGTGGGAATTTGATGTGTGGCATTTCCTGTATGGACAATAACATTTCAAGTCAAGCATGTTCTTCTCGTGGTGGCCTGCAGATGACTGTCTGTCTAGAAAAGGCTGAATTGAATTTGAATATTTGTCTTTAGAAATCATCCATTAACTTTATCCATGTACACATTTTTTTTGAAGAAAACAGGTTTTTGAAGTACAGCTGTGTTGACAGCACTGTTGACATTCACATCAACAGAATCTTGCATTTTATAGTTATTTTTCCAGTTATATTAGGGATATTCGATACTGTCCACCCCTTTTGTTCATGCAATATAAATTTTTTAGCATTTTATCTGCAATAGCAACCTAGGCCATAAAGCCAACAGGAAATGGCATTTGCAACCCATTTTACTTGCATAATGTAACGTATTTCCAAATGAAACCAGATATTCAGTGAGAGAAAATGTAGGACTTGATTTTATCCATCAGGAATTCATTGGATTGTGAAACACCACCAGCACAAACTTTAAAGGAAGCTTTTGACCAGGACGTGGAGGCTGAAGGTCAAGTTCAATGTATCCCAGTGGTAAATATTGCTGTTACATTCAGATTAATCACGAATAAATCCAGAAACAGTGTGGTGAGTTTTAATTTGTCTTAATCATTTCATCATTTTTTTAAAGGGCACAATGGTGGCCCATTGAGGCTCAAATCGACAACCTTCTGGTTACCAGCCTTGAGCAAGAGCCACTACATCAGACCATGCTAGTTTCCAGCAGCCCACAATAGCTTGATCACAGTCTCTGATACATTAGTTCATGGCTCTGGAATTCCCAGTGGAATCGGAGTCCTGTGGAAATGTGACACAACCCAGCACTTCCATTCCCTATTAAAATGCGACCATGGGACATGGGTTCAATGCAATTCTTGCGAGTCAACAATGAGGTTAGAAATACCATCAGGCTTCTGAAACCATATGCACCGCTGTCCCCAAAATAGGTTAGCAGAGGCCTTTTAACAGACCCCATCAGGGGAGGTGGGAGACCCTCGTTCACAGGAAAGATTAAGATACCATCAGAAAGAGGTGCCAAGGGGGATCAGAGTGGAATGGGCTGAGGGATGAGCTCACCGACGGTGAGGCTGTGTGTCTCTGTTCTCGGGCAGATCGGACCCTCTGAAGTGCCACGGAGCGACTTGATTGACATGGATGCAAGTCATGAATGGTTATGGGTGTAATAAGTTATTAATGCTTCTCTGAGAGCTCCTATTGACTGCTTATGAGAAATATGCAGAGATCTGTTCCTTTAACATTCACATAATGAGGGAAAAACGTTCAGTAGAAACATTCCATGATGTAAAATGATAAATTGGAATTGGAACATTCACAAAACCAAGAAAAAAATATTTATAAAACATTTAAAAAGCTGTACATTTTAAATATTGAGAAATGTAAGTTTTTATAACTTGTTAGAGAATCATCACAGCTATATTTTTGGTAGCTGGGGAAAACTAGTATGTTTAAAGGTATAATTTCTGCATCAGTTGTGACAACAAACTACAAATAATGACTGTTAGCAAACTGGTTTCTGTTTGCCATTGTTGGTGTCAAATTGTCTCCTGCTGGACAGTGCAGTAACTATATTATTAAGTAGTCAAGATGAATTTTTCTCCATTGTCAGTATCTATGTATTCTGACAAAATCATTTTTGCAAGCAACATATAAATTACATTTATAATATTAAATTAATATTAGAGCTGTAGAAATTCATGTGTTAATGCATGTAATGCAACTTTGCAGTTAACTGTTGTGAAATATTTTAATCCACTGACAGCATTAATTATAATTTCGGTTCCCAATTTTGACAAGGCTTTTAAAATAAAGTTTTATTATTTTTTTTAAATTATAAAATACGGTGGCCGAGAGAGCTCAATGCGCTGCAATTTCAGAAAACACATGCAAATAGAAAAAGCACCAGCAAATCAAGAAAACATCATCAGGTTGACAGCAGGTCCTGCAAATCAATTTGACAACACATGCGCTGCAAATGCTCACAACACAACCAAACAAAGAATTTTATTTGCATTGCGTTTCTTTGTTTGGTTGTGCTGAGAGAATTTGCAGTGCATTTCTTTATTTGGTTGTGTTGTGAGCATTTGCAGCGCATGTGTTGTCAAATTGATAAAGTTGTTTTCTTAATTTGCAGGTATTTTTTTCTATTTGCAGCTCGTCGAGCTCTCTCGGCCACCGTAATAAAGTGATCACAAGACATCTTCAGCTCAAAAAATATTCTCTGAACTGAGCTCCCATGAAGTGGCAGCATCCAGGTTGCATACTTCCAGGGATGCATGCATCAGCCAAACAAAATAAATGGGAATGCTTACTGATAGCTTTCTTCAGTTATGTTAAAACTCCTTGGTTTGCACAGATAGTCTTATAATCTCTGGAGTTTGGAAATGTAACCTCATGAAATGCAATCACTGTTGCAGGCAAAATGTGTTTAAATCTGGAATGTGACACTTCCTGATTCTTTTTGCAGGTTCTGTTTGTCCTGTGCAATAAAAGTCACAAAAAAAAAAAATCAATTACTCTGTGAAAAATAAATGAATATCTTCACAAATATTCCTTGCAATCAGCAACCAGGGTTTCTGCAGGCCACGCCATAAAGAACTTCTTCCCAAAATATTTTTTTTCTCGATCTCCACTCCCTTTGGTCACAGCATAAAATCTGTTTTCAGCACTAGTGCTTAATCCAGTTCTCCAAGCTCTCCTGTGATTGAATTAGAGCACGAAAAAAAACAGCGGGAACAAAATGAAGACAACAAGCTGTCTTAAAGCCAATGGAGTCCAGTGACAAAAGCCTTGTCATGCTCTGGTGGGGTCTTGCCTCTAATCCAGAGGGTTTTAGAGGCAGCAGACACTGGCTTGTTGTTCTCTGGCGGGGATGGCTAGGCGCTAAGTAACTAGCAGAGCTACTGGCGACAGTTCCGTCCAGGAGAGATGGCCTGCTAATCCTAATCACGCCCGAGAATGCCGTCTGGGTCACATGACCTTTCGCTAGCTGTAATGGAAGGGGTCATAATTGGGATTTATCGCGGCAGAGGCAGCCCGCAGGAGAGGTGCCAGTCAAAGGGTTCTGGGTCCTGGATGTCTGACGGGTATAGTGGAGAAGAATGAGTCATCTGAACGCTTATAGCCATGCGGAGAAGGCCACATTAAGCAAGTAGAAACATCAAACACTAATTCAAATGAACCTGTCGTGATGATGGGGAAAAATGAGAAGGGAAGAAAAATTATTTCAAAGATTTTATGTTCTTTTGCAAAACTTTGCTAGATAACGTAAATGTTTTGCCAGCAAATGCAAAGTTATGGGAGTATACAAAGTATCTCTGGCGAACAATACTTTTGGGATAGAACACAAATGTTTTCTGAGATAATGCATAGTTTCTCTGGCGAAAACAACACTTTTACACTAGAAAATATGTTTTGCGAGGTAATGCTGTTTTGTAGAGGAACACAATACTTTTGCGCTAGAATGCAAAAGTTTTCTGAGATAATGCAAAGTTTCTCTGGCGAAAACAACACTTTTACACTAGAAAATATGTTTTGCAAGATAATGCAAAGTTTCTCTGGCGAAAACAACACTTTTACACTAGAAAATATGTTTTGCAAGATAATGCAAAGTTTCTCTGGCGAAAACAACACTTTTACACTAGAAAATATGTTTTGCAAGATAATGCAAAGTTTCTCTGGCGAACACAATACTTTTCCACTAGAACGCCAATGTTTTGCGAGATAATGCAAAGTTTTGCAGGGAAACAATACTTTTGCACTGGAAAAACTGTTTCACGAGAGAATGCAAAGTTTTGCAGGGGAACACAACACTTTTACACTTGAAAATATGTTTTGCGAGATAATGCAAAGTTTCTCTGGAGAGCACAATACTTTTGTACTAGAACACCAATGTTTTGTGAGATAATGCAAAGTTTTGCAGGGGAACACAATACTTTTGCACTAGAAAAACTATTTATGAGATAATACAAAGTTTTGCAGGGAAACACAATACTTTTGCACTAGAAAAACTGTTTTACGAGATAATGCAAAGTTTTGCAGGGGAACACAACACTTTTACACTTGAAAATATGTTTTGCGAGATAATGCAAAGTTTCTCTGGAGAGCACAATACTTTTGTACTAGAACACCAATGTTTTGCGAGATAATGCAAAGTTTGGCAGGGGAACACAATACTTTTCCACTAGAAAAACTATTTATGAGATAATACAAAGTTTTGCAGGGGAACACAATACTTTTGCACTAGAAAAACAGTTTTACGAGATAATGCAAAGCTTTGCAGGGAAACACAATACTTTTGCACTAGAAAAACTGTTTTACGAGATAATGCAAAGTTTTGCAGGGGAACACAACACTTTTACACTTGAAAATATGTTTTGCGAGATAATGCAAAGTTTCTCTCGAGAGCACAATACTTTTGTACTAGAACACCAATGTTTTGAGATAATGCAAAGTTTCTCTCGAGCACAATACTTTTGTACTAGAACACCAATGTTTTGTGAGATAATGCAAAGTTTTGCAGGGGAACACAATACTTTTGCACTAGAAAAACAGTTTTACGAGATAATGCAAAGCTTTGTAGGGGAACACAACACTTTTGCACTAGAAAAACAGTTTTATGAGATAATGTAAAGTTTCTCTGGGGATCTCTTTTCCACTAGAACGTAAATGTTTTGCCAGCAAATGCAAAGTTATGGGAGTATACAAAGTATCTCTGGCGAACAATACTTTTGGGATAGAACACAAATGTTTTCTGAGATAATGCATAGTTTCTCTGGCGAAAACAACACTTTTACACTAGAAAATATGTTTTATGAGATAATGCAAAGTTTTGCAGGGGAACACAATACTTTTGCACTAGAATGCCAATGTTTTGTGAGATAATGCAAAGTTTCTCTGGCGAAAACAACACTTTTACACTAGAAAATATGTTTTGCAAGATAATGCAAAGTTTCTCTGGGGAACACAACACTTTTACACTAGAAAATATGTTTTGCAAGATAATGCAAAGTTTCTCTGGCGAACACAATACTTTTCCACTAGAACGCCAATGTTTTGCGAGATAATGCAAAGTTTTGCAGGGGAACACAACACTTTTACACTTGAAAATATGTTTTGCGAGATAATGCAAAGTTTCTCTGGAGAGCACAATACTTTTGTACTAGAACACCAATGTTTTGTGAGATAATGCAAAGTTTGGCAGGGGAACACAATACTTTTACACTAGAAAAACTATTTATGAGATAATACAAAGTTTTGCAGGGAAACACAATACGTTTGCACTAGAAAAACAGTTTTACGAGATAATGCAAAGTTTTGCAGGGGAACACAACACTTTTACACTTGAAAATATGTTTTGCGAGATAATGCAAAGTTTCTCTGGAGAGCACAATACTTTTGTACTAGAACACCAATGTTTTGTGAGATAATGCAAAGTTTTGCAGGGGAACACAATACTTTTGCACTAGAAAAACTATTTATGAGATAATACAAAGTTTTGCAGGGAAACAATACTTTTGCACTAGAAAAACTGTTTTACGAGATAATGCAAAGTTTTGCAGGGGAACACAACACTTTTACACTTGAAAATATGTTTTCGAGATAATGCAAAGTTTCTCTGGGGATCTCAATACTTTTGCAAGAAACACAATTGTTTTGTGAGTTAACACAAAGTTTCTCATGGGGAACAATAATTTTGCACTAGAAAAATGTTTTACGAGATAATGCAAAGTTTCTCTGGGGAACACAATACTTTTGTACTAGAACACCAATGTTTTGTGAGATAATGCAAAGTTTCTCTGGGGAACACAATACTTTTGCACTAGAAAAACTATTTATGAGATAATACAAAGTTTTGCAGGAAACACAATACTTTTGCACTAGAAAAACTGTTTTACGAGATAATGCAAAGTTTTGCAGGAAACAATACTTTTGCACTAGAAAATATGTTTTGCGAGATAATGCAAAGTTTCTCTGGAGAGCACAATACTTTTGTACTAGAACACCAATGTTTTGTGAGATAATGCAAAGTTTTGCAGGGGAACACAATACTTTTCCACTAGAAAAACTATTTATGAGATAATACAAAGTTTTGCAGGGGAACACAATACTTTTGCACTAGAAAAACAGTTTTACGAGATAATGCAAAGTTTTGCAGGGGAACACAACACTTTTACACTTGAAAATATGTTTTGCGAGATAATGCAAAGTTTCTCTGGAGAGCACAATACTTTTGTACTAGAACACCAATGTTTTGCGAGATAATGCAAAGTTTCTCTGGGGAACACAATACTTTTGTACTAGAACACCAATGTTTTGTGAGATAATGCAAAGTTTTGCAGGGGAACACAATACTTTTGCACTAGAAAAACAGTTTTACGAGATAATGCAAAGCTTTGCAGGGAAACACAATACTTTTGCACTAGAAAAACTGTTTTACGAGATAATGCAAAGTTTTGCAGGGGAACACAACACTTTTACACTTGAAAATATGTTTTGCGAGATAATGCAAAGTTTCTCTCGAGAGCACAATACTTTTGTACTAGAACACCAATGTTTTGTGAGATAATGCAAAGTTTTGCAGGGGAACACAATACTTTTGCACTAGAAAAACTATTTATGAGATAATACAAAGTTTTGCAGGGAAACACAATACTTTTGCACTAGAAAAACTGTTTTACGAGATAATGCAAAGTTTTGCAGGGGAACACAACACTTTTACACTTGAAAATATGTTTTGCGAGATAATGCAAAGTTTCTCTCGAGAGCACAATACTTTTGTACTAGAACACCAATGTTTTGTGAGATAATGCAAAGTTTTGCAGGGGAACACAATACTTTTGCACTAGAAAAACAGTTTTACGAGATAATGCAAAGCTTTGTAGGGGAACACAACACTTTTGCACTAGAAAAACAGTTTTATGAGATAATGTAAAGTTTCTCTGGGGATCTCTTTTCCACTAGAACGCAAATATTTTGCAAGATAATGCAAAGTTTCTCTGGGGATCTCAATACTTTTGCAAGAAACACAATTGTTTTGTGAGTTAACACAAAGTTTCTCATGGGGAACAATAATTTTGCACTAGAAAAAATGTTTTGCGAGAGAACGCAAAGTTTCTCTGGGGATCGCAATACTTTTGCACTAGAATGCCAATGTTTTGTGAAAGAAAGAAACCTTTCTCAGGGAGACCGCAATACTTTTGCCAGAGAACGCAAAATGTTTTGCGATTGAACACACAGGTTCTCCTGTTTTATATTTTTTCCATCATATTTTTCCCATCCCTTTAGTGTTTGAATAAACATTAGATGTTTTTATTATAGTGTGTATGTACTGTTCATTTATAAATGTAAGTACAAATGTAAAAAAGCAGGGATACCACATAAAGGACATTGCAAAATACTTCCTGCACCTACATATAGTCCTATACTTGCTGTGCAGTTGTGTAATGTTGTCTTGTGGGAACATACAATCTAGGTCTTTCTTTCTTTGCGGTGTTGTGTTTGAGACATGCATTGTGTTGTGACATCAACACGTACAAACTTTAGTGGAAACATGAGTGCAGATTTTGCCCCCAAATCCCATTTCTACTATTCTTGGTTAACATGAGGACTCTCCATAAGTGTAGGCAGAAGTACAGATTGTTGGTTGAGATTTGCTGGAGGGTCCTCTTCAACAAGAAGGCCTTTTCTGTCTCTGGTGTAAGTCTATTCAGGGTGTCCTAATCCTGTTAACAAGATCCCTGACTGTGGGTGTCTGGGAAGTTGGATCAATATCAAATTCTCTCTTTTCACTGTTCTGCTCAGGCAAGTGATAGGCCAGCTTAAGAGGGTCTGGCAGGAGAATATGTCGCTCCGTGACTTTGCTGTACCAACAGAGATTCAAACGGCTTTTCGCGCTGCCAAAATTACTATTTTACAAGCTAGAGATTTAAAAAAAGAGCTTTGCATCCATTGTTAAGAAATTCAGATTTCTTGTTGTTGTATTTGTGGTGTTTGAAAGCATCATGTAGTTCTATTGTATAGATTTAGGATAAGGGATTTGACAAAATCTCTTAAAAGTGTTCAATTTCAGCATTTTACTTATTCATTATCAGAATTTACTTATAATAACTTATAAATTACTTCAATTATACATTAAATCATGCTGTTTGTCGAGAAGAGGTGCACTGGTAAGTTTTCTAAGCGATTCAACTGTAGTTTTTATACCTGATGAAAAAATGCTACATTTAAATTAATGTATTTAATATTTAATATTTATAGCATTTGTAAAATATAAAATAATTTCAAATAAAAATGTAATATTATTATGTGCGCTGATAGGTTTCTTAGTGATCAGACATGATTTTCACCTATAATGCTAAAACAGAATTTTTACTAAATTATAATGATAATTTTTAAATTAAAATTACATATATAATTAATTATACATTCTTATTCTTATTCTAAATAAGGTGTGGTGATAGATTTCTTAGTGATCAGACATACAATTTTCAGCTGTAATACTGATTTTTTTTTACATTTTTTTTAAGTATAATGATAATTATATTGTGATTACATTTAGAATTATACATTATTATTATTATTATTATTATACATAATGTGTGTATAGTTTTCTTAGTGATCAGACACAATTTTCATCTATAATGCTGAAACTGAATTTTTATCAAATTAAAATGATAATTATTGTATTATAAATACATGCATAATTATTCTTATTCTTAAAAATAATGGGGGTGATACTTTTCGTAGTGATCAAACATAACATTTTCAGCTATAATACTGAAAAGTATTTTTAATAAAATTATTTAGCTAATTATTATATTATAATTACATGTATACTACTAATTGTTATTATTATTATTATTATTATAAATAAGGTGTGGTGATACTTTTCTTAGTGATCAGACAGAGAATTTTCACCTATAATACTGAAAAGATTTTTAATAAAATTGTATCGATAATTATTATATTATAATTACATGTTTACTATTACTAGTAGTACTACTACTACTTCTAAAAATAATAATAATTATGATAATTATTATTATTATTATAAATAAGGTGTGGTGATACTTTTCTTAGTGATCAGACACATAATTTTATATGTATCATTTTATATGTAATTATGTTTTTAATAAAATTATAATGATAATTATATTATAATTACATTTATTATTATTATTATTATTATTATCATCATAGATAATTATAAATAATTATAAATATATGCATTTAGGAATTTATTATTATTATTCATGTTTTATTATTTAATATATAATATATTTATATATTATGTTTAATGATATATGATACATTTATAAATACAGTTTATTTATATAAAAACATTTTCTTTCTTTCTTTCTTTTAACACTATGAAATGAAGTAGTAGTAGTAGTGGGGATCATCAGTGGTCCCAATTAGCAGAGTCCACGCTCAAGTGAACAATGGTCCTCCTCATCAGACATGAAATATGCTCTCAATTAATCACAGGGATATGTAACCTGATCTGGGGTATTTTCTCATCTTTGTCTTGACCGCCGGGGCTGGATAATCCAAAGGCCTTGATGTATCATTGCCCTGTTGGATGTCTGCTGACTAATGTACCAGTAAATGATAAAATAAGTAAGAGGGGGTGGTACAAGTCAAGTGGAACTTAATTACCTCTGACAAGAGTTTTCGAGGGGGACAAAAAAGGATACCAGATCACACACGTGGGGATTGTGTGACAACAATGACCAGCGTTCTAGAAGTAAAGGTAATGTATACCACATGAACATAAACTATTATTTATAACCAGCAGTTTTAAAGCACATAACGAATCGCACAGTACTGGAAATCGAATGATTTCTTTTCCGATCTATACCACCCAGCAATCCCCCTCCAGAAAAACATGTTTGCTTGTCACCAAGGCAAGAAAAAGGCGGTCTCCAGGGCCTTCCATACAGCAAGCGTCCCATGTTCCTCCTGGGGGTCTGAGCGCTGTATGCATCTGGAAGAGATTTTTGGCTGAGGTTCGGCCCAGAAGGCTTTCACAATGTGCCTTCCCGTCTCTGAAACACATCGGCTGAGTTAAGATACATGTCAGGAAGACAAAATGCAGCATTATTGTCAGAAAGGAACAAACAAGGGTTTGTTGAACGAAATTGCATGAAACAATTAAACCAATTTGATGAATAACAAACATAAAACACACTGCTTATTTTTTCTCTCTGCGTTTCATTAGAGACATTCTCCACACTCTTTCCAGTTAACATGTAATAAAACTCATTATTTATATTTCGAAAAAAAAAATCATTCTGGATATCCAAGATGTTTATTTCGGGATCTGGTGAAGCGCGGTTTCGGCTGCGGTTCAACACGCCCTCGATGAACTCTTGCACTTTGACTGCTAATCTCGAATTGCTCTCGATGTTCACACAGGAGCTTTTGGCCGTGCTAATTGTTTTGCTTATTTTTATCTGTCTTCCCATTTTCCTTTCAGCGCCGAGCAGAGGAGCAGCCAACAAGAAGCAGGTCCAACAACATGCCTCTCAGCACGAGCAGGAAGTCTAATTTTCACATCTGCTCAAGTGAGAGGCTTAAATCAACAATCACTTAAGATAACAAGACTATATAAATTACAATGGCAATGAATTTAACTAGCAAAGCTCTTAAACACCCGATATTGTGGCTGTTTGAAGGTCCCTGCTGAGTTGAGCAACTGCGGTGAGTAACCGGTGACTCAAAGAAGTGGCAGAAGTTCAGCACAGAAAGCTTAAAAGATGCTGCTATACTTCTACTGTCATGTTACGAATTCCTGGCAGTGAGTGAAGATGGGACATCCTAGAAGATCTTTGTCTTCAGCTATGAACATTGCACACATTGTTTTGTTATTATCAGTATTGATGGCCAGGAAATTAGGTAATGAGTAAATATTATGTTTGATTATTTCCACGGAAAGCATCACTTACTGTTACTGTTGCTCATAATGAATGACCCAGTGACTTACAAAAGGAAAAATTTCACACATAGACACTTTTTTTTAAATGTATTTTATAAGAAAGAAGTCTCTTATGTTTACTAAGGCTGCATGTATTTGATCAAAAATACAGTAACACTGTCAAATATTAGAACAATTTTAATTAACTGCTTTCTATTTGAATATATTTTAAAATGGAGTTTATTTCTGTGATCAAAGCCGAATTTTCAACATCATTACTCCAGTCTTCAGTGTCACATGATCCTCCAGAAATCACTCTGAATTTATTGCTCAAGAAACATTTATTAGTATTATCAATGTTGAAAACCATTGTTCAGCTTAATATTTTTGAGTAAACCATGATGCATTTTTTTCGGGATTCTTTGATAAAGTTCAAAAGAACAACATTTATTTGAAATAAAAATCTTTTGTAACATTATTAATGCCTTTACTGTATTGATGATCAATTTAATGCATTCTTGCTTAATAAAAGTATTAATTTCTTTCCAAAAATGAATCTGACCGCACATTCTAACATTATGCAATGACTTTTGCATCGACGATCAC
The DNA here is from genome assembly GCF_012432095.1 of Onychostoma macrolepis. Taxonomy (NCBI): domain Eukaryota; kingdom Metazoa; phylum Chordata; class Actinopteri; order Cypriniformes; family Cyprinidae; genus Onychostoma; species Onychostoma macrolepis. The sequence continues at coordinate 9,462,712 of NC_081165.1, read as the reverse complement.
ATTTATTTATTTTTTTTAAAGTGTAAAAGTCTAGTTTATACCCTTCCAAAAAAGGGTTGCTGAATAAAAAAAATAAATAAAAAAAAAGTAATAAAAACTTGTGGAAGTGTGGTGTTAGATAGTGTTAAAAGACAAAAATATTTAGCAGATGAAAATGTGTAAGTCTGTTACGAAGGCACTGACATCTAATGCCACTGATTCAGAAAGTAAAAGTCTTTTGTTAATTTGTTAGATTATGTGGAATGATTAATTGTTCTCTCCCAGAGGGCCGTTTTCTTTTTTAATACTGTACGACTAGGACCGTTTGCCTAGAGTGGCATCTGCTGGGAAAATATGGATGTGTATTATTAAAACCATTGTTATAAATTTAATAGTTCAGAATGAAATTCAGCTTATTAATCAAATAATCAAATCAAATACATTCTCTGCTGCTACTCTCAAACTTCATTTGTCATATATTCAGTTTATATTCAATGTACTCAGTATAGAATATTCAAATTTACCACACCAACAAGGGTTGACATAAATCATCATTTCAGTGAATATCGACTTAAATGTCAGTCTGTTCCATTCACAAACTATCATATGACTTCAGAAGACTTGAATGGACTACTTTTATGATACTAACAAAGTGTGTGTTTTGTAAGTTAATGGTCACCCTTTAAATCACCCTTGAAAAAGTGCAGCATGAACATCCTACCCAACATCTCCTTTTGTGTTCGATGGTGAACAGAAAATCAAAGGGCTTGGACTAACATGATGGTGAGTAAATGATTTTAAAGGTGCCATAGAATGCATTGATACAATATTTTAAATTGTTCTCTGGTATCTACATAGGTGTAGAGGTGTAGGTAAGGGCAAAAATTCTCCAGAAATGGTTTTACATGTGCATTTACAACGCTAGGATATCTCCCTAGAATGAAATGGTCTGTTATTGGCTTATTTGGAAGGGTCATGAATAATAATATTCAGCTCTGCTCTGATTAGCTGTTTCACAGTGCGGCTCAAAATTGAGCTCTGCTATGATTGGCTGTTTCACAGTGCAACTCATTTCAGTAGCTCACACAGCAGGAAGGAAACACAGGGAGGAAAATATATATTTCAATACTTTCTCTCACAGTTATATTGTCGGGTAATTATACTGTATATAAAATGCGGGCATCAGTGAGCCTCTATTAATATGCGGTGCATTGAAACTGCTTTCAAATCGCTTTTTACTTTCACTTTCGCTTTCGAGATTCGCGATCGCACAAACTCTGTTTATACTATGGAGGGCAGTACTTACCACACATTCTACAAGATCAGATGCTTGTCAGTGGTGCTCAGGATCTGTAAATCATTTGCCATCATCCCCAGTCATCTCTCCTTACTCTGTTTATGTGGTAAGTGAAATCTTATGTACTGCAATGTAACAGGCTACAGCTAGCAAGGAGCTAACCATGTCCCTTTAGTGGCTCGCGTTATTTTATAAGAGCGCGTTATTTGCTTTCCGTGCCTTTCTGAATACAGACACCAACCCATCCCTGCACTTCACATCCCCTGCACAGCCTGGAACATAACATTTATTTCCATGATCTGCCATTTTCGCTGTTGTCCTCGCTTGTTTCTTCACAATACCTGCAGAACTTCTGATGCCTAGAACATGGGCGGATATATGCAAATGTTGGGGGCGTAACTATTAGTGATCCCGACTGTTACATCACAGTCTGTGTTAGGTTCTGATTTGCCTATTTTTCAGTGGTCTTTTTTATTCACGAGATTTACATAAGGAGGAAACAATGGTGTTTGAGGCTCACTGTATGTCATTTCCATGTACAGAACTCTTATTATTCAACTATGCCAAGGTAAATGCAGTTTTCTATGGCACCTTTAATTTTTTGGTGAACTATTCCTTTGATGTGTTTTAAAAATGTAATTTTGTTTTTTGATAAAAAAAGGGGTCCTGTTAGGCATGATGTTAAGTTTGCAGCTGGTTTAGACAGGTCAAGTCAAGGTAAATTTATATATATATATAGCTCTTTATACAATACAGATTGTTTAAAAGCAGCTTCACAGGGAAATAATAGTGTTAATGGTGTAAAATAAAATTCATTAATTATGAAACATTTAATTTTAGCTGTAAAGCAGCTCTACAGAAGGTACAAGTGTCATTATTTAGCTCAGTTTAGTTCAGTGTTGATTGAATCAGTTCAATAACTGTGCAAAGTTTTTTTATGAAACAATTCTAATAAATACACTTTGGACATATACATCATGTCTATACATGTTGATATTATATAGGTAAATTTAAAGATAGACATGTATAATAGAAATGTTTTTTTCTCTTTTTTTTGGTATATGTGTTTAAAAAAATGCATATATAAATAAAATATATATTGTTGACATATAGTTGATATGGTTGCTTCATATGATACCGTATAAAAGTCATCATATAGATATCTTAACATATGTACATATGTGACACTGGACCACAAAACCAGTCATAAGGGTAATTTTATTTTTAAATTGAGATTCATACATCATATTAAAAGCAAAATATATACAATCATATTAATAATTGAAATAAATAAAGCTGAATAAATAAGCTTTCCATTGATGTATGGTTATAGGATAGGACAACATTTGGGCGAGAAAATCTGGAATCTGAATGTGAAAAAAATCTAAATATTGAGAAAATCACCTTTAAAGCTTCTTAGCAATGCATATTATTAATCAAAAATGAAGTTTTGATATATATATATGGAAAATATATATCAAAATATCTTCATGGAACATGATCTTTACTTAATATTCTAATGATTTTTGGTATAAAAGAAAAATCAATAATTTTGACCCATACAATGTATTTCTGGTTATTGCTACAAATATACCTGTGATACTTAAGACTTTTTTTATACTTAAGTTTTGTTGTCCAGGGTCGCATATGTACAAATTGTACTGTGGGGTTTTAACTTGTCACAAACTTATATATTCATCTACCCAGATATATAGGTAACCTTATAGATAACATATATAGCAATATGACTCTTGATATATAGGTCAGTTCAATGTTGATTCAATTTAGTTCAATAACAGTGTCAGTATTGCAAAGTTGAAACGAATTCAGCATAACTTCAGTATATAAGCAGCTCTACAGAAGACAATAGTGTCATTATTCAGCTCAAGTCAGTTCGAAATGGATTCAATTCAATAACAGTGTCAGTGCTGCTAGTTAGTGTCATTATCCAGCTTAACTCAGTTCAAATATTGTTCTCATCCGATATTGTCAGTGCAGGTGTGTGTTGTGATGTCCAGGTAGCTCTTTAGAGTCTCTGTTGTGGAATTTCCTCTCTCCCTTGTTCTGTGACGGCACCCTCGGGTGCTATCTCTTCTCAGGATTGAGAGAGCATTAGGTTACAAGACCTCGCTGATGTTTTGACTGCATATCGATCTTAATGGTCTCTCTGTCTCGATGACTTGTTAAAAGTAAACGACCATGCAGGGCTTCACTGCAGCATTGCGGTCGCCCTCCAAACTGCTGTCTTGGGGATAATGCTTACACCACAGGCAGTTTTTTTCCATCTATTATAGCTGAAAACTGTGAGGAGCTCCTTCCGCTTGTTAGCATTCTGGAATGCGGCGAAATGCGCAAAAAACACGGTTTGCGGCAAGCATTCTTGGGCAGACGCTCATTTCAGGACTTTTTCCTGACATGGCACCCACATGATTAGCACAGGATCGGAAAGCATAATGATTTGCGAGACATCTGGGAAAGAGCGTAAAGAGATGATTCTGAGAGCCAAACCACTGTTGTTGTTTTTATTGTCGTCTACGGGACTGACTACATTTATTTGAATAGCTGGGCCAGAAATATACTTTATGCAGCTGTGACACTTTTTTGACTTAAGATGTCCCGTCAAGTAGATAAACTAATATGCCAAGTTATATTTCAGAATGCATGCTATCAAGTGAAGTTATAAGAAAGCATCTATAGGGCCACATAAATGTGGTATGTTTTGTTTGAATTAAGAAATATAAAATTATGAAAATTACATGAAATATGAAAATGCATTCCAGTGCTTCATCTTAAGGAGAAAAATGGGAACATTTGGTCATAGAATATGTGAACATTTTACATTTCCAATAAAAGTATGATGATGCACTGCAATTTAGATTTTTAAGTACATTTTTAAAAATGTTTTTAAAATGTGTTCTCGCTCTCTCTCTCTCTCTCTTTCTCTTTCAAATGAATGCTGTTCTTTTGACCTTTCTATTTGTCAAAAAAAAAAAAAAAATATATATATATATATATATATATATATAAATGCGTATTAAGCAGCAAATCAGCATATTAGAATGCTTTCTAAACCATCTTGTGACACTGAAGACTGGAGTAATGATGCTGAAAATTCAGCTTTGCATCACAGGAATAAATTATATTTAAAAAAATATTCAAATAGAAAGCAATTATTTTAAATTGTAAAAATATTTCACAATATTACTGTTTTTACTGTATAAATGCAACCTTGGCTAAGTTTATGAGAGACGTATTTGCGTTAAAAAATTCAGCACTCAAGGTGGTATAAGAGTTCATATTTATCCGTTAATAAAGCAGATTTTGGGTGGGCCTGCTAACTCGAAACTTGTCTTGCATTTCACTTTGAAACCCAATGAGTCTAATGCATTTCAATCGGACAGGATAACATGGCAGCGCTCGCTCCAGGCGCTGTTTCTTTGCTTCGCTACGTTCCCTCATGGTGCTTCTGTCACCACCAGAGAACCCGCCACCCAGGATGCTGAAACATCCCCAGGCGACGACTTCGAGAGCCTGTTTGTGGTGCCTTCACCAGCTTCCCTTCTGCTCTTTTGAGATCCATTCAGCAATGGCGTCTCATTTTATCACACCTCCGCAGGATCTCCAGTGAGCTGATATGTGTTTTGGGCCTGCAGGCGGTTGGTGAAACATGACTGATTTGTCAAGGTGCATGAGTGATGTCAGGGAGAGAGAAGGGACGTATTTGCACCCGGCAGGTCAAGGGTCAGCGTGAGGTTACACTTGAACAGTGTGGTAAAGCTAAGCAGGGCCTGGGGCTTCAGCCTTTCATAGAGTCGGAGTCACATCCCTGTTTAGACAACAGTATGAGGAGATGCTTCAGTTTGAACTGTCTGCTGCGATGTTTACATGCTAAAGACTGGCAAAGTAATGAATCAAGGTGCAAAAAAGCTTCCTTTTATGCATTAATATGACACTGCTTTAGAGAAAGGCCCAAAAAAAGCCCCCCAAAAAAGACCCAAAAAAGCAACCAATCACTATTGTTATACCGTGTACTTACATACTTATAAACTTAGTCTTCAGTGTTAGCTTTCGGGGAAAAAACTTTCTAAAATGTAAAGTTTTATTTGCAGTTTTGAAATCAGAACAATATGTCTGTGTTTTAGTGCCATGTAGTAATAATAATAATAATAATACGAGAATAAAGTTGTAATATTTGGAGTCAAAATTAGGAGAATACAGTCATAGCAATATGAGAATAACGGCATAATATTTTGAGAATAAAGTCAAAATTACAAAAATAAAGTCGTTACAATTACGAGATTAAAGTTTTAATATGTTGAGAGTAAAGCACCAGAAGAAAACCCGACATTTTGATATTATTATGAAAATATTATGACATTAATAATCTTTTTTTTTTTTTTTTACATGGCACTAAAACACCATTGTAGAACACATTTAAAGCTCTACCCAGTGAAATTATTAATGGCTAGCAAATATATTAGATATATTACACTGCCCTGCATCATATTTGCTGAAAGAAATCCAATACTTGTTTATTTCATTTTGTAATCCCGTTTTGCTTACGCATGTCACATTTTCTCACAAAACCTGATGCATTTTGTACCATTTTTTCTTTTTAATAGCCTTAAGGTGTAAGTCTTGTATTATCCCTTAATTAGCAGAGAAATGCCAAAAAACAGTATTCATTCCTGTCTTCATCTATTTGTTCAATTCCAAGCAGTTTTTCACATGTATGAATGAATCCGAAGACATTATATTTTGCCAGATCCCGATTTCCAAGTTTTCCACTCAGATTGTAAGTTAACTGATACATTTTTGAATACTTGTTTTTATTATTAAAATCAAAATTTTTGTTATTTTAATAAAGTTCAATTATTTCAATAAGTTTAATAAAGCATATTTACAATATTATATGATATTAACAAATCAGCTGAATTTTTTGTCAAGATGCAGGGCTATGTTGTGATCATACTTTGATTACACAGTTTTTACACATTGAAAAGTCCTGAAATATTTCCGTTTGTCTGTTTAGATAATAGGAGGGAAGGAGGATCAGCAGGACCCTTGAAGGTGGCCACTGTCAGACAGGTATGAACAGCTCATCAGATGAAAAATGAAGGCGCTGTTTTGTAGACAGTGTGAGTGTAATTAGCCCACACAAAGGAGTTGGTCTGCGCTTAGTAAAGCTTCTGTTAACCTAACGGGGTCGACAGGTTCACATGCGTTAGATGTAAACGCAACGTCATAAAGGAATGTTCAAGGCTCAAGTTCTCAAGCTCTATTGACAGCATAATGGCATAATGCTGGTTACTACAGAAATTCATCTGACATTGTTCATTTCTCAACATTGTCTTCATACTCAACTAAAAACATTCTTCAATTAACCCTATATGATTTATATTGTTTCTATATATAAAATATTTCAGAAATTCATTTTGATGTAAAAAAAAAAAAAAGAAAGAAGCAAACATTTATTTTATAAATTCTTCTCTGTGTGTGTGTGTGTATATATACAGTATATTCATATATATATATATATATATATATATATATATATGACATTGTATTAAAAATGTTTATTCAAAATAATGTAGTTTTTTTTTTTACTTGTAAAAAATTATGTGAAATGAATTTGAAAAGCATAATGAAGAAAAAGTTCATCTAGAAGGTTTATTTTATGAAGTAATTGGTTGAATCTGTATTTATTATTGTTGTTGTTAACCAAAGATATTTTGTTCCAGTGGTGATTTTTCAGAGAATTGCTGCCTTTATTGAATTATTATTTCAAATTACTTCATTTTAGAGGTACTCTTCATTTTATGAGTTATTTGGCATGAAACACCTGAATCTCTTCCCCTGCCATGTCTGTAAGGGCTTGTTTAGATTGCTCTTGCTATCACAACATGCCACAGGCACATTTCTGTCTGACATTAAACACATTTAAAGTGTCTCAGGCCCATTACGTGAACCAGAGTCTCAACAAATGTTAAACAAATTGGGAAATCGGGGCAGAGGTGTCTATCGGCATTCCCCCTACAGGGAGACAATAAGATATTTTAACACTCCAGGCAGCCCACACAAATAAACCCAGCTCTCTGTGTGGGTCAGGCAGCCACAGGCCAGGAGAGGATCATGGGAGGTAAAACTAGAAGAAAAGGCCCTTTCCCATGAGCACACTCCTGAGGGTGCACAAAAACCATTACAGCCCTGAAAAGTAGACAGTTCATCAGCTAGATACACATTTAACCTGTAAAGAGACAGATGCATGTGACATGCTCATGTTTTTAGGGAAGCTCTGCTTGAAAACACACACAAGACCTGCAACAGAACCATTGAGTAACTGATGGCAGTTTTTCTGTTATACTGTTAACATCGAACATATGGTACCTGTACAGTAAATGCAGAAGACACACACACACACACACACACACACACGCACACATTAGGTTATCTGACTAATTAAAAAAAATTAAAATCTAAAATTTTAAACTTACCAGTAAATGTACCATATAATGTACCATAGACACACCTGAACATAATGACACAATTAACGAGAGACAGAAACTAGATCACAGAGCACATGGCGAAAGAAAACACAAACAAAAGTCCATGACTGTGACAGTTGGCCCCCCTCCCGGAAGGCGCGACCTCAGGCCGCAGAGAAAAAGGGAGGGACGGAGGGGTACTTAGGAGGAGGACAAAGGAGTGGATGTGGGATGGAAAAAGGTGATTGGAGAAGGTTCAGGAGGTGGCCGGATATCCGGGAGGTATAGCCATGGTGAAGGAAGGGCTGACGACTCCAGGGGGCCCGAGGCAGGTGGAGGAGCCCGAGGCAGAGACGGAGAGCTGATGAGCCAGGGCGACACCGAAGATTTGGAGGGCCAAGGAGGAGCAGATAGCATCAGCGACCGAGGCTGAAAACGAGGATCCGGAAGGCCGCGTTGGAGTCGGAGCGACTGAGGACCAAGGTGGAGCCGGACAGAAGGAGGAGCCTTACAGAGCCGGACGGAAGCAGGGACGAGGTGCAGCTGGAGGAGTGGAGTCCCGAGGCGGCGGATGGTCGACAACATGGCGGAGAGGAGGGAGCTAGGAGCCATGGTGGAGCCGCTGGGTCGAAGGGCCGCGGCGGAGTTCAGGACTCAGAGGCTGGAGGTGGAGACAAGGGATCCTTGAGCCAAGATGCCGATCGAGAGTAGCAGACCCGCGGCAAATCCACCACACAGATGGTGGGCTGAGGGTGAGCAGAGGGGCTGACAGGTGACAGCGGTGGCGATGGTGAAACAGAGATGACAGGAGGAGGCAGGAGAGGGAGGGTGAGTGGGAAATCCAGATGAGTAGAGGGTTCAGGGATATATATATATATATATATATATATATATATATATATATATATATATATATATATATATATATATATATATACAGTGGTGTGAAAAAGTGTTGGCCCCCTTCCTGATTTTTAATTTTTTTGCATGTTTGTGACACTTTAATGTTTCAGATCATCAAACAAATTTAAATATTAATTAAAGATAACACAAGTAAACACAACATGCAGTTTTTAAATGAAGTTTTTTATTATGAAGGGAAAACAAAATCCAAACCCACATGGCCCTGTGTGAAAAAATGCTTGGCCCCTAAATCTAATAACTGGTTGTGCCACCCTTTGCAGCAACAACTGCAATCAAGTGTTTGCGATAACTGGCAATGAGTCTTTCACATCGCTGTGGAGGAATTTTGGCCCATTCTTCTTTGCAGAATTGTTTTAATTCAGCCACATTGGAGGGTTTTTGAGCATGAATGGACTGTTTAAGGTCATGCCACAGCATTTCAATTGGATTTAAGTCCGAACTTTGACTTGGCCACTCCAAAACCTTAATCTTGTTTTTCTTGAGACATTCAGAGGTGGACTTGCTGCTGTGTTTGGAATCATTGTCCTGCTGCAGAACCCAAGTGCACTTGAGCTTGAGGTCACAAACTGATGGCCGGACATTCTCCTTCAGGATTTTCTGATAGAGTGCAGAATTCATGGTTCCATCAATTATGGCAAGTCATCCAGGTTCTGAAGCTGCAAAGCAGCCTCAGACCATCACACTACCACCACCATGTTTGACTGTTGGTATGATGATCTTTTTATGAAATGCTGTGTTGGTTTTACGCCAGATGTAACGGGACACACACCTTCCAAAAAGTTCAACTTTTGTCGCATCAGTTCACAGAATATTTGCCCAAAAATCTTGGGTATAATCAAGATATTTTTTGGCAAATGTGAGACGAGCCTTTGTGTTCTTTTTGGTCAGCAATGGCGTTTGCCTTGGAACTCTCCCATGGATGCTGTTTTTGCCCAGTCTCTTTCTTATTGTTGAATCATGAACACTGATCTTAATTGAGGCAAGTGAGGCCTGCAGTTCTTTAGATGTTGTTCAGGGTTCTTTTATGACCTCCTGGATGAGTCGTCTTTGTGCTCTTGGAGTAATTTTGGTAGGCCGGCCACTCCTGGGAAGGTTCACCACTGTTCCAAGCTTTCTCCATTTGTGAATAATGGCTCTGACCATGGTTTGCTGGAGTCCCAAAGCCTTCGAAATGGCTTTATAACCCTTTCCAGACTGATACATGTAAACTATTTTGTTTCTCATCTGTTTATGAATTTCTTTAGATCGTGGCATGATGTGTGGCTCTTTAAGCATGCTTTACTTTGTCAGACAGGTTCTATTTAAGTGAGTTCTTGCTTCAACAGGTCTGGCAGTAATCAGGCCTGGGTTTGGCTAGTGTAAATTTAACTCAGCTTTCTAAAATAATGTGGTTAATCACAGTTCTTTCATGATTTAATAGGAGGGGGCAAGCACTTTTTCACACAGGGCCATGTGGGTTTGGATTTTGTTTTCCCTTCATAATAAAAAACTTCATTTAAAAACTACATGTTGTGTTTACTTGTGTTATCTTTGATTAATATTTAAATTTGTTTGATGATCTGAAACATTAAAGTGTGACAAACATGCAAAAAAATAAAAAAATCAGGAAGGGGGCCAACACTTTTTCACACCACTGTATATATATTTATATATCAATATATATATATATATATATATATATATATTACTTTACTTTACTTTTAGTCATTTAGCAGATGCTTTTATCCAAAGCTACTTACAAATAAGAAAAAGTAACTAAAACTAAAAGTTAAAACTCTATAAACACTATATACACATTTAAGAAAATAAAGAAATTAAATAAAATTATATGTGTGTGTGTGTGTGTGTGTGTGTGTGTGTATGTATGTATGTATATATAATATATTAATTTTGAAAACGTCAAATAAAAACTTGAACACTAAAAAAATATAATTACTTTCTTTACCTGCATTTCAAATGTGACCATTAAACCAAATCATAAAACTGTAAACATTCCTTAACTTCCTTAACTTTGTTTAGTAAATATTTTATTTTAAGGGTTTATGTTTGCCTGACAAAAATGTTTGGGGAATCCCTGCATTCCATGAAACACCTACACATACACATACACACACAGGCACACACATACACATGCACGCACACGCGCACACACACACACAGACAGAGAGAGAGAGAGACAGGTTTCCATACTAACAGCAACTTATAGGCTTTTACAACACCTCAGGAGCTTATGCTGAGTCTGTACTAAAAGATTCAGATGATGTATCTAAAAACCATTTTCTCTTTGGAGCGAATGAATGGAATTTTTACTTGGGGAACCTTTAGGTCATGTAGCATTAAGTGTTTATTTATTTGTAAATATGTTGTTTTGAGTGCTGTAGCACATTATGATAATGACTCATTACAGGATTCTGATATTACAGCCAAAGAAGTGTCTATACGCAATCTCACAGAAACCTGATCTGGGACTCACATTAGCTGGGATTAACAAAAATATTTTAGCTCTGCCTTCTTCCCAGGTAACGATACGGCCACCTGACAGTTTTCCACATCATTCCCAGCCTCTTACCTCCCCAAACAGCGTTTCAGCAAACGTTCAGGTTTTTGGCTCTCAGGTTCCACACATATTGTAAATGGTGCTGTGTAGGCGTCTCACAGTTGGCCAGTTTCAAGGTCTACGCATTATAAGTCAGGATCCATTTAAGAACAGCACTCTGCATCTGCTCCAGTCAGAGAGATTGGATTTTTTCGGCATGGGCCACAGGTTCCCCCGGCCACCAGAGGGTTTGTGCTAAGCATCGGGTTTCATAAATGTAAATCTTTGACTGAGGTGAAACTGAACACGGGACCACACAGTGCCAGTGTCAAATGCCATGACCATTAATTCGCATGCGTCATTTTCAGTGTTTGCAGGGAGGATGGGGCAATTTTTTTACAGTAATGATGTAAGACTAAACAATAACAAATGCTCTGTGTAGGTTAGCTTAGGTTTGTGACTGTGAATTGTTGCTACTATCATCACTAATATCATGCAGTTTGTTTTCTGTTTAGTGCCTTTTCAGAGTAAATGCAGCATATACAGTATGCGAGAAAGAAAAATAAACAATCACAATTAATCATGGAAATAAAGACACGGGTGAGGACCAATCACAATTCAGTATGCAAATATTGCATATCTGAATTATCTGTTGTTTTAAAATTAACAGTTTCTGAAACAACTAAAAGGAATTTTGTTTCCACTATGTTTTGAGGGAGAAAAAAAAAAATGTTTTCTGTGGAAGCTTGTTTCCGCCACAGGATTTAAAAAAAAAAAAAAAATGAAAAAGGTAATTTTGAGATTCTTGCGATTCTGACTTTTTTTTTCTCAGTGTGAAAAAAAGTCCTAACTATAGAGATAAACTCTAAAATTCTAATTCTAATTAAAAAATTCAAAATTGCTAGATAGAAACTTAGACTTCTGAGGGAAAAAGTCAAAATTGCAAGATGTTAACATAAAATTCTGTGGAAAAAAGTTTAAATTGTGAGCCATACACTCAAAATTGCAAGATAAAAAGTCAGAATTGTGAGATATAAACTCAAAATTCTGAGGAAAAAGGTTAGAATTGTGAGATTTTAACTAAGAATTCCATTTTAAAAATTGCAGATATTAACTCCAAATTCTGAGGGAAAAATTCAGAATTGTGAGAAAAAAGTAAACTTGCATTTATGAGTTTATAACTTGCAATCACAAGATATAAATTGTCTAAATAGTTTTAATTTTTATATTCCATGAGTTCCAGAAACAAAAAAAGTTGCGATTCACTTTTTATTATCACACTCAGTGTGACTCCATTATTTCCTAGACAGAAAAGGATTTTCTTCTGAGCCGTACTCAGGAATTTATTTAGCCCTTTGGGATTGAAGACGTGGTTTTTATTGCCTCCCAATTGTATGATTTAGTGATAGAAGGCATGAGAGGTAGTGAGAGGAATACTAGAGCAGGTGTGAATAAAGACCGTAAGTGGCTTTAACAACCCACAGGAGGTGCTGACAGTAATTTACGGTTTATATATCTTGAGGATTTCCAATGAACAGCTCCTCAGCTGTAAAAACATATATTAATTTCTTAAAGGTAGCACAGTGAAGACAAGTGGAGATGATCCCTCTTAAGTGAACTCGATCATCACAGCAGTAGTTTTGAGGTGTGATGCACCTGTGATGTCACAGGGGAATGAATAATGTGCTAAAGAAAGCCATTCCCAAACCCATGCCTGTGCTTTCCCCCCCCTCCCTTTCTCTCTCAATCTCCCTGCACTTGCCTGCATGGGTGATTCTAATTCAAGCTTCATCTCCTCACTGTTTGTCTCTCAGCGCCTTGGCCCCTTTCGCTGATCTTATCTTCCAATTACTGCCCTGCAAACATTCCTGCACTCCAAACAGCCCTCGAACGTTGGAGTCCATGATCACCTGTTCTCTTCCAGACATGCATCTGCTTCCTGTTCTGCACCAACAGTAAGCAGTTAATATCATCACTGTAAAAAAAAATCGTAAAAAAAAAAAAATAACACAGTTAAATGACCGGCTGCCAAACAAAAAACAAATAATTACAGTAAAAGTGCAAAAACAATAATTTTACAGAAATTGTTATTACACAAATTTTCGTAATTTTCAGGTTTTACAGAAAAAAACTTATTTTACAGATTTTTCCTTGTTTCGATTTTACGGTTTTTGTTTGGCTGCCAGTTATTGAACTATTTTTTTACGGGACTTTTTTTACAGTTTAAAATCCTTATTTTACAGATTTTCCCTTGTTACAATTATGATATTTTACTTTAATTTTACGGTTTTTGTTTGGCAGCCATAGCTGCCAGTCATTTGATAATTTTTTACAGGACTTTTTTTTTTTTAAATTTTGTTTTACAGTGGGGGGACTAAAACTTACCTTTCATAACTGTCAGTGGAATAGCATTTTCATTGAGCGTATACATATTATACATATTAAAATATAAATTGATTCCAAATATTATTCTTGATATAGTATATGCTACATAAATAATAAATATAGTTCACTACCATTCAAAAGTTTGTGGACAGTTCTTCTTTTTTTTTTTTTTTTTTTTTTTGACATCAATACGTTTATTTAGCAAGGACACATTAAATTGGTCAGTTGAGACAATTATAATGTTACAAAAGATTTCCAATAAATGTTATTCATCAAAGAGTCCTGAAAAAAATATATCACAGCTTCCACAAAAATATGAAGCAGCACAACAGTTTTTAACACTGATAATGTTTGATGTGCAGCAAATGTCAGCATATTAGAATTATTTCTGAACTAATTCAGGACAAATTCAGGAGGAGTTTTATATTAAATAAATATGAATTAAAATGAATTTATAAAAAATATGAAATAATATAATCACAAAATCAGGAAAGACTCTTTCTAATATGCTACTTTTTACTTTTACTTTTTTTTTTTTTTTTATTCAAATATTATTTCTGATTTGGCTTCCCTAAATATTTTATTTAATGCTGAAAACACACAGTTTAATAACTAAATATCTGAATTAAGTAAACTTCCTTTTGAGTGCAGTTTATATAAGAAAATTAATATGATGAATAACAAGGAAATTAATATAAATTGTTTCCACCCATGATTTCTGCCCAAAGACTCAAGTACATATATTGTTATAAGTGGTTCCACACACTAATACATCTCAAAATTAAATGTACAATATTTTGTAAATATGTTTGTTTTAATTATTTTTGTTTAACTGACTTGAGGACATTTCTATTCTCTGCCTATGAGAGAAGGAGGAGAAAAAATATCTATAACTACATGGTTAGGAGCATGACTGATACTTCAAACACTTTTCTAAGTGTCGCAACAAAGGCAAACTTCCCATAAATATCTGTGACTTGTGTGAGTGGATCTGGCTGGGCTCATATTTGACTAGAGAGAGTTCTCCAAACAGCAGTAACTCTGCCCTCCATTAGTATGAATCATTACGTCCCGCAGACCAAGGATCATAAGCCCAAGGTAACATATCAGTCAGCAAAAATATCTAACAAGGGATTGATAGGACATGACAAAAAAAAAAAACACCTGCAATGTGGGAGAGCAAAAAATGATTTAGGGGTGCCTGATATGATTTAGAGAGCTTTAGCTCACCTCTCCTGTAGTCCAGATCTCTCCTGTCAAAAGTCTGATCATTTACTGTAGAACTGTAAATATCAAAAATTGCCTCCATTAATAGCATAACTGAAAGTTGTATTCAAGCACAAGGCAGATTATACTCTTAAATTCAATACTTAAGGTTTGTTTAAATCTCTAACATTACTAAATCTTACATTAAACACCTCTAATTAATATCCTGCATGCAAACTATGAATTTCAGAGTTGACTAACCACAATTGTCAAAGTAAGCAGAGCCATTAAATAAATAATATTGTAACCGCAACACACCTGCTCATACTTAAATTACCAGCTACTCATTAACAACATAAATCACTGTATTTATCAAGCTGTGGTTGGTACGCTGACTGAGTCTTTCCAAGAACTAACCCTGTGATCTTTGGCTCAATTTTCTAGAAGACCAACAGTATCGTTCTACACGTGCCCTTGATAGCTTTGACTTCTGACCTTAACATTGTCTGATGTTTCAGGGAAGCAAGAGAGAAGGGCAACATGGGTCAGATAAACAGGAAGTAATCACTTTAAGCAAAAGGTGGGGTTGGATAATATGGTGAGAAAAGTCCTGTTTTTTTGTATGTTCTCTTTAAATGAATGTAATGCAGAATGTGTTCAATCAAGTGTTAGCTAGCTGGATGTTTTGATTTGTGTTATATTTTCAGAATTATACAAAAATGTATTATTATTATTACATATAATTAATTGTTTAATTAATTAACTATTATAAATTGTATCTAGCACCGGTTGTATTGACCACAAAATAGCGCAGTTGTTAAAGAAAATATATAGGTATTGGCAATAAGTGAGAAACATGCACATCGCATTTCTGAACTTCAATGTCAAAAGACATTCGTTATTGCAAATGAACATTGTTATTCTGTTCTTGTAGGCTACCGTTTTTCTGACAAATCCGGAGTGCTAATAATTATCTCGAGTTGTGAGCTTGATGTTTGAACTGAATTTTATAAAAAGACCCTACTGCAAAATAATGATAAGTTGATCTGTCCCAGTTCGCATATCGTCTTTGTTATATGACAGTAGCGGAATTAGACAGCATTGTGTAGTTCGATTCATGAAAAAATGGCTCTTGCGAGCTGGTTCTTTTTAGAGAATCAAATTCACTAGTCACTCGATTCACTAACTGACTTATATGAGCTGGATCGTTTAGTGAATAAAAACATGCCGTACATTCGATTCACAAGTACATGACTTTTATAAGCCTGTTTCTTTTTAATGATTCAAAACCTTGTTGTTCATAAGAGTAAATGACTCTTATGAATCTGATATTTTAATGAAGGCTGAACTTGGAAAAGTATTTAGTGTAGTATCCGAATTTAGTTGTCCTTTTTAGTTGTATAAAATGAAAACAAATTCAAAATATACTATTTAGGAAAATGTGTTGAGGAACTCAAATTCGGTAACACTTTAGTATAGGGACCAATTCTCACTATTAACTAGTTACTGCTTATTAGCATGCACATTACTGGCATATTGGTTGTTTAATACTTATAAAGCACATATTTTGCATGACCATATTCTACATTCCTAATCCTACCCAATAACTAAACTTTACAACTACCTTACTAACTATAAATAAGCAGAAAATTAGAAGTTTATTGAGGCAAAAGACTCAATTAATGGTTTTTTAATAGCAAGAACTGGGCCTTATAATAAAGTGTGACCAGCTATCCTTTTTTTAAATATACAAAGATAAAGAGAAAACTTTTTAAGAATGTTAAAAGAACGCTCCATTTTTATTTTAACAACTTGTGTACTTTTTAACATGCCATGCATTCGATTCACAAGTACATGACTTTTATAAGCCTGTTTCTTTATCTTTTAATAAAGTTTAATATACAAATTCAACTTGAAGTAATTTTTAAGTAAACCTTTCACATGTTAATTTCTCTGGAAAGTGTAAGCACTGTTGCTCTATTTTTTTTTTTCAGCATCCCAGCATTGCAGCACTGACAGTTTTGGGCAGGACTACCGGTTTTCTTCGACCTGATAGGTAAAGTGATAAAGCCACCTAGTCATTATTTTTTACAATTCCATTAACCAGTTGACTATCTGAGTAGTCTTTTATGCGTTTACATCTTCCCAAACATGTAACGTACAAGCACGCATTTCCCCCCTTTAAGCACAGCACACAATAGGCCTCAACATCTTACAAGAGAAAATCAATCCTGCATCTCTCCTCACATCTGACCTCTGCACTCTCTACAAATCCTGAATTAATTAAAGAGGGAAATCCCACTGGCCAACACAGAAGAGGGATTGAGTGTTTTTGGCCCCCTCCGAGGTACCAGAGGATTAGAAGAGCTCACTCAATGATGAGAGTGTTTCCAAACCTCCAGGTACCTGCGGTGACGGACATACCTGCAGTCGTGTTTTTTATTGACGATACCAATGGCGTACGTTGCATGACTAACCCACTGATGCTGCTGTAAATAGTATAGCATGATGGATAAACTCTTCAACTGACTTTTAGAGCCTCAGAAGGATGTTCTTGATGGCTTTTTGGGAGTTTTCCAAAAGGGATAAGACAGGAGTTCACGTTTAACAAGAGTCTTGCTCACGGTTGAGTCGCCCCATGCCTTGCCCCCTCATCCTAGAGATGGAGGCAGTACTGGGTTTGGCTGCTCAGTCTCCTGGCTGCTGACCCACTTGGAAATCCAGCGCCGTAGCTTCAGCTTACACGGGTCGCTCCTGTGGCAGGTTCCCAGTGGTACATACCCCGCGATAAGGAGCTGCAAGGGAACTATTGTTCCCTGAGCCCAGTCTGTCATCGGGGGCTTGTTGAGCAAATACGCCCAGGTATGACTGCAGTCTCAGCATCTCGCACTCCACCTACCTGTCACTTCCAAACCCAAACCTTGGAGAAACGGAGGTCCTTTCTTATACTCTTAAAGGTTTTTTTTTTATTTTTGGTTTCCCAAAGAACTTTTCACTTTTATTTTTTGCGTGTGAAGAACATTTTAATATTCTAAAGATTATTTTGGGCAGTGCAAAGGTACCATGGTACACCCCTAAAAATAAGGTTTCTTTATTGGCATCTGTGGTTCAATGAAGAACCTTTAACATCCAGTGTTTGTCATAATAAGGAAAAAAAATGTTCTTTTGAGAACTGTTCGCTGAAAGGTTCTTTTGGGGAACCAAAATGGTTCTCCTATGTCTATGGCATTGCTGTGAAAACCTCTTTTTGGAACTTTTATTTTTATGGAATAATGACATTATTGAACTGTCATTAGCATTAATTTAAGAGTCGTATTTCCACAGACACTAAAATGTCCCAGCTCAAACAGGAACAGTTTTCTCTGCTCTTCCGTGGAGGGATGGGATTTCTCTGTGGTGTGACCTAAATTTTTCAGGATTGTAATCTAAATGGGAAGGGACGAACCACAGGGCTCGTGAAAGCGATCGTATGGCCTCCTGAACTGGGATTGTAGTCTGCGAGGAAACGCTCTCGTTAAACTGCCACTTTCAATCAGGAGTTCGACCGCGGCGGGCGATTGTGGGGCCGCGCCGGAGGGAGGGAAGTGGGTGGGAAAGTCGTCTCTCGCTCCTGAATTTGATCCAGGATCTGCTCCCTCGACGTGTGTTTGGTGGCGTTACGTCACAGGCCAGGAGACCCAAAAACAAAGTGTAAAAAAATGTGAGTCTGAATTGCTGAGCTTGAGTTGCAGCCTGGCCAACTTTAATATAACACTGTTACCCTAACCAGTCATTGAGCGTTATTTTGATTTTATCTTGATTTCAGTCTTGGGACTGTCTTGAGTGACTGCTGGTCCAGTTTAGGGCATGTACCAATTTTTACAGCCAATACCAACACAGTTTACTGCCAAATAAAGGCAGTTTCGAGATTATCACGTGTTCCATGGGTTGCATCACTAACGTCACAGTTCACTCTTCTTCAAATTGCAAATGTGAAGACGTGCCAGTCTCAGAAGTTGCATGAGGCTCTCTTAAAGACTCATTCATCACTGTAAAACAGTCATCCTCCATTTCAGAATAAACAGGCTGTCGTTTTAAAGGCTTTCATTCATGGGTGGCCACCCTTGCCCACCCAAACAGCCCATTGGAAGGTCTGGAGAGGTAATTTTCTTTAATAACATACCGTCGTAGTTTGAACACGGTTATTAAAAACCACCACTATTCTGGGCTCGAGGGGTTTTGTGCCAGCCAGCAGTCCTGTGCCAGTCCTACATCTCTGAACTAATTCCTCAAAAATAGAGAAAAATTGCTGAGCCACATTTATGACTGAGCATATTTTTTTTACAGAGTGAGACTGAACAGTATGGCTCCCATCAGTTATTACTGTTAAGTGTTTTGTGATTTAACTTGCTGTAAAATGTAAGTATTAAAGTGCCATTCCAGACCAGTTTTTCAATGCCCAATTACATTAGTCTAGACGATGTGCAATATGTAATTAATCTTAGTATTCCAGCCAAGAGATTTTACTTGTACAGAGTGAGAAGTAATATATTTTAAATATCATACTTAATATCAATATATAATTTATACATTATTATTAGTAATATTATTTAGTTTTTTAAGATAAGATGAAATCACTTGCTATGTATAATTAATACCAGTATTCCAGCCATTACTAGGAGGTTTTACACATACACATACATAAAAAGATTTATGATTATAGTATCACATATTTTATTTAAATTTGTTTTTAAATTTACTTATCAATGCACATTCCCAGTCCTATTATTACTATTTTGAATACCTCTCTCTCTCTCTCTCTCTCTCTATCTATCTATATATATATATATATATATATATATATATATATACACACATACATATATGTACAAATATTTATGTAGATTTATTTAAAATTAATAACATTAAATCAGTATTATCTAGACCTTAACTTTTATGTATGTCATTCCAGTATCTAAATATTCAAGATGTACGAAGCATGAACTAGACGTGTCACACTCTTTATAGTCATCAATTAATCGTGATGTTGCTCAGGCTAATGTCTCAGTTCTGTGCTGATGTTTTCACAGTCCAGCAGCACAGAAAATAAACAATTCTCCATTACCTTGGAACGGTAAGGCAAGGAATGAGGAACGTTTAGCAGGCAGCTCTAGTGAACCACAGCTATCCAAATGAATATTGGCACAACCAGGGTGTGGATGCCCTCTAAGAAACGAACCGTGAAAAGGCAGGAAAACCTGTTTATTATCAATTACATGGAAAATATGCACCTGTCACTAACTCTTATTGCTGTTATGAATTATTGCCGGCTTAACTGTGAAGGAAGGCATCTGGAATATGTTGAGTTTACATCGTAATAAAGCCAGTACCATGCTTCATTCAAAGTCAACATGAAATCACATTTCACGTCCTGGGTTATATTGTGCACAATTCATAAGTGCACGTTATCGCAAGGAAAACATGGTTGTCTTCATAATCTTTCACCAAAGTATGAATGTTTTTATTGTGTTAATGTTAACAAATAACCAAATTTAGTCATTATTTAATGCTACTATTGTAGATAATGCAGCCTTTCTAAAATCTTGCCAATAGTTAATGCCAAAATGAGAATCCAAGATGTAGATTTTTTTTGTTTGTTTTTTCATCAGAATAGATTTGGAGAAATGTTGCATTACATCACTTGCTCAACAGTGGATCCTCTGTAGTGAATGGGTGCCGTCAGAATGAGAGTTCAAACAGCTGATAAAAACACCACAGTGATATTATTAACTAATGTTATATAATGTTGCTTCACAAGACATTTATTTGATGGACTGGAGTGGTGTGGATTACTTGGATTATTGTGATGTTTTTTATCAGCTGTTTGGACTCTCATTCTGACGGCACCCATTCACTGCAGAGGATCCATTGGTGAGCAAGCGATGTAATGCTACATTTCTCCAAATCTGTTCTGATGAAGAGATCTGCTGTCCCTGGGCAGGAGAGTACCAAAACAAATTATATAACAAAAACATCGGTATAATACCATATACAATAATATCCCCCCAAAATTTAAAAGACAAAGAGTGTAATCCCCCACATAAAAACTACAATCCAAATTTCTACAAAATTTCCCTATAAATACTACAAAATATCACCCTTCAAAAATGTATAAAAATTTACAACTCACCAAAGTTATATAGCCATTCAAGATATAGACATACTCAATGGTCACACACCTGACTCATCTTTAAACATATTTTCAATTGTCCCTTAAACTGTGCTAAGGTGGAACGCTGTCTAATATTAATTGGTAAATTATTCCAGTGATTAACAGTTCTTAGAGAAAAAGCTGAATGACCAAAATCAGTAACTCTAAAATTCACTGCACAATCATCTCTTGATGAGGCCCTAGTTTGTCTTATATTTTCAGTACAAGTGTCATCTGCGTACATTTGAATATGTACATCAGGACAAACATCTGGAAAATCATTCAAATACAAACTAAAGAGTAAAGGCCCTAGGGTTGGCCCCTGAGGAACCCTTGTAGAACAATCTCAAAAAGAAGATACGTGTGTCTTAATCCGTGTACACTGCTTCCTTGATGTAAGATAAGACTCAATCCAATTTATTGTATCTTCCGAGAAATTAAAGAATGGTAATTTAGATAATAAGATATTATGATTTAGTGTATCGAATGCCTTGTCTAATTTTGACCGAATTTGCGCAACAAAATAACACACAGCAGTTTCTGTCGTATGCTGTTTACAAAACCCAAATTGCATAGGACACAACAAATTATTTTGTGTATTTAAGAAATTCACAATTTGCTCAGTTAATACTTTTTCTACTATTTTAAACACTACTGACAAAATTGAAATCAGCCTATAATTTGCCACATTAGTTGGATCACCTGTCTTGAAAACTGGGGTAACTAACCCCGTTTTCCAACAATTAGGGAATGTAGATTGTCTAATTAATAAATTCACAAAATTAGTAATTAGTGCTAGAAAAATATCATTATTATTTTTTAAAAAGTTACAGTCTAAACCATCTATATCTTTGGCATTGGAATTTTTAAAATCTTTTATAATATCCTGAACTATACACTCGGTAACTGTTGTCAGATGAAATGCAGGTTTTTCTAATTTCACTGAATTTATTTATTTATATCTTATTCCAAACTTGTCACTCAAATTTTTAACTGAATCAACAAAGTAATTATTAAATACTTCAATTATACTTCCTTTAAAATCCAATTCTAAATATTTATTACATGTTTATTAAAAGGCTAATTGATGTCAGCGCTGTTTATGTGTATGGCTAACACAGCCAGAGGGAGCAGCCGGGGAGGCCGATACAACACTGGGGTTAATAAGCAGCTGACAGGTGCAGGTTCCTGAACTACAGCACGGTGTATGAGTCCGGCACTCTTCAATAATTAGGCCAAATAAGAACCACCTGCTACAGTTTGGAGAGTGCTAGTCAGTTCAGTCTGCTGAAGAAGCTCTTACTAAACCTCACCTTCATGTCTTTCCAAACCTGTGATGTTTCTGTTGTTAAATAGATAAGAATATGTTTTGAATTATGTTCAAACTGCTGTTTTTGGAATGTAGCACACAAGTTGCATGGACTACTTTAATGAGCCTGTTTTGCCTTTCTGCAGATTACATTGTTATGCCAGTAGGTGGCAACAAGTTAGATATATTGAAGTAACTGCAATATTTGTTCAATCGATTCGTTCAAAATACCGATTCATTCAGAAACAAAGCAAGTGACCTTCTTTGTGTGTGAATCACTGAATCATTCTATCAGCCAATTAATTAAAACATGGATTCATTTTCAATTTTAAGATTATTTAATATTAAAGCTGCAGTCCGTAACTTTTTTGTTTACACAACATTTATATAATAAGCGATTATTATTATTTATATAAAAAAACATGTTTTTGGCTTGTCCTGAATCACTACAGTACACCTATAATAAGTGTTTATATTTGGACTATTTTAGACTGGTTTGGGTAGGTACCGCTGCGGAGTTGTCACGAATCTGGTCCATGCACTTCCGCTCCCTCACCACCAGAGGTCACCCGCTTGTCCCTGCCATACCTGTTTGCCATTGCTCGACCCTGCCTGTATTTATGACCATGCCTGTTAATAAAAGCTTGCATTTGGATCCGCACGTCTCACGTCTCGACAGCCCCGTTACAGGAGTAGCCCAGTACTGCGTAATTTGTCATAGACATAAACAGAGAGTACACTGTAAAGAAAATAAAAAGTTGAGCCGATTTAAAATTTTAAGGCAACCAGATTAAGCAGATTTTTGAGTTTGCTCAACTTATTTTTGTGGGAGATTCTCAAATTTTTGTAGTATAAACTTAAAACGACAAGTTGAGAAAAAAATCTGCTGAAGCTGGTTGCCTTAAAATGATGAATAGAAAGTACAAAAGAACAGCATTTGTTTAAAATAGAAATCTTTTGTTACATTAAAGATGTCTTTACTGTCACTAGTGTGTTTAATGTATCCTTGCTTAACAATATAGCCTATGCAGATACTTTAAATAAATGTACATTGAAAGCTTTGAAAATAACTATAATAAAATCAATCTCTGCCTTTTTTTCCTCAGACAAATGCAGCTGAAACCTCAACATTTAATTTGTGGACTTAATATTAATAGATGGTCTAAAGCAAAATAGCTTTTATTAATGAATTTATATATATTAATGCATACATCAGTATACATTCAATTATATAATTTACAAGTGTTATTTTTGTGATTTTATTAATTTAAGCTATAGCTTCTGACCTTTAAATCGTGCTTTTATGACATCAATTACTGCTTTATTCGGAAACACAAGTATCTTGATGTTATTTGTGTATTTTTCTTTAATTTTAACATAAAACCTCTGAACTTTAAATGGCCACAAATTAAAAAAGAACTTTTTAGAACCAAATGGTCATTTAACTGGACCTTACTAACCAGCCAAACCATGACCCTTTGAATTCGCATGTAATGTTTGCATGTTGTCTCATCGGTTCAGATTTTAAATCAACATTTTTCTTTCTGTTGAGTATGAGAAAACATCTAAGAATCTGCTGAGTTGTTCTTACATCTGCGCATTCTCCAAATAAACAGGCTGTCAACAGCCCGACTGTCCCAGCAGTATACACGGCACACCGCGAAATGGCCAATACAAATAGGGTTGAGCTGAACCATATTGCATTTTGGGGCTAACATAGACCAGCTGCATTATCACACTAAACAGACATTTCGGAAACTCATCTGCTGTACCAGCTGAACCAGTATGCCATGCCAACTCAGCATCTTTTTAGGGCACCTACACACTAGATTTACACTAGAAATGCATTGATTTCAGTTGGGTCCTGCTGCAAGGCCACAGAGGGTTTGTGAAGCTGTTGCTCCATCATGCAATGAAAAATTAGGAAAAGTTTTAACATTTATTGCAACAAACTGAGAATGATCAACAATCAGTCCGTTAGAGATCAAAAACATGGCAAAATCTGGACAAACATACAAAACCTAAAAATTAATCGATTCCAAATAAAAATACGAAAGAGCCACAATAAATAAATATGTCAACAAACTTTAATTAATATGATCTGACACAACAGCTGTGGAAATAAACATCCCGAAGATGCACAGATGGGCTACAAACACCTGCAAATAATTATTTGTTTTCTGCAAATATTCCACCACAACCTATTGTCGTGTTCGGGAAAGACTCACAAACAAAACACTGAAACTTTTGCACCGTCTGCACTGCTGATTCTGCCCTCATTCTTTAACCCGCAACCTCCTGTAGTGTTCAATCAAAACAGAGTCAGACGTCCCTTTTGCTCTTATATTTCAGTTTATGCTTTCTTTGCTGTTTGCTGTAAGCTCATAGCTGCCAGGGAAATTGCCTTCATTAATGGTAGACTGTTTACCTAATGAATCAGTCTCTTGCTTTAGGTGCAGCCTGTGGTGCAGTGACGGTTTCTTGGCGCTTCACAGGGGCTGGTTGGTTTTGTCAAGTACAGCTGTAGAGTTTGTCATTGTAGGAGGAGAGCAGTGCTGCATGGCTGACTGTGGAGGTAACAACAATGATAAAATAAAATGTTTTTCAAATGTTCCTTTTGTAATACATGCAATTAACCCTTGTGCTGTGCTGAAATCCTTTAGCTAATTTGGTATTCCTAGTCAAAAATGACTGGCCTTTTAAAAATTACTTGTAAATCTCTTATCCAAATCTTGGATTCAGTCTTTTTGTCGACTTGTTTTCTTTCAATCGGGACAGGTTTTGTATTTTTTGTTGTTGTTGTTGTTGTTGTAGGTCTCATTGATCTGAGCCTATGCACCTCAGCAAAAAAAAAAAGTTTGTGCATAAGTTTGTGTCAACAAGGCCTACAGTTAATGAATTTAAAAAAACTGTTCCAATTAAAAGAAAAAATATTAATAAAAAAGACTGAATCCAATATTTGGTAATAATATTGTAAGCAATATGGTCTGTCTGTGTGTTTTGCTCGCCATGACATAGTTTCCCTCGTGTTGATTGTGTTCATTGAATCCAGGTGTGTCTCGTCAATTTCCCTCGTTTCACTCTTTATTTAAAGTGTAGTCTGCCCCATGTTTCCTTGTCGGGTCTCAAACGTCTACATGCTACGCGTGTGTCTCCTGCCTGCCCTGTGTTACCCCATGTTGGAATATTAAAGACTGTTGTTTGTGAATTCTGCTGTGTCTCCGCGTTCTTTGCTCCTCGTTCTTCGCTCCAACACAGTAGAACCGTGACAGAAGGCCCGACTGAACAAAGTAAAAGTTTAATTGCGTGTTGTTTTTCGTGTTTTGTTTAGTGTTTTTTGTTTCTGTTGTTTTTCCCATGGATCCCCTCATCTCAAAGTTTACCTCCCTTGCCCGTAAAGACCTTCCCTTCTTGGAGTATGCTGTGGAGTTCAGCCAGCTCGCCGTTTTAATCGATCCAGAACACAGCCAGACCCAGAGCACAGCCCACCATCACCCCGCTGCGCGGAGCAAGAGCATGAGCCCACCGCTGACGGAGAGCAAGGGAGAAAGCCGTGGACAGTGACAGCACGGAGAGGAGCTACGCCCCCTGCACCGTGGCTGAGGGTGAGCTGAATTTGAATCTGGGACTGTTGAACTTAGAACTTAGTGGATGTGGATGCTGACTTGTCCCCTCTCCTCTCGCATTGTTCGGAGCCCTCAGTCACTCCTGTTTCCCCGTCCTGCCCAGAAAGAGACTCAGTTCCTAAGATTAGCCCAGAGAGATCTCCCATTCCTGAGTTTAGCCCAGAGAGGGCTCCTGTCCCCCCCATCCAGCCCAGAGAGGGCTCCCGTTCCTGAGTTTAGCCCAGAGAGGGCTCCTGTCCCCCCATCTAGCCCAGAGAGGGCTCCTGTTTCCACGTCCTGCTCAAAGAGAGACTCAGTTCCCGAGTGCAGCCCTGTCGTTCCCCTATCAGTCGCACTCCCCTTTCTGGGAGTCGCAATTTGGTGTGTGTGGGCAGCGCACACCAGTCCTGAAAGCCCAGAGGCTCACAAATGCCCGCCCACCCGCCAGCTCCTGCCTCCTCCACCGCTATCGTCTGGAAACCCCTCTGCTCGCCCTCAGTCCACCATCTGTACGGTACGAGCGCCACGGGTCTGCGATCCTACATCTTCACCGTGTCTCGAGAATCCCTTGCTTCTGCCTCCAGCCTCTAAGCCCCGGACTCCACCTCGGCCCATTGACCCAGCGGCTCCTCCATGACTCCTAGCTCCCTCCTCTCCGCCGTGGCCCATCAGTCCACTGGCTCCACCAGGCTCCCTCGTACCTCCAGCTCCACCTTGGTCTGTCGTCTACCATCCTTCGCCTCGGGACTCCACTCCTCTGGCTGCACCTCGGCCCTCTGGCTCCGTCAGGTTCCTCCTTCCCTTTGGCTCCACCTAGGTCCTCTGTCACTCCGGCTCCACCACGGCCTTCTGGATCCCCACCTCCTCATTGCTCATCTGAGCCATCTGCTCCGCCTTGGCCCTCTGGATCCTCCCCGTCACCCTGGCTCATCGGCTCTCCGTCTCCACCTCGGGCTCTTCCGCCACCGTCGGTTGGCCCCCTGGAGTCGTCAGCCCTTCCTCCACCATGGCTTCTCCCTCCGTCTGATCTGCCCTGGCTCCTCCCATTTCCTCCTTGGATCCTCCCTCCGTCATCACCTCCCTGGACTCTGTCTGCCAGCTCCCTCCTGGGAGTCCATCCTCCTCCTGAGCCTCCTCCCAAGTTTCCACCCGTCCCTCCTTCTGTTGTTTCTTCGGCGCGAGGGCGCGCCTTCCAGAAGGGGAGGCGATATGTCAGGAATATGGACTGTCTGTGTGTTTTGCTCCCCGTGACCTAGTTTCCCTCGTGTTGATTGTGTTCATTGAATCCAGGTGTGTCTCATCTACGTGTGTGTCTCCTGCCTGCCCTGTGTTACCCTGTGTTGGAATATTAAAGACTGTTGTTTGTTAATTCTCCTGTGTCTCTGCGTTCTTTGCTCCTTGTTCCTCACTGCAACACAGCAGAACCTTGACAAATATAGCATATTGAGAGATACAAGGACTTTTTATAGGCAAGTCATTTTTGACCAAGAGTGTTAAAAAAATAGTTTTAGTCCAAGTATAATTAATTATCAATATTAACCAATATAATAAACAATAATGTTCAAGGGGATAATAACTCCGTGTTAAAATGACTTGTCTGAAACACATGAGGGTTAAATATTGTACATTTTGAGGCGGCCCTTGAATCTTAATTAAGGAGGTCAAACACCCCTACATATGAAGATCATATCTAATCAGATTTTGTCAATTATCTTTTGTCCTATTCTCCATCTCTTTTCCTACCTGTCTCTCTGTTTCTTTT
This sequence comes from Onychostoma macrolepis, assembly GCF_012432095.1. Classification (NCBI taxonomy): domain Eukaryota; kingdom Metazoa; phylum Chordata; class Actinopteri; order Cypriniformes; family Cyprinidae; genus Onychostoma; species Onychostoma macrolepis. The sequence goes on along the minus strand of NC_081165.1, from coordinate 9,435,034 downwards.
CCTCTCCCTTGTTTAAACTCCTTGTCTTTTCCTGCCCCTCTCTCTCTCTCTCGCTCTGATTCTCCTCCTCTGTCTGATGTCTCTCTCTCTCTCTCTTTGTTTGATTGTGTGCTGGACATGTCTAAGCTTGTGAGGTACGGTGTTTGATGTCAGTTAATTTCTCCTGGTGCTGACAGCCCAATGGTCCCGGCGAGGCCTTCGCCAACTTTCGGTTCCCAAGGTAGTCCTGCTGTAATTGTGGACCAGCCATCCCCCTCCAGTGGATTACAGGATTTCTGCCAATTTACCTCCTGGTGCTCTGTGGGAAAAAAGGTGCTCGCTGGAACTCGCTCACAAAATATAATTGAATGCTAGAGAAACATTTAAAACCCAGAAAAATGACTGCAACAAGCAACTGCAACAAGTCACATGCATTTTGCAGTCATTTTTCCAGTTCCAGTATATTAAAATTTGCTGTGATTGGCTGTGATGTTGCAATAAGTGAGGCAGAAAAATTACTTTTGAAACATCTGATATAATTAAAACATATTCTTCAGAATACATATCTACTGCACTTTTCCATGACAGAATAATACCTTTTGTCCCCTTAGTTTTAAGTGACTAACTGAAGAACCTAACCAGCTCTCTGGCAGAACCTAAAATATTCAATATATATATATATATATATATATATATATATATATATTGATAGATAGATAGATAGATAGATAGATAGATAGATAGATCAACGGTATGTTTTAATTGAAATTGTATATATATATATATCCATCTATCTATCTATCTATCTATCTATCTATCTATCTATATCTATCTATATATATATATCTAAATTGAAATGAAATTAATTGAATATTAAATGTGTGTGTGTGTGTATAACATTTATATTTATATTTAAACATTTCACATTATTTAAACATTTATTAATATAATTTCAACATTTCCAAAAATATAATGAATGGCCAATTTGGGCCATTAAAATACATTTAATTACTGTAATAATGCATTTTTGTCTCATCCTTATTGTCATGGACAAAATCAAGCCTTTATGTTAATTAATTAATATATATATATATATATATATATATATATATATATATAGAAATTAACTCTGAACTTATTGATACATTTTAATCAGGCTAGTTTATGGTGACCTATATGGAAGACATTGTCTTGAACATACGAGGCAGAGAAAGTCGCCCTATATTCTAGTGTTGATAAAAGGGGAACCATCTAGAATAAATAAGTGACGACCCCCCGGCACTGGATCAACAGAGCAACATCAGTTGCTGTTGTGAGCATTCAGATCGCCTTTAATGGATACGTTAAAAACGACATACGCAAACACTGTAACATAATAGTGCTTCTCCTCTAAGAGCACTACCGTGTGTATTTCCCAAACGCTTTTGGCTTATACTGTGTGATTTCCCAAGGCCGAAGTGCTTGTGTAACATCTGATTTTAATTGTTGGCATTGTTCCTGGGGAAGACCCCCCATGGCAGCGGTCCACACCATCATTTACACAAAATATCACCTAACACTGCACCGATGCTGCCGCTGAAAGACACATTGTGCATGTGTGTTTGTAAAAACTGTAACCACGACCCTTGTCTTTTCAGGAGAAATAAAAGTTGAACATCAGCTTTATTGCTGTAATCTAGCGTGGGGCATTCTTCTGCCGCAGGACGTTTTAAATTAACATCTCTCAGTGAGGAGGAATTGTTCTCTCCATTGTGAGAGAGGAAAGATAATCTTCTCCGCTGGCAAAGTGCCCAAACTTAGGCTTCGTGGGAAGTCTACACTCCCTTCCCTGACGTCTGCCAATGAGTGCCTTCAACGACACCTCACTGTCTCCAGAAGCAAACCTTTTCCAAGAACACAGTAAGAAATATATGCGCAATTGTTCCTTTAAGGAGTTGCAAGGTGGGCCAAATCAAGAGCCCACCCTTAAAAGCCAAATGATTTGAGAAATGACTCATGTTATAAATGGTGCAGGATGAGTTACAAATCCAAGGTTAATGTTACAAATGATTACAATAAAGTGTTAATTGCTTTTTATTGCCTAATTTATTCCTTTTTTCTTTTACAGACTATACTCACAATAATGAAAAACCTGGAAATATCAGGTATTTTAAAAGCACTGGCCTGGAATTAAAAGTCTCATTATATATCTATAAAATCTGCATGTTTAAAGGGATAGTCCACCAAAAATTGTTTTATTACAACGGACTTCTGTTGCATGAAAAAAACTGGAAAAATATCTTTCTCAAGTATTTTCTCAAAATATTTTTTACATTCCACAAAAAGAAAGTCATCCAGGAGCAGCATGAGAGAAAATTAAACAACAAAATGTTTCATTTTCATCTCTTTAAGCATCAAACTTCTCTTCCCAACTTATATAGAAAAAAGACAATAATAACATCCTTTTGTTTAAATTGTGTATGAGTAATTTTTCCGCATTCAGAAAAAAAATATTTAGTGCTGTCAAACGATTAATCACATCCAAAATAAAAGCTTTTGTTTACATAATATATGTGTGTCTACTGTGTATATTTATTATGTATATATAAATACACACCCGTGCATGTAGACATGTTAAGAAAATATGTTTATATATTAAATATATTTATATATGATATAATTTATATGAATATAAATATATACATGCAAATACATGTAAATATTTTCAAAATATGTTATGTATGTGTGTGTCTTTATATATACATAATAAATATACACAGTACACACATATATTATGTAAACAAACTTTTATTTTTTATGTGATTAATCGCTTGACAGCACTAAATATAATAATAATAATATAATATAATATAATATAATATAATATAATATAATAATATAATATAATATAATATAATATAATATAATATAATATAATATAATATAATAATTATTGTTTACTATTTTATATTAATCTACTTCTTTTCAAAAACAATAATTCATTTACAAATGGGAATCCTGAACAGGGTTGCCAGATCTGCATAACAAAACTAGCCCAAATTGCTGCTCAAAACTAGCCTAATTGCATTCCAGGGGTCCTCCTCAATCAAAATCACATTCCATGGGGACAAGGTGTTTTGCTTTAACCCGTAGCCTAAAAAATAAATAAATAAACCGTGGCAACAGTATAAAAGTAGTTCATTTCTGCGTGAAAACAGTAGACTTGGCAACACTGATCCTGAATTAACCTTTAAAAGAAAAGTTCATCGGATTTGTCCTTTTTATTGAAATCAGACTATTATAATCTGACGTTTACATCTCTTGCTTTCCAGTTCGTGAACCTCAAATTGCTGAGACAAATTAATTTGCTTCCTCTCATTTCTCTCCTTGTGCCCCTTTTAAGCCGAACACTTTTTCAACCTCTGAAACCATTAGTGAGAATTTATCACTGCTGAATCCAGCAATAAGTCACTCAGCAGGCTCCGACTTGCCAAGTCCTAAATTTCCTGACGTGTCAGGACCTGAAGGAGCACAGAGGCCTGATAAAACTCTTCGATGATTCCTCTTTCCCAGAAAAAGCAGTGAATGCGAGTGTTCTCCATATTTTGACTGATTTGCGGTGTGTCTGTTGGAGAAAATGTTGCACTGGTGTGTTTCGCTGTCCGCTGTCCTCCTCCCTTAGTTGGGTATTATAATGATGTCTCCTTGCCAGGCCAAATTAATACCGGTTAATTAGTGCCTGACTTGCTGCTAACAAGGTTTTTGTTCAGGCTGCTCTTGACACTAAATGCTGGTTTTAAGCTTTCGTCGCTGCCAAGTCGCCCTGCCAGGAAACAGGAAATGGATCAGGCCTTCATGTCACCATAAAGCAACAGTAGGACGGTTCCCAGGGCCACACTGGTCTCACAGAGAAATGACATCACCTCTGAAAACACCCCCAACACGCCGATAAGAATAACGTCAAGAAGAACTGCCGTAATCGCAGCCAAAACCACCGTATGATACATGAGTTTGATCAAGAAAAATACGATTTTATTGCAAATGATTCTTGCTGAGCAAACTAGAATGAGCTCAGTGTTTTATTTTGTTTTGGGTCTTTTGTTATGAATGTTTTGGTTTTGTTTTGGTCAAGTGTGACGGTCATGTTAAACCTAAGCAAAAAGCACTTAACACAATGCAATTATAATGGAAGTCTATAATGCTTTGCATCAGAATAAACATTAAAATGCAGAGTTCTGAATGTTTGCTTAAATGTTAAGATGATACATATTTGCATTACATAAGTGATTAAAATCACTTACTAACCTTGTATATGCAAAGTTAAATACAATATTGAGCATGGTAAACACATAGTCCTACCCCTAAAAAGATGATTTAAACAACTTTGCAGCTAAATGTTTAATTAATAAATGGACAATATTAATGGACTTTAATAAAAATTTGAGCTGCACATTTTGATTTTAAATTCTCCATGTTTTAAAAACTGAAAGACAATTCAAAATTGCAACTGTTTACACAGCAAAGCATCTTGAGCAAAAAAAAAAAAAAAAACTTTGCACAAAAAAAGGGCCTAATTCGATGTTAAGTTCAAAATATCAATGAAAAACTTTCACAAAAATCAAAATTTTTTCAAAAAATAAAAATAAATTATATACAGTATGTATCAGCTTTAATGCACTTTTCAAAATTGCAAAAGCAGTCAAATAGAAAAAGTTTCTATTTTAATGACAAAAGGAAGTACTGTATTTCACTTGCAATTTGCCAAGCAGTGGAAAGTGACTGGATTAGTCATAAAATAATGTCTTCAGAATCATTCATTGAAGATCTGCTTAGAATTAAACAAATAGTTGTGCTCTGGCTCAGATGAAGACATTTATCATGTCTTTATGGCAGTTTTTCTGCTGATTAAGGGATAATTCAAGACTTCACAAATTGTTGTAAAAGCAAGTATTCTTTAAAATGCATCATAGTTTTGTGAGAATGTGTGACATTCTTGAGCATATTTTTAAATCAGCACCCTAAAAGAGTAAGAAACAAGTATTGGATTTCATTCAGCAAATATCATGCAGTGCGTTGTATTCACAGTGATAATTAAGCATAACTTGTTTTGAGGCCAAAACATTGTTTTAAGGTTATAATGATTCTTAAATTATTGATTTCCATTAGAAAGAATTAATTTGATTATCAAATGTTTATTTCTTTATTCTCAGCACTCATATTCCTCAGATTCCAGCCCAGAAGGGAAAGAATGACACAGAAGAGACAGAGAACAGTGTATCACGTCACGACACACACCATCAGATGTGACCTCCTTCCTCCCTGAGTGTGACCTGGAAGCTGCGCGAATCCAAACGGTGTAATTAAGGTCTTCCTGCCGACTGATAGAATGGGATTTTCTTGGAGAGGAAGCAACATCCTCGGCTTTCATTCTCCTCATCTATCACTGTTAGAGATTGTCTGACGGAGTGAAGGAGGTTTTCAAGACACACTTGAGCTCCACTTGTTTTTGTGCCTACATGCTATCTGTAGGGTTTGCTTGTTGTCTCCACAAGTGTTTGACCGTGAATTAATTTTCAAGTAGATATATAAACTATAGATATATTTTATAGAATGTAGATGAACTATATAAACTACTTAATTCGCTCTTCAAAAAGTTGACCTGAATGAAAAAACGGACTGTAGAAGAAGAGTTTATGCTAATATTTGCGACCGACAGTGTGACAAACTTGCATTGTGCATTGTGCATCTGAATTGCATTTAGAAGGTTTAAAAATATATTCAGTTTGAAGAACATATTTACATTAACTGTACTGTTTACACCATATACAGTATTTACAATATTGGAAATATATTTTGGTCGGACAAAATTCAATCTTTTTCTCATACATATGGAAGAGCAGAAGAGAAAGTGAGAAGAGAAAGTTTTTTTTTTTTTAAATATGAGTTATTATAGTAAGTGCACAAAATCAGCACAAAATTGCATAATGAGAGAAAAAAGCATAAAATCTGTACATTTGCAAGTCAAATAAATGCTTAATGGCAGCTACTGTATTATTGCTGAAATGTTTTCATGACCTATAGGTTTGTAAATTTTCCTTCAGATAAGATTTCTGCCTTTGTCAAAGAATATTTATAGGTCATATGTTGTGCGTTTTTGGCAGCGAAGTCTCGTTCTGGATTCAACACAGCTTGCCAGGTTCTGCAAAGTGTTTCCTCCTAGTAAAAGGTACGCGTGTGTGTGTGTGTGTGTGTGTGTGTGTGTGTGTGTGTGTGTGTGTGTGTGTGTGGTGGGATTCATAAAAACACCTTTTTCTCCGTTGCTCTTCAGCTAAACTTAATGTCAATATTCAATATAACAACAGTCACTTTTATGATACAGAATCTTGCAGTTTACATCTGGAGAATCAGGAATGGCATGCCAAGAAATGTCATTTATTTTGCAAAATTTTTGCAATGTATTCCACCCTTAAACCATTCTGGATTGAATGTGGATGAACCTAACTTGACTGTCCACCGTGATTTATTACATTACACGGGTACTTGCCACCCTGACAGTTCCTATGCAAGATCATCATATGCAAGAATGCAGAGCGTTCAGCTTGGCTTGTTTTTTATAAACACCAATAAGAGCACATTTAGCATGCTGAAGTTTCTGTTTTCCGTTTTTTCATTTCTCATTTTTACAAGGACATGCACAATAAAACCCCAAGACTCTTTAAAGCGGGGGCGGAGATGTGCTCGCGTCACACCGCAGGTGTGCTAGACGCCTACAGGAGCCACATGCGCAACAAAAGGCCTCAGACTGAAGGCAAGCTTTGTTCTCTGCAAAGTCCAAGCGTGAGGGAAGCGTTTGAGAAGGTGCTTGGAATGATTTGTATTGTTGCCGTTTTTAACAAGCTTGATTTGGAATCGATTCTAATTGAAGCCATGAGTCGCTGGTGTTTTATCCTCAGCTGCTGCTTTTGTGATCTTCCAGCCAAGTTCGCGACTTGACAGCTGGAATCGATTTTTTCCGGGTTGCCGTGTAGCTTCAGTTCTCAGAGGTTTTTGTTAGAGCAACATGTCTTAAGCTCTTTAAATCCACTCTGACACATCTCATCTCAGGTTTTGCTTTTTCATGATGAATGGAATTATGAGACAAATAAACACTTGGGGAAAGAGCAAAGGAGCCAAAGATAGATCATCCACTCCTGCTGCGCTAAATTTACACTAACTTGGCAGCTGGACTGAGTTTAACGCTAATGATTTTATCCTAGATTCTCAATGAAGAGCTGTGGAGAAGTGCACACTAATTTTTTCACATAACCCTGATTAATGTTTTTTGTTTTTTTCTTCCAACAAGCAAGATTATTTGCATTCTTATACTATATAGTCCATCGTAGTGTTGACTGCATTTTTCAAATTCTAATGTTCAGTTGTGTAACATTATAATGTGATTGATGTCAAATAAAAATTTAAAAATATATTTTTATTTACTTTTTTTATTTATTATACTATACTAAACTATGTATGATACTACATACCTATGATACTAAAATACTATATTTTGTGTATATAATACTATATAAGTGTATTGTTATGTTGATTCATAGAAAGTAATAAAATCACATAAATTGTGGCTTTTAATCAGTCATAGCATGTGTGTGTGTGTGTGTGTGTATCTGTATTATACTGTTGACTGTATTATGTGTGTATTATACAGACTGTATTATACTATATTAAAAATACTTTCTATTTTTCATTTTAAATATAGTTAGATATTAATATTAATTAGATTCATACTTTATATTGTCTCAGTTTTAAATATAGTTAGATATTAATTAATTTTATTATTTTGTTTATTATTTTTGTATATTTTATTTGCATGTTTTCTGTGTAATTTTGTTAATGGAAAGTAATCAAATCTGAACAAAATAAAACCAGAGGTTTTTTTTTGTTTGTTTGTTTGTTTGTTTGTTTTGTTTTGTTTTTGGCCTATATAACTTACATATTTACATAATATATTATACTGTATACTATATTCTAAAAATACTTTCTATTTTTATTTTTATGAATTAGATATTAATATTAGATTTGTTGTATTTTGTGTAATTTTTTATATGAACAAACTTTAAAAACGTACAAAAAATTATAAAAGTGGAAAAATGTGTGTGTGTATATGTACTGTATGTTTATATATATTTTAATATATATATTATATTAAAAAGTGCAATTTAAGAGTGCATATTTTAAATGTATTTTATGTATTATGTATCTGATTGATTATTGGCTATGTAATGATTACGGCTGTATTACGCTTAACGCTATGCCCAAAACTCAATGAAAAACATTACTGATCTGGCGGGACATTCTTGAATGTCAGACCGAAGGCGGGGGGCTCATTCACACCACGCTCCCTCTAGACTGTGGATCTGCTTTATTATGGGAAACAAGCCCTTCCTAGCCATAACTCTTCTTCAGTCCTCTAAAGCTTTGGCTGGCCGTTTACAGCCCTGTCTGCCATTGTTTGAAAGGTCACTGAGAACCGTTACCATGAGGAAGGAGCCCCAAATCCCTTCTTTATGGGAACTTACACATTGCTTAGGCTTGATGGAGTGGTAACCCTTAGCAACCGTGTCCCATTGATCACTATATTGGAAATGCATTGTGGGAATGTCAGAGCATACACTGCGTCGGGTTTCTGTAGGGGAAGAGGTATTCGTGCAACCTTAAATCCATACATCAGCATCCTGATGTCGACATTCTCGCATGAAGTGTCTGTGTTGATGGATTTGCACGCTACGGGCTTGATTGAAACAGCGTCAAGATGAGGGATGTTTAATTTGTTTTAAACAAGAAAACAAATTCTGCCCTGGCATGCTTAAAGGCATAGTTCACCCAATGAAAACTCTGCCATCATTTATGCACTTTCATGACATTCCAAACCCACATGACTTTCTTCTGTATATATACTATTATAGTATTAATTTATATTAGTTTTTTTTTTTCTTTCAGCTTTTATTTTAATTTGAAGTTTTAATAAATTGTGAAATGCTTTTATCACAATATTTATTTTTAGATTTTATTTTATTTTAGATTTAGAAATTGTACTTAAACTTATTTTATTTCATTTAGCTGCCAAGGCAACATTTCTAATTTGTCATCTAATGTTTTCATTTAATTTCAGCTTAATTTTAATTAACAAAATAATAAACAATAATAATAATAGTTCTGGTTTTAATTTTAGTTGACAATAACAACACTGTGTAATACAAAATTAGATTTTTTTCTATGCAATTACAATAAATGGGGACTGGAGCTTTCAAGTTTCAAGCTTTTTTAGATATTTACTAAATTTAAATTTAAATTAAAATTTTAGATTTTTAAAGCATAAACTTGCAGAAACTGTCACATGAATTTATGAGCAATTCACATAGAGACACTACCAGTCAATAGTTGGAAAGTATTATTTATTTCGATTTAAAATAACTGTTTATATTATATAATAAGACTGGAAAAATTAAAATTCTCTTTTGGAAAACAAATAAATTACATTTTAAAATATTTTAATAAATAAAATAAAATTATTTTAATGGTATTCATTTAATTGTAATAATATTTCACAATATTACAGTTTTTATTTTTATTTTTTTCCGTAAATGCAGCCTTGGTGAGCTTAAGAATTAGATTGAGGTGTTTTGTTGTTGGATGTAATAATGAACATAGCAGTCTTCATTTACTCCCGACATCTGAGCCACTGAAGACGCAGAGGATTACCTTTGTTTCTGAAGGGAATGCGCCCCCCCATCTACCTAAATGCATCTATGTTCAAGCGAATCATTCATGATCCAGCTTCACCTAACACTGTAAAAAGTGATAAGTTGACTTAACTTAAAAAAAAATTTAGGAAACCCATTGCCTTAAAATTATTAAGTACATAATAATAAAGTTAAGTGAACTTGACAATTCAATTAACGTATTTTTTTAATTATTAAGTACATAATAATAAAGTTAAGTGAACTTGACAATCCAATTAACGTATTTTTTTAATTATCATTTACTTAAAAATTTTAAGACAACGGGTTTCCTCAATTTTTTAAGTTAAGTCAACTTATCACTTTTTACAGTTTTTTTTTAATAACCTTTTTTTTAATAATCTTTGCAAATAGCCTTTCCTAATAATGTGCTAGTTAGCCAGTTTCGCAGCTAAATGTGGCTAAAGTAAACAGTCTCTCAGAGAACAGGGGCGGGGTGAGCGGAGCTCATTAGCATTTAAAGTGTCATGCAACAATACAGCTTGCTCTGAAAAGAGCTGTTTTTGACAAGGTAAAAAGGGTGTTGTTTTACACTACCATTAAGAATTTTTAACCAAAGTATGTTATAGACTTTTCATTAAGACCCTAAAGAGTCATATCAACTTGTGGAAAATGCATTCGATGACCCCTTTAATATATTGGTGACATCTGTAAAAAATATTTTTTTCAAATTTAGAGCTGAAACCATCTAGTTTGTATGTTATTATTATATGGAACAAAACAATTCCAAGAGTCTTTTTTTTAATATACTGAAATTATAAAACAAATTGTTTTAAAAAAGCAAACATAAATCTACCACACGTTTCCACTGGATATTAAATGTCAGCAACAGATCACAGTGTTCTCAATACGTAATGTCTTTACATTTTAATAGATTTTGATGAGATGGGTGACTTCCTGTTTCCTCTGTGGGAAGCCCCGCCCCTCCAGGCAGGTGTCACTCTACCCACACACCCAGCGCTGATCTCCATTTTTCCCTCCAGTCTGTTGACGCTGTGAGTAATATCCTGGGCAGAAATGAGACGGAAATGACAGCGGCAGCAGCAATGCCCAGCTGTGAAACTCCCAACAACACGCCGAGATAAGAAGCGGGAGCTTCCATGTCTCCAACCCTTCCCAGGCCTGAATAAACCATCAGCCAGAAGTACTCAACTTTGGTATCTAACTATATATAGCTACCACCCTAACAACCATATAGCAATGCCATGGCGTTTTGAAAGTCATACACCATGCACATTTCCTTCAAAAGTAAAAATCTAGTATATTTATTATTGTTTTTATATTCCCTGCTTTCTAAAAAAAAAAAAAAGTCAGTCAGACTGTCAGAGCTCATTAACGTTAACTCAGCCATACAATTATCCTCTCTGTGTGTTCTGAAAGGAAAAACCGCTTTCTACAGACAGCATAATGATAATGCTGGTTGAGATGCACATGAAACTGGTTTACTTCAACTGAAAGAACATTTCTTTCAGTCCCACATTATTAGTTCCTCTCAGCAGCTCTGCAGATGTCAGCAGAGATGTGGTCAACCTCTCCAGACGCTCGCTGTCATTTCACACAATCGGGAAAATGCTGCCAAACAGCCATTTAAAAAATTCAATCATACACCAAGTCAAAACACATTAGGGAATGGTAGCAGGATGATGTTTGTCATTTTCAGACGTTCAGACCCTGTAGGGGAAGAGAGTTCGGAATTTACTCAGGCCCTGATAGCACACGACCGCTGCCAAGACGTCTATTCTATGTGTGAGATTTCCTCTGGAAGATGTCATTTTAAATTGTTTGTTTGTCTGTAATATGTCACCAAAACTGGTCTTGTCGGATATTAGAAAGATGTTTTCGTGAGCCAAAATCTAGTGGGTTGCTTGTGGAGGCAGCATTTTATAGCATCATGTGCATGCTAACCAAAAGATTAAACAGTTAAAGGTGTGTAAGAAGTGTGTAAACGTATGTCATTTCTGTGCCACTAGATGCAACAGACGTAATTGCAGAAGTATTGACTTTTAAATTAAATATTTTAAATAATGATACTCCAATAATGGCTTTTAATGAATGCTAACAGAATGCAGCTCCATAAAGGTTATTTATTGGAATTGATGGTTCCATTAAGAACCTTCAACATTCATGCAATCTTTCCATTTCACAAAAGTTTCTTTATAGTGGAAAATGTTTTTAAATTATTGAAATGTTCCACTCATTAAAAAGAAAAAAAAATGGGAATGTGGAGCAGAAATTATACACTTTATCTAAAATGAACACAGGTATACATTTATTTAAATATTTCACTAATTGCAAATGGCAATTCATTAAGAGATGTACAAAGACATTCAATTATTTTCATTCTCTAATAAACGTTGCAAACTTTTTTTTTTTTAATATTGGTTTAATTAAGTTACTTATTGTGCACAAAATTATTTTCTATCCTGTTGCTAATGCTCCTTCTTTATTGCAAAGAAACTACACTGCATTGCCAATAACAATAACCCTTTAAACAAAAGGCAGTTCCTAATGACATCATCCTCCAGGAAGTGACATAATTTTGGAGGGAAACCACAGCAGTAAGTATTAGCAATGTTTGTAGTGTTTCTGATGTTATTTCTTCAACTTCTCTTGTCAATCTCTGTACTGTGATCTTTCAGTATACAATGTTCTATGTTTGTTTGAAAGCATTTGACATTATTATTTGACTGTTAACATGAACGTCAAGTTGATGTCCTTTTGTAAGCTGTCTTATTTCCATCATAATCATTAATCAAGTCATAATTATTTACGTTTAGCTGTCCAAACTTGACTAAAGCCATAGGTAGACTTTAACAAAGTACTTCTATTTGTACTTTGTTACCATCCTCAAGTACATTTTTCTATTACATGTAGGAGCAACAATGTTCTTCTGAGCATTTTTATTTTGAGAAAATTATTTATACTATAATTTATACACTACATTTTTTAAAACGTGTCATTCCTCATTATTTTAAACTGAGTCATGATAGCAGTGTCTGATTCATGAACGAGCTGATTCTTTTCAACGAACCTGTTAAATCAGATCGCACTGAATGATTCATTCGCGAATTGAACTGAGCGCATACAGTAGCAGCTGTTCTTGGGTCATCAACTCACTGATTCAAATAATCCGGTCAGTCTCCAGTTCACAATTCACTGAATTCACAAGTCTAAATCAAAATGAGCCAAAAATGGGAGATTCTCGGGGCGTAATTGTACACACGACTGATGCCATGAAAAGCAAGTTACTAATGCTGAATTTTAGGATTTATTATTGTAAATAAAAATCAAATTTAGGTCACAATTGTCAGTTGTTTGTGAACAAAATCTGATGTAAAAGCGCAAACTGTTTTTAACCCACTGTATGAAATGCTTGAATGCGAACATACCCACATTTGTGCATCACCATCTCAGCAAAGAAAGTTTTGGTAAAAATGAAACATAACATTAAAATAACGCAAATTAATACCCATGCATCTTCCCAGCTGCCAAAGCAGTTTCTCATGACTGTTCAAATTACTATGCTTGCATAGCGTTCTTTTTACAATTTTTGACATTTTGCCCCGTCACGACTGGTTTTTACAGTATATTGTGCCCCTGTCCCCCAAGTATTTTGAACAGTAGGATTATATCAAATTTATTATATCAATATTTTATATATTATATATTTTTAATACTTAAGTACATAAAAAATCAAATGCTTTCGTACATTTGCTCAAGTAAAAGGCAGGGTAGGTGATGTGGTATAAAAGGGCATGGATGGGAAGGGCACGTCTTTGTCACACTGCAGAAACAGAGCTGCCATTCTCAAGGCAGGGGCAGGGCTGCTGGTGTTCCTGGGAATGTCATTTCAACGTGGGTTCCCGAGCCTTGTGCCGCTGTACCCGCTGACCTGATCGTGTCATCCTGACTTTGTTCCGGATTCTGCCATTGCATTGCCATAGAAACGGTATGTTGCAAAACAGTGACATGTGAGGAAGTGATGATAGTGATTCAGGCATGGGAAAATCTCAGCTGCTTGGTCTGATTGGCTGAAACAGAGTGACGTGCACTTTAGAGAAACGACACTAGTTTAACAACAACAAGCTCTATTAGATAAACAGTAATAAATAAATTCTGAAGAGATGGTGCTGCAAAAATAAAATTAATTTAAAATGAATGTATACAGAGTTGTGAAGAGAGAGTAAAAGAAATATATGTATGATTTATATGAATAGCCTATACAGGTGCTGGTCATATAATTAGAATATCATCAAAAAGTTGATTTATTTCACTAATTCCATTCAAAAAGTGAAACTTGTATATTATATTCATTCATTACACACAGACTGATATATTTCAAATGTTTATTTCTTTTAATTTTGATGATTAGAGCTTACAGCTCATGAAAGTCAAAAATCAGTATCTCAAAATATTAGAATATTTACATTTGAGTTTGAATAAATGACCATCCCTACAGTATAAAAGCTGGGTATCTCTTGTTCTTTGAAACCACAATAATGGGGAAGACTGCTGACTTGGCAATGATCCAGAAGACGAACATTGACGCCCTCCACAAAGAGGGTAAGTCACAGAAGGTCATTACTGAAAGGTGTGGCTGTTTACAGAGTGCTGTATCAAAGCATATTAAATGCAAAGTTGACTGGAAGGAAGAATTTGGGTAGGAAAAGGTGCACAAGCAACAGGGATGACCGCAAGCTTGAGAATACAGTCAAGCAAAGCCGATTCAAACACTTGGGAGAGCTTCACAAGGAGAGAACCGAAGCTGGAGTCAGTGCATCAAGAGTCACCACGCTCAGACGTCTTCAGGAAAAGGGCTACCAAGCCACTTCTGAACCAGAGACAACGTCAGAAGCGTCTTACCTGGGCTGTGGAGAAAAAGAACTGGACTGTTGCTCAGTGGTCCAAAGTCCTCTTTTCAGATGAAAGTAAATTTTGCATTTCATTTGGAAATCAAGGTCCCAGAGTCTGAAGGAAGAGTGGAGGCACAGAATCCATGTTGCTTGAAGTCCAGTGTGAAGTTTCCACAGTCAGTGATGATTTGGGCTGCCATGTCATCTGCTGGTGTTGGTCCACTGTGTTTTCTGATGTCTACAGTCAACGCAGCCATCTACCAGGAAATTTTAGAGCACTTCATGCTTCCTTCTGTTGACAAGCTTTATGGAGATGCTGATTTCATTTTCCAGCCGGACTTGGCACCTGCCCACACTGCCAAAGGTACCAAAAGCTGGTTCAATGACCATAGTGTTACTGTGCTTGATTGGCCAGCAAACTCGCCTGACCTGAACCCGATAGAGAATCTATGGGGTATTGTCAAGAGGAAGATGAGAGACACCAGACCCAACAATGCAGATGAGCTGAAGGCCACTATCAGAGCAACCTGGGCTCTCATAACACCTGAGCAGTGCCACAGACTGATCGACTCCATGCCACGCCGCATTGCTGCAGTAATTCAGGCAAAAGGAGCCCCAACTAAGTATTGAGTGCTGTACATGCTCATACTTTTCATTTTCATACTTTTCAGTTGGCCAAGATTTCAAAAAATCCTTTCTTTGTATTGGTCTTAAGTAATATTCTAATATTTTGAGATACTGATTTTTGACTTTCATGAGCTGTAAGCTCTAATGATCAAAATTAAAAGAAATAAACATTTGAAATATATCAGTCTGTGTGTAATGAATGGATATAATATACAAGTTTCACTTTTTGAATGGAATTAGTGAAATAAATCAACTTTTTGATGATATTCTAATTATATGACCAGCACCTGTATATTACAATATACACTCTCTCTATGTATATATGTACACATTGTATACAGACATTGGCAGATGTATGTTACAGTGGTAGACACTGTAAACAGATTTTGTGGTCATAATTATGAATTTGGGACTACTGATATAAATGTCTTGTATTTTATATGTACAATAAGCAGAATAATTGCAACAAAGTGGAGATAAAGTTAGAAAGCATGAAGCTTGCTGTTTCAGAATACCAGTCTGTCAGTTAAGTCCGAAATAAAGACGCAAACCATAGCAACGCGCCATGATAATGATGTCCCAGATAATCTGATGGCAAATAAAACTAAATGATAAATTAATGAATGATCGTAACAAACATGTGCATCAAATACACGGAATCTCAAATGCATATGACACGCTAGAACGGCAGTTGCCAAAGGAGTTCCCATTCTCCATGGCCTCCTGACCGGCCGGCACCTCCATGGCCTCCTGAACTTCTTGATCCGCCCTGGAGGTCTTCCTTCTCTCCTCTCTCTGTCTGCCCTGCACCAGCCTCCAGAGCAGCTACCCCCCTCCTCGGTGGAACTGTTACGAGTAATGTCACATATTCAGTGTGTTTTGAATCTGTTTTCAGTGCATTTTCTGTGCTACCCGTCTTGACCTAGTTTTCCTGTGTTCCCTGATTAATTCATTCTGTTCCACCTGTGTCCGGTTAATTATCTCGTAGGTTTCCTATTATTTAATCCCTGTGTTCTCCTAAGTTCCTTGGTCCTGTGTTATCTTGAGTTAATGTGTTTGTAAGTTCTCCTAGTGATTCTTCTGTCCATTGAGTTTATGTTAGAATTAAAGACTGTTTATTGAAATTCTCCTGCGACGTGCGCTTCACTACAGCTAAAACCATTACAGTTGCTATGGAATTTGAATTTGTGACTCTGCAAATAGTTTAATCCGTCCATGATCAATCACATGTTGCTTTTTAATAAAAACCGAATGTATGCCACAGACAGTGCAAAAAATACAGTAAAAACAGTAATATTGTGAAATATCATTACAATATTATTATATTAGAAGGTTCTGTTGCATAGGAGAGGTGGTAGGGTAGAGTGGGGGAAAATGCCCCCCTTAAGGACTTTTTTTTGTAATTTTTTTTTTAACTTTTGTGAAACAAAAAAAGTTATCATAGTTTTAGTGACAATGACATAAATTATAAACAAAGTATGAAAAATGTCCAAAATTTTCATGTTATTAGATTTTTAACAAAAATTTAATTTGTACCAAGAGGGTGTTTTACCCCACCTGTGGGGCAAAACACCCCCCATGGGTGGGGTAAAATGCCCCCCATTCTGACAAAGCAATTTGCTTTAAACATTTACAGCAAAATCAGAGTACAGGCATTTTTAACTTAAAATTAAAAAATAATATAATCAATAATTATGAATTACAAAATTAGAATAGTCTATTTGAAAAAAAAAAAAAAACTGTTAGCTGATGATAACTGGCTAGCTAACTAGCTACCTGATGCTACTAATTTGAGGTAATTTTTAAATAAAATCCAAATATTTTTATTCAATCAACTAGTTAGAATTCATTTGATGGAAAAACAAAGGATTTGATGTTCAGAACAGAATAATTACAGTAATTGCCCATTGCCCCCTGGGGGTGTTTTACCCCACTTTTTTTTATGTTTGAAAAAAAAAACTATTACTATGGAATTATGTCATTCTGGAAATACAATTATATTTTAATTAAATAACACATACTCACTATCTACCGGCCCTACTGTTCTCATATCATATATAACTGATGTTCTACAAAACAAAAAGCTTTAAAACATTGTTATTCTTACTGCTAAAAATTCGATAATTTACTGTGAAATCTGTTTTCTCTCCAGTACATCACCAGTGTAAGCTTCATCTCATCAACATAGTCCATAGTTACAATAAAAATTTATCTTGACTTTATCTTGTGGTTATTTTGGAAAAACAGTAGGGGGGCGTTTTCCCCCACTCTACCCTAACTGTTATAGAAAACTGTTACAAAGAGAGGCCTTTTGGATTTTTAATCCCGATGGGATTAAATGAAGAGATGGATCTTGTATGTTTTTTTGTAAAGGGAAATTGTTGGCTTGACAATTGACCTATCGGTAAGCCCCGCCCCCCTTAGTTACTGTTGCTCCCTCGGACAAACAAATGGAGCTGCTCACTGTCTTACAATGACAGCTGTCAGTGTGAAAACCTTGTCGCAAGATGTTCTTGAGCAATTTTGGATACAGAAGGACCACCATTCAAGTGGGAATTAAATATGCCATGGAGGGATATATAAAATATTTTAAAATAAATATGGTGGCTAACTCGATTAATTTGGTACAGATCACAATGTAAGTGGGAGAAGACTATTACGGTCGTCACGATTGTGGATGACAACATGCAGGATCAACACTGTTCATGTACCGCAGGGTACGATTAAATTAATGTACATTTAACCAGTTTAATATGGAGAGGCACTGAAATGTAGACCTTTGTTTATGTGTTTTTGACCTACACTGTAGATGACATGAGAACAGTTCGCTATTTAGGTTTGGATGTTAGCATGGACTCACTAACTTTAACGTTAGCTAGTTTTAGCCAGAGATACCTTGCTGAAGTACAAGATGACATTAATGTTCTGGTTGAGATTTAAAAATTTGTAACTTAATGAGAGTATGACAACAAGAAAATGAACGTTTTTGTCTTCATTGGGATTGGGGTTGAATACGGACATTAGGGACATTTTTGCTCTGTTTTGTTTGGGTTCAGGAAATGTAATAAAATAAATTCTATTGTCCATCCTCTCAGGATACCTGGAATCAGTGTTACAAGTACCCCAGGCACATCGTTTTTCCATTTTTGTAGCATAAACATCATCAAACCAATGCGAGCTTCAGATCTTCCAATGTTTCTCTATGGCGTTGAAACTTAGGCCGCATTTAGGCTGCATTTACACTGCAGGTCTTGATGACCAATTCCGATTTTGTGACTATATCCGATTTTTTTGGACGACGTGCTTACATTTCTTTTAAAAGTGACCCATATCCGATGTGTGCATTTTACACTGCACTTGGTGAAACAATTAAGCCAAAAATAGCATATGACATCACAAATCAATTTGAATAGTACATTGAGTTTAATTTATTGACATGGAATTCATATAGAAACGTTTTTAATGGAATAGTTACATCTATAGCTACATCAAAATAATTATATATCCTAGTACAATTCTTCAGGACAGTGACGTACGCAGCTCCGCTGAAAGCTTGCGAGTGGAATAATACTCAGGTGGTAGAAGCATGTCACATCGCTTGTGTTTTTTTAGTAATTAAAACCAAATGCGTTCATCAGTGATTGTATATCAAAGGCAGGGATATGTTTGTGTGCATTTTATTTTGTGATTTCAATGGAACGAACGGGACTGAAGCGCTCGTCCGTGCACGAGCTGTCATCACTAACAACAGCGGCAGCGAGCACTCAGCGTGATTTCAAAAGCAACACATTTCAGCGTCAAATCGCCTTTTATTTAACACAAACGAACGACATTAATACTCTGCTACTCAACTAAAGATGTTTCATTTTTTACAGGTTTTTTTGTACCGCGAAATGTTTCAAAAAAACTCCCTTTTCAATGACGTAGGAGTCGCATTTACAGTGGAATATCCGATCTGACCGCTTACACGGCAGGCGCAAGTGCACGGATCCGATTCAAATCTGATTTATTAAAAATCGGAATTGGGTCACTTGACCCAAGCAGTGTAAGGCCGCATTTACACTGCATGGTTCAAGTGACCCAATTCCGATTTTTTTCCTCCCATGTGGCACAGATCGGATATGGCCCACGACCGTGTAAGCAGGAAAAAATCACATGGATTCCGATATTCTCCGATCGGTTTCAGGCCTCATTCATATGTGGAAATAAATCAGATTTGAATCGGATCCGTGCACTTGCGCCTGCCGTGTAAGCTGTCAGATCGGATAAATGCGACTCCTACGTCATTGAAAAGTGAGGTTTTTGAAACATTTCGCGGTACAGACATACCTGTAAAAAATGAAACATCTCTAGTTGAGTAGCAGAGTATTAATTTCGTTCGTTTGTGTTAAATAAAAGGCGATTTGACGCTGAAATGTGTTGTTTTTTAAATCATGCTGAGTGCTCGTTGCTGCTGTTGTCAGTGACGGCGGCTCGTGCTCAGACGAGCGCTTCAGTCCCGTTCGTTCAGTTGAAACCACAAAATAAAATACACACAAACATGTCACTGCCTTTGATTTACAATCACTGATGAACGCATTTAGTTTTAATTACTAAAAAAACACAGACGATGTGACATGCTTAATATCTACCACCACTCGCAAGCTTTCAGCGGAGCTGCGTTGCCTACATCACTGTCCTGAAGAATTTGTACTAGGATATATAATTATTTTGATGTATAGATGTAACTATTGCATTAAAAAAGTTTCTATATGAATTCCATGTCAATAAATTAAACTCATTGTACTATTCAAATTGATTTGTGATGTCATATATGCTATTTTTGGCTTGTTTCACCAAGTGCAGTGTAAAAGGCACACATCGGATATGGGTCACTTTTAAAAGAAATGTAAGCACGCCGTCCAAAAAATCGGATATAGTCACAAAATCGGAATTACACCTGCAGTGTAAATGCAGCCTTAAAGATGTCCGAGCTCCGCTCCCTGTGCACCTGATACTCAACTGCCATTGGCTCAGCTGCGTTCGAGGGGAGGAGCTTACCGATAGGTCAATTATCCCTCACTGATTAATATCAGCTGTTAACACTTTGCAATTGTACTTATAAAAGTGTGTTGTTGCTTTTGCCTCATGAGCACTGAAGAAAGCATGGGCTGAAACGTCTGCTGTTCTGTCTGTTTTTAAGACACTTTGCACTTTTGCCACTTTTACATATGGAAAATAAAATATATTTTTGATAGACCTTTTTTTTGTCTGATTGTATTTTATCAGTCTACTTGGTTGACTAAACTTTTTTTGGTTTACGCACCTGACAATTCATTTCTTGGAGCGCACAAGATTCCTGTTTAATGAATAAATTTAAATGTAAAATTAGTGCTGTCAAACGATTAATCGTGATTAATCGCATATAAAATAAAAGTTTTTGTTTACATTATGTATGTGTACTGTGTATATTTATTATGTATATATAAATACACACACATACTGTATATATTTCGAAAATATTTGCATGTATATACATTTATATATTTATATTCTTATATTTTATATTATATGTAAATATATTTCATATATAAACATAACATATTTTTCTTAAATACATACATGCATTTGTGTTTGTATTTATATATACATAATAAATATACACCGTATACACACATATATTATGTAAACACAAACTTTTATTTTGGACGCGATTAATCATTTGACAGCAATATTTAAAATGTATTCCTGTGATGCAAAACCGAATATTCAGCAGCCATTACAATCTTCAGTGTCACATGATCCTTCAGAAATCATTCTAATATGCTAAACTGCTGCTCATGTATTATTGGTGCTCAGTTTTTAATAATGGTTCTCCTATTATCAATGTTAAAAACAATTTTTGCTGGAAACTTGTTTTCAGGATTCTTTGATAAATAGGAAGTTCTAAAGAACAGCATTTATTTAAAATAGAAATCATTTGTGACATTATAACTGTTTTTACTGTCACTTTTGATAAATTTTGATTCAATTATTTCTATTAAAACACACATACAAACATTTGAATGGTAGTCTAGCATGGTTTCTGCATAAATATTTAAGTAGCTGTTTTCAACTTTGATAATAAGAGATGTTTCTTGAGAAGCAAATCAGCATATTAGAATTATTTCTGAAGGATCATGTGACACTGTAGACTGGAGTTATGATGCTGAAAATTCAGCTTTGCATCACAGGAATGAGTTACATTTTAAAAATATTAAAATAGAAAACAGTTGTTTTAAACAAATAAAATTTCACAATATTAGTGTTTTTACTGTATTTTACTTGGTGAACATAAGAGACTTGCGACTTTTAAACAAAACATTCAAAAACCGTAATGTTTGTAACTTTTGACGAGCACTGCAACATGTGATTGATCATGGGGGGATGAAAATATTTGCAGAGTCGCAAAGCCAAATTTCTAGAACAGAAAAGCCTAATGCCAAACACAACAAGCAGCTCTAACCTCTGAACTCGGACTGAACCTCCATCCACATTAGCTTATGTGTTCAAACACCAGCACCTGCTCGTGCATTTTCATAATGTGGCACATTAGCAGTGAACGGTGAAAGACCGACATGACAGCACAGCTGAACTTTACTCGCTGAAACCGCAACAGCGTCCAGCACTCACAGACCCAGAGGAATTAAAAACCATGTTGAAAAATGTTTTTGACGTCGCAAGCTAAGCAGAGATAGAAGGTGGTTTGAGGGTGCCAGAGTGTGAATATTTAGGTTGGCAGCCGCTAGTCCACAACATAAGCATGCTAAGCCAACCTCAGATAAAAACATTCAGAATGCAAAGACTGCACTTTTTAATGGCCATATTATGAACCTCAGATTACAGTGCAAATCAGATCAGCTAACAGAATAATATCTCTGCTGTTTTGAAGGACAATTATTTTGATTTGATTTACAGTAAGAACAGTGAGAGAGAGTTCACCCAAAAACAAAACTGTTGTTATCATTTAATACCCATTTAATACTGTTTTAAATCTGTATGGCTTGAAGGAGAAATAAGCTATTATTTTGGTGTTTCACAGAAAAAAATCAAATAATTTGGTGTAGTAATGACATGGGGTGAGTAATGACCGTTTTCATTTTATATTGAGAACTTTTTGTTCCTCACAAAAATTGACCATGGTTACCTTTTTTTATTTTCTGCCAAAATACCACAGTTACCAGTACACTTAACCTTGTAAAACTATAATTAATATGGGATATAGTTCAAGTTGTGTAAGACTCTCTGAACGTTTCTTTCCTTTTGGCTTCTTTGATGACAGTGCTTACCGCAGTTTTAATTTAATAAAAATAACTGTACTACCTACGGTATTCTGGCGGAAACTGTGGTTATCATGGTACATTTTTGTAAAGGGTTCTACAGCACTATAAAAAGCAGTATGTCTGTAATCTATATGACCACACCGGACATTTCTAGATATTTTGGGCCATTAATGTATCTGCTAATGGTCGTCTTCATCATGCTTCAACCAGTAGCTATGAGAACCTTCACATTTTAGTTCATAGTCTGGAATGAATAAGTAAAAAAGTAAAAAAAAGTTTACCTCTTACAGTTTATGACTAAATTTGGGCTTTAGTTGATGCTTAAATTCACTGCTGTCAAGATTATACAAGATTTATTAGTATTCTATTTACAATACAAAATATAGTTACTGTTTTTTTTTACAGATTTGTTTTGTTATTGAGAGTAAATTGTGTTGCCTTCCTTTTACAGTAATATTTATTGGTTGATTTGATTTATTAAAGTGATTGATTGATTGATTTATAGTTAAATATTTCTGTGACTTTATAATAAATGAGAGTAAATTATTTGTTTTTCCTTATGCTGTGATATTTATTTATTTGTTTGTTCATTCATTCATATTTTCATCATTGCTTTTACTGTGATTTGTTGAGTAACAGAGCAAATTTTTTTGTTTTTTCTTTAGGTTTTTTTTGTATCTTTTCTTTCCTTTTTTATTATTTGTTAACCATTTAGATTATTTGACGTTCTCTCAACAAATTACTATAAAAGAAATTTAAATAACCTTAAACTGTAGAGCTATTATGGTAAATCACTGTAAAAGTACAACATCTAGCAGCCAGTAACTTACTGTAAATTCAGTGTCATATTTTCAAGTGCTTGTATAGCCCTTTCATTTCAGCGTAAAGTGTCTCTCCATCAGTGGCGTTCAGGAAGACTACGCTCAGATCTCATCGAGCCACAGCCTCGTTACTCAAGACCAGCAAAGCTGTGTAAACATCACAAAAATGAAAAGTTGCAGGACGCCCATTTGGAACGTATTAGCTTTACTCCATAACCTATGTTTAAATTATTACAGCCAAACCCAGAAGTTTGGCACTGGCAAGCTGCTCCGACCAAGGCCAGTTAACCTCTGGGGTTACAGACGAAATCGTCAAGTTTAGAGATATGTTCAGTTCCTTGTGGAAAATGTAAATTTGCAGTCCACTTGGCCATGCAGAGAGGAATTTCAAATGACTCAATGAGACAGCTCTACAACTGTAGGGGCAAAGCAGGTCAACACAGCAACATAATTCAGCAGGAGTAATTACGCCATCGGACCAGTCCTACATTCAGAGAGCATTGTGTCATCTTAAGTACTGCTCCTCTTCTACAGTCGATGAAGGATTGTATTGATCTACTCAGCAGGAATAATGCACAAGTGCAATATTACCTTGAAATATATATATATATTAGAATTATGCACACCTGAGTATACAGACCTCAAATACAGACAAAATACAAAGTTCAACAGAAATTCATGTTGCCTACATGGTTTTAAGCCAGTAATTCCTCCTGTCATCTGATTCTGAAGATGAAATATTCTAAATATTTTAAATATGAACCCCAGCTTGGTTTGCAAATGGTATGAAAGCAGTATTTTTGGTTTTTTTCCATTACAGATTAATCAATAAAAAATATTGATTTATTTATTGCAGTGAAATCAATGAAAGCCATATCATTTTCAGATTTTTTAATGTTTTTCTCATTTCTTATATTGACTTCAGATAGCAGCAAGCATTCTTTATTTACTGGAAACGATTTGTGATAGACAAATGCGAGCACTGTATACACTAGTGCAGACCAATCCAAGTCGCTCCAATTTTTTGATCCAGACTGCAGTTTTTTTTCCCCCCATTATAAGCAGGGTCTTCAAATTAGTACTACTCAATTATATGTCTCTATTTTCTTAGACTCTGTAAAAATCGCTGTAATGGAGCATGGCAATCTTGGATAAGAACCTCCTGCCGTTCACCGTCTAATTACCCTCGGCTACCTCTCTGAGCTTTCTCTGTGTTTAGATTTAATTTGATGTTGGTTTTAATCCCGAAGTGTCAATCTTCATTCCTGCCTGAGCAACCCTGGACAGGATCCCAAATTAAACAGCCAGCACGCTCATTTAAACAGCCAATTATGAATGTACAAAAAGCTTTTTTGTAGCCACAGTCTTGCTTAAAAGGTCAAGGGCGAACAGAGATCTCTGCGCTGATTTATAATTCTCGCATTTTATAATTTCTCAGTTCCAGAGCATGTAAAACTGCATGTTTCAGTAACGATAACATCGCTGTAAACCAGCACTCTTGATGAAAACACACACGTCCAAAATCATTAATTGCAGTTCGCTATGAATCCAACAAAAACGGCAAAAGTCACGCCAGATAAACACATTTTTAATTAAATTGCATAGCTCTAGTGTTTTTCCCAACAGCGTGGAGTCTTAGCTTTTTAGCTCCCATTAGATGAAGTCTCAAGTTTATTTTGTAATTTCATCATTTCTTTTGATGGGTTGTTAGGCCCCGTTCCAAACATCGCAGAACAACATTAAACCCGAATGAAGCTTCAGTCCAGGATCTAATGAAGTCATCTGTGAGGTCAGACATCTTTATTTCATAACTCAAAATTATCTCAGAATCTAGCGAGTTGGAATACGCATTAGGTAAAAATTACTTAAGGGTAATCAATTGTGTGGACTGTTCACCCTGTAACACTTCAACTCATGATGGATGACTACAGTAATGCATCACTGTAGGAAAACACGACTGACAGCAAGATGGTAGCGCTCCACATTGTAGTATCTTCCTGCAATATGATTCATGGGCCGTTAGCTTGGCTGTAAGATTCCTGTAACTCAGAAGATAAGTTTTATGTCTCTGTGCAAAATAAATGTACAATTAAACTTTCTGACAGGAATAAATTAAGCTTGCGTAGGACCTGAATAGTGAAGTTTTATTGCTCTATTGGATAAGTCTACTAAAATGACTTGGCTCCTGCTCAAGGATGCATAAATTGTCTGCTGCTTGGGCAGGAAAACACAGCTTCCAGATTTATGCAACTGCATGGTGAGGTTTACAGGTTCTCTTCTGTCATTCATAACTCCTAGGCGTTTTATTATGAGCTATCGCATGCTTTGCACCAATTGTTCTCTGAGGGACATCTTGCAAACAGTTGCTGATGTCTTTAATGCAAGGTTTTCAATGTAGGTATTTTTTCATCTTTAGTCAGGTCCATGATTGACTTACGGCGCTACTTGATGTTGTTCATCACGAGTGACTTGTTTTATTCAGCTGAATCTTGCAAGGGTCAGATCAGTGTGAAATGGGTTGTCCAATAAGGATTTGGTTGATGGACTGTACAAGGCAATATTTGCAAGAAGGCATACAATTCATTCACATTAAGTGTTGGGACTTGTATGGAACAGCAGCTCCCATGATTTCATCACCTGTTCCTGATTTTACTTGTTTGGGTTTTCCTTGAGCTTAGGAAAGATCTTGCGGTGCTCTGAATGGAAGGGGGAGAGGGACTTTAACAGAGGTGCCTCTTGGTGGTCTGTGACAGAAACTCTCAAGTGTAAATTATGCAATGGGCTAAAGCACAAACAGTCAAAATCATCAGTGTCAGCTGTGGGAAAAAGTGGATTGAAAGCATTTTGCAGAAGAGAAAGTTCTGAAATTTCATCTGGTCTCTTAAGAGCTGTTTGCTAGATATGCCATAGATTTATGGCATCAAATCATTTGAAGTTATTTCCATTGTGTTCTTGTTATTTGTACAATAGTTTGGGGAAAAAATGATCGCTCACCAATGGATCCTCTGCAGTGAATGGGTGCCGTCAGAGTCCAAACAGTTGATAAAACCATTTATCCTGACTAAAGCCCCGTTCACACAAAGAACGATAACTATAAAGATAATATAAAGATAACGATATTAGCGTCCACACCAGCTCAGGTTTATTCTAAGCGCATGGGCGTCTGCCGCTTTAAATTCTCGACCTCGTTATAGCAGGATGGATTCTGATTGGCTGTCAATGTTTGTATTGTTCATCAGCTGGAAAAAATCGTTCTGAAAGTGATTCCAACGATATCGTTTCTCTGTGCCTTTATCGTTATAGTTGTGGTGTGGTCTCTGCTATTCTTTAATATTGAGAACGATTTTTTAGAACTATATCTTTATCGTTATCTTTACAGTTATCGTGCTTGGTGTGAACGGGCCTTAAGACTTTCCTTTTTGGTCAAGGTCAAATGTATTACAGCATTCAGTTGTTTCAATTACAAGCACGCTTTCTAAAAGCAGTTCTTAATGTGCTTTAAACAGCTCAAAATGCCTACAAACTCCATTTGCGCTGATATTTGTGAGAGTCTGTATGTTTAATTTTGAAGAGGATAGAGCTGTGCTACAAACTAACGCTGGCTTGATGGATGGGTCAAATGGAGGCTCTGGCCAGGACAAACACATTGTGAATAGGTCCTCATTCATTTGGGGCCCGTGTGGTCAAGTTTTGAGCAGCTTTTCAACAACACCGCTATTGTGCCTTCTGCTTCAATAAATAGAGGTGCTTATTCAAGGCTGCTATTGATTCGTCATTTTTCATATGTCTAGATGTCACATAAGGTATAGAGTTAGGGAGTTTAGTTTAAGCACCTGGAGAGAACATTATGTGAGCAATTTTTGTTTTGCTGAAGCTTTTTATTTAATGCATACTGTGTTTTGTATGGTAAAGAGTCAACGTTTTGGATTTATGCCTTATTTAGAGAGAAGACACACAAGCAGGATGTATTTTCGCCAATCGCTGCCAACATAAATCCAATGTTTTATAGGCGATTTAGTTTTGTTTAGCTGAGTGTCACTCTTTAAATGTGATTGACCTTGATATGCTTCCATAATATTAGCTGTGGTAACGTAAGCTTCTCCCCTTCATTTCACTTGTTTATGGTCAATGTCAATTCAAATTTGGGTGGAGGACGATGAGATGGTCCAGTGAAGGATTGAGGGTATCATTTAAATGAATGATACACTACACTTTCAAGCCACATCCAAGCATCATTCATCTGTGAGCTCTGCGCTGTAATGAGAAATAATATAACTCACTCACCGGCCCTCAGACCATCTGGCTGTAAGAGAGCAAGTGTGTTCTCTAAAACTCACAGTCACAGCTTCTGGAGAGTATCATCTTACTCTCCAACAGGTGGATTGTTAGTGCCTCGCGCAGACAGCCAGAAAAGAGGTTTAGGACGTTATAAACGAGAGCCTGAGCACAGTGGGTTACCGGAACCTCGTTTCTGACACCAGGGCACATGCGAAATCTTGCAAATGCAATTACTTTGCTTCTCTTTCGGATAATTTACTGGTATTTTCCACAAAACACTGTTGTTTAAAAGCTTATGGTCAGTAATATTTTTTGATGTATTTGAAAAAAGTTTCTTCTGCTTACCAAGGCTGCCTTTATTTGATCAAAACAGTAACATTGTAAAGTATTATTTAAATTGAAAACTAATATGGTTTAAAATGTATGATTTTAGCGCGATAGACAATCAAAACCAAACAGATGTTTTTTTAGCAGAGTATCTGAGTTAGGAGCTGTAAAGGTACAGCCCTATTTTGGAAAAGGGGGCTGGGAGCAGAAGCTCATTTGCATTTATAGAGACATGCACTAAAACAGCGTGTTTCTGCTTCCACTCAAGATGGGCATTTTCAATATGATATATTGAGCTGAAACTTCACAGATACATTTTGGGAACACCTGAGACTTATATTACATATTGAAAAAGGCGCATAATAAGTCTCCTTGAATGCATTCTTGCTGAATAAAAGTATTCATTTTCATAAAAGTGCAGTGAGATTTTTTTTATGGCAACATTCAGACCCCATTTACCTTACTAAATGTTCTTTTTTTAATGGTGTTATTGTTCACAATACATGCTGTACATGTTACTGCAATTTTTAAAAAAACTAATGTTTTTATTATAATCAGTGGTCAACCAATATGTTTTTTTTAAATGGTCAATGGCAATACTGATAAATAGAAAGCAGGGTGGTCAAATATATGCAGAATAAGCTAAACAAACTGCAAAATATTTTGGTTATACTTTTTGGTCTATTTATTTTAACTTTTGTCTATTTTTTATGGTAACAGTGAGGTAATATTTACCATTGCACGTCCTATTTGAGCTAATGATACATGTTGGACTCATCAGATATTTTTTCCTCCTTCTCCAGACCCAACAGCCCACCCAGAGCCCAAGACGGTTCTGCACTTCACAGTTTAACAGCTCTTCCATCACTCGGAGCAGTCATTACGCTCACATAACCACCCAGAGTTTATAAAACTGAGGCGTTGTGTGCTCCAGAGTTTGTTTTATTGATCATTGTGCGGAGGCGTTGATTAAGTGAAGTGCTGAAGTGCTGTTTCTGAGGGTGCGGGGAGGCGTCTGTCACCTCATAACTTCACTCATTTAGTCAAAACAGGCTACTGTCTTCAGACACGGTCCTCTGTAATCCTCTGGATCCGGCTCATACGCACACTTTCAGTGTTTTGCATCCTTTTATTTCTTGATTTGATGGGCTGAAGAACTGAAAAGACCTTTATGAAGTTCATCTACAGGGCATTCTGTCCTCTCATCCACTTCTTGATTATTCTCGCTCTCCCTCCCTCTCATTCTCTGGTTACTGACATCAGGGCTGCACATTCCACGCTTGTCTTAATAAAGTCAAATCGCAATAAACCTGAACCAATTACATGCACAGCCAGATGGGCTGACCTCAGCGTGGAGGGGATCCACCTGGAGGGTGATGGCACCCGGCTCTTTGGGGTCACAATGAAAAGCATCACCAAAAATGCTCAAACTGGGTGAGTTTTTATGGGAGGTTTTTCAACGTCAAGTCTGGTGAATCTCACCAGTGATTTATTTATCTGACCTTTCAAAAAAGAACGGCAAATCTGACCGAAATAACGGTTTTCCACTTAATTTACTTAATATACTCATTAAAAAAAAAAAAAATCACAAGATTTTTTTACAGCATCAAATACACTTGCAGATGGGAAGAAATCGTTTGAGACAAGTAAAGCAACCAACCAAACTTTTTTGGAAGTTTGTTTTTGTGCACCAATTACAGATAGAATATCATAATAATGTAATAACAGACTGGTGTGGAAAAAAAAAACATTAAAAAAAATTCAGTATGTACAATATAAACTTTGTCATTAGAACTGATTTTTCTCTTACTCACGTATAACTCATCAGATGAAGCAGAATTCATTGTCCTGTTTGTTGATGTTCAGTTTACTTGTTTATGAGTGGCCCAGACAAATTCAGTGATTAGTTGTTTCTCAAATGAACTAATTCTTAGTAACCTTGCGTCTTGTAAACACACCTTTGGTTTTTTTAATGAACTGGAGCAATCAACTCCTTACAAGAAACCAGCCAATCAGATTTACTCACTTTCATTTCATTTCCAACCTGTATGATGGAATTTAATGTAGTCTTTGTGTGTACTGATTAATGTTTTCATTTGAGTTCAGAGTGGATAAAGCCTTAAAGCGACAGTTCACCTAAAAATGAAAATTTGCTGTTAAAATTTACTCACCCTTAGGCCATCCAATTTGTAGATGAGTGATTATATTTACTAGAACAGTAAAAAAGCTGAAACTGTGGTCCTTGGTGATTCATTAAATGCAAGACAATGACTACCATCACTTCGAGAGTCAAAAAAGCAACACACAACACAAAATTAATACCTGTAGCTCCTGACATTCTATTGACTTCTTATGAAGCAAAACAATCAGCCTATATAAGAAATTAAACATTATTTACAACATTATTACCTGTAATCCATAGTTTCAGGCAAACAGGGAAGTCCGATTCTTTCCTTCTAACTGGTTCTTTCGGACAGTTCAAGTGAACTGGTTCAAATAACCGTTTCACAAGTCCGTTTACAGAATCTCTTGCAACTTTTCCATTTCACAATAGGGTTCTTTAGATTTTTCTAAATGCTCTTCACCCTAAAAAAGGGTTCTTTTGAAAGATTCTTTGGTGAAACAAGAATGGTTCCTTTATGGCATCAACCTTAATTTTTTACAGTGTACACAGGACCTGTCTCCATGTCCAGAAGACATGCAACCATCAACAGTCTCCATGAACCTCCATGGACTCCATCCATCCCATCCCAGCCCTCTACTGCATACAGATCCCAGTTCTGATGAGTCAAACCTGCCTTCATGGCTTCACCTGACAGCCACAGCGTCCTGCCCTCTCTCGCCGCTCCATAAACATCACGTCAGGACTCATTCACCGACCCCCTTCCTCTTCTCTATTAGCAGCTAATAATATTGAGTTACCACTCAGCACGCTGCCAAGTGGTCTCTGCTGGGACTCAGTGGCTGTTTGTACTTGGCACGGGCGGCTGAGAAGAGAGAACCTTAACGTTTTAAAGGTACAATAACAAACATCTCCGACCCTCCACACTACGCTAACCTCCTTGCTTTTACACCTCTGGGAATGGCTTTATTTCCGTGCAGTCTGTGCACATTTTATGTAGAGAGGGAGGACCTCAATGAAAGATTTCATCAGTGTTTTAAAATACAAGAAGGTTTTAGACATCAATCACCACCTGAAAGCATGCGGTCTGAATGTTGATTCGTTAGTTTGATTAAAACTATATTTTCTGTTCGTCTGGGTTTAGTTAACTAGGATTTGTTGCCGTGTCTGTGTTAAGTGGAAATATGTGCAAATTCTTTAAGCAATATTTAAATCCTGTCAAGATATAATAAACATTATTAAGCCAGCTGAAATGAATTGATTTAGCAGAGTAATTTGTTTTTGTCCAAACCATTTAGAAATTAGAAAAGGAATTTTGACCAGACATGACTTCATTGCTTTTTCTGAGGTAGCATGTTTTATATAGGAGGTTTAAGAGAAATTAATCAAACAAATATGTTTGGATTTGGCTTGCACTGTTCAGAATATAATACTGCAAAATATATGTATATATATATCATATCATTTGAACAACAAAAGAAAATCCAAGTTGAGCAAAAGTCTAAATTGAATGTAGACTTGGTCTGCAGTTGTAGCTGTGGAGGAAAGAGACGAGTGCTAAAGACAAGACCAGGAAAGAGAGAGCGGGAGAGAAGTGTTGGGACAATGCAGCGTCCTACTCAATGTTTGAAAGTGCTCCATCAAGTCAACTGGTTTAATTGCACAGGGGGCGGTTTGTAACTATTACTGTGAAAGGAATCCTTTAGCAGCAATAACACTAAATCAGCCCTTATTAAAACAGCTATATATCTGCCTGCCTAAATTGTTGCTGGACTCGTGGGTTATCACAATAACCGTAAATTTTGCCAGATTTCTGGCCGTAAAAACTCATTAGGTATTTCCCAGCTAAGAGAGAAAGAGAGAGGGGAACTGCCTGTTGCCTGGGAGCTGGGGAGCAAAGCATTGTGGGGGCTGGCCACAGTTACCTTTGTCATGAATCACTGTGCGAATAGGCCACGGGCCAGAAAAGGCTGCTGATAGTGCTCACGCACACACACAGAAAGCAGGGCAGACACAATAAGACGCACTGCAGAACTCCATGGAAATGAAAATAATCCAGCAGCCGTCAACCCTGTTACAGCCCTTTTTCTGCCTCCCACAGTGTGTGTGCGCTGTGCGCCTCGCCCCAACACACTCCCTGCCTCTCCAGCGCTGAAAAGACACAGACAATGTAAGTCATATGGGTGTCTGGGGGGCCTTGTGCACGGGGTACGATTTGTCAAATGTCCAATCAACCCTTCCTTGTCCTGAAACCATGAGTGCGGTCTCAGCGCAGCAAGCTTAAGCAAGCACGAGTAAATCTGCTCTTGTCGACATGTGTGATGTTCGTGGTTTGTGCGTTTCATGAAAATATGTACATCTTTCCTGCAGCTATAAATTCTCAGAAAACATTTTTGGAGAGCTCAGCAGCTAAAAATCCTAAAAATGACATCCTCATGTTGAATGTTCAACCGAAAATCAGTTGATAACAGACTGTCATATTGTATTTACAGAGATAGTAATCTAAAAATGAAAATTCTGTCATCATTTACTTGTTCCAAACCTGAATGAGATTATTTTCTGTTGAGCACAAAAGAAGATATTTAGAAGAATGTTCATAACCAAACAGTTGCCAGTAGCTATTAACTTGCATATTATGGAAAAAATGGCTACCATAAACTGTTTGGTTAACTGTTCCTTCAACAGCAAGTTTAGCATTTTAAAGTTTGTCCCACAGGAAATGGGATCTCTTTAGTAACTGTTTCTCCTAGACAGTGAGTTTTTATTCTGAGAAAAATACCTCAATAGTCTCACATGTGTCTCGTCTAGAGTTTCAGATTTTCAGATGTCTCAAATTGTGCATAGATTTGTCTGCAATCAGAAGTCAGAGATCTAATTATGACCTCAAATGTTTTTCATCAAATTCTGTCAGGTTTAAATGAACGAGGAATGCTATCCATGTCAATTTTCAAATTAGGCTCATACACCATGATCAGATTAGATGCAATATTGAATGTAAGGCAGATGAAAATGAGGAATATGCTTTTTTAAATGGTATGTATTGTATAAAGATCCTAGATGTATCTTTTAGAACTCAGAATTTGCTAAATTGGTTTATGGAATTTTTGTCTACTACTTTTTTTGTAAAGACGTTTGTTAAACAACAGCACAAACCTTTTTCATTTTCCAAACAAATTATAATTACAGGGCAGATTATTGCTTACTAAACACTCATTTTCACACAGTTCCTTGCACAATACTATGTAATGACCTCAAAACTATTTTACCATGGTGCATGATTGGTAAAATTGTACATTTTGATACTTGCATTACATGCAGCTTAATATGTATTGCTTTTCTGACACGTAAATTTGCATTGTAAAGCGATACAAGTCTATTAAACACAAGTCATGTAATAAAAAAAAAGATCTTAAAGACTTGTGAAAGCAAGCTAAAATGGCATGGTTGATTCAGCAAATGTGTTTTTGTAACATTTGCTTCTGTAATTATCTGTATATCAGTTAAAGGGGTCATGAACTGCCTCTGTTTTTTATTTTTATTTTGTACTGTTCTCTGAGGTTCACTTATAATGTTATCAAGATTTTTACATCAAACAATATCAATACATAATACACTATTTTCTGTCATGTTTTTAACCCACCTCATCAGAATGCTCCGTTTGTGGTGGATTGTACACTTGGGAGTAAACACCCACTGCTATGATTGGCTAACACGTGTGTTTGACAGTCTACGTCCTACATAGATGGACGCTGCTGTGATTTAGGTCAAAAACGCATAAATAACTCAATGCATATCAAACAATCTGTAAGAAGAGACAAAGCAATAGTGACTACGTAATAAAAACAGTTATTCACACTTGTGTTGTGACATTACTGTCAGATCCAATACAGACGGCATAGCATCGTCGTTTAGTTTCAATCTTTTTAAAAATGCCGCTTCGAATGGTGTCTTGTTTATAAATGGATCTGCGGTAAAATGAAGTGAACAAAGGACCAAGTTCTTACTAACGCGGTCTGGATCTTCATTAAATATAAAGTTCATCCACTCTTATCTAATGTTGGGATAAGAAGGAAGGCAATGCAAAGAGTGTTTTTCCACAGCTTGGCACTGCACAGTGTCTTATTGTCTTCAGAGCCATTTTTAATTTGGTTTCTGCGTAGACCTGCATGTTCGCCTCTCTTGTAAACACTACATGCGCAAATCAGTGGGCGGGGCTAAACAGGCAGTGATGTAGAAGCAGGCGTTGATGATCTTCTGCAGAGGTGGTGCTTATCCACTCTATTGCATCATAAAGTAGAATATTCCACAAGCTGTCGTTTTGGCAGACTGGCTTCAATATAAGATGATTTTAGACTAACGACAAAGGGTTGAGTTCTGAAACTTAAAGGATGTTTTTATAGTACAGCAGGCATCCTCAAATCTGGCCCACTCCTGCAGAGTTTAGCTCTAACCCTAATCAAACACACCTGAGCATGCTAATCAGAGTCTTCAAGATCATTAGAAAATCACAGGTAGGTGAGTTTGATCAGGTTGAGCTAAACTCTGCAGCAGATTGGCCCTCCAGGGAAAGATTTGAGGAACCCTGTAGTACAGTGACCTATTATATGTATGGAATTTTGGTTTCTCAGTTCAAGACCCCTTTAAGGGTTTAGTGTAGGTGGCATGTTATTACTTTTAAACGCAATAAAGTGTTTATTTTTCTACCACTTAAATGACATTTCATTTTTTAACTGCAATGATATGTACAATGATATGTAAAACATTGCAATATTCACATTCATCTGTTTCGGATAAAACTGAACTAGCGTCAGTCCCCGAACATTTCATATTCAGACTGCTATGATATGCACAGTACAACAACATAATAAAATGTTGCCAGCTTCACGTTTCGGATTAAACGATTTCACTTTAAAAGTGACGCAAAACGTGCAAGAAGCAACGTTAATATCATATAGCAAAAATCTTGCAACAGGTATGTTTTTCCAATGGGTTGTCTATTTTCATACATCAACTTTAACTCATGTCTTTTTAAGTCTCCAAAGGCGTTTTTGAAGTAACAAATATTTCATATCCAAACTTCTGTGATATATACAGTACAACAGCTAACGTAATGAAACGTTTCCACATTCTTCAGTTTTGTATAAAACCTTTAGCACCACTCACTGGACATTCGCTTCAAAAGTGTCGCAAAACATGCAAGAAGCAATGTAATATCATTTTGCAGAAACTTTACCAAAGGCATGTTTTTCCAGTGAACCCGAGTTATCTATTTTCATACTGAACAGTACATCAACATGTAACTCACTTATGTCTCTTTATTTTTCCCAAGATGTTTTTTAAAGAAACAACGTCAATATTTAAATTAAACATTAAAGCCATAAAATGGCAACCTTTATGCAATAAAACTTTCCTCTGGGATCTCATCAAATGTGTGGCACAACTTAAACGCCGACCTTAACGACCTCTTTCTAAAAGTGATTTCAGCTTCATCATAAGACCTTTCATCAGTCCATAAATTTGTCTTGGAAATGCCTTCCATGAAAAACCGCAGAGTATGTGATGCATCTCATCCAATGGCCAAAGATCACAGGCTAGTAAGATCTACTCAACCTCACTGGCCGTTTCAGCTGGCCAATCGGTTTAGAGTGACTGGACGCCTCCACGGTCCAATCGTGGAGTTCAGTTCACCTGAGCAATGTGTCTTTCTCCCTGTGGCGACTCCAGAGGGAAACCACATCCTATCCATTAGGTTTAATGATGTTCTGACTCCTGCTCCGGGCGGCCGCTCGAGCCAAACCACAGACACATTAACCCCCTGAATTTATTTACTCCTGGGTTCATTGTTGTAAACAAAGCTTTACGTGCCATCGCTGATCTTTTAATGAGCATGCCTTTTAAAGTGCTCTCTTTTCCTTTTCCACTTCTTTAACAGCTCAGTCATGTTTAATTTAAATATCAACTTAGACTCAGATGTTTCTCCTAAAATACCTTGGGAGAAACAAAAATAGACAAATGAAACAATTAACTTATAATTAGAGTACAAAACCTTAAAATGAATTTGGATGGCAGTCCAGCTCAGTATTTTCTTCCCTGCTTAGTTAGTTTCCAAAATCAGACAATTTTTTTTTTTTTTTGTAGTTGTTGAAGATTGTAGTGCTGCTTTGCTATTACTAACTAATTTCAGAGGTCAGGTTATGGTGTAATGAACTTCACGGTCATGATAGACATGTAGGCATTGCACTATTTTTATTCATAATATTAAATGCAACATATAACAGCAACTGAACCGATATATGATTGTATTTCTTTGACAATCAGGGTTTTTCATCTCCTGTTGCCCTCCACTGGTGAAACACAGTGCTGCATGATCTTTTGAATCACATAACAGTGAGTAATGAGCAGAGAAGGCATCATAGACACCATAAAATCACTTTTGAAGAAAGTGTGTGGAATTTGCAACAAGCCTGATAATAGGTGAGCAGTTCACTTTATTATTGTTGGTTGCATGAAAGCCAATATTGCAAAAGATTGTATTGATAAATGGGTTTATTAGCATGCAAGGGTCAACAAAAATGTGCTCAGCATCAAACCTGCTATGCACTGCAATACTTTTTACAACATGGAAGTTGTAAAGGCCATTTAAAACCCATTTGATTCCTATAATGTGTCGTATTTCCAACTGAAACAAAATATTCAATGGTAACAATATGCAGGACTTAATTATTAATCCAGAATTGAGTGGAGAAGAACAAGTGTCTTAATATGAAAGGTGTTGGTTGTATTAAAAGTCATGTAGTCATATAGAGACACTTTTCACTGAGAAAAGGAAAGTAGTTTTAGAGGCAGAACAAATTATTACATTTCAATCACGAGAAAAACAAATGATTTGTTCAGTATTTTTGTTATAGTTTGAACATGATCAGAATTAAGTGAGTTCATTCTTAAAACGACAAAATATCTGTCAGTGGGATAAGACAAATAATATTGCTTTCTCTATGAATTAAGTTCTTACCCCATTGGCTGATATTTGTTCCTGTTTCAACTAAATTTGATACATTTGTCAGAAACGAGCCGAAACACGTATCTCAAGCTTTGCTTCTAAAATTAAAAATTAGACAAAATACTGAGAAAGAACTCAATTTTTTACAGTGATGAAAGTTTTCGAAAACTGCCCTTTGTCTTTAGAAAAATGTGCGCAGATGAATAACTCACAAAAAAAAAGGTCCCACTTTATATTAGGTGCCTTAACTACTATGTACTTACGTTTAAATTAATCATTTGGTACAATGCACTTATTGTGTACATACATGTTTTTACATTGTACTTATATTTTTTAAAAATACCTATATGTAATTACATCTGTAATTAATTTCTGTAATTACATTTATAATTACACTGCTGACCCATCCCTTACACCTTAACCCACCCTTAAACCTACCCATACTACCAAACCTTTCCCTAACCTTACCCATATCCCACCTCAATAGCAGCAATAGTGTTTTGCAATACAATATGAAGACAATAAGTACATTGTACTTATTTTTTGATGTAAGTACATAGTAGTTAAGGCCACCTAATATAAAGTGTGACCAAAAAAAAAAAAAAAAAGCTTTAAAGATTGTTGCATTTATTAATTCTCTGCATCACTTCATTAAAAAAAAAAAAAGTTACAGTTTTGCAGTCTGATTATGATAAGAATGTTTTAGTTTTGTTGCATGTTGCTTGCTTGCAGATTCTCTCTCTTCTCATCCAGTGTTTGGCAGCTCACCCTAAACCTCCATTAGGAAAAAGTCCCAAATGCCAAATAAACAATCAGCACGGTTAGTTTAAAAGTGACACCTTTTATTGTTTATAAAATAACTTATTGTTCATATAGCCGTAAAACTGTTGCACACACTTTTGAGTGCATGTGTATGTGTTTGTGTGACTTTGTGGTCCGTATTTTCCAGCACTCTCTAGGTATGTACCCGCTAAACCCCATCCTCCGTGCCTTGCTAAATGCGGCATTAGCTGTAATTGCATGCAGAAATCCTTATCTTGTACTTCAGATGGGAGGCCTTGGCCGCTAGCCTCTCGCCACAAATACCAATTACAGTGTTCTCTATGTCAGGCCGTAGAGATCCTTTCTGTGAGTGAACGGCACACACTTTTCCCCAGGAGAGGCATGCCAGGAAGCTGTGTAAAAAGCTGCAGTTGATAATGTCTGTTTTTCTTTCAGTTGCTTGTGCTTCACAGCACAGATTGAGTCACCTCATCAGGCCACTAATAAACCATGCTCTTTTTTAACCACTTACTGTACAAACACACTTTATTTTATAC
Source organism: Onychostoma macrolepis (assembly GCF_012432095.1). Lineage (NCBI taxonomy): Eukaryota > Metazoa > Chordata > Actinopteri > Cypriniformes > Cyprinidae > Onychostoma > Onychostoma macrolepis. The sequence continues at coordinate 9,396,634 of NC_081165.1, read as the reverse complement.
GGTTAAACTGTATTTGGAGCATCACAGGATTTGATACATACATAGTGACTATGTTCCAAATACCTAGAGATTATTAGCATAATTGGTTACACTTTATTTCGATAGTCCACTTTAGACATTCTACTAAATATAAGTAACTTTGTAACTACATGTCAACTAATTCTCATTAATTTGCAACTACATGTCTACTAACTCTCAGTAGGGTAGGTTTAGGGTTAGTAGAATAAGTTGACATATACTTGCAAAGTTTATAATACACAGTATGCTGTATGTTGTGGACCCATCAAAATAAAGTGTTAGAAGATATTAAGCAGACAGTCTACTAATTCTTGTTGACATGTAGTTGCAAATTTACTTACTGTTAGTAGAATGTCTAAAATGGACTATCGAAATAAAGTGTTACCGCATAATTATATTATTAGCTACTTTGAAAAACACACACACACAAAATGGTCTACTGTAAGATTTACTTTGAAACATTTTTTTTTTGCTCAGAAATTACTAGTAAATTTAAGAAATAATTACAAAGAAATTACAAGTAATACATTGAAATAAATATAACGTTTAAGTAGAAACACTGAAATAGTATTTTCTTGTAAAACTTACTGTAAAAATCTGTTTTATATTCTATTTACAACTTTGAGAAATCATTTTTACAGCATATAATATAATCACATGAGGTATAGCATAATTAGATTTCTTTATCAGTGATGGAGAAGAGGACGCAATAAAATTGTTAATTATTAATATACTGTACACTACTGTTCAAAAGTTTGGGGTCAGTATGTTTTTTATTTTTATTTTATTTTTATTTTTAAAGAAATTAATACTTTTATTCAGCAAGGATTCATTAAAATGATTAAAAATCACAATAAAGATTTTTGAACCATCCATTCATCTAAGAACCCTGAAATAATGAATTCAGGGTTTCGACAAAGATATGAAGCAGTATAACCGTTAAACTCTGATAATAATACGATTTTAAGAAGTTTCTTAAAGGGATAGTTCACCCCAAAATTGAAATTTGATGTTTATCTGCTTACCCCCAGGGCATCCAAGATGTAGGCGACTTTGTTTCTTCAGTAGAACACAAACAAAGATTTTTAACTCAAACCGTTGCAGTCTGTCAGTCATATAATGTCAGTCAACGGGACCCACGGCTTTGAGAGAAAGAAAAAACATACACAGACAAAACCAAATTAAACCCTGCGGCTCGTGACGATACATTGAGGTCTTGAGATACGAAGTGATTGGTCTGTGCAAGAAACTGAACAGTATTTATATCGTTTTTTACCTCCGATCCGCCGCCTGGACCAATTGTCCTGAGCTCGTACACACAACAGCCGGCACATGACGCATCTTCTTCTAAGACTGCGATCAGCCGTAAAGCAAGAAGAAGAAGACGCGTCACGCGCCGGCTGTTGTGTGAACACGCTCAGGACAGTTAGACATGGCAGTAGATCAGAGGTAAAAAAAATGATATAAATACTGTTCAGTTTCTTGCACAGACCGATCATTTAGTGTCTAGAGACCAACCTGTCCTCCAACCAATACGCCCGAATAGGTCGTTTGTCCAAATCCCTGAAATACGACCCGTCAGAACGTATACTACAATTGCACCCCTATCGGCAACAGGACATCTTCGTATTAATGTTTTGTACTCTTTTATCTGCATTATAGTTCGGGTTTCGTGTAGCTCGGTTGGTAGAGCATTGCGTTATAAGACGATATGTAATTACGCGATCATGAGTTCGATCCCAGAGAACGCACACGCTCATAAAATGTGCACTAAAAATCATGATTTTGCATGATTCCCGTAAGAGGTAGGTTTAGGGGTAGGGTTAGGTGTGGTCTTTCGCATTTAATTAGCCACCTAGTAAAATATGTACGAATACTGTGAGATCGGTGTAAAAAGTCCACACATTGCATTTAAATAAACACGCATTTTGATTGGTAATGACAGTCATACGTCATTTCATGACGACAGACGCAACACGAGACTGTCATTGTTTTTACGCGCGCTAGAGGGAGCTTAACTTTAAAACGTAAATATAGGATGTAATAAGGGCTTGCACAAACGACCTATAGGGTCGTTTTTTGTTGGAGGAAAGGCTCCTAGAGACCTCAATGTATCGTCACGAGCCGCAGGGTTTAATTTGGTTTTGTCTTTGTATGTTTTTTTGACTCTCAAAGCCGTGGGTCCCACTGACTGCCATTATATGACTGATAGACTACAACGGTTTAAGTTAAAAATCTTCGTTTGTGTTCTACTGAAGAAACAAAGTCACCTACATCTTGGATGCCCTGGAGGTAAGCAGATAAACATCAAATTTTCATTTTTGGGTAAACTATCCCAGCAGCAAATCAACATATTAGAATGATTTCTGAAGGATCATGTGACACCAAAGACTGGAGTAATGATGCTGAAAATTCAGCTTTACCATTACAGGGAAAAAAAAAAAAAAAAGACATACTGTATTAAAATAGAAAACAATTATTTAAAATTGTAATACTATTTTACAATATTAGTTTTTACTCTATTTAGATCCTTTGATCTTTGATGGATTTTTATATTGCAATGCCTTCTTTCCTCCTCTGCAAATGATACATGTGACTTAAATTTTGCAGACCATGTGAGCATTACTGTTGTTCATATCGCTTCAATTCTCATAAAAATTAAATGACTTTTTGTTGCAGATTGCTGTCAGTATGAACCCTTTACACTGTTTACGCTGCAGTGTGACATAATGAGAGTGATCAAGTTTTGTTGCATCCCATCGCTCACTCTCAGCGTAAACACAGCGTTACAGTTACAGATAATTAAATTGGTCCTGTCAGATAACGTCAGCAGTTCTTTTAACTGAGATGTGCTTAAGACATCAGTTTTAAATCTAGATGTTAAACAAACAGACCCTTAACTCTGCTTATCTGAGCAAGTGAGTGTGGGAGAGGGGCTTTATTAGACAGAAGAATGCAATAACATAGGTTAAAAACTCTCTCTCGCTGTGTCTAGATCTCTTATCTGCCCACCCAGGCTCTCCTGAGACCGTGAAAGCGTGTGGCACGTCTGCCAACAGCCCCGTAAGGCTCCATGTGTGTCCACTTTCAAGCCTGTGTGATGTAAAGAGACCAATGTCCAAGACAAACACTTCCCTACTGACACAAGTGAGGTTGTAGTTTAGTGGGTCCCATTTTAGGTGGCCTTAACTACTATGTACTTACATCAAAAAAATAAGTACAATGTACTTATTTTGTTCATATTGTATTGTTTTGCTGCTATTAAGGTGGGATACAGGTAAGGTTAGGGACAGGTTTAGTGGTATGGGTAGGTTGAAGGGTGAGTTAGGGTGTAAGGGATGGGTCAACAGTCTAATTATAAATGTAATAACAGAAATTAAATTACAGATGTAATTACATGCAGCTATTTCTTAACATACAAGTACAATGTAAAAACATGTATGTACACACAATAGGTGCACTGCATCAACTGATTAATTTAAATGTAGTAGTTAAGGCCACTTAATATGAGTTTTACTTGTTTACAACAAAAGCAAGATATTAGTAAGTAAAAGGCTCATTTATTAACTGACTAACAGATTTTTGGACAAAATACTCTAAAGATACAGTCTTAATATCTTACGCAGTGTTGCTTCTCAAGTAACTAATCTTGTTTCTAGATATTTTAACTGGACAATTAGGCAAAAATACTCATTAAGAATGGGATTTTTTTTAAAGAGAAGAAAACTTTTGAACTAAAGTTCAAAAATTATATTTCAAATAAACACTGTTCTTTTTAACTTATTTTTCCTCAAAAATCCTGACAAAGGTTGTATCACAGTTTCCATAAAAATGATGCAACTGTTTTCAACACTAATAATAAATGTTTCTTGAGCAACAAATCACTCATGTGACACTGAAGACTGAAATAATGATGCTGGAAATTCAGCTTTGCATCACAGCAGTAAATTGCATTTTAAAATTCAAATAGAAAATCGTTCTTCACTGCACTACAACCCGAATTCCAGAAATGTTGGGACGCTTTTTCAATTTGAATAAAATTAAAACTAAAAGACTTTCAAATCACATGAGCCAATATTTATTCACAATAGAATATAGATAACATAACAAATGTTAAAACTGAGCTCATTTCAAATTTGATGCCTGCTAGAGGTCTCAAAAAAGTTGGCACGGGGGCAACAAAGGTCTGAAAAAAACAAGAAATTTTGAAAAGATTCAGCTGGGAGAACATCTAGCAACTAATTAAGTTATCTGGCATCAGGTCTGTAACATAAAAGGGATGTCTTAGAGAGGCAGAGTCTTTCAGATGTAAAGAGGCTCTCCAATCTGTGAAAGAATGCGTAAAAAGATTGTGGAATACTTTAAAAACAACATTCCTCAACGTCAAATTGCAAAGGCTTTGCAAATCTCATCATCTACAGTGCATAACATCATCAAAAGATTCAGAGAAACTGGAGAAATCTCTGTGCGTAAGGGACAAGGCCGAAGACCTTTGTTGGATGCCCGTGGTCTTCAGGCCCTCAGACGACACTGCATCACTCAGCGGCATGATTCTGTCATTGACATTATTAAATGGGCCCAGGAATACTTCCAGAAACCACTGTTGGTAAACACAATCCGCCATGCCATCTGCAGATGGCAACTAAAGCTCTATTATGCAAAAAGGAAGCCATATGTGAACATGGTCCAAAAGTGCTGTCGTGTCCTGTTGGCCAAGGCTCATTTAAAGAGGACTGTTTCAAAGTGGAAAAGTGTTCTATGGTCAGACAAGTCCAAATTTGACATTCTTGTTTGAAATCATGGACGCCGTGTCCTCCGGGCTAAAATTTATCCGAAACTCCAGAAACTCATAACCTCGATGCCCAGACCAGTCGCGTAGCTACGGGTGGGCCTGGGTGGGCCCGGGCCCACCCACTTTCATCTGTGGCCCACCCAATAAGAAGTTTGTAACAGACCACTTGAGGGTGCTGGATTTATCGATCGGAAACTTCTGAACCATGTGTGTTTGAAACATCATATTAGCATAGGTACAGTGTTTGATCCACTAAACAGATGCGTCCTTTGTGGAAAGAAACACATAAACATTGTGCTAGATCCTGGTCGCCACAACAAACTGCATAATTTGCAGCTACGCACATTTCTGCGGTCCTCGATGTGCGTGAACTGACAGAGACGTTCGATTAAATCATCAGGAAAGCCCCGTTGTTTCAGACTGAGGTAATGGTTTTTAATAAACTTCCTTAGTTAACGTTAGTTAATGCATTAACTAACATTAGCAATACGTTTATTACCATGTTTATTCATCTTTGTTAACCAGCTCAGGCAAATGTTAACAGATACAACTTTTAATTTGAATAATGTCCTATTAGTAAATTTTGACATATATACATATTGACATATTTTGAAATATAACAAATTACTAATGTTAATGCATGCTTTAGAAGTACTGTGTAATGAACCTTGGTGCTCTATTTTTTGTTGGCAATTTGACATGCAGTTTTCATATCCACACCTGGCCCACCCAGTTTTATGTAGGCCCATCCACTTAAAAATTCCTGGCTACGCTAGTGGCCCAGATGTCTTCAAACTCTTTTGAAAAGAAGAGGAGATGCTGCACCATGGTAAACGTATCCCCATCCCAACTATTTTGAGACCTGTAGCAGACATCAAATTTGAAATGAGCTCATTTAGTGCATAAAACTGTAAAGTTTAAACATTTATTATGCTATCTATGTTCTGTTGTGAATAAAATATTGGCTCATGTGATTTTAAAGTCTTTTAGTTTTCATTTTATTCAAATTTAAAAAATGTCCCAACATTTCCGGAATTTGGGTTGTACTTTAAACTGTACTACTATTTCATAATATTGCTATTGCATTCTATATATTTAGAAATTTCCATTAAGTTCATTAAAATTCATCAATTATCCACATGTAAACAAGGTAAAATCACTAAATCATTCTTTACTTCAGTGTATCACCTTGTCCTGCCGTTTCTGCTAAGGGTTCATTGAGTTTGTTGATGCTTTGCCGTGTTTTTCTGTACATGATGAACACATTGAGAAGTTCATGCTAATATCCAGCCTCAAACACGACAGCCCTTTCACGACAGTATTGCCTATTCAACGATCATCAAAGTCGGTTCCACACCCCTGTCACAACTCTGAAGCAGAATATTAAATCATTATTTTATGACCCATCATTTTTTGACCATGAGACTGTCATTTCCTGCCTTTCACAGCTGTTGAAGAGAAGTGATGAGGCAGACGGAGGCGAAGGGTCACACGAGCAGATGTCATACGATATTTGGCTTTCCACAGATCTCTAGCTTTGCGTTAGAAAGATGTTTTGTAGAATTAATTAATTTGAATCAATGATTTGAATGATTTATTCATGAAAGAATGTGAACAAACAAGATTTGCACACGGTTTCGTGTATGCGGTTGGTTTGGAGACCTCACAATATGATGCCCAACACCTCAAACATCCATAATGCTTCTGTTATGTGTGGATATGGGTACAAAGAATGAATTGTTTTTATATGTTCTTTCTCTGTCCAACATTTTTCTCCATCTCCAAAGCTAGACCGAAACCAGGCAATGTTCTGCAGTGTAGGAAACAGATAGTTTGTAACTTAAGTGTCATTAGTGTGAATGTTTTACTCAGCAGCCCCCAGCTGGGAGCATGTATCATCATCATCATCTTCAAATTTCCTATAGAAGTGGCAGCACTCCGGTGTCTATAACTCTAAGTAGAAACTTGATCCAGGAGAATCGGAATTGGTCTGTAGCTGAAGTGCTACCTTTCAGAGGATCACACAGAGGTATTCTTTAGGCCTGCTCTGTCTGTCCTTGTTCTGTTCAGATTAAAAATAAATGTTGTGGTGTTTGTGCCCTTGTCACCGTGGCAAATCCACATCCTGTCATTTGACAGGATACAGCTTATACAGCGAACACTCAACAAGACGTTATACACTGTCTCAAACATTTCCCAATTGTCGTACAGACCCAGAACTGGTTTGCTCTTGCATTTGACCCATTTTCTCTCCAATTTTGGTCAAATTTGATGTGAAAAACTGGAGAATATAGACTATGAACTCAAAATATCCTAATTAATGCACCTGGTCTTAATACAATGACTTGTTCTTATAGTACACTATTGTTCAAAAGTTTGGGGTCGGTAAAATTTTTAAAAACGTTTCAAATAAGCCTCTTATGTTCAGCATGGCTGCTAGAAAATAAAGTAAAAACAGTAATATTGTGAAATATTATTGCCATTTAAAATAACTATTTTCTATTTGAATATATTGTAAAATGTAATTTATTCCTGTGATGCAAAGCTGAATTTTCAGCATCATTACTCCAGTCTTCAGTGTCACATTATCCTTCAGAAATTGTTCTAATATGCTGATTTGCTACTCGAGAAACATTTATTATTATTATCAATGTTGAATGCTGTTGTGCTACTTAATATTTTTGTTGAAATCATGATACTTTTTTCAGGATTCGTTGATCAATAGAAAGTTCAAAAGAACAGCAAAAGAACATCTTTCATAATATTTTGATTGTTTTACTGACATTTTTATCAGTTGAATGCACTTGCATAAATAAATAAATTTTAACAGAAGTTATTTGTTTAAACATATAATCTTTTTTTTTGTTTGTTTGTTTGTTTGTTTGTTTTGTTTTTTGCTTCTCCCATCTAAATCTAATTGCTGGAATTGTATTATTTAGCAAACATGTCACGTAGGCTAACCAGTATAGTTATTTTGGCATTGTTTTACACTTTTGTTGTTGGCAATACAACATTTAGGTCAGTTAGTTGAATTTAAAAATTGGATCAGTCTGATTGATGAACCTGATTATCTGCTTCACAAATCAAACCGAATGATATGCGAATCAGTCGTGATTCATGAATGGGACAGATTCATTTCTCAAGTTCAACTCACTGACTTCAAGAAAAGAACTTAAAATCTCCTCATCCTCATACAAACCTATTGCATGACTTCAGAAGCCTTCAGACATTGAAATCTGAAGGAGAAACAAGTCCTCATATCTTCTAGTTGGACATGGTCAATATCCATGTATGGATGCTAGGTAAAATGATTGCAAAACCAACCCAAGTGGTCTTTGAAACCTGACAACTTCCAATGGAGCGAGACCAAGGCTGCAGGAGCGAATGGCTGCTGTTTGAGGCGATATGCCTGCATGCTGTTCCCTGCATCCTGCATTGCGTGACAACTGCTCTTTTATTAGTGGGTGAAAGTTTAACGGCTACACATCCACTGCTTTATTCACCTTGTTTGGCATTTGTGTTTCTCATGCTTTTACCACCACACCTGTTATTTGCAAAGCTGGAACAACAAACGTCAGTTCTGCTTTCATTCATGGCAGATGCAGAAGGAGCAGCTAATTTTGTGGCATTTTAAGTTCAAGCAATTACTGTGCTATTGTCTGTTTTAGCTCTGTTAATTTTCCCCATTCTCCACTTCCTCCTTCCGAACACTGCGCCTCCTCTTTGGCAATCATTTGCACCTTTTAAGAATCACATGTCCTGCACGATTTACTTAAATTTTATTATCCAGCTTACTTCATGGCTGTTTCCCCTGCTCTCTTTGATGTTCCACTTGCTTGCTTTATTGTAATGGAGTTTGGTTTATTTTGTGAGGTGAAAATTGCCCCCAACAAGACCGGCTTGTTTACGCCCTGAGGATTTTCACAGGATTGAATTTCAATGAGAGTTTATCTTCACTTCATTTAAAAGAAAAGTGATCTTTTACAGGATCAGCAACCCTCAGGTCAAACCCACAATCCACAAAACACTTAGAAATGCACATCAAACCAACATCACAGGCCATTAATAAACTCTGTACGGGACTCCTTTTACTTTTGGCAAATGTGCGCAAATGATTATTTAGAAGAACATTTGATGGCACAAAATCACACCGCGTGTCACGCATTATGCACAATAGTGTGTGGCAGGAGAAAATGGCAATAGGATCAAATGCAGGTTTATGGGTACATCTCACGAAAACATGTCCAAGTTATGTTTCTAATGAAGCCTGTTTAGGACGATTACGATATGCAATTATTTTCATGACAATTCTCTTCTCATTCAACACTCATTGTAATTCCCATTTCCCCCAGTGGTGATTCTCATTAAATTCTCATTATATATTAATAAAGGTACACTATAGAATTGAACTCTCTAGTGACATCTCTGGTTCAAACATCAAAAAAATAAAATTGCTTTGCAGATGACCATCAATTGTCCTTCGGCTCTGCTTTTCTGTACATGAAACTTTTTTTTTTTTCCTGCAAAATTAAACACAACAACTCTGAATATAAATCATTATTGGCAGCTCAAGGTATGGCAAGAACCTGGTTTTGAACAAGGCTTTTAATGTACTATGATAATAATACATACTGTAATAGTAGTATTTGTTCATTTCTAACTAAAAATAAACAAGAAATCTTTTAAAACGTACCTTTAATTGTCACAAAAACAATATCACAAATGTAAAATTTTTAAACCCTCTTTTTGTAGGGTGATTTATAACGTGTTGTTGACTGGTTTTGACCTGAAAATAAGCTGAAAGCAGTCCAGTTATAGGTAGATTTTAGAAATTACAAGCTCTACATATATTGTTTCATTTTTAATTTTCTCATTTTAATGAACTTTTAGGGAATGGCAAGCAGTTATTTTTGGATGGTCTGGTGTGGCCAGTTGTTTAAAGGGGTCATATGGTGTTGCTAAAAATAACATTATTTTGTGTATTTGTGTGGTGTAATGCAATGTGTTTACGCGGTTTGAGGTTCAAAAAACACATTATTTTCCACATACTGTACATTATTGTTACTCCTCTATGCTCTGCCTTTCTGAAACGCGCCGATTTTTACAAAGCTTGTCATTCTGAGAAGCGAGGTGTGCTCTGATTGGCCAGCTATCCAGTGCGTTGTGATTGGCCGAATACCTCAAGCTTGTGATGGAAATATTACACACCTTACCATGTTGTGATGCTGTGTCCCGGCGCTACGAGACTAAAACAATAAAACCCACTATAAAACGAGGCATTTGTTGCATTCAGTGTGGACATAATTACTGATTATAATGACTCATACAGTCTTTTTACCTTAATGAGTAAACATTACCATGTCTGCATTTGTGATCGTAGAAACGCCAAACAAGCACTACTCTATACCGCTCAAAACTCACATTTGAATAGTCAGTAGCAAATTCTTTAAATATCGAAACGTATTTACAGGCTGTGAGTCAGAAGCACCAGACTGTCCTTGCGACGTTAGAATTGCCCCACTTTATATAAACAGCCTTTGTGCAAGCCAGCAATGTTGGCTACTCTCCCAGGTTCAGGAAATAGTCCTCCGAGCTGCACACACTCGAATATTTGGGTTGAACTGTTCTGGAACAGTGTTGTAAATATAACATAACCACTGATTTCTAGTTGTGTACTCATCTGGAAGGCCAAACAAAGTACTTTCAATTTCGCAATGAAACACACAGTGTCTCCACGACATGGCGGTGAATAAAATTTACGCCTTCTTTCATTGTGTGTACGTTTGGGCGGTGTTATGCAAATCTTTCCACACCGTGACGTAGACATGTGGGGGCATGTTTGAATGAGCCGTTTTAGAAAGGCGTGGCAGAGTCTTAACTTTTATAAAGAATACCACTTTGGGTTTGAGATTTTAATCTTTGCAACTTTACAGATTTTATATATGCACAAACAGTTTGTAACACTCCAAAGACAAAGGAAAACATGAAATCGCATCATATGACCCCTTTAAGATCATGGCTGGTATCTTGTCACCATAATGTCTTTGAGCAAGACATAACCTCAGATTGAAACCCCTGGCTGTTTGTCCACATGTATTGAAAGGTGTATTAAATAAAATCATCTGGTAAAGTTGTGGTTTTCAACTGGTTTTGCTTCAGAACCCAGATTTTACATTGCAGATCAAATGGCAATTCAATGTACCAAAATTAAAACTGACATTTATTAAAAGGATAGTTCTGTCATTAAAATTCTGTCATTAATCTCTCACCCTCATGTCGTTCCAAACCCGTAAGACCTTTGTTCATCTTTGGAACACAAATTAATACTTTTGATGAAATCCGAGAGCTTTCTGACCCTGCATGCATTGACAGCAACGCAACATTCAAGGCCCAGAAAGGTAATAAGGACATGTTAAAATGTGATGCGATCTGGGAAAACTCGTCGGATGTTGCGTTGGGACGTTTTCAGGAAATTCAAAAATTAGGTAGAATGTACATTTTTTGTCAAAATTGGGATTTCATTAAATTATTATTCTATATCTTATCTCTGAAAATATCTTGGCAAAATTCATTTGTTTAGTGCAGAAAAATAGCAAAAATAGCAAGCAGTGTCTTTCTCTAGTTTGGTTGTCATAAAGACTATTTTAATGATGTCCTTACTACCTTTCTGGGCCTTGAACATGGTAGTTGCGTTGCTGTTTATGTAGGGTCAGAAAATTCTCTGAATGTATCAAAAATATCTTAATCTGCGTTCTGAAAATGAACAAAGCTCTTACGGGTTTGGAACATCATAAGGGTGAATAATTATGGCATAATTGTCATTTTTGGGTAACTAACCCTTTAATATTACTATGAGCAGCACAGACCCATAATATGCTAAATTATTAACATGACATATTCAATTGAAAAATTCCTTTTTAGATCATTTTGACATCCAAATGATTTGACTTGTAATTAAAGCACTTGGAAGCCAGTGGTTAAAAACAAAAAAGAACATTGTGATTGACACAAGCGATTTAATTTTATTTAATGTAGTCTGGGTCCTATTTTATCTAGTTTGACTAATTTCTACCAAGTGAAAGATGGATTTGCGCCAAAATACTTGATTGATTGAGCTTGATTGGATGCATGACCTTTGACATAAACAACATGTATAGGAAATAATGGAAATTTAAAACAACAAATTAGTATTATATTTTTCTCTCAGAAGAGACCTGCTGCCCATTTTTGTGGGCCAGTTGAGCGTGATTATGCTTGTTCTTAGGTTGAAATTCACCTCAGCATCTGAAATGACCGCCTTGACCTGTGCAAGGCCTTCTGAGTTTCTTTTAAACGCTAATCTGCTGTGGTGGGTTATTTTCCCATTCTTGAGTGTTTTTCCCCAATCTCTCTCTTTATGAGGGACTGGAAATTATTAGGAAATGAGGCCATTGTGAGGACTACACCAGCCTCTTGTTGAGCGATGACAGAGACTGTAGCCTCATTCGTCAAGCTGTTCCTCTTTCCCATTGCCATCAAATTAAACACAAATGTGTAGCGAACAGGCACAGAGAGTGTGAAAAGAGCGCCCATGATGCTCTAGTGGTTCATTGCTTGCAGGAGGTCAGCGAGATCATTATTTCACTTTGATTTGCCAAAATCCTGATTCTCAAGGACTAACAATTGGCAGCTAAACTACTTCAACTAGACTAGTCTTTTCATCAGCAGTGGGATACATTTTTATGATTTTTACGAAGAATTTTAGGTCGTGACTTATTGCTCATAACCGTGAGAAACGTTTCTTTCTCAACAATCAGGTTGATCCGCATCATTTCCCATCAGCGATGATGCGACCAATCATCACAGCGATGAATGTCTGGCCGGTCGCATTAATGAATCCCAACCGCAAAATAGCACTGCGATCCAGCGGTTACACGGCGAGGACACGCAAGATGCCATGGAATGTGCGCCCCGGCCCATCGCACCAGTCTCGCCGAGCTCCTCCGCACGCCTCTGTCGTCTTTTTCCAATCCAGACTTCATTGTCTTGGAATGTTTCCTCCATACGGTCGCGAAAACACTTTCCTTCCCACATCACTTAAAGTGACTCCTCTGAACTTGTATTGTTCAGAATTGGTTTCAGCACCAGCTAATCATTATCAGCAGTACTCAGTGTAGAACAGCGGGGCTTTTTCCTCCTTTCAAACAAATGTGTTTTTGCTGTGCACTCAATAACAGCAAAGCCTCTGGATGGGGAGCAAGACCAAGCATTTATTTATGAAACAACTTGATCAATTAATGGACAAACCTTGTCCTATTCAGTGTTGGTTGGCCACCTACAAACATTTATTTTTTATTGTTTGGCTCTGCGGCTCTATGTTTACACAACGTCTTTCATCAAAATTTGCGTTCAATGCAAATAATTTGCACATAACACAGACGGGTTTCCTGAAATTCAGACATTTCTGTGAGCAAAAACATAGCAACTTTAAGACATTTACCACTGGAGTTGTAAAGTTGATATTTCATTTACATTTTTTAAAAGACATTGCAGAGGTTAAGGTAACACTTTAGAATAGGGAACACTTATTCATTATTAACTACGACTTTTCCCTCAACAAATGCCTAATTTGCTGCTTATTAATAGTTAGTAAGGTAGTTGTTAAGTTTAGGTATTGGGTAGGATTAGGGATGTAGAATAAGGTCATATAGAATAAGGCATTAATATGTGCTTAATTACTACTAATAAATGACTAACATTCTAGTAATATGCATGCTAATAAGCAACTAGTTAAGAGACCTTAAAATAAAGTGTTACAGGTCAGAGGTTAGCTAAGTAATGCTAATATTAGCTTAAATATTTTCAAGATTTTCAAGAAAAACACAATTATTTTTATTTTTCATGGAAAATGATTTTTAGTTATTTTGAAAAACTAAATTTCCAATAAATGCTGTTCTTTTGCATTTTCATTCATCAAAAAATCCAGAAAAAAAAATATTATGCAGATGGTGAAAACCGTTTTCAACAATGATTATAATGAGAAATGTCTCTTTAGCACCAAATTGGCACAACACTGTATATTTTTACTGGGAAAAACATCCGGTTTGTTTTTACGGTTATACATGCAATAAAAATGTTTCTTTAAAGCCTTATTTTCAGAGGAAGAATCTCCACCTGTTTCAATGCACTTTCTGTTAAGCACACTTGACTTATGGATGAATTGCATCTTGTGCAGGATATTAGGAGAAAGATGACCCAATGAGTTTAAAGTTTCCGGAGGGACGCTTGCTTTCTCTCTTCAGTTTTTTTGATACAATTAGAAACAGATGCAGTTAGAATAAAGTCAGGTACTATTGCCAATCACACTGTGAAAAGTGTAGTCCTGTATGACAGGGTAATCTGTCACAGGTCAACATGACTGATAGATAGGGACCATAGCATGGATCACATAGCACACTGTAATATTCCAGGTCTCCATGCTGTACCTGTCAGTTTTGGCACTGTGTTTGTCAGGAAAATTGTTTTGAGTTGAAGCAGGTTGAAGCAAGTTAAAATACCAAATGATTTAACTGAAGCTAAATCTCACTAAATATTATTAATGTGACAGGAAGTATAAGATTTATACACATATAAAGTTGCAGCTGTGATGCTAGGCTGTTGTGGGTGGTTGCCAGTGTATTACTATGCAGTTGCTTGGGTGTTCTAGGTTGTTTTCAGTGTAGATATATGTATATATATATATATATATACATATATATTATTATTATATTATATTATATTATATATACATACAGTAGTCAACAGTTAAAGTGGATCAAAACGTTTCATCAAAGTTGTCCTAAAACCAAAATGCATTCTTGTCTTAGGACAACTTTGATTAACTTTTTGATCCACTTCAAATGTTGACTACTATATATATATATATATATATAGTAATGAGGAATCTATGTATATATATATATATATATATATATATATATATATATATATATATATATACATAGATTCCTCATTAGTGGCTGTTATATGGGCCACTATATGTAAGCCGTCAGCCATATTGGAACGCTCAAAGCCGCTCCATGAACATTTGAACATATGACTGTGCGTCTGCAACTGTAGTTATACGCACATATGACTTCAGCAGATGCTTTTGCTAAACTAACACAATACAACAAGGCAAAGCTGTTAGCTAACACAACATTAAAAGTTACTATAGTTACTATAGTTTAAAAACCTGTAATATTGAGTTAATACATATAAAAACACAAACACATTCTCATTTGTGAACGCTTATCCCATTTTTAAGTTTTGACCGTTCCAAGATAGCGAATGAGTCAACATGTCTGGAGTGATCGAATGTGGAATCTACATATATTTATCTATGGAATTTAAGGTGTTGCTAGGGTGTTCTAGGTCAGGGGTCACCAAGTTCGGTCCTGGAGGGCCGGTGTCCTGCAGAGATTAGCTCCAACCCTAATCAAACACACCTGAAGCAGCTAATCAAGGTCTTACTAGGTATACTTGAAATTTCCAGGCAGGAGTGTTGAGGCAAGTTGGAGCTAAACTCTGCAGGACACTGGCCCTCCAGGATCAAGTTTGATGACCCCTGTTCTAGGTGGTTTTCAGGGTATTACTATGTGCTAAGATATCCGGGTGGTTAAGTGTTTTTTTTTGTTGTTGTTGTTGTTTTTTAACTGGTTTTAATATTTCTTAATGCTATTTTTTTCCCTTTAATCTTTAATTTTGTATTAGTTTTAAAGGTTTTTGTCATTTTAAGCTCAGGTTTTTTTCCTAATTTAATTTGAATTTATACAGTGTATGGATACATTCAAATTTTATTCGACAGTCCAAATGAAAATTCCAGCCTATATTTATTTATACTCCTGATACTTTAATTCAAAACTTCCACAGGGCAGGAGAAAATTTACCCAGGACCAGTGTTGGGTGAAATATAAAACAGTAGATTTAACATCAAAATTTAACATCTAACATTAAAATGTATTTTCTAAATGTATCCTCCCTTTTAATATTTTGGTGAGTTTAAGAATATTTTGATGGAGTTTTACTCACACTTTATTTTAAGGTCCAATTCACGCTATTAAAAAAACAATTAACTGCGTCTTTTGCCTCAAATAAACTCCTAATCTGCTGCTTATTTATACAGTAGTTAGTAAGGTAGTTGTTAAATTGAGGTGTTGGGTAGGATTAGGGATGTAGAATATGGTTATGCAGAATATGTGCTTTATAAGCACTAATAAAAAGCCAATATGTTAATAACATGCTAATAAGCAACTAGTTAATAGTGAGAATTAGTCCCTATACTAAAGTGTTACCGCAATTTTATATTTATTTGAAATAATTAAAAGCAGTTTCTTTTTCCTTGTATTATTTAGCTGGTCAAAGTTGATATGGGATTTAGAAATTATTAATTAGTAAGTAATGTAATTAGTAAAGTAATCTAATTACACTGCTGAAAATGTAATTAGTACTTAATAATAAATTACTTTTTAGAGCAACTAATCCAAGACTGCCCAGGACTCAACAGAAGTTCTTAAGGGGTTTACCTTGATGTGAATTCTGCTTCGAAGAAGCCATGGACAGGGAACAAGGATAAGGCGTCTTATGAGAGATGCCCCCTGGTGTGCAAACCTGAGAGCCCATAGAACATTCCAGCTCCCAGCAGACAAACATTTCCACGAGGGTCATCTCTGTATGTGGAGAAGTCAATAAAAGCTTTAAAAATCCCATCAAGACGCTTTTATAGACGACAATAAATACCAAGTATCTCAAACTGCGTAGCTGTTGTCATGATTTGTACCATGACACTCCCACCGCTCAGCCATCAACCCCTCCAGCACGAAAGCACACAGGCCCATATAAACTGAACGTTGAGGTGTTCCAGAGACTCAGAGCTCAGCAATATCCTGCCTCACGAAGACGGCGGGCATTAAGCCACGGCTGCATTTTTATTACAGCCTGTGTAAAAGAGACTGACTCCAGATTACATTTTGCACTTAAGATGGGCTCTAAAGCGAGAATTCAGACCAATGTTGTGTCCCAGGACAAGTTCATGTTCAATTCCTGGAGAAAATGCAAAAGCATCCCTGCGTTATTAAACACATGGATGACTCGCCATGCCCTCAAAACACTTTAGGGAAAACTTTTACTGTACGCAAGTCATGCTTATAGAACTGGATCTGTCTTTCCTCAAAAACACAATGGCAGTGGAGCTGCTCAGGTACATGAACCAGCAGCGCTTTGTTCGTAATGCATTATTCAGTCCTGTAACCTGTAAATTTTATTCCCTGAGGTCCAGTTATAATGTTACAAGGTTTCATGCACTCACAACAGTCGTGATTTAGTTTTACATGACCATTTTCGTTCTCAACCAGTCTATAAATACTGTAGGTTGGTTTGATACTGTACCAATTAGACTTCTATATGCAAATGACCTCTGTTATGATTGGCTAACTTTTTGGCAGGCAGGTGGAACTGCTGAATACTGAATATGCTGATATGTAAATATGTGGTTGCATTGAGTGAGTGAAGACATTGTGTAACATATGTAAAAAAAAAAAACCAAAAAAAAAACATTGAAATTAAGATGTAACCTGAATAGCTCCGAAGAGGAGCTGCAAATATGGGGAGGCTGTTTTTGCAAAAACAGATAAATTCAGATATCTCTCTTTAAGATTACTGATGTGGTGTATATACCCACTGTATTAATAGAAAGATGCAATATAATCAAGTGTTAAAAAGCATGAGAAGCCATCACAATGGCAATTTCAACACTTTTTAGCTTTGATGGAAAGTTTAAATTGTTGGGAATGTTAGTCTAAATTTGGGCTTGTCAGTGAATGCAACACACTTAGTTGCCGTAAGCCTGTGTTTTGACTGTTTCAGAGATTTCAAAAGGAAAAGTAGACGTTCAAAGCTCACTGATTACATCGGTATGTTTCACTCCCCACAGAGAGATTTAAGCAAAGTTTACAGTGTCCTTTAACTAAAACCCTTATTCAACAGCTGAGCCTGGGGTTAAAATGATTTTGGATCTTTAGATCCAAACGGTTTTCGGAATCATCTTGGATCAGCGAGCAAAAGAATATTCTCACTTTAGCATTTCAACACCAGCTGTTCTTTAGTATTTGAACAGCTGGCTTTCACATGTCAAACTGTTGTGTACTAAAACACATGATTACAGAGGAAAGCTTCATGTTATAATTAGAACACAAAATCGGCCATTATCATGTGAATTAAACACCGTGGGCCAACTAATAAGCTATGTAATTAAGCTAATGTGCACAGTCACAAAGACTAAACAGGATGGCCGTTCACTTTGAAGTTACATGTGGATAATGAGGCTGCTTTTCATACTGCTTAGATGATGATTTCCCACCTCTTTTAATTGAGATAGATGATGCTACTGTAATTGGCTAATTCTTTGCTATTTGTGCATGTTACATTTGTTTTCATAGACTGACAACAAACAAAATTGTGCATCTCAGTTTGTGTGTGGCCTCATTACTGAACCTGTGATTATATACAGCTCTTTTTAAAGTACCAGGCATTGACAGAAGCAGAAAGTAGGGAAAGCAGAAATAAAAACCTGAAATGGTGATTTGTTTCAACAAAGACTTTTCTACAGATCAGGCTGGAACTGAAATATTAGAATGAATGAATGAATGGACTATTAATGGTTGCATTTTTTCAAAAATTGAAAATAACAGTTAAATAATTAAATGAATGCATAAGGAAAATGAAGTCTGTCTATCTATTTATCTATCTATCTATCTATCTATCTATTTTTAATACTATATCATCTCAGTGATGATTCTTATTAGATTTGCATAAATAAAAACATTACTTTAATACTACAACAACTACTACTACTTATAACTGACTGTTCGGAAAGAGCTTGAATGACCAATCTGACCAATCATAATGCAGAATCCGCCATTTTGTCTGACAGCTACGGCCGGAAATTAACAATAAATTAAATGTTTTGCCTATTAGATTGTGTTTTTATTAACGTCTACACCTACCCCAACCCTAAACAATAATGCAAAAACAGTAATTATTGTTGTGCAGCATGACAAAAATATGCTATATTGGTGTGCACATGCCCAGGAGCCGCAGCTGTATCCCAAGTACAAATCAGACAGGAGAGTAGATTAACTTCGGTGGACTTCGGTGGTTCCACAGTTCATTAATGTTCATTTCGTGCTTTAAGTAAATATGAAAAGACAATCAGTTCATGCGCCGCTTCAACTGAGGCAATACAGTGATCTGTCATTAAAGAGCCACAAAACGGTATTTATTGTTTGAATTTTTTTCAAGTCCTGAGACCTTGTTTCATACCAGAAGTAACCTGCTATGTCTTGACTGTCGGTGTGTTGCCAGTTTCCTCTTTGCTCTGCGATGTATTTTTCACTGCATGAGAACATGTGTAGTGTGAGAGTGGCATTGTTTGTCGGAGATAGCAACATTATTTGATTTGATTTGATTATGTTTTGGAGTGAAATGTGACCTGGACATATTTTCATGAGATTCATTCTGAAAGTTTGTAACACCTTTATTTATTTATTAATATTATTTATCGTGCACTGCATTCAAATGTACAGGTTGATAAGGGCAAATTTATTTAATTGCCATAAAAATAATGTCACAATGTAAATAAAATACAATCATCCTTATTTTATATCAGAAAATATTAATTCTTACTTATTTATGTTGATTTAAGGTTAAATATGGTCCAGACACTCTGTATAAAAAATAAAAAAAGATTTTTCAAAGTAGTAAATAAAAGAAATATTACTGGAGAACTTTTTATAAGAAAGTACTATTTCAGACATTCTACTCCAAAATCTTATGTTTAATGGAATGCACAACTTAATTTCTTTGTAAATATTTGTGAAATTCACTAAGAATTTATGAATGAAAGGTAAATCTTACAGTTTTTTTATTTCTGTGCAATTTCTTGACATGACAACAGCAACTACAATAATAATAATAATAATAGTAATTCAACTTGTTCAACTAGGCCAGTCTAAGTCATCACGTATTTCTACAGGCGTCCCACAAGGTTCAGTTCTGGGGCCTTTATTATTTATCATTTATTTACTGCCACTTGGAAACATTTTCAGGGAATATTGTATTCATTTACCCTAAAACTGTATGATGTTTCTTGCTGTAAGAATTCCAATCACTATAGGTGGTTATCCTTATGCGTATGTGTCGCATCATTGGTGTAGCGTGCCATTCTTAATAAATATGTCTGCACTGTGGATTGATTTTTGTTTTTCTATTTACAGAGCAATCTTATAATGTGTTTTGCTTGTGTATAATTTATCAGTGAGATTGTCGGCATGTTTGGATCTCAGTTGATGCAATGTTCATGGGGATTTACATTAGGAACCATGTGCTCTGAGCTCTTGGGTCAGAATCATTCACTGCGTCAACACCGCATCACTTATTACTGAAGCCAAAGCGTACCACATTTAGTCATAGTCACATGAAAAACCGCTCACTCCAAAGAGGCACCCACCTTTGATCAAAACTACTTCTTGAATATTAATTTCAATAGAATAGTAGCAACGCCCCCAAAAGACACATACATTCTGAAAATGTGGACTTAATCAAAACTTCAGATCAGAGCATTTAGTCAAGTCACCCTCCATCATGGACTGGTTGATGTTGAAAAGAAAGGGATTTTCTTTTCTCCTTTGAAAGGAATAGTTTCCTCAAAAATGAACATGTGCTGAGAATTTACTCACCATCAGGCCATCTGAGATGTAGATGAGTTTGTTTCTTCATCAGAACAGATTTGGAGAAATTTAGCACTACATCACTTGCTCACCAATGGATCCTCTGCAGTGAATGGGTGATAAAGACATCACAATAATCAACAAGTAATCCACACCACTCCAGTCCATCAATTAACATGTTGTGAAGTGACAATCTACATGTTTGTAAGAAACAAATCCATCATTAAGACGCTTGAACTTTGAACTGTCACTTCTGGCTAAAATATGAGTCCATAATTCATAAAAACACTTCCTCCAATGAAAACGTCCCTCCCCTGTTGTCCTCTCACATCAAAATCCACTTATTTGTTTAGAACTGTTTTAGTTCATAAATGGTGCTTCATCTATACATGTTTCTCTCCTGATTCAGACGAGACCAATTTTTCACTAGAGAAAGCAACATATCGGACACTCATATCTTAGTTAAAAACATCTTAATGGTGGACTTGTTTCTTCAAACATGCAGCTTTTTACTTCACAATACATTAATTGATGGACTGGAGTTGTGTGGATAACTTTACTCCAAATCTGTTCCCATGAAGAAATAAACTCATCTACATCTTGGATGGCCTGAGGATGAATATATTTTCAGCCAATTGTCATTTTTGGGTGAATTATTCCTTCAAGTAGCCTTTGAATATCTTTAGTAGATTTGTGGTAAGACAGTTATCAATTTCCCCCATTCATCCTTACTGGATCCCACATCTGTTGGGCCCAATCTGCCTGCCCCTATGGCACATCCTGTTCTGATTAAAGATTTAATCGCGCGTGGTTCTGTGCGTGTGTCAGTATGATCTGACTTTGCCGTCGAGACGCTTTTGTCACTCCGAATGCTTCGCTCATGTCTCGGCAGAGCTATTCTTTATTAAAAAAACTGGAATGTTTCAGGCACCTTGTCAGCATAATTATTCCAAAAGTGTGCACTGCTAAGAAAAGAAAAGCACATTCTCAGAGCAAGTGCAGAAT
Source organism: Onychostoma macrolepis (assembly GCF_012432095.1). Classification (NCBI taxonomy): domain Eukaryota; kingdom Metazoa; phylum Chordata; class Actinopteri; order Cypriniformes; family Cyprinidae; genus Onychostoma; species Onychostoma macrolepis. Next base: position 9,375,076 of record NC_081165.1, on the reverse strand, counting down.
CACTGATGTTGCTGTGAAGTTATAACATCCCATGAGAGTTTCAAGCAGACAGAGAATGTTGTTTGTGAAGTTGAAAGTCACGAAGACTTCAAACTCCACATTTGAAAAGATCTCCACCCTGCAAAACATTTAGATGTCGTAGTCTTTTATTTTGACTATTTCGGGTAAGATTAAACAGTCATGTTCCTAAATCTATGTGTGTTGCTGGTCCAGGAAAAACATTCCCATCAAATTCAATACCTGTCACATGTACGTTCCCGTTTAGTTCCTGTTTTTCCTTATTTGGTTTAGTTCCTGTTGTAATTATTATTTAATCATCGTTTGTTCTGTTTCACCTGTGTTGATTAATCATGTCGTTTGCTCCTTTTGTTTGCCTGTCTTTATTCAGCCATCAGTTTCTGTTCACCCTTTGTCTTGGATTGATGTTGTTGTATGGAATATGTGTGTTGATGCTGAGGAATGCTCCTGTCCTTTGTTTTGAAGTTAGAATTAAAGACTATTTACATTTACTCTATTGTCGTGTGCTTGACTACAATCACGAATCCGTGACCATACCTATGAACATAACCAACACATGAATAATAATTCAACTAGTTCAACTACGTGAGTTTTAAATCTAAGTAGTCACGTATTACTACAGGTATCCCACAGGGTTCAGTTCTGGACCCTTTATTATTTATCATTTATTTACTGCCACTTGGAAACATTTTCATGGAATATGGTATTCATTTTCCCCTTTATGCCGATGAAACCCTTTTGTCTGAAGTTAAAAATTGGTTTTCAAGTAATTGTTTTAAACTTAACAGTAGCAAAACAGAAACTTCTTGTAGGTACAAAAAATAAGTCAAAGACCAGTGGTTTCTCTGTGTATCGTGGGTTCTACAAGTGCTCCTTCAAGGCAGGTTAAGAGCTTGGGTGTTATCCTTGACGATGCAATGCACATATTAACAAGTTTTTTTTTTTTTTTTTTTTTTTTAACTATTTCAACTGATTATTTGGTTCAAATTTGAGTTAAAATGTATGTACTTCGAATTGTATGATGTGCTTTTCATTTAAATGTAATTACCTGTCTTCCTTTAAAATCTTCCCTTAATCCAAATCCAGCGTTTATACATCCTTGTGGCCCGTGACAAAGAAAGTGAAGAGCCAATTCATCATCATACCCTTAGTGTTGATGACTAAGTGCGGCATTTTTGTGCCAAGAGTCTTGCACAGCTGTTGGGGAAATGTTGTATAAACTAATCCTCTTATCAAGATCCCTCGCTGGCTCACCTGCAGGGGCAGAGGAAGGCCTCACCTGGGCCTGGAGCAGGGGCTGAAGACACTGTACATTTGTTTACTGCTATCTGTTAGTTTACCCCTAGCAGGCCAGTATCTGCCTTATCTCAGCTGGGATTCTTCTGTCTTTTCAAGCTGCTAAGGTGAGCATGACGCACTGTCAGTGTGCTAGAGAAAATAGAGGTGAGAGGGAAAGCCAGAGAGAGAAACCCACAAGACAAATGTCATTTCTCTGAAGTTGCTCTTTCATAGCTCAGGACATGTAAAGTGCAGTATATAAACATTACAGTATATATAAACTATTGACTGTTCATTTCATAATTGGTTTATAAATGATAGATAGATGTCAGATGTTTTTTTTGTTTTTGTTTTTGTTTTTTTTCAGTTCATATTGAAATATGTTCACATTTTGATTGCAGGCTTTGGTATTTGGAAATCGCAAAAAGTTAAGATCTCTTCTGAAAGTCTGAGAAGTCGCAATTAAGATTACTTGCTTTCAATTTGATTTCATTACTGTCTAGGAGAACCAAATGAGGTATTAAAAAGGTCTCAGTTATGATTGTTCTTCACTATGTGAAGCATTTTAATGGCATGCCCTTCCTAGTATAACAAAGGGTGATACTGCATTCATTCTTTTTTATTTTGCTTACATTCTTTTCAGGTTCTAGTTTAAGACAGACTGCTGAAGTAATTACTGTACAACTGAATTCCCAAGTGCTCGATTTAACCGTGAAAGTTTACAGTGAGCTGGGCTCAATGAACGGTGCCCTCATTTCTTCATGACAGTAACTGACAAACTTATTCTTGATCCTATAAAAACTCCAATCTATTTCACCAGGCAATAATCAGTGGTGATTATTAGAACATTAATCTAAAAGAAGCCTTTATAAACTACCAAATATGAAATGAATAGTTTCTATTTTTGGATAAACTGGTCAACAGGACCTCTAGGAGGGAATTTGACTTTCTAAAGTTTGAGGAAAAACACTGAATCTTCCAACCAAACATAACTGGGAGTCTTCGGTGGCTTCCAAGATAATGCAATTCTGCTACAAAATGCAATAGCTACAGTATCTGCTTAGATAAAGCAGGACATGTTTCCCAGAAATCCAAAAATGGAAACTGGTGGAGATAGACGTGAATCAATCCCATGATCCCTCAGAGAGAATCCTTGCATGCTGATATTTGTAAAATGTTAAGGAATTGCTGTTAACAGTAAAAGTCTAGCTTTTTAACGCAATAAGTCCCAAGAAGCCATGGTTTACAGTGAATTTATAACAGCTAAGGGGCGTTGTTAGGGACGACGTGAAGCGGAGTTATAAAATCACTGTAAACCACAGCTTCACGGGCCTTATTGCTTTTATAAAACAGTTATTCCATATATGTAGCATATAAAATGTAATAATATTAATAAAAACATTATTCTTCCGCCAAACAATGTAGTTCCTCAGAAACGGTTGTGGTTGCAATAAAGTGGTTGCCCAGCAACACACAGACGTAAACAAAGGTGTTTGTTTGTAGAGTAACTTACAACAGCTTCGAATGCAGCTCAACCAATCAGAATCAAGGACCGGAACTATCCATTTTATAATTAATGGTTTTAAATGCTTTAAAAGTTTTTTTTCTTATCTCTTAAAAATAAAAGTTCTTTACTGGCATCCATGCAACCTATGCATTCATCGAAAGGTTCTTCATTGTGGAAGAATGTTCTTTAAAAAGAAAAAGAATGTTCTCAAAAAAAAAAAAAAGGTTATTTTAAGAACTATTCACTGAATGGCATCGCTGCAAAAACCAAGCGAAAAGACAATGTAGTCGCTATATGTTTTTGGGAGTTCCAAAGTACTTTCCAGATATTTTAAAGCCCCAGTGCAGGTGGTTTTTTTCTCCAAAGAATGTTTTTCTGTGGCATCAAGCCTTTACTTTCCATGTCTACAAACATAAACACCTTCATAAGCACTTTAATCAGGTTCTCCTGATGCTCATTAACAGCTGATTTCATTGCTACAGCCCTAAGTTCTTCCATAGTGTTTAGAGCTTCAACAGTTTACAAATCAGAATGTCGCTCTAGGGGCTGTTTATGGAGCACGTCACCATTGGTACCGGAGCACAAGTGCAACAGCCAGATTCTCATTGACATCTAAACAAATCAAACTTTAAACAGAAGCAAATTAATGAACGATCAAACTCTACTGTTCATATTGAATGTCAAATAAACTAAATATTTGAGGATATGAAAACCGTGTAATCAAATCGAAATTTAAACGCTGGGGTTCCATAAATGACCATTAAATGCAGATGTTTTTCCATCCATTATGATGAGTCACACGGCATTGCACAGAAACATGTGTTGGTTTATTGCAATGGACACCCTTCTCGATTTAGTTAAACACTACAAGTGTTTCAGGATCCAAACCATCTTGTTCTTAACTCTGCGTTCCCCCCAAAAAAGATCTACCGATTATCTAATCCACCAAATTCAACAACTTTTAATGACAATAGTAATTCATAAAAGTGCTTTTTGTATCTGCCATTAGGATGATGAGGAAGTCCACTGGGATTAAGTTTAGGAACATCCCATCTCTCTTTCCAGCCGTCTTGATGCCGTTTATCTTTCATTCCCTACAAGAGCGAGTTTGTCTTTCACAACAGCCTCCATCCCGTGGGTCTTTACGTCCACATGCAGCACTGGCTAATACATTTGCCTGTTCATCAAGCATAAACTAATGTGTATTGGCTTACCACTTTTCACATGATTAATTCCCATGTACAGGGAGGAATGTGGTCCCTTGGAGAGCAACAGGGTGTTTTTAACTCCCTGGGATGAGCCAGCGCCGCAGACAGACCGAGCTGAGAAAAAGTGAGCGAGCGCAACATTTTATTGATAACAGGTGGTCATGCATGCCGAGACGTTAACGATAACCAGCTGTGAGGCCAGTCTTGCGCCAAGCGCCCGGTCGGAGGACCAGAGAGTGGTTGGCCAGCTCTTACCTGACCTGATCTATTAGCTCATCAGTTCTGCTTTTATTGTTTTCTGGGGTCAGACGCAGCTGACTAAATCTTGACACAGCGAGCATCATTACTCCGTGGTAGAGAATCGTTTAGCCGCACGTGTCAGGCAGCATATCCTGTAAAAATAGTGTTAGAAACAATATGTTCGTTCATTTTGGTCCTCTGCTCAAGAGGCCTTCACATGTCATGCCAAATGGATCTCCCCTCCAATCTCTGGTCTGATAAAGATGGGGTGCATTAAGAGAGAAAAGGTTTGTACCCTCTAAAGCAAAGCCAGACATCTGCAGACTCAATGAAGACTGTGAGCAAAGAGCTGAAAAGCTCTTCTAAAAAGACCAAAGGTTACTTCAAAATTTCACATTTAATTCAGTGTGGTACTTGCCATTTACTTGTAATTATTTGTGAAATTTACTAGGAAGTGGAAAACTAATAGCTTTTATCTGCATTCTGCACTTTAAAAAACAACTGAAAAAAATAAAGATAAAGGTTTGTAGATTACTAGCTTTAGATTGTATTATTTTCTGGTTGAACTAGGATGTAGAATTGGATTTTTTTCACATTTGAATTTATTTAGTAAATGTGTTGGTATGCATGTCTTACAACATAACATGCAAGTGTAAGTTTTTGTTGCTTATTTTAGAAATTTTATTTGCATCTTGTTGCTTCCATTCAGCATTTTTATGCAATTTCCCATAATTTGCATAAAAATGCATGGAAGAAAACCTATATTGTTTGTAACATCCTCTACCATGTGAGCTTAAGAAACATACTATATGTCATTGTTTCAAACTGAACAGAAACACACGATCGCATCTATTCTCTTTACATGATCTCCTGTGCCCAGATGAGATATGGCGGGAACAGACAATCCAAAGCAGATGCGATGAGAAGCGAGACCACATGGCCAAGATCTGATATCAGGAAGACATACTTCTGGCTCAACGCTGTAGATGCACTGAACTTGAAGGTGAGGTGAAATAAGATGCCCTCCAAATTTACCAGCAGCTGCTTGAAAGTTCCACTTTCTGCATTGAGCCATGTTGAAAATGGCAAACAACGCATCAGATAAGTGTATCTCCATTGCTCTCTTTCATCATGAGGTTGGAATCGATGCCATAACGATGTTATCAGTAAAATGTAATCCATATAGAACGCTATAATAAATGCTCCATCGCATTAGGCCACTAATTGTGGTCTCAAGTCAGAAACCCTGCCAAGAGCAACAAGAAAATGAGTTTGGAGGAGAATGAGGGGGTCGGAATGAGATGCCCCCTGCCCTCACATCACTGTCACGCTCGTCATGTTCGCCCGTATCAACAGCTCTGCTGAATGGAGTGGCGAAGAGCACCTGATGTTCTGCTCTCCACACATACTCTCGTTCTGTCACTCACGTTAATGAATAAGAGCCCCCATGGCTCACCCCACTTCCATGGCAGTGGAGTGGAGGAGGAGCGGGACCCCTGAGGGGTAAGTGTCAAGGGTACAGTGCACACACACACACATACAGAGGCATCATTTGTGATCATAATTTCTCAGTATGTTTATTTTTACAGCTTTCCCATTGAAAGTAACAAGTATCAGTGCTCAAGCAGATGAATGGTGTCTTCTACACAAGCATGCAAGTGCACTGCAAAAAACTAAAGAAAAAAAAAGTATTTCTGTCTTTTTTTCCAGTTAAAATATCTACAAATTCTAAACAAGAAAAATGAAAGGGGTGTTTCACCACTGGCAAGATGGCTTTTAATAAAACTGGGCTGTCTATGTCTTAAAATCAAGGTTATGTGAGTGTTAAAAGACTAGAGAAAACTGAGAAAAAGGGCTGTGATGATCTTTTTGTATCCCATTTGTGGTTTTTCAAATCTGTTTGCTATTTTTGCAGGTAATTTATATTAAAAATATTAAAATATCGTGCACTATCGGCAAGATTATAGAAGGGCTCAGTTCCACTCTTCTAGGAAGCCTTTTGACAACATTTTGGGGTGTTTCTGTAGGAATTCTTTGCCCATTCATCCAGTAGAGCATTTGTGAGGTCAGATGCTGGATAAGAAAGGCCTGACTCGCAATCTTCACTCCTATTCATCCCAAAGGTGTTGGATGGGGTTGAGGTCAGGGCAGTCAAGTTCTTCCACACCAATGTCTTTATGGACCTTGCTTTGTGCACTGCGGCACAATAATGCTGGAGTCGGAAAGGGTTCCCAAACAGTTCTCACAAAGTTGGAAGCATAGCATTGTCTAAAATGGCTTGGTATGGTGAAGCATTAAGATTTCCCTTCACTGGATACAAGGGGCCCAGCCAAACCCCTGAAAAAAAGTTCCATACCATCAGCCTTCCTCCACCAAACATTACAGTTGGCACAATGCAGGCAAGTAGGTGATGTTCTCCTGGCATCCGCCAAACTCAGACTCGGCCATCAGACCGCAAAACAGAGAAGTGTTATTCGTCACTCCCTAACAGGTTTCCACTGCTGCTCCATAGTCCAGTGGTGGTGTGCTTTACACCTCTCCGTCTGACGCTAGGCATTGTGTTGGTGATGTGAGGCTGGCATGCAGCTGCTCAACCATGGAAACCCATTCTTTGAAGCTCCAGCCGCACAGTTTTTCTTCAGATATCAATGCCAGTTGAAGCTTGGAATTCTTCAGCGGTGGAATCAGCCGACTGTTGGCGACTTTACGCACCATGCGCCTCAGCACTCGGTGACCCTGCTTTGTGACTTTATGTGGTATTCTGCTTCGTGTCTGAGTTGGTTCAGTTTCTAAACACTTCCACTTTCTAATAACACCACTTGCAGTTAGGGTTAGGCTTATTGCAGAGGTGGCATCCTATCATAGCACCACAGAATGACCCATTTTTTTCACAAATTGGAAACGGTTTGCAGACTGCATGGCATTTTATGCATCTATGACAATGGGTCTGATTGAAACACCGGAATTCAGTAATTAAAAGATGTGTCCGAATTAGGGGTGTGCGATATATATCGTCTGCAATAATATCGCAATTGTTGTTTAAACGATGTGTGATTTGACATTATCGAGTATTTTGCAAAAACCATTCAGAACACACCTACGGTTAAGGCTAGAAGGGATATGTATGGCGCTACTGGGCATGCGCACATCAACACAGCGTAATTTATGTCACACTGTACAACAATAATTACTATTTTTTCATTCTTGTAAGAGGTAGGTTTAGTGTTGGGGTAGGTGTAGATGTTAATAAAACACAATCTAATAGGTAGAAAATTTATTTCATTGTTCATTTCCGGATTCATTACGTGAAGTCTAGACTAGTGCGCGTGCATAGAGTGTGTTCTTTCAGTGCACTTTCACTACATTTAGAATGAACACAAAATTAAAGACACGGGGGCAGAAAATGTATATAGGCTATTTTGTACCACTTCATATAGCCTAGTTAATCAATTTCACACTAAGAATAATGAAAAATAACGCTCCAAAAAATTACCATGATTACAAATGTGATATTGATTTTTTACAACAGTTCAATAAACAAGAGGTTAATTAAGAGACTTACGTTTTAGACACCATATTTCCTGTTTTTGCTTTATTTTGACAACAAAAATCACTCCAAACACAGCCACAGCAATGTTTTGCGTCTCTGAGCAATATGAGGGCGTTTCGTTCCTGCATGAATCAACCGTTTGAATGATTCGGTTCAATAGAGTGGGGGAACTATAACGTCACTTTGTAGGCCAATGGGATTTTTCCATAGGCTTTTGGATTATCGCAAAAAATAAGCTCTGTGTTCAATCATAGTTCATGAAACTTACACGTTTTGTCCATCAAGATAATCTTCACAAAATAATATAACTTTGATGAATTTTGAAGCCTAAATAAAAGCTCCAGAACTTAAAAGCTAAATTTAGGCTATAAACGAACTACAGCACCACGGTCGCTCGCCTTCTACGTCACCACAAGCACACTCTCGAGAACTGTTTCAAACTTATTTTTAACATGTTCAGTGAAAAGTATTTACTCTATATATGAATTTTAATCCACGCTACATGAACCATTTCATATAAACTGGAATAAATACAAAACTAGAGCCAAACTAAAGCTGAAATGAGACAGTAGTAATAAATAGTATAGTGAATAAATGAAATAATCTTAACTTGAAAGCACGTATTTCTGTACATTTCAAAATAAGGTGCATTAAAAGTCAATAAATCCTTGATTAATATAAATATTTTAATTAAAAACGTATCCCCACGTACTATTCAATAAATTTCCAGTGTATTTAATCTATTAAATAACAGCAGAGTGAGCGAGTTTTTGGATATGGTAAGAATAAACTTATTTTAGTGAACAAAGTACCACATTTCAGCTATCATTTTGTTAGGGTGTTTACACAAAATGTACTTTTACCCTTGCTTCTAGGAAATCCTCAATCTATATGCTTTCTATCAGCTTCATGTGACCATAAACATTTAATTTTAACATGGCTTTAAGCACTATGCATCATTAAAGTTTCACTTTCACCGCAAGAAAGCTGGTAAATGTGGTGTTTACATGGAATAATCGTAATATGAGTTTACCTTATGGTACGAACCTAGAGTCTCCGTATCAGTAGGAAAGCAATAAATCGAGCTTCTTCCATCCGAAGACATGTGTCGCATTTTGGGGCAAAGCAAAAAAAACAATAAAAATGTGGGAAACTATTTATTGGTTATTCTACAGTTAACTGTATTACAAATTATACTACAACTGGAAAATACTAAATTGATAAACTGTTCGGTGTGATGACGTTGAATGTCTCCGACAGCGCCTGTAGTCCCATTTAGCAACTTGTTAGCAACCGTCTTTTTTAAGAAACATAACAGTTTAAAAAAATCACGAGTGGGGTGTAACTGGTGTGTTTTATGTCGTAGAATAAAACGTGAAAGTACCTTGAGCCTGTCTGAACCATGGACCTTTAAGGGATTTAACCAAAATCCCATTAAAAAAACCCATTGACTTTTGGACGAAGGAACCGGAAGTGCTAAAATGCTAATTCGCTTCCGGGTTTTTGCCGGAAAGTGGCATCAAAGTGGCATCATAGTTCCACCACTCTATTGCAATGACTCACTTATTAACAATGACTTGCTGCCACCTGCTGGCGATTTTAATTTCACATTAAAAATATCTTTTATTATTTAAATAATTTCAAATATCAGTATTTAACGTTTTGTGTTTAATATATCAAAACATGATTTATGCATTTGTAATTGCAGGTTAAATGCATTCATGTCTTGCATTAAACAGTGTGTAAATGCATCTAAATACCACTTCAGATGCAGCTTCTGTGTTTTCTCTGCATTGCAAAGATGAATGTTGTTGATACTGATTTCATTTGCTTGGTAACAGCCCAAAAGTCTTATTATTCTAATTCACTGATTAAATGTAAGAATTTGACTGTAAAGATAATGGACACTTTTAGAAAAAATGGCTTTATAAAGGTAAAAATGCCCATAAAATGTAAAAATCAGTTTAAACTTATTGGAAAAGATTCATTTCTATCAGTGTGAACTGACCACCACACAAAATATGAAGAATATCAAAAACTTTAGGAGCCAGCCGTCCATGACAGTCCTTAAGGTACCAGCACAATAACATACAGCAAAATATTGTCTAATTATCGTTATCGATAAAATCCCAGAAAATATCGAGATATTATTTTTTGTCAATATCGCACACCCCTAATCCGAATACTATTGTCCATACACACCCTAAAAAAAATGTCTATAGACAAGAGCATTTGGCCTGCTGGTTAACTTTAAAGTTACCCAATATATTTTGACCTTAAAGTTTTATCTGCTGATCTCTGTAGCAAAAGGTGAAATGTGGTGCTCTGATCACCATTATGAATCCAGTGAAAGCGAAACTATGGAACAGGGCCCGTATTTACACCCACCCATAATTGTCCACTTCTCCATCCAAACCACAGGCATTTGACTGATGGATGGAAAGATGGGTGAATAATTGAATATATTATTCACCTAAGCAGAATTTTATTCAGTGCGAGCAGCATTTGGGTTTTTCACTGCTTTGGGCACACGCAAAGTACTCTTGGCATAAACACAAGTCAAGATACCACACTGTAAATGCCTGAGCCTGTTTACTCGGTGCAGTAAACGCTTTGAGGGCAATTAAATGTCCCACTCCCTAATCTCCAGTGGGAAATGAAAATGACTGTGGTCTATTGGGTCACTGACCTGTCAGTCTGTGAGATTGACAGGCAGTGCTCGCAGTGAGACAGGGAGGTAATTAAGGGGCGGCCAGTCTGATTAATGAACTTTGACCACTCAGGTCAGTGTAAATGACAGTTATGAGAAATATTAACTCTTACAGACATCATAAAAAAGGCCCCGTTTCAACTAATTGGATACTTTTGGCAACATTTAGCGAAAGCATTTCCACAATTGGTTCTGTCAAAAGTGGTAGGGAGGTCTGTAATTCTTAACTTGTTGACCAGCGCTGACTAGTTTTCTGCTTCAAAACCTAGACAGCTGCGTATCTGTATTCCTCCTATTGTACATTCATTTTAGCAAAACTCGAAGGCAGTATCACATGAATCCTTCTTAGAGGACAAAGTCCCATAATGCAATGGATCCAAGAAATCCAAGAATTGAGACAAATGTTGATTATTGATACTGTATTCTTTTAACACTGAAAAGTATTGAGAAATAGTTCAACTGAATTTAAATTATTATGTAAAAATAATATTTTATCCAATACTTATCTCAATACATTCTATTAGAGTATTAGAGTGTCCCACTGTTAACTCAGAAACATGTTAAAATTGGACTCTGAAATTATAGTAAAATCATTTTTGGGGTGTGCTCAGTATTTTTGTCCAGTACAAATATCTAAGCATTATTAAATTAAGATACATTTCCATGAAAAGTAAATTGACAAGATATTACGCCTTGCTTTGTAAATAAACTTTAAAAATATCAAATCTGCCAATGAAGTAAGAAAATTAACTCATTCAACCAGAAAACAAGTTCATTTATCTTACTCCACTGGCAGATTTTCTCACTTAAAGGGGTCATATGATGTTGCTAAAAATAACATTATTTTGTGCATTTGGTATAATGCAATGTGTTTATGCGGTTTAAGGTTAAAAAAACACATTATTTTCCACATACAGGTGCATCTCAATAAATTAGAATGTCTTGGAAAAGTTCATTTATTTCAGTAATTCAGCTCAAATTGTGAAACTCGTGTATTAAATAAATTCAATGCACACAGACTGAAGTAGTTTAAGTCTTTGGTTCTTTTAATTGTGATGATTTTGGCTCACATTTAACAAAAACCCACCAATTCACTATCTCAACAAATTCCAATACTTCATAAGACCAATAAAAAAACATTTTTAGTGAATTGTTGGCCTTCTGGAAGGTATGTTCATTTACTGTATATGTACTCAATACTTGGTAGGGGCTCCTTTTGCTTTAATTACTGCCTCAATTCGGCGTGGCATGGAGATGATCAGTTTGTGGCATTGCTGAGGTGGTATGGAAGCCCAGGTTTCTTTGACAGTGGCCTTCAGCTCATCTGCATTTTTTGGTCTCTTGTTTCTCATTTTCCTCTTGACAATACCCCATAGATTCTCTACGGGGTTCAGGTCTGGTGAGTTTGCTGGCCAGTCAAGCACACCAACACCATGGTCATTTAACCAACTTTTGGTGCTTTTGGCAGTGTGGGCAGGTGCCAAGTCCTGCTGGAAAATGAAATCAGCATCTTCAAAAAGCTGGTCAGCAGAAGGAAGCATGAAGTGCTCCAAAATTTCTTGGTAAACTGGTGCAGTGACTTTGGTTTTCAAAAAACAAAATGGACCAACACCAGCAGATGACATTGCACCCCAAATCATCACAGACTGTGGAAACTTTACACTGGACTTCAAGCAACTTTGGCTATGAGCTTCTCCACCCTTCCTCCAGACTCTAGGACCTTGGTTTCCAAATGAAATACAAAACTTGCTCTCATCTGAAAAGAGGACTTTGGACCACTGGGCAACAGTCCAGTTCTTCTTCTCCTTAGCCCAGGTAAGACGCCTCTGATGTTGTCTGTGGTTCAGGAGTGGCTTAACAAGAGGAATACGACAACTGTAGCCAAATTCCTTGACACGTCTGTGTGTGGTGGCTTTTGATGCCTTGACCCCAGCCTCAGTCCATTCCTTGTGAAGTTCACCCAAATTCTTGAATCGATTTTGCTTGACAATCCTCATAAGGCTGCGGTTCTCTCGGTTGGTTGTGCATCTTTTTCTTCCACACTTTTTCCTTCCACTCAACTTTCTGTTAACATGCTTGGATACAGCACTCTGTGAACAGCCAGCTTCTTTGGCAATGAATGTTTGTGGCTTACCCTCCTTGTGAAGGGTGTCAATGAAGGGTGTCTTCTGGACAACTGTCAGATCAGTAGTCTTCCCCATGATTGTGTAGCCTAGTGAACCAAACTGAGAGACCATTTTGAAGGCTCAGGAAACCTTTGCAGGTGTTTTGAGTTGATTAGCTGATTGGCATGTCACCATATTCTAATTTGTTGAGATAGTGAATTGGTGGATTCTTGTTAAATGTGAGCCAAAATCATCACAATTAAAAGAACCAAAGACTTAAACTACTTCAGTCTGTGTGCATTGAATTTATTTAATATACAAGTTTCACAATTTGAGTTGAATTACTGAAATAAATGAACTTTTCCACGACATTCTAATTTATTGAGATGCCCATGTACTGTACATTATTGTTGCTCCCCTATGCCCCGCCTTTCTGAAACACGTTGATTTTTACAAAGCTCATCGTCCTGAGAAGCGAGGTGTGCTATGATTGGCCAGCTATCCAGTGTGTTTTGAATACCTCAAGTGTGAGACGAAATGTTACGCTCCTTACCATATTGTGATGCCGTGTCCCGGCACGATGACACAAAAACAATAAAACCCATTGTAAACGAGGCATTTGTTGCATCCAGTGGGGACATAATTACTGATTATAATGACTTATACTGTCGTTTTAAACATTACCATGTCTGCATTTGTGATCGTAGAAACGACAAACAACAAGCACTACTCTACACAGCTAAAAACTCGCATTTGAATCGTCAGTGGCAAATTCTTTAAATAAGAAAACGTACTTATAAGAAATAAGAAAGCGCCAGACTGTCCTTGCAAAGTTGGAATTGCCCCACTTTATAGAAACAGCCTTCGTGCATAGCTGGCAGGCTACTCCCAGGTTCAGGAAATAGTCCTCCGTAAAATGCGCTGCACACACTCTAATATTTGGGTTGAACTGTTCTGGAACCGTGTTGTAAACACAACTTAAACACAGCGTCTCAGGACATGGTGCCTGCGGGAAACAATACTACAACGAGAATAATAGTTTCGCCTTCTTTCTTTGCGTATACTGTACATTTGGGCAGTGTTTTGCAAATCTTCCCACACCGTGACGTAGACATGTGGGGGGCGTGTTTGAATGAGCCGTTTTAGGGGGGTGTGGTCGAGTCTTAACTTTTATAAAGAATATCTCTTTTGTTTTGAGACTTTAGTCTTTGCAATTTCAGGGATCTTATCTATGCACAAACAGCTTGTAACACTCCAAAGAGAAAGGAAAACTTGAAATCGTATCATATGGCCCCTTTAAATGTATCTTTTTTCCCCCTCCAGATAATACTTAATAGCTTAGTGTGTTTGTTTCTCAAGTAAATGTATCTTAATTTAATATTAACTTAAAAAAACAACAACAACTGTATTGAAATTAATTGTCAATAGATTCCTAGTGACAAAAAGCAACTTAAACCAGTTTCAAACTGATTTAGCTGGTTTAAGATCTTTGAGCCTCTCCATACTGGTGCTTGACTGGTTTATGGTTGTATGGTCCCAATGGTCTCCAAGTGCCCAGCTAAAATTGGCCAGCCGGATGACCAACTGAGACCAGATTAAACCAGGTTAGACTGTTTTTTCAAAAGATGTTCATTTTCAGTTAGGATGCTGTCTATGTAGGGAGTAGACAGCTAGACAGCTCAGTAGGTTTTAGAACAGAGCTAAAGAGTGTTTGCTGTGTGTCACAATCATTGGGTGGGTACCACCATTATTTCCGTTCAGTTATGAGAGGAATTGTCCTCGTCAGTCTGCTAATCATTAGACTTCTGTATAAACGTTCTTTTTCATTTGTGGTTACAACCACTTTTGCAATTTGCTGGGCAAAATCTATTTTTCTTGCTTTTCCAACAGCTTCAATGCCTTTGTGGACATAAAACTGTCTTTCCTTGATTTTGCTACAACAATAAGTCCTTTGCTGGTTCTTGCAGTATGATAAATTTTCCTTCCAGGTTCATTTGTCTTAAACCGACCTTCCCCACCCTGTCCCCCTTCATTTTCTGAATTTCATGACTCCTGGGACGACATACATTGAATGCCCGTGAGCTGATTAATAAAGCAGAGGGCTGATGGGAAATGAACCGCAAACTTACTCAAACAGCAATAAAACAAGTCAGGATTCACAAATCTGCATTAAGAAGGCCCTGTGCTATTTGCTCCCCCTCCTTCCTTCTTTCACGCTGATTTATAAAACAGGACTGGCTGTAATTGACTCCCCCTCAAATCCTAATATAAAGTTATAATCGGACTCGGGCCTGCGAGCCAGGTCTCCGCCACACGTTTAAAAGCAAATAGAGCAAACTGCATGGAGCACAGAAACACAGCCATGAATGATGTCTCTGTGAATGTTGGCTAAATTAAGAGGCAAGGGTTGATTTAGGCCATCTCGCTCCTCTCTCTCTATCTTTTTCTCGCCTTCTCTATTTCTTTTTAGGGTTGCATCTACAAGTTCTTGTACTCTATCAGAAGTATAAAACTTAAAAATTTACATTTAACCTAATTAAAATGATTATTAAATTAAAACTAAAACTAGAATTATTACTTAACTCGAGTTTCATGTCATATAAAAATGACAAAAACATAACAAGATTACTAACATTTATAGTAAAAACTGAATATATACAAAATGTACTTTACCAAAAAATTTACTGTTGTTTTTTTTTTTCTAGTTCCCAAAACGTCCTTTATTTAACTAAAAATTTAAAAAAAGACCAGGTTTTCAATGTGGTCACAAACCTTTTGGATCCCACTGTGGTTAAACCAGATTAGTTTCATTGGGCAATTCATTATTTAGAGTAGAAGTTCATATCAAGTACTTATCATACAAGAATAAATGTTTTTATAGTGGTTTGGCATGTGTATTGAGCTGATATTCATTATTTGATTGTGTTAATATTATTCAGGACTTTAGATGTTGCCTTTTTGGTTTACAAAAGCTACAAAGCTCTTTAATTTCGTGCTGATTTCTGCAAGAACTGTACCCATGATGCAGGACCAGCAAACTACAGACCCTGACAGTAAAGAGATCTTTCAAAGTAATTTAGCTGAGACTGATGGCATCCTTCAGAGCCAAAGTCAGCCGGGTCATTAACTTAATAGTTTCACTTCAGTGTAGTTTATCTCCCAGATTTCATAATACTAACAGTTTTGTGCCAAATACTGCAACTCATGCTATTATACAAGAAGGTACTATGGAGGTAAAGTAGCGATACACTTTTCGCTCAAATTGTGCTGAAAATATCATTTGTACTGAAAGAATGTTTTAAAATTGAAAAGACTTTATCGAAAACAGCCAAACAGTCAAACTGGCAGCAATGGAAAGAATTCTGCATCTCAAGTCAAAACTAAATTATATCCTTACTAAGTCAAAGTCAAGTAAATCACACGTTAAACTGTGAAGAACTATGTGTGCAGATACAGAAACATTCTGCAGCAAACCAAATGGGCTGAGATTGGCTTTCAAAGGTCATGTTAATGCTCTAAACATGTGAATCGAATGCTATATGAGGATATTGAAGGAGTTCATCTGAAAGTTCCCGCTCATTTGGCCCAAAGGACTGTCTAGTGTCGAGTTGATATGTGTTTTACAATTCACAGGGCATTTGATAGGTATGTGTCTTTGAGCAGCGCCCAGACACTGGGATCCACGCATAGCTGGTCTATGGCTTGGCAGCTCTTACAAAACGTTTTATTTTCATAACCAAGGTTGTAATTCATTTGATACTGAAAAATATTGCTTTATTACAGTAGAAGCGGGGAAGAAATCAATGTCAGTATAAATAAAGTGATTTGTACTATCGTAAAAAACTTGATTTCTGTGATCAACTAAATTAATTTGGTGCATTATTTTCATTATGTACTGTATGGTAACAGCAGTTGTTATGACTTACCAGTTGAGTTCAGCAATGCAAAAAGAAGAAACCCACATACCGTAGTTGATTTTGATAAGGTGCATGAGCGTTAAAGGATAACCAATTTTTGTTACAGCAGTCAGTTTGCGACCCATGAAACTTCGCCACCACCGTGGCAGCAGGCATACCAGAACATGTATCTCTGCTTACGTAGACAGACGTAAAAATCCTGAGAAAAAAAAAAGAGGGAGAGAAAAAAGGTAACGTTGAAAAGTGCAAATCAAACACTTACCAGCATTTAAAGCAGTTCACTGTGAAGAAGCTTTGGACAGATCGCTAACACCTGTGTTAGCTTATGACATATTTTGTTCAGGCATACAGTCAGCTATATGGCACTTAACATGTTCACTCACATTTGCCTTAGAAAATGTAGTTTCAGAAAAAATACAGTTCAGAAAAGTCAATTTTCACCCATTAGCAGTTGAATAAACAGTTAGCTAAACAAAATCTGCTCTCAACTACCTTAATTATCACTTTGTCTCACTGTAAACTGGGCAGTTATCCACCTTCTTTTGCAAGGCTAAAACAACAACAACAACAACAAATCTGGGAATGTGCAAGACTTTTATTAGCCGCTGTGGGTAAATAATACACAAAGTGCAGTAAATTATAGTGTTTTGTTTGTGTGTTCCATTAATGCTTTCATATATTTTTACCATTACGCTAAGTTTTTCAGCCTTGAGGTTATAAAAAGGGCATGTCAAAGAAGTTCAACTTTTAAAAATATGTCTCAAGGCCCTGCGACCTGCGTGTTTTTTTCACTCTGCTGCGCCTCGAGTTTTTAAATGCAAAAAAGCATTCTTGTGAACTGTTTATTCATGACTTTTAAAATTGTTAAATCTTCCATGGCCAGTGCAGCGCCCTGCTATAAAGAAATAAGGAAACTTTTGTAGCAAATCAGCTCAAAATGGAAATGTATATAAATAATTACAATTAATTATGATTAATTACAATTATTTATAGCAGCTGCCAGTAGTAACTGTAGCAGAATTAAATTGCAATCAACTAATCTGTTCGTCCAGCAAACATTCCGTGTAAGTTCATATCAACTCGAAGAAAGGATATTTTCGTGGCAACAGAAAATACTTTCCTAAGTATTAATGCATTAGAGCATGTAATGAGGATCAAAATCGTAAAGGGACATTATATAAAAGCAGAATCAGAAATTCATGTAATTTGTGCACAAGAGTTTTATTAACTAAACACTAACACAAACTAGTCTAACAAACAAACAAACAAACATACATACACTCATACATGGGAAAGGGCAAATGAGACTTGATGGATGAAACCATCAGGACAACCAGAGAATGAAGCTATGAAAAGAGTCAGTTAACCACCTGAGTAAAACCATCAGCGCCGTTTATAACGGGGTCTATAGCTAAATGTACGATACTTGCATTGCCTTGGTCGTTGAACGAGTGTCCGGATGCAGTCTCGGATGAAAGTCTTGATGGTTTGAAGGTTTGGTGGTGTTGGAGTTCTTCATGTTCTTCCGGGTTTGAAGGGTGGTGAACTCCAAAAGATGTTATTCTGGCTCGGTGGTGATTGGGAGAGTTTTCTCCCAGATGAAGGTGAAAAAGTGCTAAGAGAAACATCAGCTGAGATCTTAGGATCTTTGATGAATGGAAAGTCAAGGCCGAAGCCTGGCTCAAACTTAAAGTGCAGAAGACTTCTAGCTCACATCCTCATCTTCTCAGTATCTAACAGAACCGCAGACTGGAAGGCGGGTCACTGATGTGAGAGCTTTATCTGCTATAGAGGTCACTCCTTTCGGGTATCAAAGAGCCAATGGTGTCTTGAACTTCTGGAGGGAAAGTTTACGACTCTTTGTCTCCAAGCATGGTAATTTGCATATGTAACTCGATCGGAAGTTGATATACAAACTAGTAAAGAGTCTTAGAACTCTAAGATGTTGCACAGGTATCAACATACAGTCATGGCCAAAAGTATTGGCAACCTTGATAAATATGATCAAAGAAGGCTGTGAAAATTAATGTGTATTGTTAATTTTTTATTTTAAAAAAATCACAAAAATCTAACCTTTCATTGGAGAATAAGAATTTTAAATTGGGGGAAATAACATTATGAAATAAATGTTTTTCTCTAATACACATTGGCCACACTTAACAGTACCCTTTTATTCAATACTTTTAAAACCTCCATTTGCAAGTTAAACACCTCTAAATTTTCTCCTATAATGCCTGATGAGGTTAGAGAACACCTGACAAGAGATCAGAGACCATTTTTTTCATCCAGAATCACTCCAGACTCTTTAGATTCCCAGCTCCATGTTGGTGCTTCTTCTCTTCTGTTCACTCATTTTCTGCAGGATTCAGGTCAGAGGACTAGAATGGCAAGCAGAAGCTTGGTTTTGTGCCCAGTGACCCATTTTTGTGTTGATTTTGAGGTTTGTGTTTGGATTATTGTACGGTTGGAAGATCCAAACATGGCCCATTATAAGATTCCTAACAGAGTCAGTCACTTTTTGATTTTTTATCTGTTGGTATTTGATAGAATCCATGATGCCGTGTGTCTAAACAAGATGTCCAGGACCTCCAGCAGAAATATAGGCCCACAACATAAAAAAAAACAACTGTATATTTCATTGTACACATGGGGTACTTTTTATCCCTGTGTTCACCAAACCCATCTTGAGTGTTTGCTGCTAAAAAGCTCATTTTTTAGTTTCATCTGACCATAGAAGAGAGTCCCATTTGAAGTTCCAGTCGTGTCTGATAACTGAATATGCTGTAGTTTGTTTTTGGATGAGCGAGGAGAATTTTTCTTGAAACCCTCCCGAACAACATGTGGTGATGTAGGTGCTGTTTTCTGACCCCGAGACTCAACTATTTTCTGCAATTCTCCAGCTGTGGTCCTTGGAGAGTCTTTAGCCACTCAAACTCTCCTTCTCACCGTGCATTAGGACGATATAGACACACGTCCTCTTCCAGGCAGTTTCGTAACATTTCATGTTGATTGGAACTTCTTAATTATTGCCCTGATGGTGGTAATGGGAATTTTCACTGCTCTAGCTCTTTTCTTAAAGCCACTTCACTAATTTGTGAAGCTCAGTTATCTTTTGCTACACATCAGGACTATATCCTTTGGTTTAACTCATTGTGATGGATGAATAAGGGAATTTGGCCTTTGTTTTCCCTCCTATTTATGTTTCTGTGAAACAGGAAGCCATGGCTGGATAATTTCATGTTCATAATCACGCTGGTGTGCTCAAAATTGTAAATATGAATGGGAATATACTACAGAGATATTTTACTTATAAGAATTTCTTGGGGGTACCAATAATTGTGTCCAATGTGTATTTGAGAAAAACATTAATTTCATAATGAGATTTTCCCCCATTTACAATTGTTTTAGTTCAATGAAAGGCTAGATTTTAGTGATTTTTAATAATGCAGGTTTATTTTCAGAGCCTTCTTTGATCATATTTATCAAGGGTGCCACTATTTTTGGCCGTGACTGTATAATATACACTCTCAATTAGATCATCCGAAGACGAATTGATAGAGACCAAACATACACAAGAACAGTGATAATATACACAATGACCTGAAGGATATGTGTGTTCATTCAAAGAAAGGTTTTTCTATTAATTAATTAGGGAAGAGTCCATTTTTATGGCATAATGTCTTTCCTAATGTTCAAAGATGGTGAGGGGTGAACTCTCAACATGCCATTAGGTCATAAAGTTTATCTGGTCTGACTGAAGTGTCCTGGTTGCCATGGTAACCGGGGGCCTGGAGTCATTCACAGACTTACTGTCACCCAGTATGTGTATTGGGTGAGGGGTCTGTGATTATTTGTTAATCCAATGACTAATTGATTTGTTAAATCTAATGAAAACTTGTGTGTCTGACTGGTCCAAATGCTACACTTTTTAACATGGAGATTTGTTGTAAGTTCATTCAAATTCATATAGTTAAAAAAACGATCATGTAATTGATAAGTTCCAGTTATCATAAAGATTCTATATAGTTTTACACTGCATATTGCATAATTGCAACTTTTTATCTCACAATTATCCCTTTGCAGGGAGTTAGATTGACAGATGATCACACCAATCTTAACGCTGAATCTTCCTTTTTTTTTCTGACAAACAAACCAGACAGGAGAGTAGATTAGTTCACCCCAATTAAGATATTTTTGATGAAATCTGAGAGCTTTCTGACCCTGAAGACAGCAACGCAACTTCCACATTCAAGGCCCATAAAGGTAGTAAGGACATTATTAAAATAGTCCATGTGACATCAGTGGTTCAACCATAATATTATGAAGCTATGAGAATACTTTTTGTGCGCAAAGAAAACAAAAAATAATAACTCTATTCAACAATTTCTTCTCTTCCGTGTCAGTCTTTGCCGCACTTCGAAGAATACCTTGATGCATGCGTGTGATGCTGATGATGCAGGAGCCGGCGTTGTGACCTAGAAGCCAGTTTGAGTTGCAGCTTGTTTATAATCAGAAGAAGACGCATTCTATACATAAAGCCTTATTTATTCGAACCAGAATATGCAGACGATGAACTAAGACAGATGGATTCACTCTCGTGAATGCGCTGTAAAGACGAACATGGAAGAGAAGAAATTGTTGAACAAAGTTGTTATTTTTGTTTTCTTTGCACATATAAAGTATACTGGTAACTTCATAAAATTAACTACTGATGTCACTAATGATGTCCTTACTTTCTGGACCTTGAGCGTGTCAGTTGCAGTTAAAACTATCCCTTTAACATCAGTGGACTTGAAATTGGAACATGGTGTGTAGCCTATTGTTTTTCCGTGGATAAAACACTTCTGATGTTCATTCATGTTTGTTTCATGTTATAACTAGTAAAGAGGAAGATATGATCAGTTCACATGCTGCTTGAACTGACACATTAAAGAGCCACAACGTGGTATTTATTGTTTGAATTTCTTTAAAACATTACCAAATTTGAAAGTTGAGACTTTAAAGTAACCTGCTCTGTCTTGTCTGTTGGCCCGTTGTCAGTTCCTCTTTTTCCAACACTTTCTCCCAACTCGTCACATATTGACATTTGGTCAGGACCCTTTGGCGTCACTTTTTGATGCACAGGGTACCCTTTAGTGTCAATTAAAAAAAAAAAAATGTAATTATATATTAGGTAATAATATTGCCATTATTGCATATTACATCATTTACACATTTATGAGCACGTAACCCAACCCCTGCCCCTAAACCTACCATTTGTCAATAAAACACAAGATATAACAGGCAGATTAATATTAAGATCAAAAAGTATTAATATTCCAAGTCTTCCGAGGCAAAAGGGTTGACTTGTGAGAGGAATAGACGCGATCGCCGTCTCAGTCCGCCGTAAAGCTCATCCTGTGCTGTAGTCTGTGTGCAAATTCAAAAAATGCCACCCGAAGAAGCCTTAAGTCAGCCTTAGTTGTGAAATGCTATTGGCTCTTGTGTGTCTTGTGACCGATTGTGTCATTCTACAGAACAGGAGTATGCTTTTGAATGAGATGTGAGCACGTTAACGGAACGGGATCATTTTCAGCGATTAAAACCTTATGTTTTACTCTCTTCTTCGCATGAAGACATCGTATGGCTTCAGAAGACTTGTAATGCAACACAGCTTGTTTGTAATGCTTTTATACTGCTTGTTTATTCTCAGCTTTTGCAATAAATACCTGTGACTGCACTTATATTTGCCTGTTACGTGTTTTATATTGTTCAGAAGTGGGTAGGTTTAGGGTAGGGGTGGGGTTAGGTGCTCCAATGAAAGTATAAATGTATATAAAATTATTTCCATTTTTTACAAATGCATGCAAACCATTAAATTAAGACAAACAACTGAAAACAAAGGAAGACCTGCATGTCGAAAAATGGGATACCTTGAGCAGAGGTGGGTACTAACGAGTTACATTTACTTCGTTACATTTACTTGAGTAAATTTTTGGGGTAACTAATACTAAAAAAACGGTACTTTTACTTAGTTACTGTGGGTGACGTTCCTCTTGTTACTTTATCTTAATGCAATACAAGTTAAAAATCCTTCAATTTATTCCAAAAGTCTACTTTTTTTTTCTGGGCAATGAGCGATGCCCGTTCGCGAATGATTCATTATTTTGAGTCAATTCTGTTCGAAGGCTTGATCAAACCAGTCAATTGGTTTGTGAATCAGTTTGAATGATTCGTTCAGTTCCCTGCCGCACACGCGGAGTCGTCTGAAGCGGTTCTCACTCAGAGCAGTGTTGCCAACTTAGCAATTTTGTTGCTAAATTTAGCAACTTTTCAGACTACCCTAGCAACTTTTTCTTCCAAAAGCACCTAGCAACAAATTTAGCTATTTTTTTATATTTATTTGGCAACTTTTAGCAACTTTTGTTAAGTGACTCAAACAATAAAAAGGCATGCATTTTCCATCTAAATTACATAAAGAGGAAATTAAAGATGTTTAGCAGTACACACATCTTTTAACATTAAGTTAGCTGCTGTTTGCAATTGTTAAATTTAATAATCATAATAATAGTTGAATAATTGAATCATTGTTCATTTATGATACACCTTGTTAGTAGCTTGTACCTACGATTGTTGATCAGTTAGTACACTGTAAGAAAAATGGAAAAGGTATTATATAGTAATTTTCCATAATATTATCCGTTATCCATTATCCGTTGTAACCCTGCACTTGAAAACACAAAATACAATACGTAATTTAAAAAGCAGTTAAAAAAAACCTGTGAAAAATCAGTAAGGAAAATTCCTATATATTAACATAGATTGTGCCCTATTTTGCAGACTTTACTTAGAGTGGAGCACACTAAATAACTACTAATACACTGTTAAAAACTATAATTGTTCAGAATGTGTAGTTTTAGTTTACTAACTAATAAGAAAATAAAAATTTTGTAAATTTAATCATCATAATCATTGAATTATTGAACAATAATTCAATTTTGTATTTAAAAATAATTCTAATTCTGGTCCTAATAAGTTAGGACCAGCACATGACCAGCTTAAACCAGCTAAGGACCAGCTTAAATCAGCTCAAACCAGCATCGCATTCTACAAAACATACCATACCAGCATAGCACTGATAATAAATCAGGCTGATAAAAATTCTGATTTGCATCACTGAAATAAATTACATTAAAAAAAAAAAACTTTAAAAGTATTTTGAAAGGCAGTGTGTGTGTGTGTGTGTGTGTGTGTGTATAAAAATTGATCTAAATATCTATATATCTAAATAAAAATAGACTATATTCAGTATATGATCCAAAGTAACTAGTAACTAACTACTTGAGTAGTTTTTTATCCGATACTTTTTTACTCTTACTCAAGTAACTATTCAGACTATTACTTTTACTTTTACTTGAGTAAATATTTCTTCAAGTACTTTTACTTTTACTTGAGTACAGTTTTTGGGTACTCTACCCACCTCTGACCTTGAGCATCAAAAAGCGACCCCAAGTGGTCCTGACCAAACTTCAATATGTGACGAGTTGGGAGTGAGAAAGTGTTTTTCACTGCGTGAGAACATGATGTGTGGCATCAGAGTGCCATGGCTTGTCAGAAATAGCAACTGTAATGCAAGGGGGCCAGATCTTGGCGAACGGTCAATTCTGACTTTTTTCTAGCAATTGAGAAAAAACAGCAGAATTGCGAGATGTAAACTTGCAATTCTGTGAAAAAAGGTCAGAATTATGACATAAAAAATTGAAATGACCTTTTTTTATTTCATGGTGGAAACAAAGAATTGTGAGATGTAAATTGTGGGATATAGACTCAGAATGGAGATGTAAACACAGAATTGCAAGTTAACATCTTGTACTTATCGTTGTTTCTGTGCAAGTTTATACTCACAATTCTGAGTTTATGTTGCAGTTCTGAGTTCAATTCTCGCAAGTTGCACAGAATTTCAAATCCAACTCATAATTGCGAGAAAAAGTCACTTTG
Source organism: Onychostoma macrolepis (assembly GCF_012432095.1). Classification (NCBI taxonomy): domain Eukaryota; kingdom Metazoa; phylum Chordata; class Actinopteri; order Cypriniformes; family Cyprinidae; genus Onychostoma; species Onychostoma macrolepis. Next base: position 9,350,566 of record NC_081165.1, on the reverse strand, counting down.
CGTACAGGCAGGAGCACCACTGGTTAGTCTCCTATGATAGCTAATTTACCTTGTTTCTTGCTAAAGTATTTTATATGTCTCACTCAGAAACCTTCTCATTAGTGTGATCTTTTACAGCCCTACATGCCCTGTGCCCTGTGGTGCATCTCTTGGTTTAGGGCCATATCCACTACCCACTTTGCTGCCAGAGGCATCCACTGCTGTGGCCAAGCACACCCTTGAGCCATACACTGGAGAATATGTAAGCGTCTACTTCAATTAGTCCTGTTTGGTCTTAACACTGCTCCGGCGTCGGCAAACCCACCACTCCCATGGGGACCCAGTGGTGATATTTTCAGCGTGAATAAACCTTTACAGCGGACTTGCAAAGAAGCTGCCCCTAATGGACATCAGTCGTACCGGAGTTTAAAACTATATGAATATTTATTCATGGCCACTGGAACTTATTATCAGTTGCGATCTGAATTTGAATGAACTCATGTAACCCATTATCATTATTCAGTGTTTTTATTATGTTTTTCAGCATTTATAAGAGTTAAAATATAATAAAAGCGTAAGTAGAAAGTAGTAGTATCATTTGCTAATACTTTTATTTTTCCACTTTGAAGTGTTAATTTGTATGCAAAATAAATCATAAATAATAATAATAACATAAAATTAATACAACTAAAAATGCTAAATATAGAAATAAAACTAAATTAATACAACAAAAAATGCTAAATGTAAAAATGGAAAGTAATTCAAAATACTAATAAAAACTACAATAGTATTTCTTCTTTTAAATATACTTCCAAAAATGTTTGTACAGAGCCCAACACATGATGCATGATATATGATATATGCCATAATTGACATATAAGGAAACAAATTAATTGAACGTTTGTGTTGTATATGTCTAGTATATAGTGTAGTATATTTAGCTTACTGTTTTTTTGTTTTGTTTTGTTTTTTCAGTAATGTTTATTTTATTTCAACTAATGAAATTGTTTTTATGGTTTTAGTTTTACTTAATGATAATAATCTCAGCAGGTGCACCATACTTTTGAATAGCTGTCAGTAGAGAGAGATTTTTCCCACATATGGCGTACCATGATGTAGTAGGGCATCTACCAGCAGGGGCAAACTGATATAGCAAAACCTTCACAAAGCCAGGGACAGTCTCTCTGGAGTTAACCTGGAATTAAGTTGCTGATGTGAAATCTGGCGTGCTGTTGCAACAGAGCAAACGATCCCATCACATGTTGACCGTGACTTGCATATTATGAACATCTGGAGGTTTGTCTGCAGGTCTGTGGTGTGGTGGCACTTAATGATTAGACGTCATTGGGTCAGAAGCCAGTCCTGACCACAGTGTGGTTATTCATTCTTCTGAATTACACCTGTATCCCCAGCGGCCCGCAGAGCCCTGCTTTTTTGTTTGCACAGCTGGTTTGCGCTGAAACAGTCCAGGTTAAATAGTGTCTTCAGTTGTCCCTCTAAGATGTGAACCTACGACCACATGCTTAGTTTTAGATGGTGGCACAGTGGTTGCAGGTTCAAATGCAGCCTGATCTCTACATCATATTGGCAAAAAGGTGGTTTACAGTACATTGTAGGTATGCACTTCATCAGCATGCACACTGCGATTAAAGATATTTTTATTTTTATCATTTTGTTTTTAATTAGAATATCTAAAAATCCTTAAAACAAGATATATTTGTGTGATATTAAGACAGGATTTCAAACAGTTCTTGCTAAAATAAATAAATAAAAATAAATTCTTACACAGTATTTTTGTGGGGTAAGAAAAAATAATGAAGTATCAATATGAGTAATAATTGATTTTTCTTACTCCATACACTGTAAAAAGTGAAAGTTGACTTAACTTTAAAAAAAAAATGAGGAAACCCGTTGCCTTAAAATGATTAAATACATAATAATTTTAAAAAAAAAAGAAAGTTAAGTGAACTTGACAATTCAATTACCTTATTTTTTTTAAATTATCATTTACTTAAAAATTTTAAGGCAACGGGTTTCCTCAATTTTTTTAAGTTAAGTCAACTTATCACTTTTTACAGTGTAGGCAGATTTTAATAGTTATTTTTAATACATTATTCAAAAACAAGATTTTATATCTCTTATCTTTGCTTCTCTAAATGTACATGCCAGATTTCACTCACTTTAAGTTAAAAACAAATGAAAAGATCTTCTAGTGCAGATCTTCCACTTCAGTAAAACTATTAAAGATGCAATCTCTAAAAATGAGTCTTATGCATTGTTGATTTCTAGTAAATGTATCTTATTTTGAGAATGTGTAGCTTGAAAACAGGTCAAAAATGACGTATTATCTTTAACTTTAATGAGAGTAAGTCATTTTTGACAGAGAGAAAGTCATTTTTAATCTTTTTAAAGCATTCTTTACTAAAATAAAAGTAAGCTTCTAAAAGGGATTTTCACAGCGAATGCCATAAAAGAACCATTTTTGTTCTCCCATAGAACCTTTCAGTGAACAATTCTCAAAATAACCATTTTTTTTCTTAATACAAAGAACATTTGAATAATCAAAATAAACTTTTTTTCCACTTTTTATAGAATTTGTAGCTTGAAAACAAGTCAAAAATGATCTTTGAAGTAGATCTCCAAGTAGCTTTACATATTTTGTATTGACATTCTCAGAGAATGATTATTGTGCATCGTTGTGTCTGCCTTGTAAACAGCTCAGCTTGTTTTGGGTGTTGGATGGGTGGTAATTCATTTGACTAATTTTGGGTTTAGTGGCTCTTCCAGCATATGAGATGAGCAGAGGACTCTCATTAGATGAGCGTTAACACCATTCGATGGCTTGATCCCTCATGTATCACATTAGTGCTGAGGTCAGATAATGGTGTAGAGGTATGTATAACTGCTGGTATTACTTCACGTTCCTTGTGGACAATTCAAGAATGCTAGTGTTGTTTATCACATTCTTGGTACATATCGACTAGTAACATAATACGTTATTCCACGTATAGGCAACTTGACAATCCGCAAGCGGGCCCAGACTGAAAATTAAGAGGGTCAGGATCCAAATTACACTTGGAGAGAAAAGAAAAATGGTTGATTTGTTTCCCGAAGTATATATTTTCCTTTCTCTCTCACTCAGCTTCACACAAAGTACTCAAGAGTCAGTGTTTCAGACTTGCGTTAAAAGGTATTATTGATTCTATCTAACTAAACCGATGTCCACGTCCCCTAAACATAAATATCGCGTGTTGGCCGGGATGCTTGCGCCGCTCGGCACTCCTAAGTACCATCTGGCCGCTGCCAAAACAAACAGTAGTAATGAGTACTAGGTCGTGGCTGAGAGGCCGGTCTAAAAGTCAGGGACTTGCCAGCGTGCAAACACTGAGGGGCTGTCATAAGCCAAATTAAAAGACTGACTGTTTCTACCCCCTCATGCTGCTGAAGATGCTGGGAGTCGACGTGGGGGAACGGGGGGAGGCGTCGTGTTCAACAAGCAGATGTTGTATTTGAGAATCGGCTCTGGGGAGTGAAAGCGAGGAAATAACAAGTGAGGATTTATTGCCAGACGGTTTGTTTACGTTAAAAGGACGGGTCGTTCGCGCCAGCCAAGGCGGTTTTTGCATAATACATATAAAATGAGATCCACCTTTGCCACACGCATACCTGTGAAACCTTGTGTTTTAAACACAAAACACATCTGTTGGAGCGGCATCTATGCGGGATAGCAGTATGAATGCTCTGTGGCCTCGCTTGGAGAGAACACCAATCTTGGGATATTCTTCTTGGTATTGATGTCAAGTCTGGCAACTTTCACAGTTCTTCATTCTTAAAAATGGTTGAATGCCATAGCAGAACCTTAATATGAAGAATGTTTGAGTAATCTAAAGAACCCTTTTCCACTCTGAAGAACATTTTGTGCAATAGAAATGTTCCATGGATGTTCTTCACAGAACCAAAGATGCCAATAAAGGACCTTTCGGCCTATTTTTAAAAGCACAGAGCAGTGGTTTTTACATAAGACCTATATTGCGTTAAATGACATTTGCCTCATCTCTGAGCATTCCCACACTACTAACACTTCAATAAGATTAAGGCTAATCAAGTGACACAGGGGCGGTTCTAGACCTTTTTAGGTGGGCTTCAGCCCCCCTAAAACTATAAAACTATAATCTGAACAATCAGTGCTGACCAGTGCTGCTTCCTCAAGAAAGTTTATCATTCTCGCTCGTTAATTTGTATCGTTGTATCTAATGGTCTCTCTGAGGGCTAAGCCCTCCTAAAGATCCTAGAACCGTCCCTGAAGTGACATAGCCTATAGGTATATAATTCATACAGTTACATAAATTAATTCAGTCAAATCTCTGGGATGCTGTTGACTGGGATGCTTTTAATTGATTTGTCTGTCATTATTCAATTGTTTAGTTAAACTGTCAAAATACACATTTACATAGAATATTTGATTTAGTATTTTACATTAGTGACACCTTTTCCACATAAACAATAAGATGTGATCAATATATATATATATATATATATATATATATATATAGATAGATAGATAGATAGATAGATATAGATATAAAATATCAAATATATACATATATATATATATATATATATATATATAAATGTTCCCTTAGTGTGCATTGACAATATATTGGCTCATATACATGAATGATTCTTTAAATCATAACTTGTTGATAATAGGTGTGCTGTTACTTTACAAGTAATCTGAGATAAAGTTTTGCACAAACAGACAGCACAAAAAACAAACAAAAAAATCTAGTTTATTAATAAAATAATGTCATAAAGCATATTTAAATTAATCTAAATGATTGAATGTAATCTTAGGCTCTAGAAGAAGTCCACATTGATGCTAGTGAAGGAGAAAGAGCTTGGGGCTGTTTCTTAAAACAAGTTTACCAAGCAAGCCAGACTTATTTCAGTTAGTCTGACTTATTTTGAACCAAATCAATTCACAATAAGTCAGACTAACTGAAATAAACCTGGCTTATTGGGTAAACCTGTTTTATGAAACAGGCCCCTGATTGATTTCTTGACTGCTTGTTTAACGTCAGACCGTGAAGCAGATCTGTCTCAAGCATGTCAAACTTCATCTCTCCAAGAAGTCTGAAGGAAAACAGGTTGCTCATTTTGCTTATTAAAACTCTCTAATGAACATTTAACTGGTGTTCGCTTGTTCTCAACCTGAACACGCTCCAGTAACAACGTTTCTTTTGTTCTGTCCCATGAAGAAATGCTCCTGCTCCTGATGTCTCTGTATGTCCATGGGCAGGTCAGAAAGGCCCTGACGATGTCAGTTGAGATGGACCCAAAAATACAGAACTGTTTTAATGTGGTTTGTGCGTTTATTGCGCGCGATTACAACAACCATTATGCACATCCACAAAAAATGCTGCCACCCTACGGCTAACCCGCAAACTGGTGCGCTCATTTCCTCTCCATCCTTCACCAGTGCAACAATGCCACTGTTTTTGCTGGACGGATCTGCTGGTCAGACGCACTACAGGTGTGAAAAAAGAGGCCTCAGTTTGCCATTCTGTTTGGGCATCATTCATTCTGGAGGTTATTTTTAGTGCTGAAAAGTTCATTGTGGGGCTACGTTTCTTTGGCAGCCCGTAGAGGTTTTCGAGCCAGCGCTGGATGCTGCTGTGGCTAAGGTCTTATGTGTAAGTGACAGCAATATGAAATGTTTATTAAAGGCTGCTTCCTTTCCTCTTTATTTTTAACTTGAGTTGCTCATCTGTATTCAAATTGTTGACAGCCGCGGTGGGTGTTCCCGACTTTCCGCATAAGGGTGTCTTTTCTGTTCTGTTCAAGAACTTAAACAGGCTTTATATACATTTTTAAAGTTCAGACACACCTACTAAATCTTTATTATCAATATTACACTCTTTGGATAATAGTAAAGTCATCAAAGCTAAGAAATGTATGGAAGCATGTAAATAAATAAATTCAAAATTTCTTATATTTGCGCTTCTTTGTCGGTTCTCTTATTCAGTTGGTACATGCATCTATTCAGTCAATCAACTGATCAATCAATCAATCAATAGTTTAAAACTATATAATATAAATGACAAAGTATTTACAAAATGTTTTGAATTAAAATCAATATTTTAAAACATTTCATTTAATTAAATATTCTTAAAATTTCATATATATATTAGTGCTGTCAAACGATTAATCACGATTAATCGCATCCAAAATAAAAGTTTTTGTTTACATAATATACGTATGTGTACTGTGTATATTTATTGTATATAAATATACACACATGCATGTATATATTCCAGAGAAATCTGTTATTTTTATATATTAAATGTATTTATTTATAATATAAATTAAATTAATATAAATATAATGTAAATACATGTAAATATTTTCAAAATATATACTGTATGTGTGTCTATTTATATATATATATGTATATATATATATATATATATATAATAAACATACACAGAACACACATATATTATGCAAACAAAAACTTCTATTTTGGATGCAATTAATCTAATCTAATATATATATATATATATATATATATAGATAGATAGATATAGATATGAAATATCTATATCTATCTATATATCTATATATATATATATATATATATATATATGAAATATCTAAATATATAATAGATAAATATGTAAATATTTATTTATTTTCATTTTATCCAAAGGCTTAGGCAAATACATAAAATTTATAAAATTTATACAATTTTAAAATATAACATTGATTATTTATGCCTTTAAATTTTATATATATATATATATATATATATATATATATATATATACATATATATACACACAAAAAATAAAAATAAACAAATATTTACAAAAATAACATTTGAAGAAAGTATAGACTAAAGTTTAAAAATAAATGTTTTTTTTTTTTTTTTTTTATTTAGAATATTTATTTATTTATTTATTTACATTTGGTACATTTTATGCATTTGAGAATAAGCCTTTGCATAAAAAAAGTATCAAGTGTGTCCAAACTTTTGAAGTGTACAAAAGCTGTAGGCCTACAGTGTTTAGATCACAACAGTTTCAAATTATACCCTTCATGTAGGCCTGTACAAGCTGCTTTCCACTGCTATCTTGACTCATTACCTCTGTAGATGTAATCCCATCATGCATCTGTCTGATGAACTGTGCTCTGGAGCGAAAGAATGTCTCGATAACAGACAAATCACTTTGAGTTACTGCTCCAGTCAATGAGGTGTGCTGGTATTAGGGAAGAACACACGGTCAAGAGCAGTGGGCAAAGCTCCTCTTATGCGTCTGACAACAATCTGCCGTCACAGGCTCACGGCACCTCCCGACCCACCGCATTCAGTTTGTTCAGGCTGGCTTTCCGCAGACTGTGGCAGTGGCTCATGGGAACTCCCTCGCGCATGCCAGCTTTTCCTAGGGCGCTAAAGGTCGGGTTAAGACTGAGTGGAAAATCTGTTGGAGGGGGTCTGTTGCATTTAGGATCAGTTGTTCTTCCTTGGATATTATTACAGAGCGAGTGCTCTCCTGTGTTGGGGAAGGAATCCAGGAAAACACATCGGAATGTGCCATGATAAATTTCATGTGGCACAGCGGTGCCAAAGGGCATAAACTTGAGGACAGCTATATGAGCGTCAAGTGAGGGTTTGTAAAAGTACAGCATCATATATGGTCAAACTGAAGTAAACCCATCAATGACACACGTCTTTATTTGGGGCATTTTACAATTATACAAGTTCTCTGTTACTCTAACGACACGATCCAAACGGGATAGTTTATAGTCTCTTTGACATTTTTATGCCTCATCAGGTTCTGCCAGGTATCGAATTAACCAATATTTACGTAAATGATGATCTGTAGGCCTTCGCCGAGAGCTTTTAGCAGTTTTTTCCTAGGTGGTCCTTTGGTGTCTGACAGCCTGACACCTCCACATACAGTTTTCTGTTTTTCTGGTGACATATGAGTGGTTTTGTCGTCTGATACCTGAGGATAACAATAACTGCTAGCGTAGCATTTGTGACAGGCCTGCTCTGGGAGAGAAAAAAAAAGAAAGTCTTAAAAAGAACAAACTGAGCTTTTGAATTATTTCACGCAAGTAATTTAATAGAAATACTGGAATACATTTAAATTCCAAAGTGGCAGGGAGGTAAAAACTAGAGTGAAATGTTTTTATTACTAGTTCTGAATGATTTAGCGTTTTCGGGGCTGGTGTGTAAGAAATATAGCTATGTGAAATTTTGGTCTCTAGATACTGAAGTAACTCAGTCTGTCCAGTTGTTACAGAATAAAAAAATAACTTATGGTTACTTTAATGTAATGCACACAAACAAGATAAATTAATGCACTGAAATACCATAAATCAAGTGTTAGCAAAAGTATCTATCTTCGATAGCTGTATAAGAGCGACCTCTTGTGTTTGCCTTTTGTTTTGCAAGCAACAAATGCTGGAAAACACTAAAGAAACTATTTATTATGACACCGTACGTTATATTCGTCTATATTTTATAAGTGTTTTTGTGGATTTGTGCAACGCTTCATTGTTTCATATAACTAACAAGAGAGACCGGGGCTAGCTGCCCCACGTTTTCCAGTGAATATTTGAAATATAAACACAAACCTTGGCTAGAAAAAAAGCGATTATACAATACTACTACATTTTCAGTGTTATTACACCTAAAAAAGTATACAATTTAAAATGAAATAAAATAAATTAATTGTACGTTTCACTAAATACCGTTTAGTTCCCGTCGACGTTAATAGGAACCTTCTAGAAAAGAAGACTCTTTCTATCCGGGTTTATTTATCAGTGACACCACAAACCTGCTAAACCTTACTAGCTTCATCTTTGTTGATTGTTTTCGTTAGAAATCATAAGGTAAGACTAGGTAGCCTTTTTGTTGCTTTCGTTTGTTTGTATTTCTTATAGTCTTCAGATATTAAGTTTGCTATGCGATAATGGATAGTCATTTCTGACAGGGTTTACGTGCAATGCTAATAGATAGAAAGCTATGTATTGCTATTTTGAATGAAGTGAATTACACTTATTTCTAAATTAATCAGAAATAACAACGAAAAGGAACCTTTCACATATGGTGTTATTTAATAATCTATACCAGCTGTTTTCAAATGAACAAAACCCACGGAATGCTAGTTCGTGGAAATGAGAAAAACTACATTAAAAAAAAAGAGACTAAAAAAGATTAAAATAATAGAAATAAATAAATATAATGTATATATATGGGTGAATAGATAGTACATGTACAGTGCTAAAACGAGTACTTTTTCTAAACTATAAAAAAAAAAAAAAAAGACATTTATGATATTAGTTTTTCACAGTATAAATTGGGTCTTTATACAAGAAACTATATAAATGCTTTTAAATTTGAGGATGGGAGTCCCTTGTACATCATTAAATGTATATGTGGCATCTAAAAGTTTGAAAATCTCTGATGTATACTGTTAGTTGTTTGAAATGTGTGGCTTCAGTAACCTGTTTTTATTTCAGTGAAATTATCATCTGGACTCATCTTTTTCTAAAATGGAGCCAGCATGTCGAAAAGACAAACAGAAGCAGCAAACACCGACCCGTGGAGACAGAACCAAACAGAAATCAGCCCAGCAGGAGCTAAAGCAGAGGCAAAGAGCAGAGGTCACATTGCATTTTGCATTTATTTGATCCAGAATACAGTAATATTGTGAAATATTATTACCATTTCAAATAACTGTTTTCTATTTGAATTTTCTTTCAAATGTAATTTATTCCTGTGACGCAAAGCATTATTCCAGTCTTCAGTGTCACATGATCCTTCAAAAAAATCATTTTGTAACCGTCTGTACAAAGTTGCATGATCATATGGTCAATTACTCATTTACTTGCATTTTTTTACTTAAATTTAATGTTCACTTTATTTTTTTCTTTTAAATGTTAAACAAATAAAAATTGTTTATTTCCATTTCAATTCAGATCAGTTCATCTCAGTTTGTTTGTTCTCTGTTTTTGGTGTTACAGATTTATGCCCTGAACAAAGTCATGACTGAACTTGAACAGCAGCAGTTTGAGGCCTTTTGCAAGCAGATGCAATCACAAGCCGAATGAGAAAAACTCATGTCAGGGCAAACATACACGGGTTAGGCTCGTGTCATGATGTTACTCATATTTTTGTATTATTGTACACCATTTGATAATCATCCCTTTCAGCCCTTGACATTTAAACCAAAATGTAGTCGCTGGAGACTGATGCACACGCACACAGTACTTGAATCTGAGTGTACAATCACAAAACTCAATTCACTCACTCAATAGGTCTGTTCAGTTTTATTTTCACTGTGATTGTTAATTGTGATTGTTTTATCTGACATTATTGTCCTGAACAAGTATTACATTATGTATGATTGCACAAAGCTGTTTTAGACAATTTGTGAACTGTTGACTGAAGGAAATTAAGATACAGTTGTCACTCTTTTGGTTTATGATTAATTTATTTTGTGACATGTGACATACTTTAATCATAGTTAATGTTCTTTTGACCACAAGCGGTTTTTAACAGTTTAGTTTTTGAATAAAATTTGGTTATTAAAAATCATCTCTTGAAAAAAATAATAAAATGATTTCCTTTTCTGAGCCTTATTTTCCTGCATCCCACGGTTTGTATACACTGATAGAAGGATCAAGGAATTCTGAAAAACAAAATGCATCACTGTTTCCACAAGAAATATTAAGCAGCACAACTGTTTTTAACATTGATAATAAGAAGAAATGTTTGTTGAGCAGCAAATCAGCATATTAGAATGATTTCTGAAGGATCATGTGACACTGAAGACTGGAGTAATGATGCTGAAATTCAGCTTTGATCACAAGAATAAATTACATTTTAAAATGTATTCAAATAGAAAACTATTGTAGTAATACTTAAAAATATTACACTTTTCTGCATTTTTGATTAAATAAATGCAGCCTTGGTGAGCGTAAGAGATTTCTTTCAAAAACATTAAAAAATCTCCCCAACCCTAAACTTCTGAATGGTAGTTCAAATACAGTCTTCATCTGACCTGAACTTGTTCGCTTGCAGTCAAGATGAAAAAGGCTAAGTCATAGAAGTGCAAATGTTTCAATGCAAAACTATAAATGCAATATATCGTTTGATGAAGGAAGGTCTAAAACAGATCATGTTTTGTCACTCCTTTTTATTTTTAAGTATGCATGATACAGACCTATTTGGATTGCGTAACACATTAGGAGATTATGCTACTTGAAGATCTATTGCATATAGAAACTTTATTAGAAGTGCATTGTTAATGTAAGCTAATTCAATGCATAGCTTGCAGGGGCATATAGAGGTAGTTAGTGGTTGAACAGAAATAGAAAAAAACAAAATTCTGATCTGATCAGATGCTTTTTTTAAGGCCTAGAATTACATGTACACCTTCAGCTGTATATTTAGTTACTATTACACCGAGTGCAGTATGTGCAAAACTAAAATCATGCAGCGAAAAAATACATCTGGTCTAATTGGTGTTTAAAGATCTATTGTAACGGAGCTTCCAGTCACTCTCACTCCAAACCAGCCCTGCCAGTACTTGGTGTCTTGACCGCCGTGTTCAAAAGAGATGAAGCGAAGGCCCGGACCATAATCTGTGAATGTGTGGCTCACCTATAACAGAAGTACAAGTTTGCATGAACAAAACTGAGATAGAAGTTTGCATCTCTTTTTTTTTTTTTTAGTGCTGTCAAACGATTAATTGCAATTAATCGCATCCAAAATAAAAGTTTTTGTTTACATAATATATGTGTGTACTGTGTATATTTATTATGTACATTTTAGAAAAATATGTTATGTTTGTATATTAAATATACAAATTGTATATGGTATAAATTATATGAATATAAATATAGACATGTAAACATTTTCGAAATATATACTGTATGTGCGTGTATTTATATATACATAACAAATATACACACTACACATACATGTATTATGTTATTTTGGATGCGATTAATCACGATTAATCATTTGACAGCACTAGTTTTTTTATTTCTCTATTTAGTTCTTCACCTGTAAAACATGACACACACACACAGTGTTGCAATAAAAAATTATTCGTCACCCTTGACCTGAAAGGCATTTTGCTGTCAAGTACATTTTATGAAAGCAATTCAACAAAGGCATCAGTAAACTATTAGACATTTTTTATCAATGCACACTTCTGAGAAAGTAAAGTTGATGAATAATGAAAAAAAAAAAATTAATTGACTCTAAACATTCATGTACAAAATTATTCAACCCCCAAAAGTCAAATTTGGTGCACAATCTTTTGTTCTTTGTAACCTCAAATGAACTTTGAAGCTTCTGTCACCTGTCTACTGCAGTCTTGACCCATTCTTTGCTTGAAAAAGCATCCAGATCACTGACAATCTTTGTTTTTCACATTACCACTGCTTTTTTAAATTACACCAAATATTTTTAATGAGATATAAATCCTTAGACTTAAACCACTCAAGAACAGTCTACGACCGATCCCTGAAACAAGCATAGGTAGATTTGGATGTATACTTTGGATTGCTGTCCTTCAGGAAAGTCAAATCAAGCTTCAGTCTCTGCACTGAAGGCATCACAATTCTTGCCAAAATGGCCTGATACTTCAAAGAATTCATGATGTTCTTAATACAGATTTCCATGTCCTCCAACGACAAAGCACCCCATAAAAAGACTGGTCCACCTCCATGTTTGACCATGGAGATTGTGTTCTTCTGCTTGTAAGTTTTGCCTTTTTTATACCATACATACTGCTAATCCACAGGTCCAAAAAGTTCCAGTTTGGACACATCATTCCATAAAACATTCTTCCAGAACTCCACAGGTGTATGCAACATTAATTTTTGCATGTTCAAATCTGCCTTTTATGTTCTTCTTGATCAAGAGTGACAACATGGATATGGCCAGAACATAAAGGCCATACTTGTCTAGTGTTCTTCTTATACTCTGCATTGAAATGTTTTTCCTCCTTACATCGGGTCTTTCTTCAACAACCTCAAAGGTGTTCTGGTAACACGTTTTAATCTTAGGAATAAGGATGCCAGCTGTGTCCCTAGGAATTTTACCCCCGGTTTTACAGACGAGGCTTAAGCTAGTCCCAGACTAAAATGCATGTTTAAGCTGTCTCAACTGAAAATATCTTGCTCTGACATATCTTAAAATATGTCAGTGTCATTGTTCTGTGTCAAGATGCACACCTTAATGTTTTCTTCTAAAGCATTTTTGTAAAAGTTGCTTAAATATCTTAATTTAACTAAGGCCTAGTCCTGGCTTAAGCTAAGCCCCATTTGTGAAACCAGGCCATAGTGTCTTGGAAATTTTCATATAGCCATAGACTTTCTGATGTAATAAAAAAAATTTCTTTCTACAATTTTTGTGAGCACTCTGTTGACTACTCAAAATTTAGCACATGCAAGCTCAAACTAATTCTGTTTCTAAAGTCTTCATTGTGTTTTAAGACAATTTTGTTTTCTACCATACAAATAAGTGACTTAAAAATAGCAATGTTGAATAAGGGTTGAATAATTATGACATAGCTGTTTTATTAAAAAATCCTAAACTTTTGATAAAATTCAGGACCTTCAGAAAAACTTGTATTTGTAAAAGTATTACAGTCTAAATAATTTTGATTGCAATTGTGTGTGGATAGATTTTTCAGTAGAGTTTTGATCATTTAGAGACCTTGCAAATGTGATACAGTAGGCTGTGTATGGTTAAAGGTTAAGTGGGTGTGTTATGCAAAACTGGATTCTGCACTCATGCCTTTTTCCAAGAGCAGTCGTCACAGTCGGGGTCAAGGGTCACGTCATCTGGCTTAAATTCTTCCATGACCTCTTGGTTTTCATCAAGCAGAGACACAGTGAGATTATAAACACATCCACAGTCTGTTCGGCCACAGTACCTACATTCAAAAGAAAGGACTGAATGAATATGACAAAACAAAACTTGTGACATTAAGTCCATATCATCGAGGCTTACCAGTCCTCCACATTGACTGTTGGCTGTGCAATATCTAGATTTTCAGGGTCGTAACCCTCTGCCAGCAGGTCAATCACTTGTCTTTTTATACACTGCCTGGAACAGAGCAGAAACAGACACTAAAACACACAGATACTGTATACAAATGATGAATGAAGACATGTTGAAACACAAGCAGGGAGTGTGAAAGACAGAGACAAGGATCCTTTTTCACAAAGTTCTCTCGAAGAAAAAAACAACTTTATTTTCCCCACACTTGTCTGTTCGGCTACTATTCATTTACTTACTCAAAAGAGGTGCAGAAGAATTTAGTAATTGATTCTTCATTGAAAGTGTGCCCACAGTCCCCCGGAATGTCATCTGTCCGCCATTGATCACCTCCATTCTCTATCAGCTCCCAATGTTCCAGATCCTCTGGTGAAGATACAAGTTTTTCAGATATTAAGGTGGCTGAAGTGCATTTTACTGCTCTGATCATTTTATTTAACAAAAGGACAGCTGATGTGATGGCAAATTAGTTCATCTTTAACTATTACTTCATCTAAACAGCATTTTTGTGTTATGCATACAGCTGACCTAACTACATATTAATTAACTTGGATTTATTTTACTTTCGAAAATGCATTTAGCAGTTGATTATACAGTATATGATTTAATCTGTATACAGTGCCACATTTATTAGAAAATTAGGTTAGGAATTAGAGAGGTAGATTAGTTCTTTTCCCTAAATCTAAAACCTAAAATCATGATGCTGAAAAAAAAGTACACTGCTGTTCAAAAGTTTATGGTTGGTTAGATTTTTAAATGTTTGTCTTTTATGTTCACCAAGGCTGTATTTATTTGATAAAAAATAACGAAAAATAAAAACTGTGAAATTTTAATACAATTCAAAATAATTTTCAGCATCATTACTCAAGGTTTCAGTGTCACATGTGACCTGATCCTTCAGAAAACTTTCTAAATTTGTTATAAATAAACACCATTAACATTATAAATAACTTTAATTTCACTTTTGGTTACTTTTATGCATCTTTGCTTACCAAAAATACATTTCTTTTTTATAAAACACATGTGACCTTTTGAATGGTAGTGTAAATGTCGACTTACCATCTCCATTAGGATTTTTTATGAGGTTTCCAGGCATTTTGTTGAATCTGAGAGATGTCTTCTTTTCCTGTGACAATTCAGAGAAAAATAGGCCAGATAAAATAGTGTAAACAGTGACACTTTCAACTAATAACTTAACAAGCTGTTCGTTGCCATGACTTTGTACCAGCAGTCTGAGATCGATTCCTTTTCCTGGATCCTGCAGCAGAACTCGAGTGTTTACTCCTTTCAGGATGTTCATCACCAGGGAACCATTGTGAAAGTATGCATAAATTAAAGCCCATTATCAATTATCTAAAGCTGACATAGTTCCCCAGAAGTATTAACATGAATTATAAGTACATAAATGCTCTCAAGTGGTTTATTTCATTCTGGACTGACTTGCCCTGTAGCTCTAGCTTAGCCTTTTGCAGTGAGCTGACTCATGTTTCTTGCCGTACAGCTGTTCAGCATAAGTATGAGCTCTTTGCACACAGATAAAGTAAACGCATCATAGAATACACATAAAAAAGCAGCAAATTATATAAATTGTCTAGTACTTACAGTGAGAGGAGTAGCTCTGAGTCTGTCTCTGAGTCAGTCAAGAGTGTGTTTGGTGGTGGGAGGGAGCTTCCTGTAATCTGATCTCTGCAGACTTTCTTTGGTTGGCAGAAAGAGGCACACATGAGTCTTCCTGCATCAGCAGCTGTATTCACTGCTGACGGTTCTGCACAGCACAGCACATGTCACATTAGAACTAATGTCACTCACTTTAAAGAGAAAAACTGCAGCTGACATACAGAAAACAGACATTTTATTCTACAACAGCCAACAATATAATTCTTTATGTGTGGACAGAATTGTAAATATCTAATTAAAAACTTTTTTCTATCTACTATTTGTTTGTTTCTAACTTAATTTTTCAGGATGCTAAAATACGAAGTGTGTGTATGTGTATATATATATATATATATATATATATATATATATATATATATATATACACATATATACAGGGCCGCATTAACACTATAAGGGGCCCCTGGGCTTTACCTCTTGTGGGGCCCTTCATCAATGACAACTACAGTCTACATTCACTCAATCTAATCATCAGCCTTTAGTGCTAGCGCCCTGCTGACGGCCCCAACTTTTTTACGCCTCTAGGGCCAGGCTTCAATCGGGCCAATTTTCACGTAGTTCAGACGCGGGCTGGGCCTCGGGCCTGTTTTAGGCTTCTCCTTATTTTTGTATTTTAGACATCCATCAATTAGTGATGAAAAAAATTGCCGCGCTGGTGGAAACAACATGAGACCGTGCCACTGTGAAGAGCGGCTCGACGGTGTTTAGAGTCCCGCAGCAGCGAGCGCGCCGTCAGCGCAGCTGAAGAGTTCTGCGTTAAAATACACACAATAGGCTGAAGCTATATATATACATACTCTGTATATATACAGAGTTGGGTAGATTACTTACAAATTGTAATCCGTTTCTGATTCCAGATTACATGACAAAAATTGTAGTCCGTAACGTAATCCGTTACATTACACATTTTAGGTAATACAATCAGATTACTTTTAGATTACTTTTGATTTAACTCATTTATAACATTGATTTAAATAGCATTATCTTGTACCATAATGATATAAAAAATGCAAAGAGTAAGAAAACTTGCTCCATTCATTGTAATTAACAACATGAAGTGCATTAAACATTATTACATCAAGGTTTCCCAAACTAGGGTTCGTAAAGGAACTGCAAGGAGGTTGAGAGTTTAATGAAAAGCTGACAATTAATTAAATCATAAATAAATCATTTTAAAACAAACTCCCTTTCGAGGAAAGTCTCTTTACTCGGCGGACATATTTGCAACGTCCCGGGCAGCTCGTACAAGACCAATCTTAATGAATGAGGGAATCCTGAAATCTCAAAAACTGCTTGCTGAACTCACAATTAAATTACATATGTCAAATCAGCAACAAAAATCTAAAATGAATTGCCCCATGAATGATGTTTTTTATGCTCAAATAGTGTTAAAAATCTTATTTTCCAGGCTAGACTAGCCTATGCGCATGCGGAGTAATAACGTGTTTATGACAGCGCATGTGCATTGGCTGGTCTAGTCAGGTTTCTTTTAGAAGATGGGACTATTCATCCATATTGCGCGTTGCAGTTTCTCCCATTCATAAGGATAGGAGTGAACCGTCTTTGTATTTCTATAGTCTTTGTTTTAAATAAAACACTTACTAAAAAAGATGAAATATTTTTATTTACCTGCATGCCATGTGATCATTACTCAACATCAAAGAAACCGTGGACATGCAAATGGGATACTTAATTATTGAAATATTTATTTTAATATCTAAGGGGACTTAAAGCAAATATATTTGGTGAATAAGGTTTAGATGACAAAAAGTTTTGAAATGCCTGCATGTCATGAATCCTGGGCCTGCTCTTCTGTACGACTGCCACAAGAGGTCGCTCTGCCATCATATTGACTTTCACACCACACATCACAATGGACTGCGTTTCCCATCAGCCATCTCACCAATCACACGCTCACCTGATCACAAGCACACAGCTGTAACCAATCACACACTCTATTTAAGCCATGGACTTTCTCTCCCTTGTTGCCGAGTATTGTATGTGATTATCGCTCCCCTAGCCGTAGCAACTCTACAGAGCCCTTGTTACTGTTAGTATCCTAGTCTTGCATTGCCCGTTTTCCTGTGTTCGTTTTCTAGCCCGTGTTTCCTGAATTAACCCTTTCTGTGCCATTCCGTGTTTCTATTCAGTTCCTGTATTGTCCTGCGTTTTTCACTCCCCTAGTGTTAGCTGCTTTACGGAACGTTTGTTATTTTCTAGTCTGTGTTTCCCTGTATTTACCCCTGTCTCACTGTTCGGACTCTGTTTATTCCCTTGCCTGGATTATAGCCTGTGCCCTGTGTACCTGGATTATCTCTCTGCCTTGACCCTTGGATACTGTTCGCCTATCGTCGACCTTCACTTGCCCTAGGATTACTCTTTGTCTTGTCCCTGCCATACCTGTTTGCCATTGCTCGACCCTGCCTGTATTTATGACCATGCCTGTAAATAAAAGCTTAGGGGGGGGGGGGACAAAATCTGACACAATCCAGGAAAGATGCATACGCAAATGAAGGGCTGAGACTGCAGAATGTCCCCAATGCAGAAAAAACTCACATATCCATACACACAGGCACACATACACACACTCCCATAGACATACATTATAACATAAATAATGTTTCTGCTGGGAAATTAATATCATTTTGACCAAACACAGTTAAATTTGAATGATGAGGTGAAGACCAATCATTTGATATCATTTTTATATTTTTAAATTTATCTTTTATATTTATTACATATTTATGAAAATTTATGGATATGCATGTGTTTGGATTAAAATACAGTATAATTTTTTTTTTTTTTTTTTTTTTACAAAATATTGTTTTTACAATGCTTTTATATATATCTGAAAGCCTCGAGATACATCTGAAAGCTAAATGAAGCCTCAAAGTGGTGTAGTTTTCAAGATTTCACTTTCTGAGCTCAGTTGAGAATCTCCATAGGGTTCAATAGGCCCATCTGGTGGCTGAAACTATAAATGCAGTTTTTGTCATTTTTCCCACCCAGATGGCCTCAGAGACACTCAGTGACCTAGTTCCTGATGGATAATGATGTTTAAAGTAGAAATTGTCTTTGTTTGTTTGTTTTTTTTGGTGAAAACATGTATGCAAATATGCTAATTTTCATGAAAAAATCTGGAATTTATGGAAAATAAAATAAAAATCTCCGCAAATTATAACAAAACCTACATAAATAATTTGAAAAAAATATAATAAAAAAATAAAAAAATAAATAAAATAAAAAAATAAAAAATTTGGACTGAAAAAAAAAGTGTAACGTTGAGGGTATTCGGGTCGATTTGACCCGCAAGGGACACTTTGGTTATAGGTTCGGGAGGGACGGATGAGGGTTTAAGAAATATATGCTAGAACTTTTCAGTTTCTAAGCTATTTTACTGAGAAATAACAGAACAGTGTTGACTGTTGACAATACATTTCCGCGCTGAAAGATTCTGTGCACGCGCCAGTCAGTATCTGGTGTGACCACCATTTGCCTCACGCAGTGCAACACATCTCCTTCGCATAGAGTTGATCAGGTTGTTGATTGTGGCCTGTGAATGTTGGTCCACTGCTCTTCAATGGCTGTGCGAAGTTGCTGGATATTGGCAGGAACTGGAACACGCTGTCGTATACGCCGATCCAGAGCATCCCAAACATGCTCAATGGGTGACATGTTCGGTGAGTATGCTGGCCATGCAAGAACTGGGATGTTTTCAGCTTCCGGGAATTGTGTACAGATCCTTGCTACATGGGGCCGTACATTATCATGCTGCAACATGAGGTGATGGTCGTGGATGAATGGCACAACAATGGGCCTCAGGATCTCATCACAGTATGTAGTGTTGCCACCTTTAGCAAGGCAAAATAAGGGACACCCATTCACGAACCCCTGATTGTTTCTGTCCAGTCTGCTCTTTATCTCGTTTAACCACAGCTGTCGTCGTTTATTTTATTTATTTATTTATTTTTTTTATTTTTTTGTCTGGCAGTGGCAGCAGCGTTAAAATTTAAATTTCAATATTTCAAAATTCTGACTTTATTCTCGCAATTCCGAGATTATCTCACAAGTCTGATAAGAAAAATCAACTCGTCATTCTCTCTTTTGAGTTTATCCCACATATCTGGCTTTTTTCGCCTCAGAATGGACGGGGTCCGTGTACCTTCGGATAATTCGTTTTTTGATTTAATATTGAAATCTGAAAAATGAAAAAAAACGCCACCTTTTTCGTTTTTCATTTGTTCAAACAAAACGAAAAATCAAGAATTCGGCTTCATTTTTCGTTTTTACTTTCAGGGACAGAAAAGGGATAAACTACTTGAATATTCGATCTCTACAAGTGGGCGGAGTGAAACGCCCCTCTCCGCTGATTGGTCTACCAAACATTACAACATAATAATAGTCATAAAAACATAATAAAAGTCCTCCGCTACTATGTATTCTTAAAGTGTTTATTTCTACTACATTTGATCTCTTTCTCTTCAACAAACAGCCAGATTAAGGAATGGCTTGACACAAACAATACCGAGGCAGAGCCTAGACAGAGATTTCTTTTGTGTAGGCTTAAATTCTGCAACCTACCCTGAAATCTCATAAATATTAATTTAATTCGTACCTGCACACACAACTACCTACTAGCCTACATCTTTGGCACGCCTGATTTATTATAGCTAACCACCCTGCTGAAAAAACAATAGAACCCTGCCCAAAACACAATAGAAAATGTAATGGATTTAATGGTTATGATGGGAATTGTATTGGTGTTAATGGAAACTATAGTGGTGTCTACTGGTATGTGATAGATTCTATTGGTGGGATGTTAAATCCTATTGAAAATGCCCAAAACACACTACAAAAAGGAATTTTGTAATGGTTTTACTGGAAAAAGCTAATGGTTCATAATGGTATTTTAATGTAAACCACTGGAATTTCTGTGATGGTTTCTAATGGGCTTCTATTGTTTTTTTTTTTTTAGTAGGGCACCTATTAAAATCTGTGTGGCAAAACTGCGCAACGTATGGGAAGCCAAACAACCCAAAAGTGGGAGAAACAGTGCGATATTAAAGAGTTTGCGCCGCTGTCCTGTCATAGGCTCAATGGACCGAGCGGCACGACCGACTCTACAGCGCAGGGAGGACGTGTTTGCTAGCGCCACCGAACTGACAGCGCAGCGAACATAAGAAGTTCGTATTTTTCCCTGCACGTTAACATAATGAAGATCAGTATTAAGTTAATAACCCTAAAATAAAAGCAGTGCAAAATTCAAAATACATCATATTGAATTTACATACAATTTACAATTTTGAAAAGAGTTTGTTTTTAAATCAATTAATTAAATTGTATTTATTTATTTATTTAATATGTAGCGTAGAGAAAAGCCTGACAAACGTAGCCATTATATAAAATTGCACTGTTAAAGTTAAAGAACATTACCTTGATGTTCCCTGGTCTTTAGAGACCAAAAAAATAAAATAAAATAAAAAATTCCTGGACCACAAAAAGCAAGGGTATGTTTGCAGCAATAGCCAACATTGTATGGGTCAAAATTGTCAATTTTTCTTTTATTCCAAAAATCATTAGGATATTACTGTAAGTAAAGATCATCCATGAAGATATTTTGTAAATCCCCAAATAAATCAAAACTTAATTTTTGATTAGTAATATATGCTAAGAACTTCATTTGGACAAAAGCGATTTTCTCAATATTTAGATTTTTTTTTTTTTTTTTTTTGCACCATCAGATTCCAGATTTTCAAATTCAATTTTTTGGTTGTTTGGCTTCCCATACAACGCACTGCAGCGCGGAGATTGTATTAGCGCAGACCACTATAAATGTATTTATTCGTGTTAAAACCATGGCTAATTTTAGTAAGGGAACATGGAAACTCAGAGAGAATATTAGATGCGTTGATGGTGGTGAAATTATTACCGACATTAAAACACGTTATTAACATCAACAGCCGGAGTGCTGATGTCTTTTCAGGGCATAGCTGTCCGTCAATTATGATAATTTGCATTTAGCCGCAAACATGAGGTGTGAGCACCGAGTTCACCTTCAAATCATGACGTCAAATTCACATTTCACTAAAACAGCACCATGGAGGAACAAATAGTCCCATGCCAGTGGGATAACAATATGATTTGCTATAAAGTGCTCTGTGAATAAAACTCAAAATAGAAAAATAGCTAATAGATGTGATGTGAAGGTAAATTACACAAAGTCATATCTTGTCATATCTGTCATATTATTTAGGTTCCTCCATTGTCCAAAACGTAGCGTATTGTCTAAAACAAAAGTTATGACTCTGTGTACGTTCACATACATTGATACTGGTCTGCGCTTCACTACAATACATTTTCCCCGCGCTGCAGTGCGTCGCGCGGCTTTGCCACACAAATTTTGATAGGTGGCTATATAATAAAACAGGCGGTGTGCCAGAGGACTGAAAGGTTCTGCCTCGATGCGGTTTGTGTCAAGCCATTGGTTAATCTGGCTGTTTGATGAAGAGAAAGAGACCAAATGTAGCAGAAATAAACATGTTAAGAATCTGTAGAAGCAGAGGACTATTATTATTATTTTTAAGGACTATTATTATGTTGTAATGTTTGGTTGACCAATCAGCGGAGAGGGGCGTTTCACTCCGCCCACTTGTAGAGATCGAATATTCAAGTAGTTTATCCCTTTTCTGTCCCTGAACGTAAAAACGAAAACTGAAGCCGAATTCTTGATTTTTCGTTTTGTTTGAACAAATGAAAAACGAAAAATGTGGCGTTTTTTTCATTTTTCAGATTTCAATATTAAATAAAAAAACGAATTATCCGAAGGTACACGGACCCCGTACACGGACCACAAACTCGTTATTGTTAAGTTAAATCGAGTTATAAAGTCTGAAATACGAAATATAAAGTTGCATTTACGAGAAAAAAAGTCTCAAAAAAGAATTCGATAAAATAGGTAAGGTGATGTAAATTGGTATAGGTTTAAATAGTATTTCATGCTGTAGGACAAATATAATATATTACCTATGAACTGTATATGTGAATATTATGTTGACCAATTGTTTAAATCAAATTTATGCTTTAAAAGTAGAATAATCATAGCAGGTTTCATTCATTAGTCTGTCCGTTTAAAGTCTGCGTTTAGCTTCAAATGGCGTTTTTGACGACAGTATTCTATAAAAAAATTATTTGCATTCCGATTCTGACATCTATAGGCACAACAGTACATTTTATCTCTTATTCTGTGGATTTTTCCCATTTCACTCCACTTTGTGTTTCTGCCACCACAATGCGCGCGCAGCTGCGAGTGACGTAACTGTGACGTCTACATGAAATTGGTCTATAGAGTGATGGAACTATGATGTCACTTTGTAGGCGAAAACCCGGAAGCGAGTTAGCATTTTAGCACTTTCGGTTCCATGTCCCAGAGTCAATGGGTTTTTTTCATACTTCTTATGAGATTGATTTCATTATAATTACTATTAGTATTATAAACAGTGCAAAATACTTATTTGTTCAAATAAGCCTTTGGCCTTTGTAAAATACGCGTCCCGTATTGATTTGAAATGGGACGCATCATTTTACCTTTAAATACGGGACGATTCCGTATTTTAAGGGATGGGTGGCAACCCTAGGTATCTCTGTGCATTCAAAATGCCATCAATAAAATGCACCTGTGTTCGTTGTCCATAACATACGCCTGCCCATACCATAACCCCACCGCCACCATGGGCCACTCGATCCACAACGTTGACATCAGCAAACCGCTCACCCACACGATGCCATACACGCTGTCTGCCATCTGCCCTGTACAGTGAAAACCGGGATTCATCTGTGAAGAGAACACCTCTCCAAAGTGCCAGACGCCATCGAATGTGAGCATTTGCCCACTCAAGTCAGTTACGACGACGAACTGCAGTCAGGTCGAGACCCAATGAGGACGACGAGTATGCAGATGAGCTTCCCTGAGACAGTTTCTGACAGTTTGTGCAGAAATTCTTTGGTTATGCAAACCGATTGTTGCAGCAGCTGTCCGGGTGGCTGGTCTCAGACGATCTTGGAGGTGAAGATGCTGGATGTGGAGGTCCTGGGATGGTGTGGTTACACGTGGTCTGTGGTTGTGAGGCCGGTTGGATGTACTGCCAAATTCTCTGAAATGCCTTTGGAGACGGCTTACGGTAGAGAAATGAACATTCAACTCACGGGCAACAGCTCTGGTGGACATTCCTGCAGTCAGCATGCCAATTGCACGCTCCCTCAAAACTTGCGACATCTGTGGCATTGTGCTGTGTCCAGGGGTGGACTTAGTGATTTGGGGGCCCTAAGCAAATTTCAGGTACGGGGCCCCAACAAAATTACTATAATGCTCTTTTAATGCGTAACCCTTATTTTGCTCGCTAGCTCTCTCTCATTATTGCTATAGCTATTATTTATTGTAACTATTACCCCCTCACAACTTAAGTAGCCTAAATAATTAGTCAACCTGACGCTGTTCTAAAGCCATATTAAGCTACCTTAATTTTTTCAGATAACAAAAGACATATTAAAAAAATTAATTAATTAATTAATTAATAAAAAATGCTTGCACTTTGAAATGTAATCTTCTTCAATCTTTTTCCAAAAAGGACTAAAATGTCATAAAAATGATCCCATGCAACTCGTTCCATATTCCAAGTGTTCTTAAGGTATATGATAGGGTTTACTGAGAAACAAATCGAAAATGCGGAAATTAAGCGGAAATCTCAAGTCATTGCATTTGTGCATTTATACAAGTTTTTAGTTTATAGTTCATTTGCATTTACTGTTCGCGCTGGCGCGCCTAGGAAAAGCACACGAGAGAGTCATTTTGAAACATCAAGACAAATAAAATTATGACTTGAAACACAATTTCTTTACAGAGGTGAATATAACTGTTCTGAGACAGTCATAACAGCGTAGAATGTGCGCAAAGAGCGATCCATCTATAATCACAATGAGTCTCTTATTTACATCTTATCTACACGTTGTTATAATGAGAGGATTCACAGCTTGCAGAACTCTGCACCTGACAAAAACTCGCCGTTTTGAGTGGTGAGTGAACATTTGATGCTCTCCATAACACAAATACATACTGGTGCATTTGCCAAATATGTTTTGTGAATATCAGACGGGGCCCCCTGATTCCCCGGGGCCCTAAGCGCTTACCTCACCTATTGGTTAAGTCCACCCCTGGCTGTGTGATAAAACTGCACATTTTAGAGTGGCCTTTTATTGTGGCCAGCCTAAGGCACACCTGTGCAATAATCATGCTTTCTAATCAGCATCTTGATATGCCACACCTTTGAGGAGGATGGAGTATCTCGGCAAAGGACAAGTGCTCACTAACACAGATTTAGACAGATTTGTGAACAATATTTGAGAGAAATAGGCCTTTTGTGTACATAGAAAAAGTCTTAGATCTTTGAGTTCAGCTCATGAAAAATGGGGGCAAAAACAAAAGTGTTGCGTTTATAATTTTGTTCAGTGTATATATACACACACACACACACATATAAATATATACAGGTGCATCTCAATAAATTAGAATGTCGTGGAAAAGTTCATTTATTTCAGTAATTCAACTCAAATTGTGAAACTCGTGTATTAAATAAATTCAGTGCACACAGACTGAAGTATTTTAAGTCTTTGGTTCTTTTAATTGTGATAATTTTGGCTCACATTTAACAAAAACCCACCAATTCACTATCTCAGCAAATTAGAATATGGTGACATGCCAATCAGCTAATCAACTCAAAACACCTGCAAAGGTTTCCTGAGCCTTCAAAATGGTCTCAGTTTGGTTCACTAGGCTACACAATCATGGGGAAGACTGCTGATCTGACAGATGTCCAGAAGACAATCATTGACACCCTTCACAAACATTCATTGCCAAAGAAGCTGGCTGTTCACAGAGTGCTGTATCCAAGCATGTTAACAGAAAGTTGAGTGGAAGGAAAAAGTGTGGAAGAAAAAGATGCACAACCAACCGAGAGAACCGCAGCCTTGTGAGGATTGTCAAGCAAAATCGATTCAAGAATTTGGGTGAACTTCACAAGGAATGGACTGAGGCTGGGGTCAAGGCATCAAGAGCCACCACACACAGACGTGTCAAGGAATTTGGCTACAGTTGTCGTATTCCTCTTGTTAAGCCACTCATGAACCACAGACAACGTCAGAGGCGTCTTACCTGGGCTAAGGAGAAGAAGAACTGGACTGTTGCCCAGTGGTCCAAAGTCCTCTTTTCAGATGAGAGTCTGGAGGAAGGGTGGAGAAGCTCATAGCCAAAGTTACTTGAAGTCCAGTGTTAAGTTTCCACAGTCTGTGATGATTTGGGGTGCAATGTCATCTGCTGGTGTTGGTCCATTGTGTTTTTTGAAAACCAAAGTCACTGCACCAGTTTACCAAGAAATTTTGGAGCACTTCATGCTTCCTTCTGCTGACCAGCTTTTTAAAGATGCTGATTTCATTTTCAAGTAGGATTTGGCACCTGCCCACACTGCCAAAAGCACCAAAATTTGGTTAAATAACCATGGTGTTGGTGTGAGCCAAAATCATCACAATTAAAAGAACCAAAGACTTAAACTACTTCAGTCTGTGTGCACTGAATTTATTTAATACACGAGTTTCACAATTTGAGTTGAATTACTGAAATAAATGAACTTTTCCACGACATTCTAATTTATTGAGATGCACCTGTATATATATATATATATATAATTGTGCATGAATTGTACATGAATTTACACACCTCTCACAAACCCTCTCCTCGTTTCCTGCATTGTTGGACATTTATTCAACATGACAATGACTATTTACATTCTCCCAAGGTGAAAAACCTTCTGTGGGTTCAACAGTATAGATGTGGCAATTTTTTCATGAACTTGCATACTCAATGCCCAGAAGGGTCAGGTAGGGTATAGGCGATTTCGGAGAGGCTAGCAATAGCAAGCTAGCTTAGAAAGCATAAGATCCCACCCTCCCTGCAAATCACCCTCCAAAGCCACGCCTCCTCCAAAACACATGAATGTGCACAGGTAGACCAGAGGCTAACCAATGACACGATGAGAGACAGCGTTAGTGGAGAGTATGCAAAACTGTCAGATTACCTCATGTCTCATTCACCAGTGAGAAAACATTACAATATAACGCCTTTCATTCTCACTCAGTCTGCTATAGTGTAATGGAGCACGCTGATGACGTATCTTGTCTGCATAAACAGGGTGCGCAGAGGTATGCAAATACATACGTTAACAGGCAGGTAGGACAGCCTATCGTAGTTCTCGGACCGGCGGATATGACTGGACGAACATTTTATGGTCGTACACCTTCCACAGACCATATAAATACATATAAATACATTTAGACCACTTAACTTAGTGATTACTATCAGGATGTGAAGAGACTTTCAATCAGCATAGCAAAAATGTTTTTGAACCAAATCACCATTGGCTTGGATGGGGTGCGCGTATTTATTATTATTTATCACTTTCATAAGTGATTTGATTTGCATGCAATTGTGGTATGTGCACCTACTTGCAAACATTTTCTTTCCATTTTTGTTTTACTTTTAGTAATTTAAGAGATTTAATAATATATTTAAAAAAAAGATTTATATACTCTATCAAGTGATTTTTGATCTTATCTTTGTTTTGATTGAAAAGTGTATTTGTGGTTTATTTATTTAAAATAAATATCACGTGATTAGATTTTTTAAAAATCTCATTCCATTCGAAGTGTATAATACACATTTTACATGTGTATTATATTTCTGGCCTGTAAACTGACCAATAGATGGGTAATCCATATGAATGCAATGAGGACTTTTATTTTGGCAGATGAGCAGATCTGTCTGTCTGGGTTTCACCCATCACATCTTCATCACATTCGGACATATATCATCACTGTTTTCCATCTCTCCTGCCACTGTCATCGCCTGTTTTTCGATCCAGGATAATTATCTGCCTTTTTACCGTCGCGTGGTCCACTATCTGTGTTTCAGCAGCAGGTAAACGAGAATAAAACACTATAGACACAAACATCAGTCACAACAATGTTAGCGTGACGGCTAGCCAATTAGCAAGTTCCTGCAGGGGAGGAAAAAAAGTGGATAAAGTTTTGTTTAAAGACATTACAGTTCGATCTAGTTGAGGATTTAGTTGTGTAGTCGTGAATATTGATCATAATTGATGTGTTATGAATTATACAGTGTTATTAAACATAATAGATCAGGTCTGTAGTTGCTAGCAGGCTAACAGAGCTCGAAGACTGCCTATCAAAAAGATTAAAAAGCATAGTTTCTTTAATAAAATGATCCGGAAACATAATAAATATTTTAATGAAGTTAAATCACACATGTGAAGATGAATATATAAAGTAGTCAGAAGAGTTATGTGTGGTTTTGCAGTTTGTTTAGGTGTGGAGATACCTGACGTGACTTATACTTATATAATCTCATAAATCCCTTTTTAAAACTTTAATTTGTCTGACAAGGTTCTTCTGTGTAATGATTGATTGAACTTAACAGCTGGTCTAATGTTTTTGAATAATTGTTTGGTTTAGTCAGATGGAATCATAATGTACAATATGCATCAAAACAGGAAAGTAAATCGATTTAATTGTAGTTTGTATGTTATTGTAACGTTATTTTTTTATGTTGTATCTGTCATTATGTGAAGCGAATGTGGTATGTTATGTGATCGTAAACTAAAACAGATTTCTTTTTTCTTTTTTTACATGATAGAAATGGACAACAGCTCGACGACTTGTCCATTTGACACACAGGTAAAACGATTTTGATTTTGTCATTTTTGTACCCAGTTATGACAGTTTTTATTGTTATTTTAGATTATGTTGTGTCTTTTCAGCGTTTCTGCATGAATATATTTTCCGATTAGTTAATTCTCAATGCACGTAACGTTACAGCTTGTTAAACACTGTACGCAATGTATGATCATCAAATCAAAAATATAAAAATGCTTATCTTATTTCAGTTTTTTTTTACTTATTTTAAGAGGACAAACTAGTAAATAAAGAAGTAAATTCATCAAAGGAAGGGATAGTGTCATTGTTTTTTAGGCGATCCCATTAGCAATGGCTGGCTAACTCATAAATTAATTTAGCTCGATTGAATTAAAGAAGATCGGAGTCTTTTTTTAATGCTTTTCCTCATCGTTTCACAATTTTCATGAGGGCTTTATTTTGTTAAACTCGTTTTCGTTCTCTTTTGGGCTGTAAGTGTTGAGTCAATGTGCATCGAGTTGCTAAAACAAGCCTTTTAACATTCGGTCACGTTTTTTAAAACGTGTTTACATCAAACATGTAGTTTTGTCGACGCAAACGGCGTTTTAGTATATCAAGCGATCGTGTAATTAAATGACGGCGATGTGTCATTTTGCTCGTTGGTGTCAATATGTCGAATATTTGCACAGTTGACAGAGCCAGTGCGCGACAGCGCATGCGCGGAGATTGCTTTACTTCTTCAGTGTTGCCAAGTCCGCGGTTTTCCAGGGGGCTACTTCGTTCTATTTTAACACTGTTATCACCGGTTGTTTTTCTTATCCGCGGGTTTAAGCGACCCCAATAACGTGATATTTATCCCCTAAAATGCCAAAAAACAAAACAAAACACGTATTACTCCACCGGAACGCGATTTTTACCGGGGGATTCGGGCTAGTGTTGAGTAGCAATTGGGCGGATTTTGTTGTGAAAACCTGGCAACCCTGGTCTCAATTCTCCGGTTGGCAAAGTAAAGCAGAGGCTAGAGATGTATAAGTGCACATTTTAAAATATGTACATATATAAAATATATATTTTCACCCACACATACACAAGTGGAAAAATATAAACAAATCGAGCAAACGAATGGAAAAACTATGGAGAAATATAAAACTTGATTTAAAGAATAATTTTGTATGTAGAATAGGCTATAATTCTTCTGGCATTATTTGTTTGTTTCGATTCAATCATGGGTAATATAGTTTTGCACCAGCTGTTCTGCTATTAAACATGATTCTTTAACAATTAAGTCGAAATAATGCAGCCTAATGGCTTCAATATAACCACATATCATTGATTAACAGTCTTGTAATACAGTATGCCTGTCTTTAAAGGTTTATAAATTATTGTACAGATAGAATAAGTAAACTGTTCTATGTTGATTCTCCTATAAACATTTAAACTCTGTAACGCTCTCAAACCATTACTGTGTTTGTTTGAGCATTGTGACCAACCCAGAACAACAATAGTTACTCAACTAATGGCATGTGCTGGGGGTGGGACTACCTGTTTGAAAGCAGTCACAGTTTGTTTGTTTTTTTTATTACATTTGGTGACACAAGTGGTGCAGAAATTATACACTTTAACTAATGTAATCCTGATTCATTTTGTTCCATGGTTTACACTTTCATACTTTGCCCTTGGTTTAAAATGACATGAAGTTCAATAATAATTTAATGAGGCATACATTGCTTCATTTCTGATTCGTTTAACAACATATGGCACTGCAGTTTGGCCATAATTAAATGTTAAAAGTGGCTTTAATCATTTTCACAAGAATGAAATGCTGATTTAACCCTTTAAACTCATTGCACTAAATAGATAAAAATAGTCACTTTAAAAGATTTATGTCATTATTGACTCTGTTTTTATTGCAGGGCTACAGTTCAACATTTAAGCGGAAACGGACAGTGGAAGATTTCAACAAGTTCTGCACTTTTGTGCTCGCATATGCCGGTTATATTCCTTATCCACAGGAGGTGAGTATGATCATGTCTCAGTTATGTAACTGAGAGGTGTTTGTGGTAAAAATGCTACTCACTGTGCTTGTACGTTTGATAGAAAGTGCTGTCAGTGTTGCAGGGTGAAGTGGCCTTGCTTTCCTCAAGATCGCTCAATGATCTGACACTTCGATCTCCAGAGGTTCCTGTCCTTTGCAGTGGTGTTGCGCTGGGTGTTCATGGTTTTTTGGTGGCACGCCTCTTATGAGCTGCTTTGCTGTTGATGCTCTTGTTTGATCCACAGAAATGGTGGTGGCTCTTTATGTCACGGCCGCTGAGAGACATCCCCCCCCTCCAAAAAAACCTCAGCCCTCCCTCCCAGGGTAAGAGGGCCACTCCAGTCTCCTCCATTCTCATCCCAGACCTTGTCTCTAAGTGCCATTCTTCACAACAGCGCTGTGTGTGCATCCACAAACACTTCAGTTTCAGGTCTTCCCTTTAATGGATCCTTCAAATGGCTGGAGGCTAAATCGAGGAAACTGTTGTGTGGAAATGCATGAGGGCCGATAATAGCCCCAAGTGTTCCAAAACCCAGTGAGCTGCCTATATAGGGTGCTGCCTTCTAAGGGAACATCTTAACTAATATGCGATGCATGATGGTTAGATAATAACAGAATGTGGGTGTATATATAAATATTGGGTGAAATAGTAAGTTTTGGGTACCAAATAGTAAGTGCAGATGAAGGTAAATGTAAACAGTTAATGATAAACATCAATAAAAAGCATTGGAGAGTCAAACTTAATATGTTTTATGATAATAAAACCAGTTTATTGGGATAGGAATTGGTGTTTAAAACCCAGGTCAAGTCACCTTTATTTATATAACACTGCAGATTGTTTCAAAGAAGCTTTACTGGAAAATAACATTATTGATAGAAATGTCATTAAATATGAGACACATTCAGCTGTAAAGCAGCTCTAAAAAGACAATAGTGTCATTATTCAGCTCAAGTCAGTTCAGTGTTGATTCACTTCAATATCTGCGTGAAGTTAATTAATTATGAAACAATTTCCGATCAAACAATGGTTTTGCTATTCAGCTTAATTCAGTTCAATGTTCATTTAATTCAGTCATCAATAATGGAATAAAACCCAAGATTTTTTTTTTTTGGTGCTGTTGTGGATTTGCTTTCCATATCATCATCTGAGCATTGGACGTCCAGAAACTTTATGCTTGGAAGTAGGCGATATCTAATAGAAATGTCCCACTGTAGGCTTTTGGTTTGCCATTTTGATTGAATTTTCTTTGAGCTTATTGCAATGCATTCTGGGAATGCCTTCTTTGTGAAACTATCTTGGTCTCGGAACAGCCTTCACATCAACAGAAGCCCGTTGTCTAAAATGATGTCTATGTAGGCAGCTCACTATGTTTTGGAACAGCTAGTGATTTCATAATGTGTTTTCACATCCTTTCAGCTTATATATAGAGTCTGTTTTCAGAAAGATCATTTGATTATGTAGTTCCTCTAATTCAGTCTTACATTATTATTTATTTGCTTACTACTTGCTTTGTTTCCGCAGGCTACTCAGCACAGAGGAGACATAGTCTTTTATAGCACACAAATAATGATGGCTTTAATAACAAGGAAACAAACAGTAAATGAGGGTATATACAAAAGTAAGGGTAGACAGAGATGGACCCTTGAGAAATGCGGCAAAATAATTCACATTTAATGTGGGATCCATGCTTTTCTGAGTTCATTGGTCGTGACCAAGTAAGCTGATTATGGTTTGACGGCAAAATGCGGGGGATGTTTTTAAGTTCTCTGAACATACAGAGGAAGTTCATAAATCTGACATTTGTGTGCCTTATTTTTACAGAGAGCGGTTTCGTTGTGCAGATGCTTGCATTTCCGAGGACCAGTCATTTGTTTTTCTTTGGTGGTAGCTCTTAATTTTAGGAGTGACTCTACAAGAGCTTTGCTTGGCACTTTGCTTCTCTTACCCTGGTTTGTGATAGTCACTTTTCACCAGTCATTGTGCTGGTGTTCATGTTCTTTAAATATTGGTAATCATGTTTTTCACTTGGCGATTCAGTTAACTTCTTGGTGTTTAGCACTTCCTGTCACTGAACTGGTCATTGATCTAATAAACAATTGCTGGGAATTTTCATGGTTACATGTTACAGCCTACATTTTAGCCTTTATCAGACATTTGCGTCCTAATGAAATTTTATTAGCAAATTCTTGACTTAAATGTTAAATTTCATAATTACACAAGTTTGAGTAGTATGCGGGATTTAAACACATTTTCAAGTTTATAACTTTTATTCAACGCACCTATTAATGATTTATTTATTTAGCCTTTATCATAATGCAAAATTTGAACTGTTCCATCTTAGAGATCTTTATTTAATGTAAGTAGGCATTTTCATCTTGCACCAGTGTGGTCTGCATTTCTTGTCATTATAAATATTGCACCATAACCAGCAGGGTTCGTGGGTGTGGATGATTTTCTGTTTATTAATTTCACCATTAGTCTTCTTGAAACATGCAGTGAAGTTATTCGGTCACTGTTTGTTCATCTTCAGACTTCAGACCGTTGTCTTAATTCAAGAAATTTAGTGAAATAGTGGTTAAATTAGTGTTTTCATTTGCTGTCCACAGGAGGGGCACTTGAGGAACAGCTCTAGTCCTCCCAACAGCACCGGCAGCACTGCAGACAGCGACGGATGGGACAACCAGAGGCTGGGTTGCGGCCTCTCGTCTCCGGACGAGCCCCCACCCAAAAACCGCAAGAGCTTTGCTGGATTCAAGAGAACCGCGAGTGAGGATTTGGAGCCTCAGAAGCGTCAGAAATCAGCAGGTCTTCTCCTGGAGGGTCGAACAAAGGCTGACAAAGTGAAAAAGAAGAAGAAGAAGCTGAGGAAGAGCAAGGATGAGGAATTGAGATCTTTCGCCCCATTTACTCCTCCCAGTGCTGAAGGTGAGATTTCTAATTATGGATGTACCATCAAAGAAGAACCGGAAGATTACCTCAGCATCCCTGTACCCACTGACAGCATGGATAGCAACCAGCCTATACCCACTGGCCCAAGTTCAAAACCTGCCTTGAGTTCACCGGCTACTGCAAAGTGCAAAGAGGAGCCTGATGTTGGCCGTCCTTGTTGGAACAGTTCTAAAAGTTCAAGTCCAAAGTCAGAGGATGTCGAGAAACCCTTAAAACCTGAAGAAGAGGCAGTAGTCTTGAAGGTCGAAGGTTTTTCTGGTAAAAGGATTGTGGTCCGTCAGGGGAAACAAGTGGTGTTTAGAGACGAGGATGGATCGGGGGATGATGAGGACATCATGGTGGATTCAGGTAAGCAGGACGTTTCAGGCCCAAATATATTCACGGCAAAGTTACGTTTTTGCCCTCGACGAGTGTATGGAAGATTGTTTCTGCCACTGAATAAAAATAATAAAGGTAATTGTGACATTTTATTTCACAATTCTGACTTTTTTTGCACAATTGCAAGTTTACATCTTGTAGTTTTTCTCAGAATTGTGAGATATAAAGTTGCATTTGCGTATTATAAAGTCAGAGTCCCAGGAGTCATCATTTGCAAAGAGTCTCGCAATTGTGAGAAAAAAGTCAGAATTGTGAGATAAAAAGAATAATTACCTTTTTCAATTTTTTTTATTCATTGACTCAAACAGACTTCCATACTGGTGGTAATTTGAACTGTTTAACAGCTGGAGCCAACTTTTCCGGAAAGTTTGATTAGGCAAGCTGTTTTAGGAAGCTTTTATCTGCCATGAAATAAAAATAATAATAAAGTAATTGTGATCTCATGATGTATAAAAATAAACTTGCAATTGTGTATTACAAAGTCAGAATTGTGAGAGATAAACTTAAAATTCTGAGAAATAATCCTAGGAGTAATCATTTGCAAAGAGTCTTGGCATTGCAAGATAAAGTCAGAATTGTGAGATAAAAAGTCGCAATTACTTTTTAATTTTTTATTTATTTATTCATTGGCACAAACATGCGTCCATACCAGTGGTGTTTACCAGCTGGATCCAACTTTTCTGGAAAGTTTGGCCTTGAAATAAAAAAAAAATTGCGATCTCACGGTTATGACAATTTTCTCATAATTGCAAGTTTATATCTTGAGTCTATAACTTTTTTTCTTCTTCTCAGAATTACCAGTTAAACGTAATTGTGAGTTGAAATCTCGCATGTCTGTTTTCTCCAGAAAACTGTGAGATATAAACTTTTTCAGATTTTTTTAGATAAAATCATAATTAGATTTTTTTAAAGTCTTTTTATCCTTTGGAGGAAACAAACTTCCATAGTTTCAAACTCCCATTTTGTCCAGATTTTATTTGAAATGACGTCACCTCAGTTTGTTCTTCTCTTGAAGTATATCGGGGCCTTTTATTTTTGGAGTGTGCCATTGTCAAAAGTAGATTGCAGTTGTGTATATATATTTGAATTTACCATCTTCGTCTTTGCAGATGATGACTCCTGGGACCTAGTGACATGTTTCTGCATGAAGCCGTTCGCCGGGAGGGCGATGATCGAATGCAACCAGTGCAACACCTGGATCCACCTCTCATGTGCCAAAATCCGCAAGTCCAACGTCCCCGAGACGTACATCTGCCAGACGTGCAAAGACTCAAAGTTTGACATTCGCCGCTCCAATCGCTCACGAGTGGGCTCTCGAAAACACCTCCTCGACTGATGCCGCTCTTCTCATTCTGCCCATCCACATGTACAGAAACTCGTAAAATTGTCTTCTAGAAGATGAGACTCAACGAGTTCGGAGGAGGAAGGGTGAACTTTTTTTTTTTTTTTCGTGTTTTTAATATTTCTTACCTTCCTAAATGTTTGCGTCAGGCAATCAATACTAGAATGATGCATTAACTGGAGCAGATTTCTGCTGGACAGACGGACGGTTGGAGTTGTGACGGTACACAGCTGAAGGTTATACACAATCGGAGTTGTGCTGGAAAGAAAGGACTGGGGTGTCGGATTGCACTTTTTTTTAAGAACAAAGGGGTAGCTAGAGATTCCCCTTTGTACCCATAGCTTTCAGAAGTATGTCTATTTGTCAAAGTATGTATATTATATGAAATAACCATAAGATATTAGTGTTCAAGGTGTTTAGACTCATCATTTTGTGTGGATCTTTTCTGAGACCCCCAAATGTGTATGAGCGAAAGAGTTCTGATTGTTGGATAATGTTGAACAAAGTTTTCATCAGCAATCACTGATGATTTCGAGTGAAATAACAGAAACGGTTCTTGCTACATTGTGGTATTTCTTGATTTTTATTTTTTTTTGCCAACAAATTGGTGATAATTAGAGACTATGTGTCATTTCTTTTTCTTGATTTAGAAATTCTGATATTTTCTGCCTTTCATTGAACAAGAAACTTTTTATTTGCATGTTGTAATAATATTTTTGTAACTTTTTTTTTTTTTTTTTCCTCCCAAGTCGATGTTTAAAATGTTAATTATGTGATAGCCGTTACAGGTTAGGGAAGGGATGGACAACCTTACTGGGTGAATCTCAGAATCTCACAAAAACATATCCAGGTCACATTTCACCCCAACATTTATAAATTATTTAGTTAATATAATAAAATATAACTAACTCTCTCTCTCGCCATTCTCAGTGCTGGTTCTATTTATATTGTCATTACTGTAAGATCGAATTTAGCCTTTTCTATTTTGTCATGAAAATAGTAACAATGCAAATTTTGTGGTAAAATATTTTTTTGGCCATGTTCTTGTCAGGTTTTTTGAGATTCACTGTACTGCCAAAGGGAAGAAATTTTTTTCCCCCCACATATGCTGAAATGCCATGGTTTACTTAGTAGTAGTCATATTTACATTCAAAACACTGTACTAGTATTATTTGGTCTACAAATCTTGGGTTTTCAAAACTTGCTGGTGGAGCTTGTATTCAGAAGAATCTTTCATAAGGGTGTAATTCTTGTTAACCACTGTGACCGGTTTAACATGGTTATTAATCGAGGAGTCTGTTTTCATGTTCATAGGCATGCTCGGAAAAAATTGTGTGATTGCGTCCTATTAGCTGGCCCACTCCCGTCACAAAAAGCATTAGTTTTTCTTGAAGACATTTTGTTAATTTTTTTTTTTTTTTAAATCTCATGTGAGTTTGTTTCCATCTTCATCTGATAGATGAGATAAACACTGCAGGGAAGATAAATAGTTTGGCACCTTTAATATGACTATTAAAAGTGGAAAGCTAACATATATTAAATAGTCTGCATGCCTGACCATAGAACATTTTAACATTTTTAGATTAAGCCATACAAAATTTGGTCCATATATCCAAAGTATTCCCCTAAGTCTTTGATGTTTTTTTTTTCTTTTCATATAAAAATTAGACCAGTAATGCTGATAGTTCATGAAAATAACTGATAATTTGTGAAATTGGCCTAGTCTTATTTCCTGAGTCAGTGGACAGTCTCCACAGTGTTTTTATTTTTTTGATGCACATTAAAACTGGATATCCTTTAAACTCTTACTTTGGAAACATTTTGGGAAGGTGTCATTTGTAGGCCTAGATTGAACAAGCTAGCTTTTCATTGTTTTGTGGAAAAAAGTGTCGCTTGTAAATTGAATTGCTTATGTCGATGCTTTCTTCTTCTTTTAAACCATTTATCAAGGGTTCACAGAAGATGGTTCTGTACATTTTGTTTTGTACAATCATGCGTTTATGTCGTATGGCTGATATTTCAGGGCTGTTTGTGTGCAAGAAGAAGAACTGCTAAAGTTTGAGTTCCCAATGTTATGCTGAGTCCAATGAAAAGAAAGAGTGATGTTTCTGTGAAACTTCTTGTAAACCGTTGTAAATAAAGAGATGATTTTAATGACAATTCTTGGGAGCTACAAAGTTTGTGTGTGTGCGCGTACAGGTTAGGGAAGGGATGGACAACCTTACTGGGTGAATCTCAGAATAAACATGTATACATTTCACTACATTCACAGGATAATGTTCTGATTTGTCAAGTGTAGGTTTCTTCACTTTTTATTTAAATTACTCTTCAGGTTGATTACATAACATTAACACATTTGTAAGGTTTTGCATCAGATAGGAATGTAACACCAGTTTCTTTCAGAGTTGCAAAAGTGGCTTGAAGAAGCCATTTACATGAACTATACTAAAACGTGCAGGGTAAAATGACGCTGATTACAAATCAGAGAATGCCAAAATGGTTCCATGGACTGTCAATAGTTCATGTATTCAACACCGACCAAAGATTCCGGGAGATTCAGACTTTTTTGACACTTCTAAATGCGAAGATTATTGTTGATACTCCAACAACAAAATGTATTTTTTTCCCTTATAGCCCAACAGATGAAAGGTACAACAGGAAAGACATAACGCAGGCAGTGCCCACTTACTGACAAAAGCACTAATAAAACAATGAAAAATTAAGAAAATTAAAAGGGGCATGGCACATTTAAATAACACAAAGCTTCAGTGGGTTCATTTCAGGATCATTTTAAATAATGGATCTTTAAATAAAATGATACTGTTCTGAACATAGAGCTTTCATACTCTGTTTAAACTCCCTCATTCAATAACCAAAAGGCATTGTAGTTTTACACTAGCTTAGTCTGAGCATTGCTGCTGACATTTCAAGTCCGTAGGAGAGTTGCTATCAAAGCAAACATCCAGATGCTAAGAACGACACGCTAAACAAATAAAAACAACAGCCTGTCCTTTTTCCGATTCACTGGACCTCTGACTATATAATACCGCTGACTTCATTAAGTATTTTAAATTTGGAGAACATACTATGCAACTATCTTTGATATGGCTTGACTACAGATTGAAGGAAGAACTGATGAATCCCATAAAAAAATGTTGTGGTGCCTATTTTTGTAAGATTTCTTGGTAGTACATTTAAACCTTTTCCCCAGATCGTCAATAACCAAAAATCATTCTTAGGCAAAATATGACCCAAACATTTCTTTGTCAGATTCACCTTAAAATACAAATGAGCATAATCCAAATAACACTTCTCCTGGAGTAAAATGATATCATGATGCTCTGGTCACAACAGATAGGCCTAATAAAAAAGCAGCTTTGAGATTTCCAGTGTACAAACATGCAAAAACATCTGTCAATATCAACACTCATCCGATTAAACCACCGTTTGTACAGTACTGTTTGAACCATACTTTTCAAGTACAGTTTTGTTAGACGACTTTTATTGCCATACTTTCCAGTTGTAAGATTAACACTGATTAGAATTGTTGGACGGAGTGATATGATATCTGACCTTCCTGATAACAGACAGCTATCGAAGCTGTGACGGGTTCAGGTGGTTCATCGGGAATCTCAATTAAAACTCCAGATCTTAAGAAGACGTCAGGACCTGAACGACCTGTTGACGATATATGAAAGGGATTTTAGAGAAACAGACGACACAAAGGTGATACACGGGTGACTACATGAAATGAAGAGGAGCAGCCCTTCGGATCACTTGATGTCTGACTGTCCCTTTATGTTCCTGTGATGTCCATTGAGCTCTTTCTTCCAATGTGTGGTAGACTCCTATGTCTCTGAACCGATTCTATGAGCTGAATGAAAAGAGAAAGAGAGAGAGAGAAAAATAAAAATAACACAGATTTTCCTTAAATGAGCTTTGAATTAACCATCTTTTTGACCCATATGGCAAAAATGCTATTTCTTCTAGCCAAAATATATATATTTTTTAAATCTATGCTAAATAAATATTGTAACCAGTGACAAATATATTTTGAAAATACACTAATTTCCAACCATCATATACAAAAACAAATGTGGATAAAATAGCCTTCTAGCATGTTTTATGTTCACAGTTTTTCTTCGAACGTGACATGTGAATGAACTGAAATATAAGGAAGGCAAACTATATTTTTAAAATGTAAATTAAAAAAAAAAAAAAAGCCAGAAAATATATTGGTAGAGAATATATTTATGTAAATATTTTATTTGGCATATTTCTAAATACATTTAAAAATATTATTTTATATTATATATTTTTTTATAATATATATATATATGTTTTTTTTTTTTTTTTCCATAATGCATTCACAGCTTGTTTCCGCAGTACTCACATTGTTTAGGTATCCTAAGAGGCTCTGTGTCTCCAGACAAGACTTGGTGCATTGCTCCTCTGAATTGGTACAGCAGCTTTAGGCTCTTTTCCTCTCCGACACACGGGTCATAAAACCCTGGCAAGCCAGCCTGATTAACATGAGACAGAACTAATTAACGTAAAGCACTTGGCGGGAGTTGAAGCAGCTCACTGATGTTGATGTTTACATGTCTAACCTTTGATGCTTCGGTAAGAATGAGTTTAGAGTCTTTCACTAAGCACTGGAGCGGGACGGTCACGTCAATGACCTTTGCTCTCTCACGTCTCTGACTATTGTCTGACACAAATTTGCCGTACCAAGCATTTAGAATGATGAGACCTAGTATAAAAAATATGAATTGCAACACATAAAACATTGCTCATTTAAAACGAAAGTTTCATTTTAAGCTGTAGGGACAGCAAAGTGTAAAAGTAGCATACAGTTGTGCTCATAAATTTACATGCCCCTTGCAAAATGTTAATAATTTTAACAAAATAAGAGGGATCATGAAAATTGCATGTTATTGTTTGTTATACTGTCCTGAATAAGCTATTTCACATAACAGATGTTTATATATTCTCCACAAGACAAAATAATAACTGAATTTATAAAAATGACCCCGTTCTAAAGTTTACATACCCTTGAATCTTAATACTGTGTGTCGTTTCCTGGATGATTCACGACTGTTTTTCTGTTGGTCCTGAGCAGTTCAACTGCTCACACAATGCATTAAGAGCTGGGGGGTGTAAACTTTTGAATGTGATGAACAGGGTAAATTGCACTTATTTTGTCTTCTGGGAAACATTTAAGCATTTATGTAGCTTCTTAAGCGCAGTACCAAATGAAAAAAATATGATCTTTAAACAAAATAAGAAAAATGTACACATGATCAACCTGTTCAAAAGTTTACACCCCCCGGGTCTTAATGCATTGTGTTGCCTTCTTGAGCATCAGTAAATGTTTTCACCTTGTATAATAGCTATGTATGAGTTCTCCAATTGTCCTCCATGTGAAAAGATGGATCTCAAATTCATAGTCACTGTTGGAAAGGGTTCAAATATGCAGAAAAACTGCTCAGGAC
The DNA here is from genome assembly GCF_012432095.1 of Onychostoma macrolepis. Lineage (NCBI taxonomy): Eukaryota > Metazoa > Chordata > Actinopteri > Cypriniformes > Cyprinidae > Onychostoma > Onychostoma macrolepis. Next base: position 9,309,865 of record NC_081165.1, on the reverse strand, counting down.
CAACAAGGGACTCATGAACAACTATCACAACACAGAAAAACAGTCATGGATCATCCAGGAAACGACACACAGTATTAAGATTCGAGGGTATGTAAACTTTTGAACGGGGTCATTTTTTATAAAATGCAGTTATTAATTTGTCTTGTGAAGAATATATAAAAATCTGTTATAAAAAATAGCTTATTCAGGACAGTATTAAATAAACAATAACATACAATTTTAATGATCCCTCTTATTTTGTTAAAATTATTAACATTTTGCATATTCTGCAAGGGGCATGTAAATTTATGAGCACAGCTGTATATATTTAACGTTGTAGGCTGTTCTTATATATTTTCTTATATACACACACCTGCATTACTCTGCAATTTTAATTTGTTTTTAAAATGAATGGAAATGATTTTTTTGGTAATTGCCAGTATATCACACAGATGCTGTCCGTAGAGCTTAAGTTGTATCTGAAAGTATTAAAAAACAAACATAAAAGTGCATTTCACAAACCCATTTTAGATTCCTCAGCATCAATAATTCTCTTCACTGACTCTTGCATCAACAAAACCTGAAAACCAAAGAAACGATAACATAAGAAAACATATCTGCGCTGATAAATGGCTGTTTGTGTTGGCAAGAGGGAGATAGTCATTGTTGTCTATGTATTTATTTTACTCACAGCAGCTTCAGCCTCTTGCTTCCTGCGAGCAATTTCTGAAGCAGAATCCTCCTTTTGTTTCTCCAACTCCCTGTAAACAACCAAACAGTCAGGGCCCTTCATCATCAGAGAAACTGAGGTAATGTAAAGACAGGGGTTTCAGGAAAATGGGCCGTTTCAGAGCAGTAATTATGGATAATAACTCACTGTTCCTTATGGGCTCGTACATAAGGCATAATAATAAGCTTCTGGACAGCTAAGTAGATGGCCAGCGGGCCCACAGTGGCGTAAAACACAGCGCTGGGTAAAATCTGGTCGGTCAGGTGAATAGGGAAGAGGTAGGTTTGACTGGCTCTGTTCAACCTGTAGAGAGAAGAAAATGACTGTCATAAACAGACCACCCACGAGCAGTCGTAGTTGGTTAGTTTGCTGTTCTGCTGAGCTGTGTTTATTGCGGTTAAGCTCAGGTCAGTGCTAACCTGATTTTGAGGGAGACTCCTTGGGGTACACCAATGCTGACGGTTGCAGCCAGAACACTGTGGCGACTGATCTTGCGCTCTGCACCGTATTCAACCACGGTGCCAAAGAACCCAGTCCTGTCAGAGCAGATGTTTTTACTGAAATAGGGCCGGGCAATACATTGAATATTTACCTACACTGAATATATTAACTTAATATAATTTTTACAATGATTTAAAGTACTTTTCAGTTTCAAGTTTCAAAGTACTTGTCTGTGTGTGTGTGTGTGTAAATGCATTAAAATAATCAAAAGTGACATTTTAATAATGTTACTGTCATGAATTCGGTCTGTGCTATTCCGTCAAATTGCCACCAGAGATCGCTCACTACTATGGACTCTTGCACCACACTAACTGTTGCACTTCATGTTGCACTAACTGTTTCACTTCATGTACAATAAAATACAATACAATAAAACTAAAAAATATAACAAAATAACTAAAAATATAATAAAATACCTAACTACATAATACTACTATTGTTAGAAATTGCAACAAAATTAAAATAGAAATATAAACTTTTGAACTGCAGGTTTCGTCTGGTCAGAGGAGAACTGACCCCCGACTGAGCCTGGTTTCTCCCAAGGTATTTTTCTCTATTCTGTCACAGAGGGAGTTTTGGTTCCTCCACTTAATTTCTAGCGATTATCGCCGATTTGATTGCACAGATACTATTTAAACTAAACTGAGCTAGACAATGACATCTCCGAATTCAATAATGAAATGCCTTTAACTGAAAATTGAGTGTTTAATCTTATCATTATACATTACTGACACTCTATCCTCCAATTTGATACTGTTAAAGTGATTTGACACAATCTGTATTGTTAAAAGCGCTATATAAATAAAGGTGACTTGACTTGACTTCACTCCGGACTGCAGTTCCCATCATCCATTGCACTGATTGCACATACACAGCTGAATGCACAGAGTAAACATACACAGCTGAATTCAATCAGATATGCTACATAAACCATGGACTTTCTCTTTCTCACTGCCGAATATTGTATAGAGTTTATCTCTCTCCTAGCGATAGCTATTCTACGGATCCTTTTCTAGTTTTCTTAGTCTTGCCCATTTTCCCGTGTTCTATTCTTGCTTGTGTATTTTGGATTGCCCTATCGTCTTGCCGTTTGGACTCTGTTTGGACTATGTTTATTAATAAAAAGCTTGCACATGGATCTGCACGCCTCACGTCTCGTTCGTCCTGTAACAGTTACAAAACATCTATTCAAATAAACGCTGTTCTTTTGAACATTCTATTCAACAAGAATCCTGAAAAAGTACCATAGTTTCCACAAAAATATTAAGCAGCAGAATTTTAAAATATGAATAAGAAATATTTCTTGAGCAGCAAATCAGTATTAGAATGATTTCGGAAGGATCATGTGACACTGGAGTAATGATGCTGAATGATGCTAAAAATTCAGCTTTGCATCACAGGAATAAATTACATTTGAATATTTATTCAAACAGAAAAAAGTTTTTTTTTGGTTCAAATAAATGCAGCCTTGATGAGTGTATGTTACTTTCAAAAAACATAAAATCTAACATTTTCAATGGTAATGTGTATAGATTGGCCATCTCTATCGTAAGCTGTAAGTAAAACACATACTTGATAGAACCTTTGACCTTAGTCTGGTCTTCATCCTGGAATTTGTACTGATAGCTCATCATCAGGTAGGAATGAGGAACACCCAGCTGAGGAACAGGAATAAGAACAGATGGATTGCATTCTTAATGCACTAACTTTGTTTTGAACTAAACAAATTACCATCATCAGTGTACCCCTGCATAGGTTTCACCTGCAGGGCCAGGGTGAAGTGGCTTGTTTTGGTGTCCCTGACAATGCTGGTGGTCATGGCAGACTGGCTTCCCCAGCGCCACTGCAGGTAACCCATAGTGTTCTGGTCCAGGTGGCGAGCCATCATTGTAGTGGCACTGGGCCGCACGCCACGTGAGGAGAACTGCAATCCCCACTGGGCAGTCACAAAGCTACGTGACACAAAACTGATATGAGATTCACAGAAAAGAGAAACACAAATCAGCCTCATCAGACACAGGTGGACACCTACCAGCGCGCAGTTACGTTACGGAACACCTTCATCCCAAATAAAGGTCCCCTAATATCCCCTGCACCAAACTCCAGCTTAAGACACACAAAAAACAGGAACATCAGAACCATTAAAAAAAAAAAAAAAAAATTCTGTTATGTTGGAAAGAGTCTCACCTCTCCCCAGCCTCTTGCTGAGGTCACACGCCGCACACAAAGGTTTATATTTCCTCCCCCGTTGCCATTATGCGTCGACAGAGATCCAGAGAGGACAGCAGTATCTGAAGTGGTTAGGGGCGCCTGAAAAACATAAGCATAATTTTTAAAAAGTAATTGCGACTTTTTATCTCACAATTCTGACTTTTTCTCTAGCAGTGCAAGATCACATCTCCCAATTCGGACAATTTCTCTTAGAACTACATGATATAAATTCTCAATTCTGTGTTTTTCTCTCAGAATTGACATATAAACATGTAATTTAGAATTGCAAGATATTTGGAATTCAGATTTTTCCACAATTCTGACTTTTCTTGCAATTGGGAGTTTATATCTGATTTCTCTGAATTGTGAGGTATAAACTCACAAATGTCAGAAATAAAAACAGAATTGCAGATATCAACTCGCAATTCTGACTTTTTTCTCGCAATTGCGAGTTATAGGGTCCAGTTCTAAAGAAAAGAAGACTGACTTTTTGTTAAACAGAATTGTTTATATAAGAAGACTGACTTATATACTGTTTATATCTCACAATTCTGACTTTATAACTCGCAATTGAGACTTGATATCACGTAATTGTGAGCAAAAAAGTCAGAAGTGTGAGATAAAAGTTGCAATTATCTTTTATTTTTTTATTCAGTGGCGGAACAGGCTTCCATAAGGGAGATAGCAGCATCACGTTATGCTCAATTGTACATACTTACCTCAATGGATTGGGAAATATGCATCCTGTTTATCTCAATGTGGGGAAAACCTCCTCCTGGTACATCCTCAAAGTCCTCCTCATATCGGTCAAAGAGGTCTGTCGCATCTATGCCGACACTTATTGTCCCCTGAATGAAAACAGACAAAATGATGAGTAAAAAACAATATTCGTACCAATTCTCAGTTTTTTTTTAAATGAAATTGAAGATCTTTTTAGGACCTCTAAAAATAAATTTAATAATGTATGTCTGTACAGAACAAACCCAACAGTATGCTGCACTGCTGACATATTTTTGCAGGCTGACCCAGAAGTCAGCATCAGATTTTTTTTGTTTTGTTCATCATCATAATCTTCACAAATGAACCCAAATTGAATTTTGAAACCTAAATACAATCGGCAGAAATAAAAAGCTAAAAGAATGACGCCATGGTTGCCTCACCACCACTTAGCTTCCGACAACTTTCAGTCTTCATTTAAAAAACATTTTCCCTGAAAATCTTAGTTAGAATAGTTTGCAAGAGAGTGATATTATAAACACTAGTGAGTAGATGAGTTTTCCTGTTCAGTGTGATGTTTAATGTCCCTGAAAACCTCAGTAGTTCTAGCCACCATTTGACAAGACAAAAAAAGCTTAAAAATCACATGACAGTTGTGTTGATGTATTTGATGTTGCAGAATAAAATGTAAAAATATCTTAAGGTTATGTCAACAGAAGTTATTTCAGGAATTTATCCAAAAATCCAATCAAAAAACGAAGGGCTAAAACTTGTTTATAGGTTTTGGTCTACAAAACTACATAATTCCTGCAGTATTCTATTTATCCCTGGTAGATCATATGAAATCACTTCTCATAAATGCATGGTATACACTGATATTAAACTGCTCCAAAACATACAGAGAAGACTGTCTCATGATTTCAGTTTTTCCGTCCACAAAATTAAGACCTTCCAAAATGATTTTATTATGCCATTTAAGATACTGAAGATATTTTATGGCCTTAAATTTGATCAAACTGTTTTTAAAGTCCCTGTGTTACAAACTTTCCTGATAAATTGCAATGTGCAAACTGTTTGTAAAAAAGAAAAGACCAAAAACCAATCAAGAAAGCAGTCCTCAATCACCCTCAGCAAAAAAAGATTTAACTGCAATTATCTGACCTAAAAACAAACTGGCAATATTGAATCCTTGAAATTACATCAGTTGGAGCACAACAAAACTGGGAGATTGTGAAATAAAACTTAATTTTGGGAAATAAAAAACAGTCTTGTCATTATCTCCCGCTGTCATTCTAGTCTGGAATGTCCACCTTAGGGTTAGTTCTCTGCTGGAGTCTCCTCTCATCTCTCTCTCTCTGCAAACGTTCATATTCCTCCCTGATCTCTGCAGGGGTTCTCTTCCTTTCCACCACCTAAAGATATCAGGGATCAAGCAAGCAGACGAGAAATTAGCATGACATTTTAGAATAATATTAGTTAGAATAAACACTGTCAATGCAGAAGATCAAACTAACCTCCCAACCTTCCACCTCTAGGCCTTTCTTCCCAAATATGTCATATATGGCTCGGGATTGTGGGTCACTGAGAACTAAGCAGAGGTCAAATAATGAAAGTCAAATAATAAATATCTTGGTCACACTTTATTTTAAGGTCCAATTCTCGCTATTAACAAACCATTAACTACGACTTTTGCCTCAAAAAACCTCCTAATTTGCTGCTTATTTATAGTGAGGTAGTTGTTAAGTTTAGGTATTGGGTAGGATTAGGGATGCAGAATATGGTCATGCAGAATATGTGCTTTATAAACACTAATAAACAGCTAATATGATAATAATAGGCATGATAATAAGCAACTGGTTAATAGTAAGAATTGGTCCCTATACTAAAGTGTTACCAATATGTGACCCTGGACCACAAAATCAGTCTTAAGTCTCTGGGGTATATTTGTAGCAATAGCCAAAAATACACTGTATGGGTGAAAATTATAGATTTTTCTTCTTTTATGCCAAAAATCATTAGTATATTAAGTAAAGATCATATTCCATGAAGATATTTTGTAAATTTACTACTGTAAATATATCAAAACGTCATTTTTGATTAGTAATATGCATTGCTAAGAATTCATTTGGACAACTTTAAAAGGCGATTTTCTCAATATTTTGATTTTTTTGCACCCTCAGATTCCAGATTTTCAAATAGTTGTATCTTGGCCAAATATTGTCCTATCCAAATACGTCAATGGAAAGCTTATTTATTCAGCTTTCAGATGATGTATAAATCTCAATTAAGACTGGTTTTGTGGTCCAGGGTCACATATCTCGTATTACCTGGCCTACAAATAGCAATCACTAGTTATATTTCTATTTTCACACTGCTACTGTGAACACACTACTCAACAGTATTTATACTACAAAACGGCAAAAAGTATGCGAATTGGGATGCATCTACATTTCTAAAAATAGATTTACTAATACAACTTTAAGTCAGTATTCAGTGTTTTTATCTACCACAGCCCCTTTTAAGTAGAATTTTCAATTAAAACTTTATCCAAAAATTAAAAACATTCAAATCTGCATGGCTTTCTTTATTTGTGGTCACCATGAAATTCCTTGTATGGAAATGCAACATAAATGGTTTTGTAACCCTCTAAAGCCTGACAAATGAACTACAGTAATAGTAATTTGTGGAAAATTGAACAGTTTAGAATTGTTAGAAACAAAAGGGCATATGTGTTTTATATCAGGCTTTTATAGCTCATATAGTATGATATAGTGAGAGCTCATACTCGAAGAAACCTTGAGTTTATTCTGACCCAAACTGTGCAAAAATATGCAATTTGGTGCAGATGTTGTTATTTATATGACCATTAAGTTCTGCCAATACAATGCCTTATTAAAACATTTAAAAGCTTAGTTTTATGATAAAAGCTTTGTAGTTTTTATTGAGGTGCAAAACATAATGTAATGCAATACAACCAGTGTTGGGCAGTAACTAGTTACTAGCAATTTAGTTACTGTAATAATATTACTTTTTGCAGTAACTAGTAGTGTAACTAATTACTAATAAGATTTCAGTAATAATATTACAGTTACTTTCCATAAAACAGCTTAGTTACTTTTGATGCCTCAACCCTGCTGATTTAAAATCTAACAATCAAATAATTCCTAGATTTATTTTCATAATTTTCATGACTCGCACATGCATGTGATGTCCCCAGTGCAGCAGGCAAGCTTGGAATATGGAAATATTGCATTATATTGATTTTGTCAGGAAAAAAGATCTGTTGTGTAAGTTGTGGCGTTACTTTACTCTGGCATTACATCCCTCTGATCAGCATGTGGTACATTATATTAATATAATTAAAAATATTTTGTGGAAAATTAAACAGTTTCTTACAAACTCATGTGATTTGATAAAATACATAAAATGTAATATGGGTAACGGAAAAATTACTTCAAGCTACACATGACAATTAATGAGATGAATACAACACTTCTACTTGAATGACATCAATCACTATTGAGTGTTTGTAATAACTTCTGACTGCGATCCAATGTGGATTTTGGTCAAATGATGAGGCAGAAATATGTTGTTAGTAACATTCTAGAAGAATTGTATCTGGAAGATACACAGTTACAACTTCTGTGGGGTGTGAAAGAAAAGTAATGTAACTAGTAGTGTAACTAATTACTGTTGCCAGAAAGTAATAAGTAAAGTAACAATATTACTTTTGAAAGGAGTAACTAGTAATGAGTAATATATTGCATTCTTTGAGTAACTAGCCCAACACTGAAAACAACAATGTTTGCAAAACGCACAAATAAACACTCTTCAAAAGGCTGTTGTATCATTTCTGATACTTTTAAACAGATTTTTTCTAAAAATGATGTATGGCTAATAAAGTACACCCATGTTACTTCCATCCAGTTATTGTTCAACAAGAATTACTAACAATATTAATGTCATTACTTTTAAGTTCACTTTTAAAATTTGATGTTTATCTGCTTACCCCCTGGGAATCCAAGATGTAGGTGACTTTGTTTCTTCAGTAGAACACAAACGAAGGTTTTGAACTCAAACCGTTGTAGTCTGTCAGTCATATAATGCCAGTCAATGGGCACAGAATCTTTGAGAGAGAAAAAAACATGCACAGACAAATTCAAATTAAACCTTGCAGCTCGTGACGATACATTGATGTCCTAAGACACGAGACGATCGAGAAACTGAACAGTATTTATATCATTTTTTTTACCTCTGATAAACCTCAATGTCCGACTGTCACAACATCCGGCGCGCAATGCATCAACCTGCTCTGGCTCATAGATATATATACATAGATGCCTCATTAGCGACTGTTTCTATGGGCTGCGATACATAAGGATCTACGTATATATCTATGTATATATATATATATATATATATATATATATATATATATATCTATGTTCCAGAGCCGTTGACGCGTCACGCGCCGGATGTTGTGGATGAGTTCAGGAGAGTTGGACATTGCCTGTATCAGAGGTAAAAAATGATATAAATGCTGTTCAGTTTCTCGCACAAACCGATCGTTTCGTGTCTTAGGACATCAATGTATCGTCACGAGCTGCAAGGTTTAATTTGAATTTGTCTGTGCATGTTTTTTTCTCTCTCAAAGATTCTGTGCCCATTGACTGGCATTATATGACTGACAGACTACAACGGTTCAAAACCTTCGTTTGTGTTCTACTGAAGAAACAAAGTCACCTACATCTTGGATGCCATGGGGGTAAGCAGATAAACATCAAATTTTCATTTTTTGGTGAACTATCCCTTTAGTAGTTTACTTTATAAAAATCATTCAAGATTTCAAAGCATAAACGCATATACTATGACCTGAAGTTGGACATTTTATAATTATACTAAAAGGTTTTTTTATTTACAAATTACAAAAACCATGAACTACCAATCAGACAACTGAAGAAGGCATGTAGACGCCTGTGTACAACTAATTTTCAGCCTCAGAAAATCATATATTACGGTAAATAGGATACACCAAGCTTTGTGGTTAATTTGCCCTTTCATGTAAAAAAATAAAAATTTTAATCTGTGTACTGAAAATTGTCATATTACTCCTGGGGACAGTTCTAATAGTTACCCTCATATGCCTGGTGTACATTGGTGAAGAGTTGCTCAGCCTGCCTCTTCAGCTCAGGGTCTCTGTGCTTGTCGGGGTGGTACAGCATACAAAGCCGTCTGTACGACGACTTCAACTCCTCCTGAGTAGCCTGCGGACCATAAAGTAGATAAAAAGGAGATGACAGACGTAAAGTTTGACGGATGGATGGCATATCAAGCAGAGTCAACATAATCTGAATATTTTAATTAGTTGGTTCAGCCACACCCTGATGGCAGGCTTCTGATTGGCTATTCTGCTCAGGTAAGACTGTGCCTTAGTTGGCGCGCTTTTGTATTTAAACAAAAACGCCAATATTTCCGCTACATCCTCAGAGTTTGAAGCTCATTGGAATTAACGGTCACGCATAAGTTTTATTATGGTAGGTGTAATAATTAATTATACATTCAAATGTTTTATTTAGCCTATGTTTATTGGGTTAATAATACTGAGTACTGCTTTTCCAGCGTTAATATTAAGTGAATGGGTTCTGAGATAAGCTCTAGTCTTGCGCATTTTACGCACGTACATAAAAAACATTAATAAACAACACTCAGATGGCTGATATGAAATCAATTTGATAGCAGAAAAATACTGCTAGAAAGTTGTCCAAGCATAAAACGTCAAATCAACGAGTACGAGCCCAATGCAACCGGCACATAATAGTATGCGATGACAGCTGTATGAATCTCTCTTATAGGACAGTGTCACCTGATAAGAGAAAATGCATGCCTCTCTTCATTCTGTGCAGATCTCGACAACGCAGATGAATTATGCTCCTCTTAGAAACGTATCCACTTTCTTACCTCTCTCCTGACATTGAGCAGAGAATAATAATCTTCGTTATCTACTTCCAATTCATTTTCCAAGGCAGCCGCCATGTTCCCAGTGTCCCAAATCCCATCCCACCGATTCCTACTACGGCGAAGGCCTGCTCATGAATATTAATTACGCAACGTGACGTTCGGCCAGTACGCCCATCTGATTTGTTAAAACACTGAGGTTGTAAGGTGGGCGTTTGTGATCTGGCGAATCCCGCTTTAGCGAAGGCTTGGCTCGTGAATATTAAATATTTACGTCAGCGAACGTTTCGAGAACTCGGCGAGCTGACGTCAGCACGACGTAATGAATATTAATGAGCTAAGTCTTCGCCATAGTAAATCCGCCAATTCGCCTACGGCCGAGGCTCAGGATTCAGGTTTTCTCCTGCCACCGTGTGTCCTGGAGAGAGGGAGAGTTATGAAACTTAAATTTATTTAAAGTTTAAATGTACCCTGTATTAGACAGATTCCTGGATGATAAAGTTTGATTTAAATAATCACTTTGGATTAATGTTTAATGGATACATCTATCTATTATTATTATTATTTGATTTAAATAATTAATTTGGACATTTAAATATTCACTAAATATTAATCCAACAGCCTTATTATTTATTTTTAATCAAAATGGTAGGGTAGGGTAGGGTATTTATTTCCATGAACATGTTTAATCAATTTTAGAAGTAGTTTAAAAGGAATTTATATTTTAGGTCACCATTTGTCACCGTTGTTAACCACATTTTGACGTAATTTCAAATGTTTGTAGCATATGATTTTTTTTCTATTTATACAGTCTCTGTAATACTGGGCCTACTGCATGCATAATAATAGTAGCCTATGCATTTTTTTAATTTATTTTTTTACCCGTATTTTTCTTATTTTTATGATTCTGTTGTTCAAATAACATTCGCAGTCATCACTACATGCTGTGTTGTTGTGCGTAAACACTCGTGATTTGGCTTGATTTGGGAAAGCGGCAGACCGACACATATATAATGTTCAGTCTGTTTGTGGAGCTGTTCTTTCAGCACCATCTCCTTCAGCACCCACGAGTGGACAGCGCTCAAGAACTCATGACCGAGACAGGAGCCTCCAGATGTTTCTTTCTTTCTTTTTTAATTCTATTGTATCACTGCTGCCTTGCAACACAATAACCTTTTAGCGTAAAGCCGTCATCATGCTTAAGCCCATGCCATTCTGGTTTCACAATCATCTTCAGCACGAGTGGCAGATTAACGACTCTTAACATGGCTGTTAACATCTAATTATATGACACAGTGGGGCATGTTATTAGTACTTAGACTGCTGGACACGTATCTCGATTAGCAGTGTTATAAAATAGTTTTTACGGTCTCCGTGGGCAGAACGGATATGGGTGTCTGTCAAGCATGAATACATAAACATTCGTCGCATAGACTTAAATATAATCCACAGATTCTGCTTTTCATATATGCATATTACAGGCTTCCACTAAATCCGATCCCTGAACGTTATTGGTCGCTGCGTTGCAAAGGTGTCTCCTAAATAAAACCGATTCACCAATGGCGTGGAAGAGATGGATAAAAGGGGGATATGGATTTCGCAAATTCACGAAGCATCACCGAAAACACCATTGTCATTTATGGCACTTTGCGTCCAATAGCTAACGCGTATAGACGCACGCGCCTCCCGCCGCTCGCCGCGTCCTCGCCGTGAACGCGCGTGGTACACCCCCCCATCTCCCCCCCCCCCCCGGTCGCGAGGAGGAGGAGGAGGAGGAGGATGTGGCGCGCGGAGGGGAAATGGCTGCCGAAAACAAGCCGGAAGGTAAGAGAGAAATAACAAGATTATTATTTTTCATTTCGCAGCTTTGTCGGCGTTAAGCTCCAGATGATGAAGGTCAGGATAGGGATGCGCGGCGGAGAAAGTCAATGACATTTTCGCTTAGCTTGTGTTTGTCACGAAATGGCAAAAAAGCTGAAGCGCTGATGGGATTAGCCATCTCTGAGACGGCTATTAAAATAACGGGAACGGAGTTAGGTAATCACGGGTTACGTTCATTACGCGACTCCTTTCATCTCAAAGCACACAGAGGTTTTTCAAAGTCACACGCATCCAAGTCAAGCCGAGCCACAGCCTTCGTTAGATGAAGAGAAACATGTTTTTCTTATAAGTGAGACGCGCACATGAGCGCATCAGACGAAATGAACGCGTGAAATGACTCGCGTTTGGTTTGGAGTGGGATTCCTCCACACCGCATCCACGTTCCCCGTGGGCTGACAAACAAACGAGCTCCGTGAAGTCAAACGCGGTCAACTACTTCATTTTTCTTTCGCATTGAACAGGGCGACGCTTTTAACTCCGAAAGCGATAAATGCAGATTTATGGTGATGCTCTAAAACGTGATTGATTTCTTTCCACCCCCACCAGAACCCCCCTTATTGTGACTGAACCCACCGACAGCTGCTCGATATGCTTCAGTCTCGTGTGGAATATTTCCCCAGAACTGTGACTCTTTGGCCGCTGCTGTTTTGAAGCTGTCAGCAGTTATTTTCTTAGATAATAACACATTTAAACTGGATTGGAAAGGACACTGGGAAAATTGAAGCGGAATTTTAATGAGGCAGCAAAATGAAAGGTACGTCTCTCCTCTTTGCTAAAGCCATGCTCGGCAACTAAAACCAAGTTTATGCTCTTACTATTCGCTAGAATTTGATCTGAATGCGATTATGACTTAATTTCTCAATCTATATGGTCGTGATTTAAAGTTCACTTTCTTTGCATCAACGGAGTGCGTCATGTACACCATTCTTTGAGGATGCTTTTAATGTTTACCTTAAGTCCTAATGAAATTCTTTCAGACTAAAATGTGTGTATCTAAAAAAAATAAAAATTTCAATATAACGAATTTGACGGAAGACGTAAATAATTCAGATCGCATTTATGATTCGCAAGACGCTCCCTTGCCTTCAGAATTCCTCGTATTCCGTTTACTTTGATGCCTTTTGGAAAACGTAATGTTTTCTAGGGGCCAGATAAATCAGACATTAGTTTAATTCTAAAGCTTCCAGGGGAGAAAATGCTGATTGTTGAGTAATGTTGGAAAATTAGGTCTGGAATAGCTTAAAATAACAACCATGAGTTTGTCAACATTGAATTATTTATTAAACTATTTTTTTTTTTTTCTAAATCAAGGCAGTCAAGGAAGTTTTGGTCCATTACAGCCACAGGGTGGTGCTATTGAGCTGTGCAAATCAATACCCCCCTTCAAACCCCCAAAACACACACACACACACACACACACACACACACACTGGAACTAAGAGTGATAACTAAGCTTGCCTATTAAAGAATTCCATCAAAGTGGAATTCGAACGAAGTTGCCCTGTGTGATTTGGGTGAGCTCACAGAGCGCCTGTGTGGGACGATAGCGTGCATGTGTGCTGTTTCTCTAGTGAACGTATAGAATTGTCTTCTAGAAAGTAATTACACACTACTTCGGATCTATAGGCTTTAGCACGCTTGTGTTTGCTGCTTGTTGGTGGATATCTTCGTTTTTGCTATTGCTGAGAGATGACCTGGCCAGAAAAAGGTATTACCTTTCTTTATGTTTCATCGTGTATATTTATCTACGCAAGTCCAGTCAGGTAACACTTTGCTCTTGCTCTACTTCTTAGAAAGAAAAATGTGTCATAATGGAACGTAAGTTTGGGGACAGAAGGATTCTAGGCTATTTTTACCCATTTGAGCTGCCACAGAACAGGAGAAAACATTGCCTCTTTTGACCTGTACGGCCTAAAACTGTGTCACGCATTTGTATCTGACAGTCTTTGCTCTTGCCAGCTTCCTGGATCACTTCTGTTCTCTTCCTCCACACAGGAAGCGTATCCTCCAGTGGTTCTTGCCAACACGATGATGGCAGCTTACATACAAGGATGTGCTCCTCTCACTACCCCATCAGCTTTTAGATGTTTTCAAAGTCATGTTCTGGAATATTTCTTTGGCTAGAAAGTGCATGAGAGTCTCTCCATGGTTCTTTTGTATTTTTTCTCTCTCTGCCACACACGTGCTTTCACTCACCTGTATTGTGCTGCAAACCTCAGGCTGTGTAAGCTTAACTAACTATATTTTGTTTTATTGTGGTTTTGCTTAAAAATTAAGCTTCTGGGTGTTACTGATCTGTTTGGAGAAGCATAAAAATACAACTGATACTACTGGCTCCTCCAGACGAATTGGGTTTGTGTAAAATTTATCTAGCCTCTCTGAAGTTTTTCCTGATGAAATGACCATAGTAAGATGTTTTTTTCTGTTGCCATGTCTCCCACTCTGAAGAAGTTCCTTTTGACTCGGTATATCCTTTCTAAATTATTGATTATATGGATTGATTAGCCAACTGGAAGGAGAGGGCGCAATGTGTCCTGTTTACCAGTGCTTCCAGTATTAAATCCTTGGCTATCACTGTTAAAGAATCGATATGAAAATGAACAGCTATGTTTACCAATGTTTAGGTGACAACAGGGAGAAATTAAAGTGTTGGATGGTTTAGCTCTCCAGATTTCATTTCCAGTAATATGCATGCTTTTTATGTCTCTGCATGTGTTGCGTACAGCGTCAGACTTTACTGTTTACTTAAAGGGATAGTTCTTTAAAAATAAAAATAATTTACTCACCCTCATGGCATTTTAAATTTGACTTTCTTCCATGGAACATTAAAAAAAGATATTTTGAGCAATGTCTCATTGTTTTTGTTTTTTTTTCTTACAATGAAGATCAATGTTAAATATAACTATTTGGTTACCCGGCGTTCTTCAAAATATCTCAGAGTTTGAGAAACAGTTTGGAATGACATGAGGCAGGGTAAATGCTGACCATTTAAATTTTTGGATGAACTGTCCATTTAATGAGCAGCAGTTTTGTTCTTAGTTTCAAGCTAATTTTGTGCATCCATGCTCAAAAGCCCATTTTTTTTTCTTGCCAACTGTGTTTAAGAATCCAGTAAGGCACAGTAATTTGCATGCTTTTTATGTCTCTGCATGTGTTGCGTACAGCGTCATACCTTACTGTTTACTTAAAGGGATAGTTCTTGCAAAAATAAAAATCATTTACTCACCCTCATGGCATTCTAAATTTGACTTTCTTCCGTGGGAACATTTAAATAAGATATTTTGAGCAATGTCTCATTTCCCCCCCCCCCCCTTACAATGAAGATCAATAATAAACATAACTATTTGGTTACCCGGCGTTCTTCAAAATATCTCAGAGTATGAGAAACATTTTGGAATGACATGAGGCAGGGTAAATGCTGACCATTTAGATTTTTGGATGAACTGTCCATTTAATGAGCAGCAGTTTTGTTCTTAGTTTCAAGCTAATTTAGTGCATCCATGCTCAAAAGCCCATTTTTTTTCCCTTGCCAACTGCGTTTAAGAATCCAGTAAGCCACAGAAATTAGTAGAACCTCATCATGTGGTATGATTCAACGTATAGTTGATTGCACACCTATGTGCGTACCTTGTATGCAATACAAAAACTCCTTTAGACTCACAGATGCAAAGCGTGATGGCAGCTATTTTTCTTGAACTTAAAATAAACCCGAAATGACCTTTTGACCCGTAGTGCATGAAGCAGTCATTTGCGGCAGGGCTAAACTTTATCGCAGCGTCACAGTCATAATGCGCCGGGGTCATTCAGAAGGTGAGAATAAAAGCAATTAATGACCTCTGCATGAATAGAGAGTAGAGGGCTTTGTATTGTTGTACCCACAGACCTTCTCCCCTCACTGTTCCCTCCCCCACTGTGTCCCCTGTAGGACTGAAGAAAATACGTAATCCGGATCGAATGTACAGAACCGCCGTCAGTTACACCGGCCACGTTCCTCCTAAGAGTGTCAGCGATGACACAGACAACAACAGTAAGAGAGCTGGCTTCCTTTTCCACTGCATCCCTCAAAACATGACAATGTTATGAAATGCTGTTCATCTTCTCTGCCCATTCGTTTACATACTGTATAACCTCATTCTCGCAGCTGGTATAGTTCATCAAGAGTCTTTTTATAGTATTACCAGAGCCCAAACCAGAGAAAGATCAAATTATTACAAGACTTCAGACTCTCTAGAGCATATGATCTAAAACCTTGCTCTCAGCACAATAATGGTTGTTTTCCTGCCGTGTTTACCAGGTTCAAGAGCTTAGCAAATTCTATCAAAGCAATTTGTAATAAGCCAACGTTCAGCTAGCAGGTGACTTTTAGCGCAGGGAGTCGGGAGGGAGAGGCCCTTCTTGGTAGATCAGCTTAAAAAAGGCCAGCGTCTCATTTTCATTCAGCTCCATTACAGATGATGTTTATTCATGCATGGCCATGCTGCTCCGGAACGAGCGGCATATTTTTGGAAGCAGCAGCTCGTTGTCATGGCTAATCAACGCCCGGTGCTCTTTGAGCAGAGCCCAGGCGTTGGCTTGCGTGGGTGTGGATGAGGGTGTGTTCGCATCCTGATTCCCCATTGGAGAGTTCTTGTTGTGCTTCTCTCTCTCTCCAGCCGTTCTCAGTGATTTCACTAAGTGATCGAGGCTGTTTCGAAGAGACACTCACTTAATGAAGACACTCCGACATGGACACTAAGTGGCAGGAGTTCTGCTGCCCAGTTGTTGCGGGCTAACGGTGTAATTAGCAGCTGGAGGGATAGATGTCTCCGCCGTTTCTGGCCATGTTGGCAGTTTCGGGCTTAAATCACTCTTTGGTAATCCATTGATTAGGCTACATGTTGATTTTAAAATAAAATGGGCCGTTGGTTCTTATTACGCAGGAGCAGACGTTGCCTGTGAGCCTTGAATCCCTGGACGTGTCGGAATGTGAGGATAAAAGGAGATCCAGTTCAGACGGCCCTCTTCATGGACCCCATTTCAGCCTGATTCTCTTGCTTTGTTGAGCCAAGAAAAGCTTTGGGAGCCAACTGGGACAGAACCAGAATGTCGAAGTGAGCTAATTGGGAGGAATCCTGGTCTGCCGTTCCTCTCCTTCCCCACTCTCGTCTTCCCTAGTGTCCAGCGTAGCCTTTTTTACTCCACCAGTGGAAATCCCCAGATGAACTACACCCACTTATTAAGGCAGCCACACTGCACATCATCCAGTCTCTTTAGAATATGTTTAGATGTGCTGTTTTTTTTCTTCTTTTCTTTTCCTTTTAGGCCTATGTGTGCTCAGTTCACGAGTGTTGTGCTATCATATGAATTTGCAGATTTTTTTGTCATGCCATTGCATATTTTCTGGGACAAGAAGCAGTTAGCCTCGGGAGACCGAGGGAGAATCATCCCTTGACTTACTTCAATGGAAGGATGACAGTGCATTAATTTGCTCTCTTGTCACAAACGCAGTATCCCATATCTTCAGTGTTTTATCAGCCAAGGCTTTATTTTCAAAAAAACACCCTAGCAATTAAGAGAGAAGTTGCTGCCGTACAGATCTTTTAAATTGGCTAAGATAAAATTTAATTGAGATCCTGCAAATAATGAGAGGTTTTGTTCGTGTTGCAGTGATGCAAACAGTTGACTGAACTGCTCTACCAAAGAAGAGAGCAGAGAGAGACGCTAGTCTCCTGGGATGCCCAGACACGAAAGTGAGGTTATCACAGAATCGACCTCCTGTCTTGGAGGAGTTTGAACTCTTCGCTTGCGTAACATCTCTCGCTATCAAAACAGTTGGCGGTAATTGTGCCAAGTGCTAGCGTGACGGGCGTCCGGTGACGCTTCACTTGGCGGAGGCTTATGTCACTCTTCATAACAATCATGCCTCATCTGTGCGTGCCAGCGCACATTTGGTTTACTCGTCTCAGGGAGTAAGTCACGACCGATCCAGTGCAGCATAGCTTGCTTTCAGGTCCAGCTGGTTTAAAAGGAGCTGACCTTCTTGTTTTTGGAAACCTGTGACAAAATCGCACCTAGATTGAAAGGAGGTTGTTTACCAATCCTATCTCTCACTTTCAATGCATTTTTGGATACGGTAGTCACACTGTGTAAATGGCTTTCGTGTACCGTCTTGTTATTAACACAAATATGAGGTTATTATGAGTCGTCTAAAGACTCAGACTTTCAGTACATAATTCAAACAAGGAGCTATTGAAGAGCATAGTGATGATAATATGCATTTTTTTAAACTGTGATGATGGAGAGAGAGAGAGAGAGAGAGAGAGCACTTGGGTAAGGTCGGAAAACAGGACCAAATTGTTTGCCAGAACTCTAAAGTGCATTTTGTATGCATAGCTCAACTCTTTATCCATTTGTATTCATACACTCATTTGCATGATTGAGTCCATGTGTATTTGAGCATTCTCATATCCTCTGTCTTGTTTATGTCTCTGAATGCCTTTGGTAGTCAGTGTTGCATGGATTTGCATGTTGGTTTTATGCGTCCAGGTGTAAGACAATGGTTCAAGCTGGTGTTTGCCTATTTGTGTGCTGTTTATAGGACCTGCTTGTGTTTTATAATTCATGTCAGAAGCATATGTTTTGTTATCACTTCACTTATATTATGCCTCAGAATATCAGTCTGTTGGAGTGTATTATATATTTGCATATTCTCTAGTGGATATTTACATTAAATTTTTTCTGTAGATTGCACAGTCATTTTTTTAATCAAAGATGTGCTATTGAAACCGATGTCTGTCTTGCACAGTCAATGAGTAGTATACAGTATATAGAGGTCAGGAATATACTGATTAGGCAAATAAACATTGAATCAATATCAGTTTGTTCTATAAAGTTCCATGCAGCATTATTCTGATTATTTTAATCACCAGTGGCCAGATTCACACATTCTTAAAAACATTAATTTAGAAGAATTTTATTCCTTGTTCTTACATTATTTTTTTTAAGATATATTAGTGAAATATAGAGTTTGTCATATTATTTGGGTATGATCTCAGACAACATCTGATTTTATTGTTAAGAGAAAAAAAAAGAATTTTAGTGAATACATCCCTTGGACTTTTATCAGAGATATATATGAACAAAAAAAAAAAAAAAAAAAGAGTGAGTAGATGTAACTTTCCAAACTCCATCAAAACACAGCTCCCACACAGAGAGAGATGACATTAATATTGTTTTTTAATGTGTTACAAAAAGCACAGAGAAGCTTTGCATTTTTATAATCTCCTCTCTATAAACAATCTTCATTAGCCAAATGCCAGATAGCTATCTGGCGAATGATCTATTGAATGGCGCAGATGTGGCCGCTGATGGTGATGAAGGCCCGGAGCCAGTGAAGGAGCTGTAGTATTAAGCAGAACAATAGAGCAATCACTGCTTTGATTGGTATTGATCTCGGAGCGACCGGGACGAGTGAAATTGAAACTGACCAGTTGGACCCGGATCCCATTTGAATCAGAAAAGGTGGTACAACAGCGTGCCAAATGATGTCATGGCTCTGGCCGGACGCAAGCTTCCTTTAATGGCTTTAGGACGGCACATTATTCTCTGTTAAGAGGAAATGTGAATCATTGTCAGGCCGTTTCCCTGTGGGGGGAAAATAGATTTATCATCCTCCCTTTCGTTCTTTTTATCCTCATCTTCCCTTCTTTATGTCCACTCTGTCACTATAGTTTTAATGATGAGGATCATGATCACACAATCATCCTGTCAAAATGCTTTATATGAGTGTGATTAGTTATAATAAAGCATCGCATACAATTTGGTCCAGAGTTGATCAGAATTCAGTCAACATCATCCTTGGTGCAAGTGAAACACAAATCACAGAGGAAAAAAAGGAATAGTGAGTAAAGAAAAGGTATCCTATCATTGTGGCACAAAAGCAAGAGGACACTATCGATTCGAGATCTGTTTTTGTCAGCCCTCTTTATCCCGTCCTAAAACAAGCTTTGCTCTTTTCTCTAAAGTGATGCTTGCTCAAGCTGCCATGACAGATACAGTAAAACAGCTCTTCACCGCCAGGCCTTTTAAAGATGAGCCGTTAAACCCCAGATTAGCACCAAGATTCACATTTTTTTTCTGCCTCAAAAGGGTTCGGGGAGGAGGACCGGTGCTGGAGGTCACGGCAGCCCTCCTTCTCAACTCTTCTTCAGATTCGCTGAAGAATCTCTGCACGCCCGCTACTTTAAAGTGTTCACACTGCAGACTCTCTCTGGACGAGGTCTGGCTCCGAGCTCCGTGACCTTGAGGCGCTTCAGTAGACGCTAAATCAATTTGACTGACATCGTCCAACCCTTCAAGTCATTGCTAATTCAATAGAAATTTTATTGCATACAGAAAAAGATCTCGCCTCTCATACGCACAGCAGAATGTGACGTTTTATCTGCTGGTGGATTTATAAACTAGAGTCGGTCTGAAGTTGATGTAGCCTAAAGGAGCCTAAAGTTGTTTTTCAAAGGGTCAGAAAGGGATGCTCTTGGGTTAGGGCTGAGCGATACATTTGAATATTATTGGGATTAATGTTATGAAATTAGGGAATGTTTTGATGTTAAAAAGTTTAGTAAGCCAATTTTTGCTCCCCTTTTTGGATGGGGATAGATTTCAAACACTTCCGTGCGTTTATGTATGACTGCTTTGTAAGGAGCTTCATATGTTTCTATTTACAACATGTTTTTGCAGTGTTGAACATTGTAGCCAATCATGTCTGATGAGCATGTGAGCTAAATCTACTCAATATTGCTCAAAACGCTGGATTTTTACTTAATTAAACACAATTTAATAATGGTTTGATTACAGAGTATTGACAAATTCATGGCTCAGTCAGTGAACTCGCGCTGAAGTGATTGACAGCTTCAGTGATTTTAAAGGAAGCACTCTTTGCTTGCTTTGTAACCCATTCGCAATTTGAATACAAGTTTTATTTCTCATGCTTCTAGCTACACACTACAAAGTTTCTGGGTTGACAAGCTCATTTAAATGTAGGACTGAATCTGAAAATGCAGTGATTAGCAGCAATAACCATAACAACTGGTGGAACAATACATTTGATTTGTAAAAATAGATATTCTATGTAATCTGTAATGTGTTTCTTTGTTCTTCAAAGAACTCAGTTTGTTGTTGCATTAACCACAATTTTGTAGGAAGATTATGTTTTTTTTGTATCTTTTTCATATGTGACCCTGGACCACAAAACCAGTCTTACGTGTCAATTCGACACATCATCTGAAAGCTGAATAAATAAGCTTTCCATTGATGTATGGTTTGTTGATCGGACAATATTTGGCCGAGATACAACTATTTGAATATCTGGAATCTGAGGGTGCAAAAAAATCTAAATACTGAGAAAATCGTCTTTAAAGTTGTTCAAATGAATTCTTAGCAATGCATATTACTAATCAAAAATGACATTTTTATATATTTACGGTAAGAAATTTACAAAATATCTTCATGGAACATGATACTTAATATCCTAATGATTTTTGGCATAAAATAAAATGGATAATTTTGACCTATACAATGTATTTTTGTCTATTGCTACAAATATACCCCAGTGACTTAAAACTGGTTTTATGGTCCAAGGTCACATATATAATTTTCATATATTTATATTGGGGTATTTGTATATTGGTAAAAACCCCGAAAGTGGTCACTACGATGTCTAAATTATTGTTATTTTTTTAACTGTTAATAACCACAAATTGTGTAGGAAGATCATGTTTTTTTTGGTAACATTTTCATGTAAATAATTTTTTTTAACTGTTAAAAAATTTTGCAGGAAAAAGTACTTTAAGTACTTTGTAACAGTAGCTGTTCTATCATGTCTTTTTCATGGGAGACAACTCTGTTGAGAGCAAATGCAAAAAAAAAGAAATTGAATGTTGCCAAAATCTGAAAAATACTGAGATCGCCCAGCCCTACTTTGTGTAATTTCCTCTTGTGCAGTTGCTTATCAAACATGAGTGGTAATCAGTCAGGCCTTCCTTAGCTTAATTCATCATCACAACGTGAACTTAATAATTCAATTTGATGCATATGATCTCTTTGCGATCTGTGTACGTGTCTATGTTGTTTTTTTGTATCACAGTCTTGATGTTTGTGTTGTTTGACCAGACGCTGTGGGTGTGACTCTCCAATGTCTGAATATTCACCTTTCGTCCCATGGAAATTAGCATATAGATAACTATACCACTGATTTTCATGCAGCGCACAAGTCCCTGGAGAGAGGCGCGGAGGAGGCTTGTAGTATGGAGGTTGGAATGCCAGCTTAGTAAAAGACCATGTCAACCCGCTACGTTCTCCTTTCTTATGCCGTCTTTTATATCAAAGCCTTTCCTACTTTCGCTTGAAAGTTAAAAGACCTCCCTCTTTCCCAGCCTGCCTTCAACTCATGTGGCTAATAAAGCAGTTGAGGGAAGACCACTTGAAGAAAAGTTTACTAGCGCTGCTGATGAATTAACATGCAGTTCCATCCTTCTCCCTGTCTGCATGGAACTACTGTGCAATGAGCCCTTATTTATGTCACATTAATTTTGTTTGAAAAAAAATAGAGGAAAAAGGCGCAAATTTCCCTAGACACCCCATAATATCTGTACTGGGAGCTGTAAATGTTGCTTTTCCCAGCATTTTTCAGTCTTTATTATACAAAGTTTTATAATTAACTGACACCTCATCTCACTGGAGGATTTGATCCCCCCCCCCCCCCTGTTTTATTATATGTACGACATTTTTGATCAAGGTAAAAAAAAATAAAAAATCAGTTGATGAGTAAAATCTATAGTGTGCTGGTTTGCAATTTGCGTTTTTCTTTCTTTTTTTTAAATTATAATCTAAAGTTTCATTTGAGATGCGAACGGCTATGAGATTTGATTTTCTGGAACATTTCTCACGAGACAGATTGCGGTCCTTGGTGAAACATCTCTGTAATATGACAGATGGGCCAAAATCGATCCATTAACAGAAGCGAAACGAGTGACGTAATTGATCTCCATAACATTTACTCCTTTAGATGTTTGTTGTCTTCGCTGTCGTCCTTATCTATTGCACAGAAACAGCCCTAGATTTACTTGACCTCCATTTGAGTCGGTTCGAGCAAAGAGTTTTTCTTGAATCTGTGCTTATATCAGGATAGTTTAATACGTTTCCTCCAAAGCCCACATTCTCCAAAATGGGATCAAAAAGTCATGGCCGACACTACAGCGACCCTTGCGCGGGCTCGTGTCTGCCGTATGATGAGGTAGAGAGAAAATCAAATCTGTAAATGTCACCCTCTCCTTATTCAGACAGGCTCCAAATGTGCCTTCTGAAGCAGATTTGCCACTCTCAGAGCATTTGTCATTGCACCATTCTTAATTTGAAGAGTTTCTAAAGGAGCGTTGGAAACGTACGCCCCGCCACGATCTGAGACAAAACCGCTTACGGCAGGTGAAATGGCGTTCCGCGGAAAATACAGTCTACGAATAAACAAATGCAAACAGAAAATGCCCGTCAGAGCTGACAATTTAATGGAAAAAGAGAAGGATTTCATTAAAAAGTGACATTGGGCTGATGAGGTGTGGAAAGTTTTTGTGTCCATTCTTGTCTTTTTACACTTTGCAGTGGCGAAGCTCCATCTGTTTCGAGACCAACCCATGTACGTGCATGCGATAGATGCTTACAGAGTCATTAAAGAAGGCAGATCTGCGGTAATCCTCAGAGGGAACGTGCAGGAGGACGGACCTTCTTTGTGCTTGCCTTGGGTGAACAGAAATGTGGCTTTGCAGATTTACAAGTACAGATCTCATTTTGCACAGTTAGTCCGTTTTGCCATTTAGATCCGTCCGCTCAATTAAAACGCATTAATTATGA
Source organism: Onychostoma macrolepis (assembly GCF_012432095.1). Lineage (NCBI taxonomy): Eukaryota > Metazoa > Chordata > Actinopteri > Cypriniformes > Cyprinidae > Onychostoma > Onychostoma macrolepis. Next base: position 9,286,011 of record NC_081165.1, on the reverse strand, counting down.
ATGTGTGCGAGAAATGTCAAAACATTTCAGCAGGCACCTTTGCAGATGATTATTCTTTATAAACCCTGTTTATCGGTTTACCTCTTCAGGATTATATTGTGCCAAGAGGATTAAAAACTGAGAGGCGGTTGTGTTAATTAAAAAAAATATATATACAGTATATCTGTCATTATGGAATTGTAAGAATAAATTGGATAAAAAATTAAGAAACTCTTGTATGCGTTTTTGATATCAATGTCATTTAAAAAAACACTTTAGTATACGGACTAATTCTCACTATTATGTTGCTTATTATCATGCCTATTATTAACATATTGGCTGTTTATTCTGCATGACCATATTCTACATCCCTAATCCTACCCAATACCTAAACTACCTTAATAATTACTTTACTATTAAAAAGTAGCAAATTAGGAGTTTGAGGCAAAATTCAGTTAATGGCTTTTTTAATATTGAGAATTGAACCTTACAAGAAAATGTAACAAAACACACACACACACACACACACACAAAAAAAAACAAACCTTGTAGTAATGGGTAAAAATTAGAGGTGTCAACGTTAACGTGTTAACGCATGCGATTAATCAAATTTTTAACGCCTTAATATTTTTTTAACGCAAATTAATCGTTTGATAAGGTTTGACCCCAACTTCTTCCCTCGGAAGGTTATCCATCATTGTGTGATGAGGGGACAGCGAACCAGTGTTGCAAGGGTAACAGCACAATTGGGCTATTTTGAAAATACAGTCGTGGGAAAAATGACAGAGCCGTGGGTTGCGGTTTTTTGGGCTACTTTTATAATGTACTGCGACCGCCCAAAGTGTATATAGACAAATAAAAATTAAAATAGATCCTTTTACTAATGTGTATTATACTTGGAATGTATCCATGGTAACTTAAGAACGGAGAGGTGGGTGTAACATCACAAACAACGTGAGTTTCAGCAGAGCACGTTAAGGCTTTTACACAGCAGAAATAAACTTGACAACAGCCACTATAGATTATATTAGATAATAAACACACAATTACGATAGGATAGTGTTGTCACGGTACCAAAATTTCAGTATTCGGTACCGATACCAGTCAAAATCCACGGTTCTCGGTACCAATTTCGGTACCACATGCTAATTTAAAAAAACACACTATTTTTAATAAAGTCAAACAAAAATAAAAATGTACAAAAATCAATCCCATTCTTTATACTTTATTTAAATTGTGTTTCAAGTTTTTCCGCAAATAATAAAAGTATGAAAAACAGTAAACAAGTTTCACCCAAATTTAATTTGTCTTTTAATTAATTAAATTTAAACGCATTGTATTGTTTTGGTAAATAAAGGGGATTTACTATTAAAATTAAAATATGGAAGAAATATTGTGTGACGACTTTAAAAAAAATAAATAAAAATAAAAATTATATTTCTGGCACAATGTCTTTTAAGATGAACTTTTATTTTGACGGGTTGCCGTGAATACCTTTACATTTCTGTGTAGCTATATGATATGACGCTGGTTTTACTCAATGAAACGGTAATATGCTCGCGAGGGGACTCTCAGAGCAGTTCTGTAGATGTTGTTTATGTATTTATGTCCTCATTGAGACGGCAGATGATGAATCACCATGAGCGTCACGCGCGCTTCAGTGTATGTAGTAAAAAAAAGAAAAAACCGCACGTCTCTGCCATTCATTCACTCACACAGAGACTCGCAGAACATGCGGGATTCATATTTGAATCGACTTTTGCAGCTTAATATTTACAGATACTAGTCCACGTCGCGATTTGATTTAAGTGCAATGACCTACTTTTGATTAATTCATCCAAACTTTGACAAATTCCGTGGCATTCCGTGCTAAACTGTAAATTCCGTTTTTATAACTGGATTCCGAGGTTCCGTCCGCCTTTTCTACATTGCGGAAATCATAGGGCCGTACGCGTCAAGAACCGGGTTGACCGGGTACTCGGTACCACCGGTACTTAAAAAAACCTGGTACCGTGACGTTTTCACTTTTTTAGTACCGACTTGGTACCGAAGTACCGGGTCTTTTGACAACACTACGATAGGATATGTCCTGTATGTGATTTTTTAGAGGTGAATGTGTACATCTGAAATGCTAATTTGTGCAGCGATATAAAAGGCTATAAATAGCATATTTTAACAACAGTAAATGACCAAATTCCACATGTGATCACAAAAGAAAGTTATTATAAACACTCGATGGTAGTTTGAAGTGAGTTCTGAGTAAAAGTCTATTATTAATCTCATAAATTGTCTTATATAGCATGATGCTAATATTAGCTCTAATGCAGCTGCAGAACAGGTCTAATTCTTCTTTATAATGCATTTTGTCATAATACTTCACGTAAGGACGCAAGAAATGTTTTGTTGTATTTATTTAGAAATACTTTTGATGATAGTTGGGTAAATGTATACTGGGATTGAAGCGATGTGGCTTGGTAAATGTTTTATTGCCGGTATAAAGGCTGATAATGGCTGAATAAAAACTAAAGAATAATGATAAAAGAATAATAAGGATTATGTCTCATACCTGGCGGAAGTGTGAAAGGTTCTGTTTCCTTAAACTAGTTTGTCATGCATTTCTTTTTCAACACATTTATAGGTAAATCCTAGTATTTTAAATTTGTGATTAATCATGATTAATCATTAATTTAATTAACGCAATTAATTGTTTTAATCGATTGACAGCACTAGTAAAAATAGAGCTTCACAATCCTTGAATAATGTTTTTTTTTTTTTTTTTAGTGCAACCTCAGAAAGTTGTGCATACAGTTTTGAATTTTTATGTATATATATATATATATATATATATATATATATATATATATATATATATATATATATATATATATATATATAAACGTTTTATGGAGGGTGAAGTCTGTTTCAATTGTGCTTTTTTTTTTTGAATCAGTAAATATAATAATATGTTAATATTTTAATTAACACATTTAGTCCACCTCTTGTTTTTTTTTTCTTCTTCTTTTGTTATGTGAAATCAGTTTTTATGAGGATCTTTAAAACCTTCGTTACTTTCATTTCTGATACCTTTTATTGTCCATTAATGTGTCTAAAATGTCTAAAATATGGACACTTTATGTTTTGTCTGTCAAAATATTCAAAAGTCTGGTTTTAGATGGCACAATCAGCCCTATGGTTTGTCCTTGCCTGGTGCTGACCAACTGTTTATCACCTTTAGTGAATATATTCCAAAAAGGATAAGGAAGTCTGCAGTATGTTTCAGCTCATTTGTCATGTAAACACTCTCAGTGAAAATAAAGCTGCTTTTCAGCCACTGCCTTTAGGGCTTTTCTGTCACCATCAAGTGTTGTTCTTATTGGGGTCACTTAAAGCCACATGCGGGATCTGTTCAAACATGCTGCTTATTGACAATGTGAGATCCCACAGCGCCTTTGTGCCACTCAGCTGAAGGAACGTTCATCACTTTCTTCCGCCTAGAACGTTCCGTATTTAGTGACCTCCAACGCCTCCTGTCAAAGACTTCAGTCTATCAGTCACTTTAGCCCAACTTACAGCTGCTGTCACGGTGGCTGAGTTTCTGGAAAATTTAAAAGAGCTCTTTACACTGAGAGTTAAGTTATGATATACCTTTGTATCCCTAGCTTAGACGAGACTCTCTGATGCCTGACATTACTTTGAAGGGCAGGTTTGATAGGTGTTTTTCAAAGATCTCCTCAGATCAAGAGTCGGACATCAGTTAGACAAGGGCCACATGCGACTGCGGCACCTTGGCATTTGCGAACGTGACTGTGTTTTTATATGTCAGTAGAGTTTAAAACCAAAGCGATTTATCTTAATACATTCATAATTAATTATGGTGGGCGCGTACGCCTGTGTGCACCTATAATTGTTTACATGAGAAGGAGCAAATAGTCTACAGTGCTCTATTCTGTTCTATCTTTCTCTACCACCTACATTCACACATTTATATCTGTGTGAGTATTAGCAGCGTGTTCGTAGCCTTGTTTTGTTTTTCATTTTCTTTGTTGTTAAGCCTTTTCCCCTCAGCTCTGCGTCTCATTGGCTACTCATGGGAGACGGTCGTGAAAGAGAGAAAGGCAAACGCTTAAGGCAGCGCTTGGCAGACGGCGACTGACTCTGTGATTAAAATTTGCCTCTAAAGCCACAGTCGTCAGAGTCAGCATAATTTAAAAGCCCCTTACTTTGATGCAGAACAATGAGACTAAATGGCAGTCCTCAGAATCACTCGCTTGTTCTGCCAAAACATGTACTGAGAGGAAAAGAGAGACGGAGATGAAGGGAGAGACTAGAAATAACGAATAGGAACAGGAAGGGATGTATAGTCTAGTCTTAATTACTCTGTAAATAAGTTTCTCAATGCCTCGTTCCTTTATAACACATCCCAGTTGAGTTACATAGAATGAAAAAGAAAAGAACTTTTCAAGAGAGCCTGCTCATTTATTCATTGTCTTATGAGAATGTGCTGTGTGTTTTGCTTCTGAATCTTTGCTTTAGCACAGATCTCCCAATTTATAATGTGAAACGGTCATTAGATTCCAACGGAACTGTTGCCGTGAGAGAGAGAGAGACGGCACTGAATAAAAAGGCAAATCACAAATGAGATCTTTTCAAACTCAACAGCTTCTCCTAGACACCATTGAGATTGAATGGAGAGCAAATGTCCACTTTTGCTTAAGTCTCCTGCTCCTCAGATTTTTCTTTGAGGAAAATGCCCCGGTAATCTCAGACTTTGACAAGACATGAAGTCTGCAATCAAAAGTCTCATTTCTGTGCCATGCATGTTCATCGAATACCTTTATATTCTTATACAAAAAAATTGCTTTGCTTTAGGAAATTTAGGAGTAATATCTAATAGCAAGTTAAAAGTTTTATAAAAATCTCTTGAGCCAGAAAAAGCCATTCCTAATAAAGGCCCATTCACAGCTCACTATAAAGATTACCACATTAACGGATGACAACTTTTTGTTTACTAATTGCGATGCAGTTTTGTCTTCTGCCACTTTAAATGCTCTAGCGGTATACAATCATGTAGATTCTGATTGGCTGTTAGTGTTTTTATCATCCATTTGCTGAAAAAACTAAAAAAAACATTCCAAAACAAAATTGTTCCTTTCTGCTGTTTATCGTTATAGTTAGAATGAATATTAAAACTTTATAGTTATCATTATAGGTATGGCATGAATATGCCACAAGGCTGGAAATATACTTTTAAGTTTTACAAAATAAAAATAACAAAGTAGACAGTACTTACAAACCAGTGGTGTGCGGTGTTGTTCTGAAATGAGGAGGCAAAGCCCGCAAAGTTTTTTTTTTTTTTAAACAAATGTAAATTCATGTCCCAGTCACATTTTCTTGGGTAAATAAACATTACTTACGCTATCAGAAAAAGAAATAAAAAACAATTCTATTTGATAATTTTATATTAACAATGTAATTAATATTCTCTTTATTAAAGGCATATACGAATCTCATCACTTTATTAGTATAGGACAGTGTAGAAATGACCGTAAGCAAAGTGGGGGAGAGAGAAGTTAGTGTTTTTAAGCATTTTACATTTATTCCAAAATAATAACTCAAGGCAGTAATTTAAACAATATATTTTATTTGTGAACTTATGTTCAGTTGTTCTTTTTAATAGTTAACTTTTTGTTGGATCGTCAGTCATCAAAGCTTGGTAAATATTGGTCACAGATACGGAGAATTACTTTAAATTTCTCCAAACTGATTACTTACTAAAAACTCCCACAGTTCATGTTTTCATGCCGTTTGAGTCTTATTTTGACGTAACAAAGTAGTTATATCTAAGTAAATGCCTCCTCTTACGTGACTTTCTCCCTTTCATTCTCTATTACCCCTTCACCAAACCCAATGCAAGTTTTAGGTGGTCTGTTAAAACTTAATGGGCTCAGGGGAGGCAAGAGAGGTGCGGACTCCCCCTGTAACTTTACCTGCTGGTGTCACTGTTGAATAGGGGTGTGCGATATATATCGTCTGCGATAATATCGTAATTGTTGTTTTAACGATATGCAATTTGACAATATCGAGTATTTTGCAAAAACAAACAAAACACCTACGGAGTGCACGCATACATTAGCCTACGTGTTCTTTCACTGCATGATTTCAATAAACAGTTCAATAAACAATTAAGTTAATATTAAGAGACTTACATTTTAGACATTATATTTCCTGTTTTTGCTCCATTTCGCAGACAAAAAAAAAATTCCAAACAGCTACAGCACAGTTTTGCGTCTCTGAGCAACATGACAGCGCTTCATTCCTGAATGAATCAACCGTTAAATGATTCGGTTCAGTCTCAATGACTCACTTATTACCAGTGACTTTCTGCCACCTACTGGTGGTTTTAATTTCACATTTAAAGTCTATTTTCATTTTTAAAATAATTTTAAATATCAGTATTCAATGTTTTATGTTTAAAAAGTAAAAAACAAATACATTTATAACTGGTTAAATCACTCCATGTCACTCTGAGCTGCATTAAACTGTGTAAATACATCTAAATGCCACTTCAGATGCAACTTCTGCAAAGATTCATTTTGATGATACTGGTTTCATTTGTTTGGTGAAAACCTAAATGTGTATTATCTTAATTGACTGATTAAATGTAACAATTTGACTCAAAAGATGTACACTTTTAGGAAAAAAATGCTTTATTAAAGGTAAAAATCAATTTAAACTTAAATGAAAAGATGAATTAATCACTGATGTGAACTGACCACACAGATTATGAAGAATATCAAAAACTGCAGCTGTCCACAGTAGTCAGATATCAGCACAATAACACAAGAATCTGCAAAATATCGTCTAATTATCGTTGTCGAAAAAATCCAAAAAAATATCGAGAGATCATTTTTTTTCAATATCGCACACCCCTACTATTGAACAATATTTCTTTAGAAAAACGAGTGATTTATACACTTTTTAATGTTATATTTTGTAATATAGGCATTATTTAAAATTTTTACTACAAATTTTGTTTCTCATCCAATATTTTGAGGAGACACTGCCTGCCTTGCCTCCTCGGAGGAAATGCCCCTGTTACAGACAAATTCAGACAATTCCAGTTAGTAAGTTTAAGTCAATATGTTTACAGCAATTCTCATCAAATTGTCATGGCTGGAAAGTTACTGTAAATGCAGACATTTGTGCTTCAGTGCCTCTTGTGGCAACTTTGAGAATGCAGCACGTACTTGAATTGCAAACGTAGAAGCATTGGCATTTAGGTACTTGTATAGAGTATATTTCAGGCGCAGTTGCGTTTATCTGATATGCTCTGAGTGGCGATTTGAAAAAAAACTTGGGCGTTTTCTACTGGGAATTGATTTTTTTATTTTATGTGAGTTTAAGTTCATTCACAGGTAAAGCACAAACAATGTGCCCTGGTTCTGGTGTAAGACAGTGAACAGAAGAGTGATCTAACCCTCTTCATGTGTCTCTTTCCCTCTGGCTATCTGTTTGTCCTTAAAGCCAGAGTGGGAGTGGTTGCTAAGCAGTGTCTCTATGGACACACAGGCTTCATCTTGCTCAGATCTGCAGCGTCTCTTTCGCTTCTCTCTCGTCTTTTACCGAGGACACACTCCACAAATCTCAGTCAGTCTCTCATTCTCTCAGTCTCTCATTTTCTTTCAGTCTCTCTCGCTTTTTTTATATTCATAAGCAGGCTCAGCACGCAATATGGAACTACCTTCTCCCACAGGGCTAAACATTGAGTTCTTTAAGAAGCCTCAGCCCTTGATGCAAACGGTTATCAATAACCTTGAAATGCTTTTGCTCCGTTGCCCAATTTTGTTGTTATGTATTTGAGCAGGCACTCTGGCATGATAAGGGAGAGAGAGAAAGAACGGGAGTGTTTAAAAAAAAAAAACTCAATGAAAACAAAATCACGACATTTCTGGATGAAAGCCTTTTGCATGCCTTGTGCTCCAAATATGTTCCCTTTCATTTCACAGTAACATCTTAAGTTTTTTTTTTTTCTTCATTGCTTTCTGAGTGCTCCCCCTTTGAGGTCTCGTGCCTGGTTTATAGTTTTATATTTCTGAAAAGGTTGTCACAGCAATTTGCAAACGAAACACCTGGGCATGGAAGTTTCCTTAAAGGAGTCCCTTGAGCAATAGCGACACTGAATTCAAACAACTCAGTAATTTACAAAGAAATGATTGGATCTTTGTTTAAAAAGAACAGCTCCCAGTGTTTTAGACTCTGGAGAGCAGCACAGCTTTGGTTTTAATAATCCTGCTCACTCTTCATATTCATTAATCGTTTTGTGTCATTCACAGATGAACATGGACATTTGAAAATCTACCTGCCCAAGAAGCTTCTGGAATGCCTTCCCAAATGCTCCTCCCTGCCCAAGGAGCGACATCGCTGGAACACCAACGAGGTAAGAAGCTTTTTGTTTCACAGGAGTTTGGATTTTTTTTTTTTTTTTTCCTATAATGCAGTGATCACATTTTAATGTGTTGTTTATTGGATACTATTGTTGGTTACCTTATGCTTGTTTTATAGCAAACTTTGATTATTAATTGCACTTAAGCACAGATCTAATTAGTAGTTTCTAGATTTGTCGACTCAGCTCGACAGAAGTACTTCAACATTCAACACTGCAGTCAACATACAACTATAATATAATATAATATTATGTTATATTATATTATATTATTTGACTTTAAATGCAGACCTTGAGCAAAAAGCTCATCACCAAACACCAATGACTTATACATGCACTATATGGACAAAAGTATTGGTACACCCCCTTCTTTAGAACAGAAAAAAGCACTTCCAAAACTGTGGCAACAAAGATAGAAAGATAATTCATGTATTTAAAAAATAGTTTTTTCATTTCATTTCTTTTCATCTATCTCTGTTGCAACAGTTTTGAAGAGTCTAAATGACTCTTCCAAAAGAGTCATTTTAGACTCATGACACCAAAAAGTCATTGGTGTTGTGTGTGTATATATATATATATATATATATATATATATATATATATATATATATATATATATATATATATATATATATATATATATATATATATATATGTGTGTGTGTGTGTGTGTATGTGTGTGTGTGTGTGTGTGTGTGTGTATATGTGAGAATTCACAAGATTATAATTTTCTTATAACAATAATTTTGTAAAAGTTTGTCTGTTTATAATCAGTTGTCCACCAAAAAAAAAAAAAAAAAAGTTGGTATTTTCACATGAAATATACCGCTTTGTTGACTGCCATACTGCAATATTTGGATTTGCTCTGTAAATCTGTGTCAGTTTTATCTAACAGTTGGACTCGTATACAAAGTGTATCTGCATTGCTTTGAACTTTGTCTTCCTGCCCCGAAGGCGTTCTGACATTCAGAGACAAACAAACACACTCAGCAGAGATTAGGGAAGCCTGTTTGGACCGATTCCACAGCACACCTAAAGTCTGACACAACCTCCTACCGTCTCGCTCTCTGCTAAAGTATAACACCACTTGAACATGCACCAGCTCTGTTTTCATTTCTTTAAAATCGGAGATCTGGTCTCAAGTGGGTAAGTTAACATATTGCAAGTTGCTATCTGATTTACTGTGGACTCTGCCAAATTTACAGAGATGAGATTTGTATTGAGCTGTTCTGAATTTCTGAAGGAATACCATTACATGATGTATTAAGGGTTTAAAATTCTTGTTAAAGGAATAGCTGACAAGTCTTGTTACCATAGGTTAATATAACATTGCATTTCTTTGCCTATAATGGTTTGAAGAAGGCTAGACTGTGAAAGCTTTTTCACCAGCTAACAAAAGTCAAACATTTCTTTCATTTTCTAGACCTGCCTTAAATTCTTTATCATGATGGAGATGGCACATACTGCTACAGATGACTTGGGATGATGCATGCCATGACCTTTCAGAATATTTCAGATTAATTTCCATTTCAAAACTGCTATAACTTATGAGAGAGGAAGCCACTGATGTCTTGCACATATACGTTTATTTACGATAAGAGTTGAAAGTACGATTTGATCCGGGGAATGCAGATGTGTTTTCTTTGTGCTGTGCTTGACTGTGTTGTAGTTGAAGAAGTGATTGTGCAGAGAGGTTGATGCTTCTCTCTCTCTCCGTTTCATTTGTGCGTCCTCCGTGTTGGGAAGCCAGCAGTGTGGCTGTCCCTCTGTGCTTTCTGTCAAAGCCTCCGCGCTCCCTTTCTCTCAACTTGCAAAGAGTTATAAAGTTTCCCAACTGTTTTTAAAGATTGTTTCACCCTCCCCAGCAACTCTTTATAGTTCTTTTTTTAGAATAGTGCCACTGTAGAGGAAAATAATCTGACCCCATGCTGATGCAAACTAACCGGCCTCAAAGAAAAGTCATGAGCGGTTCACTAAGAGAACTTTAGTGACAGCTATTCGTTTCAAATCAAATAAACTATCACTAAACTATGTGAATAGATCATGAATAGAGCGAGGACAGGAAGTGATGTGGAATGAACTTGAAGGGCTGAACTTGACCATGTGAGCACCAGTGTTGGCAAGCTACTTGGAAAATGTAGTGAGCTAAACTAACAGTTACTCTTCATTAAATTAAGCTTCACTACACTAAAGCTACAGCCCTGAGAAATGTAGCAAGCTACGCTACAGCAACATGGCAAAGGTAGTTTACTACATCTAAGTTACTTTAAAAAATATATATAAATTTTTATACTGAACCAACATCATACCAAGTCAATGCTCTCTAAGTGATCAATAAAACTGTCAGTCAAGCAGATAGACAGGCATAATAGTTCAGGTTGATTGTTTATTCAACAACTGCTCCAAACCAATTTGGCAACAACAATCAGTATCATGTACAGGGCCGGATTTACCTCATATTGTGACAATGGCAAAATACATTTTTGCTGTCGGCTGGAAACTTCCTATTGGTAGTTGGTATTGTGGCTTTATTGTAGGCTATACAGACACATTTATACAAAGGGTAACACTTAACAATAAGGTCCATTAATTAACATTAGTTAACTAGTGTAGTTAACGTGAACTAAGAATGAACAATACTTCTGCAGCATTTTTTAATCTTAATGTTAATTTCAATATTTACTAATGCATTATTAAAATCAAAAGTTGTTTGTTAACATTTGTTAATGCACTGTAAACTAACGTGAACTACCAATGAACGGCTGTATTTTCATTAACTAACATTAACAAAGATGAATAAATACTGTAATAAATGTATTGTCCATTGTTCACTCATGTTAGTTAATACATTAATGAAATCTTATTGTATAGTGTTACCATATAAATGTATAGGCCTACAGATAGGCTACGTTTATTTGCATCGTTGCATGTGTCATTATATTATTAACATTTCACCAAAATCAAGTTCAAATATGAAGTTTTTGACCAGCGAATGTTTTGCCCTGTCATTATAGCCGCATCAGAGGCAGTACATGCATCGCATTTACATTTTCATGAACTTATACAGTCTTCTGTCGCTCAGTTTATTCTCTTATTTGTTCAAAATATCGTATTATAAAAGATTTAGCGCTTCGCACAAGCTATTTGGCTGTGACTCGACGGCAAATGATAGACTAAGATACTCTTCTCTGCTCCTTAAAAACAAAAAAAACATTAGTCTTTATAAATATAGTGTTTATTTGTACTTATTCAATCAACAGTTCTTTTATTTACCTTCATATTGCAGACAAACTGAGATCCTCCAAACGCGCTGCACTTCGTTCACGAGAGAGGCGAGAGGAGTAATGAGGTTTGACTGACAGTTTGAGGAACCAATGGCGTTACGAGCTTTAGTGGCGGAAGCGTCACTTACTGATCCAGGATCAGTGATCCTTACCTGTTATATTTCTGATTTGAGCTTGAGTTTCAGAAATGCTTTGGAAAATGTAACGCTAGCTTTTTTTGACGCTACCGCGCTACTTGATCAAAAATAGAGCTTCGCTACTGAAAAGCTATTTGATTCAGAAAGCAGCGACGCTACCACCACACTACTGAGAAATGTAGTTAAACTAGTAGCGTCACTACTTGTAGCGACGCTACTGCCCATCACTGGTGAGCACCACTGGCAGTTTTCAAAATTGTTTCAAAATATTGGAGCCCACATGAAATCAAAATTAAACCATTCTTAAAACATTGAAAACATTTTTAAATTTAAAAAAAAACTGAGATATTGGATATACACAAATTAATATTTTTGTGTCATTTACATACTATTATAGTATTTATTAATATTTTAATAAAATATTTTATTGCGTTGTTTTGTTTAAATTTTACATAGTAACTATGTACTTTTGTCATTTAATTTGTTTGTTTTTTAATATTTCTATTTAGCTTTTATTTATTTTCAAGTTTTATTAATTTTAGGTCTTCAGTTTATTTTTCAATGAATTGCAGTAGTTTTAATTTAAAAGTTTACGTTTTTAATCTAATATTTATTACTTTATTTCAACTTTATTTAAAATGAAATTTTTTTTTTGTTAACAGTAACAACACTGCTAGCAATGAACACAATTACTTTATTCATTGTTAATTCATATTCGTTCATAATACATTAATCATTAAGTTATACAACTTTACAGTTTTAATATATACAACATTACTTCATCGCGACATTAAAGTATTGATCTTTACTGTAAAGTGTTACCTGTGTTGTTAAATTTTATCATTTTATTTTTGGAGTATTGAAACCACTTCTTGCAAACCAATCAAATTCCTGATAGATATTCCTATTTTATTTTAGAAATGCATGACAATACTAACACAAAATAGGTTACAATTGTTGTTTCATGTTTACTTTAATCCCTCATCATAATTAATTTATGATGGGATGGAAGATAGAAGTTTCTACCATCCGTGATTACCTGTCCCTCAAGAGCCGCTGTTTGTGTTGAACATGCACTCAGGAAATATTGGCTCCAGGAGCATTAGCCAAATCTGACATATTCGTGACTGTGGCAGCTCGCTCCCAATTTTGCATCCTCACAGGATGAGGAACTTGTTACTGTCAGTAGAGCTATTGCTTTCACTGTTCCTGTCGTTGTCCAGGCTAAACATATCTGACTGTTTAAACAAACACAGACCACATTGCGCACAGATTGGAGACAGGAGATTTAAAAAAAAAAAGAGTGAATGACGGACAATGCGGACAGGCAAAGAAAGATGGAAGGAGGAGGTGTAGCTCTCCCTGCAGATGGAGACATTGTGTGGCCGTTGTTGAAGCGCAGCTACTTTTGGAGGCTGTTAGGAGCAGAAAGTCTCCCTAGTGACACACACAGCTCTTAATGAGAACGAGTTCCTAAACAGCCCCGACTTCCTCCTCCTTCAGCTCCAGTGTCAGACTGAATGCCATGCTCCCAACGACCAGCGGTGAGGTATAATGAGGCCTCTAGCAGGGCCGAATGAGACATCAGGTCATACAGACAAGCACAGCTCATGTCGAAGCCTGTGTTTTCCTGCATGCATTGGATATTTCACACACATACGGCGTAATTTCTTGGATTGGGAGCTGGGAAGTGGGTCTGTGTTTATGTAGTGTTCACCAGTCACTCCATATAACATTCCCATCCCTCCCTTTTCCTTATGGGAAATGACCCTTATTGAAGGTAATGACATGGATGTCTCTTCGGTTGAAAAATTCTTGTAGCCGAATGACCACATTAAAAAACCAAACCGACAGTATGTAGGAAAGGAGGGGGTAACATCAAAACGATAATGGTGTTGTAATGAACACGAGAAGAGGGTGAACGCTGGGGGATGGCAAAAAGTCAATTCCTGTCTTTATCTCTTTTTCTCTCGCTCTGTCTCTCACCGTCGGTTGCTTTACACCCCCTGCTGTTAATTTTAAATACCTAGAAAAAGCACGCGTGTGTGTGTGTTTGATAGCTCTCCTATACTATACCGCACACCGCTGGGAGTCCTAGAGTGTTTCTGGAAAAGCTTTGTTATTACTGAATAAGAGAATATCATGCCTAAAAACCATCCGCAGAACATTTCCAAGTAATCACGGTGCAAATAGAAGTTGGAACAGATCTCAAGAATAATCTCTTTGCAGCTCCTCACTGATTTGATCTGGAAAGGGTGATTGAAATGATGTTTTATTAACAAAGTTCGGGAGGAGCACGTCAGATACTTAGCCTAATTAGACACAAGTGGTACGCCATCAGGCTAATCAACACAAGGGTACAAATACAGCTGACATACCTCCTTTCATTTGACGGCTAATCAGCATCTGGTTCACCCGTCTGTTGTGTTCACAATGTCTCACAGTGGATATTCCTCGTCAGGAGATGACTCCATCTCTCCCCCGGCCGCATCACCACAGCCAACCGGCTCCAGGACCACTACTTCCCTGCCAAGCAATGCAATCGAGCCCCAGGCTCCTTCTCGGGCGGCCTTCGACTCGTTCAGCCACTCGCCTTCCAAAACGCCCAGGCACACACTCGCCTTCTCCGGCGAGAACCCCAGCCGATTCCCGGCGTCTTCCTATCGGTCTACTAGGCCAGCATTTCCACCTATAGAAAAATGGACAGTGGCAAGTCTGAGGCAGGCACTGACCAACTCCGACATCCAGGCCCCACGCAAGTTCACCAAAGCGGAATTATATGATTTATACAAGAACCTCAAACCAAGTAATCTCTCTCCTAAAACCACCCCAACCCAAAAGGCTGTTAAACATTGCAGTAAACTTACGGTCACGCCTCGCCGGACTCCCCCACCTTCTTCCAGCTCCAAGATTAGCTCCCGAAGAACATCAAACAACGGCACTAGGCCATCAGCAAGCCAAGGCCGTGCCCCGGATTCGGTTGATGCAAGGCCCGGCGAGGTTCCGGCGGCGGCCCAGCTTTCCGTCGCGGCTCCCTCCTCAGCGATACCGAGGCCCACCACTCAAGCGGGCGTCTGGCCGCCTCCGCCACCAGTCTCGGCCCCGATGCCCACCTCTCTCAGCGCAGAGCCCTCAGTCCAAGCAAGCGCTTGGCGCAATGGCCGGCTTACACAGCCCCGCCACCGGCCTCTCTCAGCTCAGGGCCCGCAGCCCAAGCACGTGTTTGGCCGCACGGGCAGCCGCATTCAGCCCCGCAGCCCGCCCCCTTCGGCCCGGGGATTACAGCTCAAGCAAGCGCTTGGCCGCTGTGGCCTCCCCATTCAGTCCCACAGCCTACTCCTTCCAGCTCAGGGATCGCAGCCCAGGCAAACGCTTGGCCGCACGAGCTGCCAAACACAGCTCCGCCTCCAGCCCCCTACAACGCTCTCCTCCAAGCGAAACCATCATACTCACTCTTCACCGCCACACCCATGCCTGTCCCCCCAAACGCCATCGCCACGGAACCCCCACAAGTAGCTCACAACATCCGAGCACAGATTTTAGCAGGTGCAGACGTCGATCTCCCTTTACTCCTTTCCCTCCTGCCAACTTCCGATTCCAATCGACAAATAGATTGCGGGGACTTTTCAGTCACGCTGAAAAACCCCAATCCCCTCTCATCCCGTATACTCTCTTTTCCCGAATTTGCAATAGCTTTCAGTCGATTCACGGAGATCATATGCTCAGTCTTCCCTCACAGGCGACGCGAGCTTAATGACTACCTGGCCATCATAGCCGAACTCGCGTTGTCCCACGGAGGAGGGCATTTTTCACCTATCACAAACTGTTTTCGGCAAAATGCGCCGTCCGAGTTGCGCAGTGGAACCAATGCCCCTACTGGGGCGCTCGACCTAGATCTCCACAACAGGGTGTTTCTAGGATGTAGGAACATTTCGTGCGCCGTGTGCAGGTCGGTCGCTCATTCCACCACGAATTGCCCACGGATCAATCCGTCGGCTACTCCATGCCCAGAACCCACCTCCACAAAATCCACCAGCTACGTCCCAAGATCAGCAACAGCGCTATTCTCAGACCAGGAACAATCAGCTTCATACGCCGCGGACAACAGGCAGCCATGCTTCGCTTTTAATAATCGAAAATGCATCAGACAGCGATGCCGTTACCTACATATGTGCAGTTTCTGCGGTGGAGCCCACGCTCGTGTCACATGCCCTGTGTCTAAAGCTGTGAATAAAAAATCAAAAAATTATTTATCGACTCCCGTGAACATTTCTCGTCTGGCCATCGAACTCACCAGCCATCCAGATAAAGAGTTCTGTAAATATCTCCTGTCCGGCCTCAGTCACGGTTTCAATCCCGGCGTCGTATGCGCGCTTTCCCAAAATTTTATCTGCAACAATCTCCAATCCGCCCATGCCGAGCCTGACACCGTGAGACGACCTCATCGGAAGGAAGTCAAATCAGGCTTCATGATCGGACCTTTCACAAACCCCCTTCAAAATCTTTCGCGTCAGCCCCATTGGTGTAGCTACAAGAAAATTTTCGGGTAAAAAACGATTAATCATCGACCTGTCATCTCCCCACAATTCCACCACTCCAAGCATTAATAGCCTGATTCCCCTCGAAGAGTTTTCGCTCAGGTACCATGACATAGAGCAGGCAGTCGAATTGATTAAAATTGCGGGCCGAGGAGCCTGGCTCGCCAAAATAGACATCACTTCTGCTTTCAAAGTGATGCCTATCCACCCGGATTCATGGCATTTATTCGGGATACGATGGTTAGAGAAATTTTATTTCGCCGTCCGCCTCACCTTCGGTTGCAAAAGTAGCCCAAAATCTTCGACATGCTTTCAGAAGCCGTCTGCTGGATTCTGTCAAACAATTACGCCATTCCCCATCTCATCCATCTCCTAGACGATTTTTAATCATTTCGCCTCCAAACGCCATCCCAGCTGCCCACATCCTCACAGTCCAAAAGGTTTTTCGAGCTTGGGATCCCCATTGCCCAGGAAAAACCTTGGGTCCAGCTACATCCATCGAATTTCTCGGCATTAATCTAGACTCAATCAAATTCCAGGTCTCTCTGCCTAAGGAGAAAATCGACAGGATAATCCTCGTCTCCTCTACCCTCATTGACAGCTCTCACTGTTCCAAACGCGAACTCCTGTCATTGCTCGGGCATTTAAATTTTGCCATGCGCATCATTCCCCAAGGCCGTCCCTTCATCTCACATCTCCTCTTACTCGCTTCGTCAGTCCATGCGCTCGAGGACCTAATTTCCCTATCCGAGAATGCCGCGACGAACTTAGGTTATGGATAACGTTCCTCAAACAATGGAACGGCCTTTCCCTCTTCTATAACAACCTCGTTTCGTCTCCCATCGACATCAAACTTTTTACAGACGCGGCCCCTTCAATCGGTTTCGGAGGATTTTACCAAGGTCGCTGGTTCGCGTCTCCATGGCCTTCCCAGCTGCAAGGTTCGCTACCGTCCTCAGCTCTTTTTGAGCTTTACCCCCTCGTGGTAGCAGCTTACTTATGGGGAAACGAATGGGCCTCAAAATGCATCTTAGTGCACTGTGACAACGAAGCAGTTGTTCAGTGCATCAACAAAGGCCGTTCCCATTCTACCGCCCTCACGCCTTCCTAAGACGATTAATATGGATCTCGGCATGCGACCAATTCATAATAATCGCCAAACATGTCGCAGGTTCAGAAAATAAAATTGCTGACTCTCTGTCTCGCTTTCTGTTTCAGAAATTCAGGATGCTGGCTCCAGAGGCGGACCAAAATCCAACCCCAGTACCTCCATATTCAGAATTAATATTTCCGTAAACCACCCATTAAAACCTCTCCTTGAAGATTCACTCGACACCATCCTCCAGGCTGTCTCTCCCAGAACACTCCAATCATACGTAACAGCATGGAGATGCTTTAAGTCATTCCACCTCTCTTACAACATGCCATTTCCAGATTTTTCTCTACTCTCAATAACCTCATTTATCTCTTTTCTCAACAGCATCAAAGGCCTCCAAATCAATTCCATCAAAAGTTACATAAGCGGCATCCAATTTTTTCATAAACTCATGTACGGCGCTCCCTCACCCGAAATTAGCAATTCTCAAACCTCCATGTTGATCAGAGGAATCCAACGATCCCGGCCGACTCGTCCCGATTCGAGACTACCCATTACATTAGACATCCTCACCAAATGTATCCACTCCCTCCGCACAAATTACCAGCCCCATAATACCGCCCGGACACTCGATGCCATGTTCATTTTAGCCTTCTTCGGTTTTGAGATGCTCAGAGCTAACCATCTCCTCTAAATTCGATCCGGTCATCAACCCCACCATCTCAGACCTAACAATTCTTGATAGCGAAACCATTTCTTTTCGGATCAAACAAAGTAAAACCGATCAAGTTAAGAGAGGTCATTTCATTTACATCTTCAATCTCTTCTCCCATCCAACCCTACCAAGCTGTCCTCGAGTACCTCTGCTCTAGGATTTCCCAGGCCAAATCCCCTCTCGAACCTCTATTCTTAGACGAGGCCAAAAAACCTGCCAGTCGCTTCTGGTTCCAAAAACATCTTAAATCAGTCCTGCTATCGGCAGGCATTTCAGCAAAAATTTTCCAGCCATTCCTTTCGCATCGGGGCAGCAACATCAGCAGCCCAGAAAGGCCTCACCAAACAACAGATCCAAACCCTAGGAAGATGGTCTTCAGAAGCTTTCCAAAGCTATATCAGAATAAACCAGTTCCACATTAAATCAGCCCACCAGATGCTAATCGGGTAATATAAAAAAAAAAAAAAAAAAAAAAAAAAATTTTCACATAAATTGGTACGAGCCTTCCAGACATTTTTAAAGAACTTACCTTTTCAAGTCCACGCTTGGCGAGGCCCACCTATCTGACACCGTGAATCTTCACAGCTTGTTGAACACTGGCAGAGCCTCCCAGCTAGACAACTTACCTTTTCCACCCTGCGGCCGGAGAGTCTCACCCAACCAGGCTGCGAGCTTCCATCTCCAGTCAGATGACGGCGAGTGCCTCCCGGCCACCTAACTTTACCTTTCTGTCTTTACCTGTCCGACACAGTGAGCCCGATCTCCCGCCGGACGCCGGTGAGCGCATTCCCGGCCAGACAAACTTACCTTTTCAAGTCCCACGCTGGCGACGCTTACCCGTCCGACACAGTGGGTATTGTGCTCCCGTCGGGCGTCAGCAAGAGCCTCCCAGCTAGACAAACTCACCTTTCCATCCCGTGGCCGGCGAGACTTACCCATCCGGACCGTGAGTTTTCATCTCCGGTCGGATGCCGGCGAGAGCCTCCCGACCACACAACCTTTTCCGTCTTTACCTGTTCGACACAGCGAGTCTTGATCTCCCGCCGAACGCCGATGAGCGCATTCACGGCCAGACAAACTTACCTTTTCAAATCCTCGCTGGGCAAGGCCTACCCGTCCTGACACAGCGAGCACTGAGCTCCTGGCGAACATCGGTGAGAGCCTCCCAGCCAGACACTTACCTTTCTTCCATCCTGCGGCCGGCGAAACTTACCCATCCATGCTGCGAGTGTCCATCTCCAGGCGGATGTCGGCAAGCCTCCCGACCACACAACTTACCTTTCTGTCTTACTCGTCCGACTCAGTGAGCCCCGATCCTCTTAACGGACGCCGGCGAGAGCACTCCCGGCCAGACAACCTTACCTTCTCAAGTCCTACGCTGGGCAAGGCTTACCCGTCCAACACAGTGAGTCTTGATCTCCCCGTTGGACGATGGCAAGAGCCTCCCAGCCAGACAATCTTACCTTTTCCGTCCACTTGCACCACAATATCAAACCCCTCGAACGCTACATACCGGTCGGTCAAGCAATCTTAGTTTTCAGTCCGCCACCGGCGAGGCTTAACCATCCGACTCACGGTATTGATCTCCCGTCGGA
The DNA here is from genome assembly GCF_012432095.1 of Onychostoma macrolepis. NCBI lineage: Eukaryota > Metazoa > Chordata > Actinopteri > Cypriniformes > Cyprinidae > Onychostoma > Onychostoma macrolepis. The sequence goes on along the minus strand of NC_081165.1, from coordinate 9,266,224 downwards.
TGTCGCGAGAGCCTCCCGGCCGGTCAACCTCGTCTTTTTCCTCCTACGTCAGCGCCGCTGGCCCTTCAAACAGGTGAGCACGCTCACCAGTTGGATGGCGGCTAAGCGTCCCGACCAACTTTACCTTTTCCGTCTTTACCTGTTCGACACAGTGAGTCTTGATCTCCGCCCGAACGCCGATGAGCGCATTCACGGCCAGACAAACTTACCTTTTCAAGTCCCACGCTGGCGACGCCACCCGCCTGACACAGTGGGTATTGTGCCCCGTCGGGCGTCGGCGAGAGCCTCCCAGCCAGACATCTTTCCGTTTCATCTACGGTCGGCGAGACTGACCCGTTTGACTCAGTGAGTATTGGCCTCCCGTAGAGCGTCGGTGTCGGTCTCGGCCACCCACCTATTTTTCCGTTCGACGGGCGACGGCGCCTAGCCATCAGCCGCCATGGGTCTCGCCCGCCTGCGAACACCGTCCACCTGTCTCTTCTATCCTCACACCTTTTCCCCCGCCTGGCGAGGCCTACCCGTCCGATATCTCCTGAGTCTCAATCTCCATCGGATGCTGCGAGGCCCTCCCAGTCTCCGGGTTTTCTTCTCCCTACCTGTCGGCAAGGCTATCCGTCCGACATTGTAGTCTTGATCTCGTGTCGGACGTTGACGCTGGTCTCCGGTGGGCTCCTGTACTTGCCGCCCGCAAGTGAGGCTCATCCATTCGATGCCGTGAGTCTTGATCTCCCGTCGGATGTCGCGAGAGCGTCCTTGTCGGACGTCCAAAACTCTTTTTATCTGCCAAGCCAATAGGACCCACTCGTCCGGCATGGAGGTGCTCCAGTCGGAGGCTTCATGGGTTCTCTTGGCAAGTCTCCGCCCTCTGTCCTCTGATCAGCAGGGGCTGACGGCCAGTAGGGCTCGTACGCCGACTCCGTGATCTATCCCACTGCAGGCAACTCGGGTCCTCCTGGCCAGGGCCTTAACGACGCTGCTCCTCTATCGGCGGGCAAGGCTCACCCGTCCCAACGTGATGAGCACACCGTTGAGCTTCGGTTCGAGCCCTCCCTGACCGGTCGCCCCAAACCACGCAGTTCACACCAGCGGCCGGTGGGGCCTACCCATGCATGCCAAACCGCTCCCTCAGAGCTCGTAGGCTCCCCCGGCCTGTCATCCAGGCTACCCTTCGAACCAGCTACCGCCAGATCTATTGCGTATTTGGGGGGGATCTTAGTCTGGCGGCTGTCCAACACTCAATTGCTTTTTGGGGGATACTCTGGGTTCGGGCAATTCCCGAGCTCGGAGCCCTTCCCCAGGACAGCACGCCAACAACGTATTACCATACTCGCCAAATACGCATTACGTTACTCGTGCTAAATATATGTAAGTGTGAACTCGTGAAATGATGTTTTATTAACAAAGTTCGGGAGGAGCACGTCAGATACTTAGCCTAATTAGACACAAGTGGTACGCCATCAGGCTAATCAACACAAGGGTACAAATACAGCTGACATACCTCCTTTCATTTGACGGCTAATCAGCATCCCTCCACCACCCCTTCTCCACCATTATCACCAAAGTTCACTACACAGTAGGGGGGATACTCTGGGTTCGGGCAATTCCCGAGCTCGGAGCCCTTCCCCAGGACAGCACGCCAACAACGTATTACCATACTCGCCAAATACGCATTACGTTACTCGTGCTAAATATATGTAAGTGTGAACTCGTGAAATGCTGAATAAACGCCTCCGCAACGTGGCACAGGACTCAAGCTGACTGTCCTTGCTCCGAACAAGCCCAAAGTTCACATTCCCAGCTGAATGTCACACGAAGACGTGCCATTACATTCTGAAGCACGCTTCGCTAAATGATTTTGTCTGAAAGCAATTTAGATGAATTCTCATGGCTAAATATGCAGCTAATACAGCGTGGGTATTACTTATTGACAACGTGTCCTTCAGCCTGGGCGTTTTTTTTTTTTTGTCAAGCAAACGCTCCAATAAAAAAAAAAAGAGATTTGAGAGATGTGCAGGGGGTTTTGTCATTGTTTGACCAATCTAAGCTCTTTGTTAGACCTTCTTCCACCTTCAGCGAAACAATTCTCCTGGATAAAGGAGGGCGTGGAAAATCACAATGCGTGTGTACCGAATGGAGGGGCAAACAGCGAGGATGGGTACGGAGCTTACATGCTGATCTGGTAAGCTGTAGATTGAATTGTATTACCTTGACTCAATGACAAAATCCCCATGTTTTGTAGACTTTGCGAACGGAGAAGCCTGTGAGTTTGCTTTTTATAATGTACATCGCTGGGACCCTGTTTGAGCCAGAGTAAAGGGCTTTGATATCGCCAAAAGATTCATAAGTCGCTCCCTAGCAGCAGGGATGAAAAAGCTGTCAAGGTGAACAATATTCTCTCATTTTAGCACAGTTAAACGTCTTGAGTAGCCTTGGCTGGTGGCGATAGCGAATGCCCCTTTACGCACTTACACAGAGATGCTGTGTCTGCGCCATTCCACCATAATCTGCCCCAGATGACAAACTGCGCATCTAAAAGTTTTAAGCGGCACGGAAAAGTGCTGCTGCGTGCGAGTCCTTGTCTTGTCGAGTTCCCCTGCCACGATTGTTTTATTTTAAATCTCTCAGTTTCTCCCTCTTGCATTTTTTTGGTGTGTGCGTGCTCTTGATCTAGATATTGGCATCATGGATCCAGCTTTACCCCAGTGATAAGTGCCAGGAAAGTGGTTACCGTGCCTTAATCTTAGCTGGCACTACCCTGTTCCTCTGGGTCCCTTTTCTTTTCTGGTCTGCCTAAGTTTCTCCACACATAATCAAAGGAAGCAGATGCTACTAGTCAAACCTTACCCTACAGGGAATGCTGGTAAATTTAGTTTGTGTTTGTATAAGTGCACCTTTGGCTTCTGTGGAGTGGAAGGGTCTCTTGTCACCCAAACAAGCTAGGTATACCGCTTCACTTTCCATTACAACAAATAATGTAGTTTTAGCGAAGACCACATCTGTTGCATTTTTGACCTTTTTGGACTTGTTCAGACAACCTGGACTTTCTGCTTTGTGATTGGTTTTAAGAGCCTCAGGAGGCATGAACTCTGTCTGTTCACATATGCAGTTATAATCAAGCAGTGGTGGGTTTTTGTGTAGTTGAGCTAGAGTCTCCATCTGCCTGCATATGCTATTCATTGTCCATATTTTAGATGTGTTTTAGTACAGTTTTAAGTAAAAAATAATATTAATATAAGACTTAAATATTTTTAGCATCATTATTCCAGTCTTCAATGTCACATAATCCTTCAGAAATCGTTATAATTTGCTTATTATAATTGATGCTCAAGAAACATTTTATTATTATTATTATTATTATTTTTATATGTTGAAAACAGATTTGCTGCTTAACATTTTTGTGGTAATCGCGATGTTTTTCACAGACAGTTCAAAATAATAGTATTTATTTAAAAAAAAAATTGAGTCTTTACTGTCACTTTTGATCGTGTCATTGCTGAATAAAAGTAATATATAAAAAAACCAAAAAAACTAAATTTTTACTGACTCTAAATGCTTAAGTTTACCAGTGTAAATTTATTGTTCAGTTTCAGTTCACACTGCTCAAGCACGTCAATACCTGAAATTATTGTCTTTGACTGGATTATTTCAGGAAGCCATATCGTTTTTGTTTCAATTTTTTCTTCTTCAGAAGTATTGTTAGTGCAGTGTCATTTTTTATTTCATTTTTATTTTTTGCCAATGCATGGTAATGTATGCTTTAATTAAAATGGTTACATGATGCACATTTTTGTCTTTTTTAAGCCTTTAAGTGTTGGCTGGACAAAGCCTTGTTTAAAAGTTTGTCTTGATGACAGTCAGTTCATTTTAATTCTACATAATTTGACTCACATTTGAATTGTAGTCTATATTCTGTTTTCATTCATCAATTCATGAACTGAATTCAGGCATTCTCAGAGTGGTGCACAACCCTGTGCTGCACATTTCTGTAAACTGGGTAAACTTTATTGCACTGTTGTATCTGTCACCAGTGCTGGCGCTGCAAATGGTGATCAGTTTGAATGCCCTGTGTTTTTGTGTACGACTGTGAATAAGGCTGAATGATTATGACACATCTGCACAAACAGACTTTGCCCTTATTTTTCTCCTGGTCCAGGCATTATTCTGACATGTGGTCGTCTGTTGGCGTAATCAGGCTTGTTAAAAAGAATCCACCGGATCCCCTCCGGAGTGGGTTTAGCCATGTCCCGCTATCCCGGGGATTACAGCTTCCTTGAAAGGATTAGCACAATGCTGATTAGTTTGATTTCGTTCTCCAAGCCAGAAAAAAGCCAGTCCTCTTGATGTTTATGAGATTTATTTTAATACATTTCCTCTTGTGGAAACAAATTATGCAGACTCCTTGTTTTTTTTTTTTGGGAAACTGTCAATTCAAAAGCTTGCATTTTTCTCGCTATCATTCTCGCTTGCTCTTCGTCCTGTTTTGAGAGCATTTCCCAATCGAGCTGAAGAGCAAAGCTCCTGATTAGTTGAAATAAAGAGGCAAAAACAACATTTATTTCCTCTTTGTGCCTGGGACAGGAATGCGTCGCCCCTGTCGTGGTAATTAAGGATGACTCCGTGCAGGCAAATGTTTGAGGAAATGGAGGCTGAGCTGCTGAGGAGACGATGAGGGAAAAAAGGAAAGGTCACGCTGCTTTGTTTTTGCAAACGGGGAGGCTTTGGGCTGTAAGGAGCTGATTTGTGAAGGTGCCTGGATCATGATCGGAATAGTAATTCGAGGAGAGGCTGCTGTCAGTCTGTGGTATAGGTGCGTCTGTGAGTCCATGAAGGAATGCAGAGAGATGCTAGCGAGCTTGCGCTGCCCGATGCAGTGAATTGCAAAACGCTCCAGGCATCTCTCAACTTTTGTGTCTGTTTTGTGTGTATGTACAGTATATGGCTAAGACAGCAAAATAGGCAGCATGATGCTTTTAGTTGCAGTATGTGAGTGAAACCTGACGGATGATTTCAAGTCAACAAGAAATCAAAATTGATCCGAATCAAAATGACTTTCTTATGCACTTTCGTATACATTCATGGTTTTATTGGGAATGATTCATTGGTGCATGTCATTGCAAAAAGAGCAGAGGTTTTCAAACTGGGGAAGAAAAGGGTTCTGGGGTTTGGAAAAAAAAACAGAAAAAAAGATCCCAAACAAAAACATACAATCAAAGTTAATGTTAAATATTTAAAAATATTTAATATCATTTTAGAGAAAATTTATTAAATTGATATATTGTTTTTGTTTGGGATTCTCAAAGTCAGTGTTAAATATTCTTAAAATATTTATTATTTTATCATTTTATTTTTGCCAATGCATGGTAATGTATGCTTTAATTAAAATGGTTACATGATGCACATTTTGTCTTTTTAAGCCTTTAAGTGTTGGCTGGACAAAGCCTTGTTTAAAAGTTTGTCTTGATGACAGTCAGTTCATTTTAATTCTACATAATTTGACTCACATTTGAATTGTAGTCTATATTCTGTTTTCATTCATCAATTCATGAACTGAATTCAGGCATTCTCAGAGTGGTGCACAACCCTGTGCTGCACATTTCTGTAAACTGGGTAAACTTTATTGCACTGTTGTATCTGTCACCAGTGCTGGCGCTGCAAATGGTGATCAGTTTGAATGCCCTGTGTTTTTGTGTACGACTGTGAATAAGGCTGAATGATTATGACACATCTGCACAAACAGACTTTGCCCTTATTTTTCTCCTGGTCCAGGCATTATTCTGACATGTGGTCGTCTGTTGGCGTAATCAGGCTTGTTAAAAAGAATCCACCGGATCCCCTCCGGAGTGGGTTTAGCCATGTCCCGCTATCCCGGGGATTACAGCTTCCTTGAAAGGATTAGCACAATGCTGATTAGTTTGATTTCGTTCTCCAAGCCAGAAAAAAGCCAGTCCTCTTGATGTTTATGAGATTTATTTTAATACATTTCCTCTTGTGGAAACAAATTATGCAGACTCCTTGTTTTTTTTTTTTTTTGGGAAACTGTCAATTCAAAAGCTTGCATTTTTCTCGCTATCATTCTCGCTTGCTCTTCGTCCTGTTTTGAGAGCATTTCCCAATCGAGCTGAAGAGCAAAGCTCCCTGATTAGTTGAAATAAAGAGGCAAAAAACAACATTTATTTCCTCTTTGTGCCTGGGACAGGGAATGCGTCGCCCCTGTCGTGGTAATTAAGGATGACTCCGTGCAGGCAAATGTTTGAGGAAATGGAGGCTGAGCTGCTGAGGAGACGATGAGGGAAAAAAGGAAAGGTCACGCTGCTTTGTTTTTGCAAACGGGGAGGCTTTGGGCTGTAAGGAGCTGATTTGTGAAGGTGCCTGGATCATGATCGGAATAGTAATTCGAGGAGAGGCTGCTGTCAGTCTGTGGTATAGGTGCGTCTGTGAGTCCATGAAGGAATGCAGAGAGATGCTAGCGAGCTTGCGCTGCCCGATGCAGTGAATTGCAAAACGCTCCAGGCATCTCTCAACTTTTGTGTCTGTTTTGTGTGTATGTACAGTATATGGCTAAGACAGCAAAATAGGCAGCATGATGCTTTTAGTTGCAGTATGTGAGTGAAACCTGACGGGATGATTTCAAGTCAACAAGAAATCAAAATTGATCCGAATCAAAATGACTTTCTTATGCACTTTCGTATACATTCATGGTTTTATTGGGAATGATTCATTGGTGCATGTCATTGCAAAAAAGAGCAGAGGTTTTCAAACTGGGGGAAGAAAAGGGTTCTGGGGTTTGGAAAAAAAAAAAACAGAAAAAAAAAAGATCCCAAACAAAAAACATACAATCAAAGTTAATGTTAAATATTTAAAAAATATTTAATATCATTTTTAGAGAAAATTTATTAAATTGATATATTGTTTTTGTTTGGGATTCTCAAAGTCAGTGTTAAATATTCTTAAAATATTTATTATTTTATCATTTTTAAACATTCAATATTCAATTCATGTAATGTTTTAGTTCAGGATTCTAAAATTCTAAATATATATATATATATATATATAAGTAAAAAAAGTATAAGTAAGTATAAAAGTAAAGTAAGTATAAAAAGTTATATATTTAAAACATATTTATTTCAAACTAAATATAGTTCAAATCTATTAACATATTTACAGACATATTGCTCGGGACTAACTGTTATAAAAATTATAATCAAACTTTATTTGGAGTACCGCTTGTGCACAATGCACATTTCTTAATATTAAGCCTAAAATGTGTTTTAATGTCACTATTGATGAGGATTGCATGATCTTTAAATAATATTAGTCTTTACATGCAAGATATTTAAAGGTACCACTTGCAATAGTTCCACTTTAGCACAATCAAATATACTTAAGTTTATATTAAGTTGGACTTCAGCACTACTGCCGCATAATTAAAGTGCATTAGGTTCAAAATGAGTTGTTCCAGTTTAGCAGACTTACCAGTTTAGTATACTAAAAGTACAAGTATTTTAATTAAGTACATAAATATGTAAATGTATTAGTAGTATACATAGCATGAAATACATGTATCTTAAATATACTTTAGTATGTTTATTTTTCACTAGGGAGGGATAATTTTTTTGTAATTTTTAAACAAATGTATATATTTTTTTTAAATCATGCGATTGTCACTCTTATGAGTTAATATACATTTCCATATTTAAAACATATGATCTTTTTATTCAGTTGCTAACAACATGTTTTTATTGTGGGTCTTTATACATGAACTTTCAGATTTGAAATTAAGAAGAGGTCTGAAACAGCCTGATAGATACACCACTTTTTACAGTCTAATCAATCCCCAAATGGATAAAATTAAGTCTTGCCCTGTTCTATATCCTCAGTTTTTCTTTTCCCAAGAATTACTTCACATTATGTAAGTTAAATTGGTTGTGAGAGCTTTTTAATTTTTTTTAGATCTACCTTCCAGTCAGATTACAATGCGTAAATTAATGCAGTTTTTCTTGATCTTTCTTTATTAACCTGTTGCTTACTGTGAGGTCAGATGATCTGTTGTGGTATAACCATAATCATAATTTGAGCATTTTTGTACCTGTACCTGCTTCTGAAGGAACCGGCATCATATGCTTCCCTTCCATTCCCCTTCTCTCCTCCTGTCTCCAATCCCACGTTACCCTCATTCGTTCCATAACCCCTCCCTTTTTTCCGTGTCTCGTATGCACTGAGGTGTAAAATTATTCAGGGATAGAGGGATAGATTTCTCCCTGTTGAATTGAACCACTGGGTAAGGCTTTTGTGCCAGGCCATTGTAATTGACTGTCGCTTTATTTACCGACTGAGTTTGTGTGTGTGTGTGTGTGTGTGTGTGTGTGTGTGTGTGAGAGAGATTCTGGAGTGCTTCCCTGTTCATTTCTTTTTCCAAACATGTGGCTGTTCTCTCACGCTTTGATCCACGGCACATCGGCAGCTCACGCAATCATGAAAATGGCTCGCATGGCTCATTTCTAAAGCATGCCGGACAGACTTTCATGTTATTTAATTACGTGAAATCCATTCCTCTACTCTGAAGTCACCCACAAACGTACAGGAAAAAGGGCGTGTTTCCTCTTCACACATTCCATGATTGGCGCTTGCTGGATCCAACTAATTATTCCCCCTGTCAGTCTTCCCAGCGGCCTCTTGGATGGAGTACAAACACTGCGCTGCCCTTTGGAGGGATTTAACAACAACTCTCGTGACTGCTGTTCTCTTGAAAAGAGGCCTTGCCCCCTCTGGTTGTTGACAAATGGCTATAGACTGGCGTGGTGTCAAGTTGTTAAAATGTACAGCGGTGTGGAGTCAGAGAAGTTAATGGTTTTTCATACTTCTCAATTTTCCACCCTTGATTGCGTTGGCCTGCTCACCACTCCTCATGGATGTTTACGAAGACGGCTGGAACGTCGGAATGGATTTGAGCATTATGTAAGCGGAAGGCTCAGGTAATGCTGTTACGGCGGCTGCGGCCCCAACGTTTAACATATGATCCATTCACACTCGGCTACCTCCGTGACTCCAGGAGATTGAGCGGGAGCATCCGTTCAGTCATATGCTGTGATACACTACAGCTGCTGGGGGGAAGCTGTCAAATCTCATTATGCTGAATACTGCCAGTCAACAAGCAGCTCCCATCTTCGCCAATGAAGACTTTACTATCCGCGAGCCCCCTGACACGCCATATTGATGGATTGCAGTTCATCGCCGGCGAGGAAACGGACTTAATGCTTTGAGTGCATGAGAGGAAGAGTGGGGTCATTTACTGGGGTTCCTGTAAACCACAATGGAGAGTTTATGAGGAATAAGGGATCGAGGGCGATGGCGAGAACATTCTCTTTGAGTGATGCATTGCTGTTTTTTTTATGTAGAGCTCTCACCCGCTTTTCTTCTGATACCCTCTGAGCATGTGTAGACGATGGTTGTAATTTTTACAGGTGAGAGAAATCATAAGTGGAGATTTTCTCAGTCTCTTTTGGGACTCATCTTTGGTGCCGTGATGGACAGGTGAACAATGAGTTGGTCAGATACTGCTGCCTCTCTCTGCGGTCATTTCATCTGATAACACCATATTTAATTGTCATGTCAGGGGACTGGTCTTTAGATTTAGGACTACAAGGCCTAGTGAATGTCCTTGAGCAAATGTCAAGTGCAGTACGAGCATAGTGGTTGAAGGCAGGACTGTTGCTTAAATTCATGTGGGTCGCTATTCCTCATGGGAGGACTTACACGTTTCCTATAATGGAAGTGTATTGGCCATGGCAGTTTTAGTGTGTCTGCACTCGATGTCTAGAAGCTGCAGGACAACTTGGTGTGTTTACTAAAACAAAAACAGCTGTGAGCTCGATGACTTTAACCAAAAAATGCAATTATGTACTCATTTTACTACTGTTGATGAAAATACATTGGTAATTTAAAAAAAATAAAAAATATAATGAATATACATTTTTGTATTTATAAATACATAACATATTTATTAAAACTGTAATTAACATAATTAATTAAGTATTTTTATATTACTCATTTACCATTGTTGATGGAAATCCATTGGTCATTTTTTTAAATGATATTTTATATATTAATAATAAATGCATATTTGGTATATTTGCATTTATAAATATGTAACATTTATTAAAAATATAATTAATATCATTTTAAATAATTTAGGTATTTTAAAATTTACCCATTTTACCTTTGTTGATGGAAATCCATTGGTAAGTGATTATTTTATTTAATTGAACATTCCATTGATCTTTCTGCTGACATGTAGCAATGTGGCGCTTGCATTTGGTCACTTCTTTGCCTGGGGTGCATCAAAACTTACCCATCCACCCTTTCCATCGATGCCCCAGTGAGGTTTGTAACTTTAAAAGTTTCAATCCATCAACAGGTGATGAGAGAAGGAAAAAAAAGGTTGCTTTAGAAAGACTGGCCCTGTAATACAGTAACTGGTCGTTGAATAGCTTTGGATAATAGTGGCAGCTAAAATGTCAAATAAGGTTTTTGTTTCTTTTGATCTCAACTTATCTGTTCAAATCTTTCGCAAATCCTGCATAGTCCGAAGGAAAGTGAAAAGTAAGAAAGATCTTGCTTGTTGGGAAATAAAAAGTGGTGCCTCATAATGTCCTCTGCTAAGTCTCTTGCTAGGTTCAATTTATACTGTATTCACTGTGCCGGTTCCTCGGTTTTACGACTTTTATAAAAGTCATCATTTTTCTCTGCCTTTGAGAATGTGTTGAGTTGACAGGCCCGGGTCGGCTCTCCATAAAGAGATCTCTTTTAGCAGAGAGCAGGTACCCTGTCCAGCCTCAACAGTGGCAACAGCCTTATCCCTGCTTAGCATTTATGAGTTCTGCAAATCATGTAGCAGCTCAGCCTTTGGCAGCCTGACAAGATTCTCCAGACTGGAGGCTAACGGGCCTGTCACTCGGCGCTGGTTCGGCCCAACAAAGGCTTGTCAGGGAAGGTGAGGTCTGCTGCTTGCAGTTAACGAGACGCTGAACTAACTTGAGAATTTTTTGTCTTTTAAGTGAGATATCCACCCTGAAGGACACAGATGGATGGTGACTGAGACGGTGTGTCTGCTAGATTCAAGCGAGGTGCAGGCTTCCCGTGTAAAGCTGAGGAAAGTGAGGTCGCACAGGTCATATTTGCAGAGATTATGGGTTCAGGAAGTCTAGACCAACATATTTCTAAATGTAAACTTTGACTGCTGTGCATTGGCGGGTTCTTAGGAGTAAAGTACAAATAAACATGCAAAAAGATACGAAGGAGTGAAATAAACAACCGCCTTTGTCACGGATGCTTGCCAGCAAATGACTAATGCAACAAGCATAAAGAAACTTGGAAACTGGAGGCCGGAGGCACTTTGTGTGGATGTCTGGGCCTTTAGAATTCGTGCTTTTACAACCACAACCATGTATGCAGTGAGACGGGAAAGCACTTTTCCATGACACAGGATGTCACCTGAAAGATGACTGGGTGTGTTTTTGCTGCCCCCCTCATTTTCAGAGAGTTGAAAATGGCCGTCATTTCCTTATGCTGTCTCACAGAGGCTGTGTTTATCGAATTTCATAACACACTCTCTGAATGCAGTGCTGGTGCAGAGTTAACGCAGATAGTGACTCACACCTGGCTTATTTTTCTTGCTGAAGAACGGTACCAGTCAAACATTTTTACTCGCCTGATTGAATGCATTTGTCGGATGATCCTAAAAATTTGTTATTTATTGACATTTTATAATAAATACATTTGTAATTCAAGGCGAAGGATCTTAAATCTAAGAGTTTTTGGCCACTGAATAATTTAGTTTTGTTATTCTACAATGTGAAAACCCTATTAAAGAACAAGTGTCTTCAAATTTTTTTTTTTTTAAATTATGTGCTATGTTAATTCAACTAACCAGCTATTGACTACTGGTTTGTCCATGACAGGGGAAATTGCACTTCTTCTACTTCCATAAATTCTCCACCGAACAAGCATAATGTAATTATGCAGCATTAAAGAGGCTTATTAGATAGGATTATGGCAGACTAGAACGAAAGACTTAAACCAGAACCTTTGACCCCTAATCAAATCCTTTTAAATGAGTGATTCAATGAGATAATCTTTTGCCCTAGTGTGAGCCATGGACATATAAAAAGGGGTCCAAAAGTGTAAGACCACTACTGAAAATGCTTCTGTTTAGCATTCTTTTCTAATTTATTTACTTAACATTTTCAGTGAAAAATGAGCATGGATTTCAGAATGTTTTAGTGTTTCATATGTTGCCTTTTTGCAGCCCTCAACTGTCTTTTTTCTTTTTTTTAGAATAAGGCCTGATGTTAAGTATTTAATGAAGGATTCATTTTCATTGTCGATTTATCTGTATATTTTCCCCTTAAATTTGGTTTGTTTTTAGATTTAAATTGGGGAAATAAGGCGATCCCTCGCACTTTTGGACCCTATTATGCATTATAAGCAAGAGGTCTCAAAAATACCACTGTAGCACATGAAAGTTTGTATGTGAGCAAATTTGAGCTTAGAGCCCCTGACAGCAATGCCTTGTAATCCCAGAATGTGTTTTAAGAGTGAATTATTATTATACAGTATATACATTCTGCTTGTTCTGCGCTGTAATGCCTCCTCTCTCCATCTTCCCTTCCTGCTGTCCTTTAGCAGAACCTTGAGGCTTCATTAAAATTCTGCTGAATACCCCCCAATGTGCAACACACTCTTTCAATCTCCTCACCGCATACACTCATGCACACAATTGCCCTTTGTTACGTATACATTTAAGTGGGAATTCATAGCTACCGTGGCTTCTCCAGCACTCTGCATTTCTCAAAGTCATGTTTACATAATTAGTGTGTGTTTCGGGTGCCTCAGCGATTTCGAACAATGAAAAGGTTAGTTTGTTGGGTGTAGAGATGGCCATCGCTATTAGAAAAGAAGAGCACAATGCTTCTTTTAAAGACTTATTTACCCGCTGCATTACTGTCTAGGTCCAGTAGGACTCAAATGACCTTTTCACCCGTGATACCGACTCCTGGGAAACCATTGATTCGCAATGGCTAAATATGTGATTTCAATGAGTCACCCGGAGTAGAGGTGTGTTTGACTTTGCGTGTGTGTCAGAACCGATGTCAGTTTGTAGTAATTAGAAGAGAAGGTAAATCCATTAAGTTGATCTTGGGAAATGGCACGTCCCTCAATCTGTTATGCTGTAGGTGGTGAACAAATTTGCCAGGCCCCCCGAGGTCACCTGAGATATATAGCCCTCCCTCAGCTTGTGTTCACTCACTTGCTGTGTAGAAGCGGGACGTAGGGCAGGAGAAAGAAATGATATTTCCCTTCAGAAGGAGTACATGCCGTGCCCTCCGCTGTTAATTACCAAAGATTGACTTGACTTATCAAGCGGGTGCAGCGTGCAATTCATCGCTGCAACTCGTCTCGTCAGCGAGAGGTCTCTGCTTTTTACTCAAAGTGTGTGTAAGGGCGTAGACGTGGCATTTCAGAAGAGAGATATGAAGAGGTAGGAGTAACTGAAGAAAGTGTGACAGATAACGCAGGCTGCTTTACATGATGCTGTCAGGCTTCCTTCCCATCAACTCCTGCTGCCTGGCATGAATTCAGGGAACGGCACAACAACATAAACACGGTCTCAAATTACATAAAAAGTATTTTTTTCCAAAAGCCGAAAGAAGTATATATTCAATTCATGGTCTTCATAGAGAAATTGATTTTAATTGGTGATATATGTTTCTGTAGATGCCACAAGTCAGTGTGATTTCATTTTTCTTTTTTCTTTAGCTTCCAGTCTCATAGCATAATTGAATCAGTTTTTCAGCCTACATCCATCTCAAACAACTTGTATATTTGTATATATTAGACTATTCTGCAATAAACATCAAACATATTGCTTTGTAGACTTAGTTATAAGAATAAATGTCTATAAATCAATAGTTTTATTAGTTTGTATTAAATTATGTTATTCGCCGTGCCTCATTGGATGAGTTCATTGTCTCATAAAACTTTTGTAAAAAAGCATTTGAAAATCAAGGTTTGTCTCATAATTCATTTCGGAGCTGGTTAGTTTGGTTAACGTGGTCTTCACTGATATGGAGAAAATGACTGGGAAAAATACTTACTTGTGCTCTTATGTTTTCTTTTTGGCTTTGGAACTTTTTTTTCTTGTAATAATTAATCAAGGCACGCAACTGTGTCGCTGCAATGTGGTTTCAAATAGGTCATGTCATTGTAGTAGAATCGGTTAAATTGTAAATCTCCTTCGACTCCTTCTGTCTCGTAAGATCTCCTTCCTCAGTGATGAGCGCTGGTTTAGAACAAAGGCAGACCACACGTTGATATCCGAGAGAGGTGGGCCGATCGAGCATTAATCCACGTGTTTGTGAGTCTGTATTTGCTTGCATTCATCATTGTACACCCACAAATCCTGGTAATCACGTTAGGTGTGACAAAGTGGCTATTTGTATGCTCATGGACAGGGAGGAATATAAACGCTCTTTGCAGAGTGAAGCAGAGAACAACCCCCGAACTCTCAGTTTGAAGGTTTCTATTTTCAAGTAATCCCCAACAAACCTGGCATCCGCTCTCATACGTTCCACTGTTCTGAGTGCGTGCTAAACAACATGGCGAACTTTCAAACATTACCCAAAAGTCCTCCGCAGCTGTTATGGTGGAGGTGTGTAGGCCTTCAAGAAATTTATGGCCTGCATCTTCCTTTCACGCTCAGACAAACCCCAGGGCTTAGATCCAAAGGTCCTAATCATACGCCGCCTTCCGCTTACACCATTTATCAGAATGTCCCCAGCGCTGAATTATTCAGCTTTTTTTGTTCCGACAATAAAAACTTTCCTCTTTTTTATAATTATTATCATTTTAAAGAGCAGCCCACAGCGCTTTTCTCTTCCGGTCTCTGTTTGGTTTGTGGCCACAGTCGATCAATATCTGCTCTACGAGCTGCCAATGAGGAAGCAGAATTCCCTGCCTAATTGCAGTGAAGGGCTAGACTCGTCTGTGTGTTTTCTTGTGTGTTTATTTTTAATCCATGGCGGCCGGGGTCTCCAGTGGCTCGAGGGCTGCCTGTGGCCATAACCATGCCAATAGACAACGAAGGCCTTGTGGCAGTGTCCAAAAGTCTCGTTTACTAGAATAAACTCTAGTTTTTCATAAGGGCACAACTTGAAAATACAGCACCGGAGGGCCTCTTTTTAACACTTCAGTGTATGTATAATTTATCGTCCTTTATTTTTTAATTATCCTTTTCTTTCTACTTTGAGAAATATTTCATGTGTTTTGCGAGTGCCAAGTAATAATTGCTAATTAGTCCTTGAGGCTTTTGAGCAGAACGAGAATTCCTCACTCCGGCGCCTGATGTGCAGTGAAAACAGAATAAAGTGGAGGCTTGTGCTGAGATAAATACGTAATCACTCTATCAGCAGGTATCAAACAAACAAAGTAGAGAGCTTTGCGATGCTAATCTCTGCTTTTCCAGAATAGAGTACCCGAGCTCTGTCGTTTTTCAGTTTGTCTCGATTGAATGGCGACATTGTGTTTTATTCTTTATACCAGACGTGCACTGGCCTACAACGAGCAATCTTGTGGCTTGGATTTGTCAACACTTCTTGCTGAGGTCTCACGCGAAGGATTAGCGCAAGGGGAATTAATGCAGAGTTGACAGGAGGGAGGCAAAGGCAGGATGTAGCCGGGCTCCGGATGAACCTCAATCCAAATTTCCCCCTTGGCCAAAGTGCTCATCCACAGATGAAAGCCAAACCCGGCTCTGATATGCTGATCAAAGCCGTCCGGCACAGGACACCAAAGCAGCACCTGGAATTTCAATGGAGAAATACCAATATTACGATTCATAAAAAGGAAGTTGGAGCTTCACCCATGTAAACAGGCGCCTGGAGTGTTTCTCAGTGGTTCATTTATCCGGGAACAATGCGGAGATCTTAGCTCTCTTCAGTGCTGTGTTTTCACGGCGAGTAATCTAGCTAATTAAGGCACATTAGAAAAGTTAGCCTTGTGGTGAGCACTTCAATCATACGTTTTAATGGGTAGCAGAGTCCTCTGTGCTTAAAGTCATCAAAACTTTTACCGCCTACAGCTATAGGTGAGTGTGTGAGATGTTCTTATTGGCGGTCAAGGCGGTTTCCAGACCCTCATCTGCCAGAGATGACCGTCATCATTGTTCATTAGGGTAGCAGATGGCACCAGCTTGGCTATTTCTCCCCGTACGCATCACATACATTAAATAGAGAAGCTCAAGGATGGACGTTAGTGTCATTTCCCAGTCACAAAGTCAGATCATTAGTCATCAGTACATGCGATGGTGTTGCTCTCTGTACCAGCCCAGCCTGGAAGTGTGACTTCCATCAGAGGTGATAATAAAGACGCTTTGCTCAGTAGATAAATCTTTCTTGAGCCCTGCATGTTTGAACGCACATACAAACACACAGTCATGCTCAATGTTTGATCAGACAAGCGTACATCATAGAGCGGGCTGATATCACCTCAGAGTGCCATCCGCCTCTGAAAGGTTTCCATAGTCCATAAAAGAGTGCGTAAAACAGGTGGCGTGCCGGGGGCCAGAGGGTTATGAAAGCGGCCGGCAGTCTGTTACTAAAGCAAGCTGGTTTTATATACCAGATCACATGTTGGCCATCAGAACATCAAACCACAACCTAACCACTGCAGGGGTTTTCAAACTAGTGTCCGTGACCCTTAGAGGGGTTAAAAGGTCAACTGAATATTTATGGATGTATTGATTCAGTCAACTCACGATGCCGTATGATTATACTGATTTTACAATATGATTTTCTCGAGATTTTTTTGGAGATGGAGGAAAAAATATAAAATGTCCTTTTGTTATTACTTGGACAAAATGCTGCACATTTCTTAGTGAAATTGAAATATCTCAAATAACAAAACTACATTGAAATTCTAAATCAAACCCCATATCAAATAAATAAATAGCACACAAAAGAAATCTCTTCCTATAAACAAATTAAGGCTTTTCCTGTGGTCTTTTCATTTAGAGGCAACCACTGCATTTTAATCATGATTCAAACAGAGATGCTGCATGCATGCAGCATGAGCAGTTTCTAATCTAAATTAGATTGTATCATTTCAAAATTTGAAGCAAATACAGAATGCTCTGAATTTAGTTTTGTGAAACTATTCTCAATTCAATTCAAGTTTATTTGTATAGTGCTTTTCACGATACAAATTGTTGCAAAGCAGCTTTACAGAAAATTTAAGTTTCTACATTATATTTAGGAGTAGGTTATTAGTGGTGACTATGGCAAAAATGTACAGTAATGCCGAGTTCACACTGCACGATTTTAGCCCGATTTTTCACTCGCCGACAGGTTTTGATAAATCGCCGACAAATGCCCGACATCTGAGGAAAATCGGAGCTCGTTCACGCGAGTGACAATCACGCAGTGTGAATTATCAAAGACGCGATCTGAGGGAATCGCCGACACGTCGCCGACGCCTGTGAAATATTTGGCATGCTAAATATCTGGAGCTGTCGGCGATTCACAGTCCTGCTGTGTGCAATGATTTCTGACTGAAAACTACATCATGATGACCTTCAGCCAATGAGAGACAAAGATACAGGGCAGAGGGAAGTTCAGTGAGGAGTTATAGACCATATCAGTATTTTAATATGTACAATTATATCATACAGAATCGAGCACAAACGCTTGACCAGCCGCAACATCAGCATAACAGTTACTGCAAAATTATTATTTACCACTCTTTGCAGAACACAATCCCTGCATCTCCCTCCTGCATAATCTGTCTTTCTTTTTGTAGCTGGAAATCAGCGCACAGACCATTTGCGGGCTATATTGTTTTAATACTTCCAGTCTCGCTCGAGAACAACGGTCTGACGCACGCAGGTTCTCGCGTTATTTCCTTATCACTTCTCGCGTGTGTTTTGTTGTGAAACGTAGTTTGCGGATCAGACAGAGTTGTCGGCGATTCTTCCTATTGTGAAATCGTGCAATGTGAAAGCCCCCGTCGCCGATCCATCGTGCAATGTGAACACAACAGTGACTGAATGCTTCCCCAGATAGTCACGCAGTGTGAAAACAACAGTGATCCGACGAGTTTGAAAATCGTGCAGTGTGAACTCGGCATAAGAATCATGCAGTTAGTTACAAATTACACGTAATCAAACAGACGGTGAACACTATTAACTGCAATTATATGTTGTTAGCATCATCTGAGGTCTTCTAGCGGGGTGGCATCATCTTTTCTCAGGTGTTCGGTCATCTCAGATCTTTGTAAGGGTTGGATCCAGACTGAAGCTTGTGTAATTCATAATTGCCTCGGGATGCAAGTCCCGTGGCAGAAACAGAGAAGCAAATAGACACAAAATTAGTGTAGCTGCTATTCCAACTAAGCAAAGATGATGTGTTCAACCCAAGCAAAAGAATGAAAATGTGCATTTGATCAGATTATATCTGAAGTACAAAGTTATGAGATACATTATGTGAATGCTTGGCTAAAAAGATGCGTCTTTAATCTAGATTTAAACAGAGAGAGTTTGTCTGAACCCCGAACCCCTATACTACAGAAAACATCTGAACGAAACAAAAACAGCAGACGGCCTGAATGAGACGCAAATTCACTCTCTGACAGCAGGTGGCGCTTATGGAACAGCAGCGATACAGTGTTTCCTCAGTTACTGCTGTAAACAAAGCAGTGCATGCGCTTATAAACACCACTTTAAAGGTGGGGTAAGTGATTTCTGGTAGCAAATGTTGACATTTGAAATCACCAAAACAAACACGCCCCTATTTTGATAGCTCCGCCCCACACATACATACGGCAACGATTAGTTCTGTGAAACAAAGTAAAAGCAATGTTACTCACCTATCGAGAAGAAACAAATCAACCTTGACATCTGATCACAGGCCTTCCCGCTCCGTGAGTTCTCTCCAGCGCTGGAAAGCTAATCCTATATTTACGGGTCCTACTTCTTGCCTTATCGTAACACCGTGACACAAATTTCAAATGATTTTCAACGTTCGCTTTGTCGTGTCCAGTGTAGACAGACCACGACAGGACAACTGTCGCATCCGGTGTAGACAAGCCTTCTTTTGTTCCGCAGACGTTTTCCTCTTTTTTGTTTTTTATCCGCCATCTCTATCTTTCTGTCGTCGCTTGGCTCGGCTAATGTCCGTCATGTGCACTGATGAGCACTCTCTCCTTTGCATCATGAGTAGACACGCCCATTACTGCTGATTGGCTACAAGTTTGTTTTGGTACTGGGCCCGACTCAATTTTCTAAAGCGTTTTTGAAATAATGCATACCCCACCTTTAATATATATTATACGGAGGCGAGATAAATACCATCTAAACTTTTCTAAAGACAGTCAGTTCTTCTCAGAGATACATTTCACGATTCATTTGTATCAATTTTTAAACCAGCTCGTGGTGCATTGTTGCATCGTTGACACGAGCCCATTATGAGTGAATCAGTGAATCAGTCATTTAACTGCTTTATTCAAAACACAGATTTATTCAGAAGCAAAACTAATCTTTTATGAGTGAGTGATTGAATCATTTTCTCAAATGCCTTGTTTAAAAACAATGATATACATATACAATAAAATTCATGGCTGTGTTCACACTGTCAATGTTTGCGATAAATTGGACGATTTTGTGAAATGTGAATTTACTCTCTCTTTTTTCATGTTTAACTGTACTATAATAATGGTTGATAAAAGATTTGCTGTCAGCTTCTGCATATTATTTAGATCATATTTTAATAATTTGCATTGACTTTAGTACAGTAAAAATTTGGAAACATAAACGTATAATTTTTGACTTTTTTTTTTTTCCTACGGTGTAAATAGGTTTTTATACATGAAACGTACAGCTGCTTTTACTATTTTGGAGGGGGGATCCTTAATCATATTCTTTGCATCAAAAAGTTTGAGAATCCTTGTACTTCTGAATTCTAGCATTTGTAAAGCTGGAGAGAATATTTTACCAATGTAGTGTTTTGTCTACATTTCTTGAGGTGCTTTTCATTACGATTCTCCCTTCTTTTTGCACATGAAGCAGGTTGGTGGTTGTATTGCTTCCATTTTAAGCGGGATTCCATCTGGAGCCTACCGCTAAATGCATTTGGAGGGAATATTACCCAGAGGCTCGAGAGAACACCTGTCTCTGAACGGTCTGTTCTAACTGCTCCACTCCAAGACAGTTTTACAACAACTCGGAGGATGACATTAAAGTGCAGAAAAAAATGAGAAGTCAGCACCTGAAGGACATTACCCGCTCTATTATAGTGCTAAAATGCACTGGTGATCGTAGCACCTCCTGTGAATGTCATATGTGAGGTCTCATATCCTTCCCCTGTGCTATTTATCGACCCTTTGGATGATAAGTTTTATAAGCACAACTTGCTGTGCTGTGGAGGGTGAAAAGGTGGCGTGTAGCGCACATTCTGAACGCTGAAGCAATATATAAACCACATCTTGCTTTTTCTGTTCAACAAATTGCATTGCACTATTTGCTTTCTGACTGCAAAAAATAACCAGTGTTTTCTTTGTACTCTCCTCTGTGTGACTCTCAGAAATCTCGTCCTTTAGTAACACCTTCATATTAAACTCTGCCTCTGTATTTTGACTTCAGAAACGTCTTGGTCCCTGGAGCATCACCGGCTCCCACGGACTGGAAAACCCCGCGACGTGAAAACAAATAGCGGTTCCACACACCCGGGGGCAGAGGTGATGGGCCGCAGACAGAGCAGAAATCTCCGGCACTCTGAGTCAAATCTGATGCCCGGCGGCAGGCCACGAGGCAGAAATCACATTCTCACTTCCCACGAGAGAGTCAACAGGAGCAGCGGGGAACAGAAATGTGAATATTGGATATCCCTAGGTGACAGGCAAACTCAAATAACCTTCAGTACAGCTGTGGATCAGTGAATCCACCTTAGGAAATAAGATGGAAGGGAAAATTCAGAGCGCGGTATAATAAAAAGACAAAATAGCAAAATTCAGTGACGTGCAGACCGTAGCGGAGCGATAAGGACGGACGGGGTCTGATTACTTCATCTAAGCTTTTATAAGAGGATAACTCAATATCTTTCTGCTCTTGCACGGTGTCATGAATAATACGGGGAGCGTGTAATTTGGGGATCTGCATGTGAAAATGCGTGTTTGCGCGTGCAGTCGGATCTTATTATTCAGCCGTTGCGCCGCGCAGCCATGTTCAGCGGCGTCGGGAGCTGTGAGATTAGTATTTTTCTTAAATTCATGGCAGTGAATAATTTGACTTTTTCGTTTTATATCTGAGTGACTTCTGACAATAATACAGTGATACTATTATCTTCGACGGGGAGGAAGATGCGTTTCTCCAGCTTAACTGCAGCCGTCTACGCTTTACGCCATAAATCTCACGATTTTATGACCGGATTCATATTTTGCCAATGCAGCTGTGTGGAAATGCTTGCCGTCTGAATCTATATACAAGCACTCAAAGCACACGCACACTTAACAAATTCAAGTATTGACCTCACCGTTCTGCTGATTGATAAAGCGGCCGATGCACAAAGAAGCCTTAGAAGAGATCAGATCTATAGTCTTGCTTTCCACCAAAGCGAAACCCATGGAAGCGGATAAAACGAAGCCTGGTCCCTTCTTTCTTGAGAGGTTGCGCGGAGCTGCATTAGTGAAGCTCACAGAGAGAAATCTGCGAGTAATAACTCAGAAAATCGAGTAATTAGCACGAGCAGCTGTAACACAATGACCCCTATTCATCAAAGCCATTTACTCTAGGTACAATTTGAAGCGAACCCTTTGCCTGGAGGGAGTACTTATCAGGTATTTTTTTCCCCAATGTTGTTTTTCTGCTACGAGCTGAAGACAGTGAACTCTCCGTGTAGAGTTAAACATCCTGTGGTTGGATGGAGGGGTTGGAGGGTGGTGAGATGCTAACTCGGAGGTCGGGCTCGGAGGATTTCGACATGGAAGGATAATTATCCAACACAGGGAAAACGGGGGATAAAGTGTAGCGTGCGCTAATTGCAATAGTTGTAATAATTGCACATAATTCAGGGGTCGTTGAGAATTATGCTGACTAAAGGACTCATAAAGACACAGATTCCATGGCACTTCAGTTCCACTGGTAACGTCAAGCATTAACCCCTTTGAAATGACCCAGTAGAAAGCAGGGGATTGGTGTGCAAGGGGACAGATAAAGATATCAAATTAGCTTTATTGTGGTCCGTTCAATAAGCGAGTCTCGCAGCATGATAGTGCACTTGCAGTTCATTGGCATTCAGAACTTGTTTCTCCAGAGAGAAAAATCTGCTTGTTTTTTGTCACGCAGTCACCTATCAGAGCAGCATGTTAACATGGCAGTGTGTTTATCCTGTTGAGTGATAGGGTGCCATCACATTGGAAGCTCAAGTTGACACGTCCCTCTTTGTCTTTGCCATCTCCTTCAGCAAGCAGTCAAAATCGAATCCTAGAAATCTGGATTCCTCCAGAGAGATAAGGTGCTTATCCACCTCATCACAGTTCGCTCTTGATTGAAACATAAATGGTCTCATGTTTTTATTTTATTTTATTTATTTTTTCTGTAAACATGTGTTTGCCATGTGGGCCAATGACTTTTTTTTTTTTTTTTTTGATCTATTAATTTAATAAAAAATACACTAACAATTAATTTTGTACTTGTGTTAACTAGAATATACCTCTTCTATGACAATTCAAATTCATGTTTATTTTTAATAATAAGGTATGAATCAAAATGGGCAGTTGAACAATTGTCCTAATATCATAATGAAAAAATAAATTGTAATAAAATGAAAAGCCTAATTTTATATATATATATATATATATTAGGGGTGTCCCCGACTAAGGATTTTCATAGTCGAATCGGAATTTTCGAATCTTATTTTTGTGGGCGGGGCAAAATACATTATCAAGAGTCAAGTCAGACATTCGACAATCATAATTACTGACGCTAACACACAGGGAAAATGTGTAACGGACGCCTCGCAGATACAAGTGTAGTGAATAATGTTTTATGTTTTGATTAAAAGATAGCTAACATTAAATGTCAGCGAAACCCTAAGAATTCACAACATTTTTTACAATAGTGCTCTCATTATAAAGTTATGTATATGACAGTTATTAATGTTCTACATTTCTGTTTTGAGCTGCGCTCGCTGAATGACCAGTAGAATGAAGCATTTGATAGCAGGTTTTTAATCAATGGGATTTAACTCATTTATCTCATATAGAATACGCTTCATTATTTATACAACATAACGTTAATATAACCTGTGTTGGGGGTAACTCATTACAAGTAACGTGAGTTATGTAATCAGATTACTTTTTTAAAGTAACTAGTAAAGTAACGCATTACTTTTTAATTTACAAGAAAATATCTGAGTTACTTTTTCAATAAACAAGTCTCCAGTCCCCATGTTTAGAGAAATCGTCAGGAGAGTACAGAGGAGTTGTGTGCGCTGTGTAAACATGATGTTACTGTATTTCTAGACTAAATGTGAACATGCATTAGTTCATTAAAAAAACATTCAGTATTCCTCAAAATGAATAAAAACAGAGAAATGTAAACTCAGAATATGATGCAAACCTGCAATAATTAAATGTTAAATAACACAAATACCTTCGATGATCCAATTCAACCATACTAATAAGCAAAAATTACTTTAGATTAGCCAACATTTGTGCTTCATTTTTTTAATGCTGAAGAGTGTTGAACTTTCTTCTCCTGCGTTCTAATGTAATTTTAATTTACTTTTCCTTCAGCCTGAGGCTTATTCATTTCACTTTTTGCTGTGAAAGGGCTTTTACATTTGCCAAAAATAGAACTCTTTATATTAAAAACAAACAAGCAAGCCCTGCCCAGATTTAAACAGTAATGTAAAATTAACGTAACACATTACTTTCCATAAAAAGCAACTAAGTAACGTAAATAGTTACTTTTTTAGGGAGTAACGCAATATTGTAATGCATTACTTTTAAAAAGTAACTTTCCCCAACACTGAATATAACAACTTGTAGGCACTGCACAAAACGCCCTGATGCATGAACGTGTCTGCGCGGCTCTGAATGAACTCCTTTTGTAGACACGTTCTTCACGCAACAACGTGCAGAAACAAGGGAACTAAACGCTAAAAATTCACAGCGTTTTATTATAATAGTGTATAAATGTTTTCATTATAACGTTATGTGTATATGACAGTCCCAGTCATTGTCATTAATATTCTGCATAGTTGTTTGTCCTGTGCGCTGAAGAGATAATCACCGTACAATGAAGCACTTTACTGCAGCAACTCAACCAAATGCATCTTATACGAGATAAATAATATATACACGATATATATGTAAACCGGCTGAAATGTTTTGAAATCACTTATATCCTACCTGATTGAAAAAAATCCAGTCTTTCACTCTGCCTGTGTCAGTTTGAGTCTTGTTAAAGTTTTAAATCCTTGTCGCCAAGATGCTCCTCTGTCGGTCATGGATTATGGAAAGTGAAACTTAAATCTATAATGGGGTGGTTGGATTTATTCACGCACGTTAAAATATTTATTTAAAGCTTTTTTCTTTTCAGATTCTTATTTACAGCATTATCATAATAGGCTGTATATTAACTTACTGGGACAAAACCGGTAGTTCTATGTGAAATCAGACATTGAGCACCCCCATATAGCCAAAATGGCATGATCATAACACCTCTGCGAATATTCGACTGCGAGATTGGGAGTCGAATCAGGCTCCATGAATCGAAGCATCGAATCGTCGACTATTTGGGGTCACCCCTAATATATATATATATATATATATTGTATAGAAAGTCATATCATTAACTGGTTTGGCATAATTGTTTGCACATTTAAAATTAATATGATTAAAATTATACTTTATGCAGTTTTGTTGTTTGTTTTGCACATTTTTGTGAATGAGTATTTGAAAAACAAAGATTTATCCTTTTCTTTATCTTGTATATTCTGAACTGTCTTTGACCCATGTACCACTTTAACGAAATGCTGCTTTTACTATGAGACCAAGATGTCTGCGAACGTATAACAAAACATGCTTGAAGTCAAAACAAGCCAAGTATTTATGCGAAAACTGATTTTTCCCCCACATTTTCTTCCTTCAGAATTAATTATTATTCTGCCCCCATTTCCTATTTTAATCCTTCACTATTCTGTTGGTCCCTACAGGCCATTATTTTATCATGAATGCAAATTCATTTGAGTTTCTTGCTGATGACATCCTCTGTCAATACAGCTTTCAGAATTGGGAGAGTGGCGAGAGGTAATACGCCTAATATTAATAACATGCATCGATAAAATAACAATCACAGATACGTTTTCTTCCCTTCAACGCCCTACACATGCATCAATCCACCATGGACGTGGATAAGCAGTATTTTAATGGAGTCTCATCTGAAGAGGTAGTAATGAATGTGGCAGGGATTTGCTGGAGACCAGAATGAATGGCTTTCCTTCCGCTTTTGCATGCTGATGCATACACACTTCTCTCATTTGATTGTAATGCAAACGGGGCGATGGCAACCGTTAATCAGTGCCGAGGTGTAGAGATTAGTATCTTTAAGTGGAATAGATGGAGGATTTGACCTGGGCTAACTTTGATAAGTTAACTTTGACACGTTGTCTCTCGGATCTGCAGGCCGATGGAAAACTGGATTAACTCCGGTCCACTCCTGAGCAGGCTAGACTGTTGAAACTTGAATGCACTCAGAAGTATAAGCTTCTAAGGTCATCACATTGAGTTTTAAAGATTCAGATGGTTTTGTTTTGTTACCTAGACTGATGCATGACTCATTTCTTTACCAAAAGTGCTCTTGTGGCTTGACATTTTCTCAGTTTGCTTTGTGATTTTCATGTTTTGCCTCAACAACCTGAATGGCAATATGGCAAATTAAAGTTTTTCAAAGAGGTCTGATTCCTAAATGTTTGGTGATTTATTTTTTCAGTAGGTGCTGGTGTAGTTTTCAGGGAATTGTGGTGTATGATATTTTAAAATGGTGTAGTCAACATTTACCAGGCAGAAATGAAGCAAAATATCTCTGTGGAGGCCATCTATCAAACAGCAATGCATGTGTATGAGTGTGTGTGTGTGTGTGTGTGTGTTTCCCTGACAGGTTTTTGTACCCATAATGACCAGCTCTCCCCGTAGGACACAATTACCACCTCTACGCAGAGGACAACCTCTGTCATGTAAATGGTCCAAACCCCTCGTATTAGACTGAAAAAGGTTCTCTTTTGCCCCTTGAATGGATAGTGTTTTTTTCTGTGAGTTGAGCCACATTTAAAGAGACACAAACAGCTCCTGACTTCAAAGAAATGAATGTGAAATGACCTTTTCATGATGTGCGCTCATAGATGCTGAGTGCACATAAACACACAGATTTAAATTGACCTCTTCCATACATATTCATGCCCAGAGCATTCAGAGAACCTCACATATGTGGCCGGAGATGGTCTGCAGTAATTGAGGTGTTTTGAGTCTGTAACCTTGAGGGCATTTTAGCCCTGATAAACACAACAGGTCAAAAGTGCCTCTGTATGTTTTATGACAGAGCTTGGCTGAGGCTTTGAAATAAAATGACTTGTTTGTTGAATGTCATCTGGGTGGAGACAAAAAAAGCATCCATTCATCCATATGTACACATATCGTATAAGTTCTTAAACCTTGCTATCTACTGTGTGAAATAAAGTTAAAGCGTCACCTTAACCCTCATGGAAGCTTCTAAGTGATTAATTTGTGAATATGGCGATACTTGATGTTAACTTTGGAGAGCTAAAAAAAATTCTAACATAAAAAAAATTAAAATATTAATTTGTATTTAAATAAGAATTATAATTATAAATAAAAAAGAATTGATTGATCAATACACACTCTCTCTCTCTCTCTCTCTCTCTCTTCTATTTAATCTTTATATTAATCTATATTTATCTATTTTATATTTTTACATTAACAATGTAATCAATATTCTTGTTTTATTAAGCCAAGTATGAATCTCATTAAGTTCATGTTTTTAAGCATTTCACATTATTTTCCAAAATAACAACTCAAGGCAGTAACAATTTATTTATTTATTAATATATTTTATTTGTGAGCTGATGTTCAGCTATTCATTTTAATAAATTTTTCGGATCATCAGTCATCAAAGATCGGTAAATATTGATCACAGACACTGGGATTTACTTTACATTTCTCCAAGCCGATTAATCACTAAAATCTCAAAAAAGATCCTCTCACGTGACTTTCCCCCATTCATTCTCAATTACTCTCGGGCTCAGGGGAGGCAAGAGAGACATCCTTTTTATCAAGGGATAAACTTTTATCAAGGCAGCATAAGCTTATTACCTACTTTTTGGAACAATCTTTGTGTCATTAGTGTGCTTATGATGCTGTAGAATTCCCCCTACGTAGGCAGCTGATTAGGTTTGAGAACAGAGCTAGAATGTGGTGTAAGGCTGTGTAGGACTGCTAACCAGTAGGTTGATAGATTGATCTTCACCCTTTAGTATTAAGTGTAGTCTATGTTGCTTAAACCGTCTGTTAAATGACTTCTGACTTTTAGCATGCATGGAGAAAACTGTATTTGTTTGTGTTGTACTCCACAACATGGCTTTTTTTTTTTTTTTTTGGCTGGTTTGTTAGAGCAATCAATACACATTCATACATAAAATATAAACTTGCACTGGAATTGTGTTTGTGTATGTGGGTGTCCGTATGTGTGAAACAAATTGTGGTACGACGCCTCAGTAATTGCGTCTGAGAACACACAAAGGCTGTCTCATTGCTATGTGACAGCAGCCGTAGAAAGAAGGCTTTTTCTTGCCTTTGATTTGATGGACAGGTCTATTGTGGGGGGAGGGTGTTGACGACTTTTATAGCAGAAGGAGGATGACAATATGTTTACCCGTATCATAGAGATTTCATACGTGGAACAGAATGCTGCTGCTGTTGCAATCTGATTCCTCAAACGCTGGCCAGTAATATTGGGTTTGTTATGCGTCTTTTGTTCTTGTGAGGGGACATGGATATCTCATCAAGAAACATCAGAAGTGGGATCGGAAGTTTCCAGTGATGGAATTTTACATCTCAGAGACTGTGAAATAGTAACCGTTCTTTGGATAGAACATCTATTACGGCAGAAAAGGTCTAGCGTGTGATGTTTCTCCGCGTCTAACAAGAGCTATCATGGTTGGCAAGACATCATTAGTGAGGGTGTGTGCTTGCTTGATAGACTGTCAAAGGACATGTGAACTCATGAGTATCATTTTCTCTTTCTTCCTCGTGCCCAATTATCATAGAGAAGATTCTTTTTAAATGCCTAAAACCGAGAGTCATAAGAGACAAGCCATTCTGTCTTTCTACTGCTGTCACTGCTAATTTTGAAATTCAGATATTATAGTGCCTGTTTTTGCCTTACACAGAAACAAACTATTTATCTTGCAGTTTGTAATTTGACACAAAACAATGTTAAACCCAAAGAAATTTCAAATATGAAATATTGAAGTGTACCGCCCTGAGATGATGGAGCTCTTGACTCGCCATTGGTTGACAAAAGGTGATTGTGATCACATTTGGAACTGGGTGAATCTCACAGAACTGGTCAAGAACATACTACTAAATACTATTTATATTATTAATTATTTATTATAATTATATATATTTTTTAAAGCCTATTTTTTTTCTTTTTCTTTTTTATATTTATTTAATTACATTTTTATATTAATTTAAATTTATTTAGTTGTGGTAATTTGTCATGGTATAACTGCAGCAGGCTTTATTTAAAATTAATTTGATTTATTTATTTACTCATTAAAGATTTTAAGGAATCAGGGGATGCGTTTTTGTGAGATTCACTAGGGTACATCTTGAAAACCTATACAGCATAAGCCCCATGTTTAAATGAGGCTTGTTTCTCCAAACTCATTCACACATCACAGACCGGTGTGCTTGACTTCGTATGCACATTTTTTTACTCATTGGTTAAGTTTGCATATGGATGATGCCAAACAACCCTAGCAGTCAGCAACACAGCTTCACCCAAACGATTTGGCGCAACAGTCTGCCAAATCACGAGTGTCGCTTCGCTGCACCGAGCACACAGCTGTGAAAGCCCCCTCCACCAAATCCGCCCATAATCTAAGTGTTCGTTCTGTTTTCAGACAACGATGCAGGCCATCAGTGTATCGGCAGTTTTGAGCTAAGAGCTTTGCACCAGTGAAGGCGTGTAGATCTTCCATCCTCAGCCGTTGGAACACTGTGTCTGAACAGCCCTTGACACGTGTATATCCCCCCTTTCTCTCTCACTCTCCCCAGATATTTTTGGCTACTGCCTTGAGCTGTATCTAACTTCAAAGATGAGCAGAGGTGCTTTGTTTTTATTTATTTATTCCTTCTTTTCTCTATTTATTATTCATTTGTTCCTCCTTCAGCCGCTCGCAGACAGGCAGGCTGAGCTGATGTCATGGAACTGGCTGGGACTGTTTTGAAACCGAGGCGGAGCATCTGCCGGAGTCCCTCGCGATCTGGACTTGATGTCCTTCTGGCTTTGGAACGAAGAGATCATTACGGAAAACCAGCCTGACCTTGTATTGTTGTTTTAAGCGGTTTTAGAAGAAAAATTAGTTATTTTCAACCTAATGCCTGTATACTACATGTGTGGCATACTGTCGATCATCATAGATAACTGGATTAGTATTTCTTCTAAAGGAAAATACTGGTACACTATTAAATATAAAGGTTCTAAATCAGGGTTTTTCACAGTGATGCCATAGGAGAACCATTTTTGTGATCCAACCTTTTAGTGAAAACTTCTTAAAAGAACATTTTTATTTTCTTAGTGTGAAGAACATTTAAAAATCTATAAAACATTTTTCCACTATAAAGAACCTTTTTTGCAATGGAAAGTAGAGGTTGGTAATATGACCAAGCTCTTCTATCCTGATACAAGTAATTTTATTTCACGGTAACAATATATATCACAATATGAAATAAGGTCTTTATGATGTCAAAATTTCGATACCATGGAAATTTCCTAATTGTTGTCACTAGTGTAAATATCACACACAAAAATAATACTAGGAAAAAAAAAAAAGTTCACTGAAGACAAGTAATCAGTCAGCGATTAAATAAGAATAAGAAACTAATTACAAGTAATAGGACAAAAAAACTACAGTAGAACAAATAAGAAATTCTACATACATTGTATAAAGTAATCAACAATGTATTCACTGTGTAAATTTATTTATTTAAGTTACAAAAGTGATTTAGTTAAGAGCAGTGAGAGATTTTCTCGCTTGTTTAATTAACATGAATGACAGACAGCAGGGATATTAGACTGCTGTCACTTTAAGAGCTGCCAGTATAAAAGCGTATCCAATATACTGTTACACGTGTTTTCTTTCTTAGCTGTTTGCTTTCACTTAATACCTAAATTACTGTTTATGAGGATACCTGCAAAGACGGGCATTTTGACACAAGTGTGTGTAGTTAACCACTCAGGTCCTATAAAGTGGCAAAAATAACTCGGTTCAATACTCCTGTGCTCTATGAGCACCGTCTTCCCGTGTGCACCTCTCTGACAGCACTCAGAAACAGTCTCTTAGACAGCGCGCACATATAGCAAAATTAGTTCTCTTTCACTGCTCATTGTGTTTCAACGGCTGAACATCACTTGTTTTTAAACCGCAATGCTTTCGATAAGCACCCGTGCAGACGATAAGCTTTCATAATTTTAATAATCTAAACAACCTTTTTCCACTATTTAAAAAAAAAAACCTTTGTGCAGTAGAAAGTTTCCATAATCAAGCCTAGATTCCAAAAAAGAACTTTTATTTTTAAGAGCATACTTGCAAGTGTCACGGTGCACACAGCAGGGAGGAACGAGGAACACAGAGACGAGGATAAACTTCAAAATAATAGTCTTTAATAATGACATCAAAACAGGGCAAGACAAGGCAAGGCTGAGACAGACAGGAACACCGGGGAATAACGAGTAGACCAGACGAAAACTAACTAAACAGGCAAGAACTAAATACACATGACAATTACTGATAATGACTAAAACACAGCTGGACAAGACTTAACTAATAATCACACTTAACAAGGACAGGAACATGACCAAATATGGACACAAGAAGCGGGAACACATGACACACACGACAGAGCAAGCAACTTGACTGACAGCAAGATGGAATTTTATTTTTAACATTTATTTGTGACGGACTCGCTTACTTTCTATTTATCCCATGATCTCATGCACTAAATTTTTCCTTTGAATGTACTTTGAAATTGCACTTTTTATATTCAGACTCTTAAATAAGAGTTACTCTTACTCGTGTCAAATCATTGTAGTCCCATAAAGAAAAGGATATCTGTTGCCTTTTTAGAGGTAAAGATTGCAAAATGTCAATTGCTAAAACCTCCATGCTACAAAAGGTCAGCCACTCCATGTCTAAGTGTATAACAACAGATTTTGTGTAATTGTCCTTTCAAAACACTTATGCGGTAATACCAGGATTGCTTGACAGGAGATGCTGCAATGATGACGATAATGGTTGAAAACGATTAAAAGAAAATTTAAGAGGGATATAGCCCGCAGCTGAGCTAAATGTACGTTTAGAAAACACGCTGTCAGGAACCAGTGACCTGCAGCTGGGGGGAAAAAAAGAAAAAAAACACAAGAAAAGAAAATGAATTCGCACACACTGGGCATTGTGGGAAACAGCACTTTTAGGGGCATTACACTATAATGCCTCCACCAACCTTTAACTCCCCTCCTGTGCACTTTCACTTACGGAGAGAGGGCAAGAGAGGAACAGCGTTCATCATCAGTGCCTTTTTTGCGACTGCGGGGCTAAAACAATATAAATAACAGGGGCCTTGAAGGATTGGTGCGCTGCACTCTGACAGTGAGATAGAGTATTGATTCTGAGCGCAGTGCTAAAATTGCCTGCCTTCAGGCTTCCAGGCACACATGTTGGCAGTTCTCAGAGAATGTGAGGCATCCTCTGAAACATGAGAATGCTGTCAGTGATAGCCATGTCGAAACAAAACACCAAACACGGGAGAGCCGCGATTCAGCATTACCTGCTGCCCACTTTAACGTCAACATTATTTCAGTGAGCTGTTACACAGAGAGTCCATTCATCAGAATCAGCTCCGTTCTTGTCTTTTCCTTGAAAAACAAATTTGAGCTCCTACTCCGACGCAATCCGCGAGCGGTGACCTAGGCTCTTAAGCTAACCGGTTCTCATTTAGAAAATGGATGCCATGCTGTCAGGGCAATTTTTACATGATTAAAAAACCCCTAAGACAACCTTGCATTACCTTGGCGCTCCATTAATAATGTACAGGAGGCTGATGGGACTCTAACAGTGTGGAGAGCAGCAAATCATGCCACCTCTATCTCAAATTCATAACTTGCCTGTCCTCTCTTATCCACGCTGAGCACTGTGTTCCTGTGACAAGGTGTGATGCTTGTGAGCCTTGATCAAACCCCAAACTGCAGCTGTTTGGAAAGAATTTGGAGTTTCTTCTGGGGTCAGAGGGCACTGCTGACACATGCTGTTTTTTTTTAATGTAGTTGGCATCTTTGAGTCCGGATGATAAAGACAATATAAGTTTGTGGCCAAGAAGAACAGAAGTTCCTGTGGTAATCTGTAAGAATTATTATTATTATTATTATTATTTACTGAATTTTTAGGAAACATTCAATTTGTTTTGTTCAGTGATACAGTTTTTGTACAGGAATTTGTGCAGAGTAGGCTTCCTTTACATTTTGTATATTAGTTGTTGGTCCAGTATAAAATGTACAAAAAAAAAAAGAAAATTAAATTAAATTAAAAATATTTTTATATTTACTCCACAATATGGATAATAAGTTTTAATAATAATAATAATAAGTTTTTGGTGGATTCCCCAGTTTCTTGTTGAAAGTACAGTAATGCCATTGTTGGGTGCATTTCTTTCCAGACCCATTAGATTGCCATTTATCATTTCACCAATATTGTGTTGTTGGGTGCAATTCTTTATTAAACCAGCTAGATGCTGCTAGTTATGAGTTGAGCGGATATTAAAGAACCGATAAATGATTAATACAAACTGAAAAATTCAAAACTTTAGGAACAACTGACGACATTTTGGTAGCAACACACACACACCTCTCACATCTTCATCAGAAAACCTAAAAACCTAGTTCTGGTGTTCAGAATTTAGCATATGGCTGTTTTTTTTGTTTTGTTTTTTTTCCCCGAGTTCATATACATTCTTGATATTATTAGGAAGATGTCTCTTTCAGATGAAAGGCTGTAATGTGGTTGTATTATGCTTAGCTCTATATGACGTGCAGCTGAGACAATGGAGACAGTCTGTTTCCACGAGAAGCATTTTGAGTATATTCTTCACAATATCTGCATGCTGGTCTTTAGCAATAAGCTCCATCATGTTTGTGTGAAAAGGGGAGATGGTGAGGGAAAAAAAAAACATCAAATGGCTTTTAGGCAAAGCGTTTGTCTTCTCAAGAACACAAGAAGTAAGAGCATGACCTGAAGTGGCAGTCCTAAGTGACAGGTCGCTCCATCCCCCCAGCGACAAACGTGAAGCCACATCACTTCAAATCCCCACTCACATGGCTTTAGGATTTAGGGCTCTTTTATATCCTTCTAAAAGTGACAGTACTTCCTCCAAAAGAGCAGGAATATCGACAGCGCTTCGAAATCCGTCTTTTATAGCGCTACTATTGTGCGGGAATTGCCTTCTATATGGCGCTCGTGGAGTGCTGCAGTTGCTCTGAGCGGACAGCTAAGCTATATTATTGTGTACTTGGTACAGGTTGAGTTAAAACACAATTGCTTTCTAACATCTATGGTTATTGTGGGACTAAAACAGACGTCCTTTTCCCCAGAGTATAAACTCAAGTGGACTTGACGGTTGAATTTAAAGACTCCACTGCTGTAATGTTCTGGTAACATGTTAGTCATGATAGTTCAGGCTTCTTAAGAGCTGGTCTTGGAAATCTTATTGGTTAGTAACACAGATGTAAATCTCAACAGTGCCCGTCCACTTTTTTAGCCACCTTGATTCCGGAAGTATTTTTCCCATTTCAATTTTTGAGTTAAAGGGATAGTTCACCCAAAAATGAAAATTCTGTCAATAATTGTTCACCCTTATTTCATTCCAAACCCGTAATACCTTCGTTCATCTTTGTAACACAAATTAAGATAAGGTAGTAAGGACATCATTAAATAGTCCATGTGACGTCAGTGGTTCAACTGTAATTTTATGAAGCTACGAGAATACGTATTTGTGCGCAAAGAAAACAAATCCCATGTGCATCTGGGTTACAGAAGCATTGATTAACAACCTCACAATCGGTCTGTCTTTAAAGGTTTATCGTTTGTTAACTTCTGGGTTCCAACTGTTGCTTTCTATTTTGGTTTTGGTCCATTTCAGCACGATTTCAAAGGTCACTCACCTCTTGATGGCCACATTGAGCATGCAGACCACTTTTAAAAGCCGAACTCCTGACACTTTGAGATTCATCTCAGTGGCAGACACATGTCCAGTCAAGATGGGGCATCCCTTGCCATCTTGACCTACAGATCTTGCTGTCACTCCCCAAGGCGATTTGCATTCACTGAGTCAAGTCGCGCCACTAGGAAGATCTGCTCCCCTTTGACCCCATTTTTTTATGGCCCCTTCTGCTAAAACACCTATAACACTCTTCGTAAAAGTCAAGCACTTCTGGGTAAAAGAGAGGCACGCACTGTCAAACCACAAAGATAAACCTAGCAAACCTAGCTTAATTATCCAGCGCTTCTCCACAACGGCTGTGTTCAAAGTGCACATCCGGGGGAGTTTAGGGAGGGAATGAATAAATCTAGCTTCGGTGTCGTACAGAAGTAACAAGTATTGATGAGCTATTCAGAGTGTATTTCCCAAAGGACGGGTAATTGCGCCCCGTGTGCTCTTGTACTTGAGAAACTGCACAGGCTAAAATGAGCTCCTCACGTGACGTCACGTGAAAGGCCCGTGCTGATGAATGTTCATGTCTTCTCTGATCCGGAGTCCGTGTTTGTAAAAGTCATCCTAATACAATCTCGGAGATTGGTTGGAGGGTAAGTGGGAGAGTAATTTGAACATATACACCGTTGAAGAGGATCTCGCTGGAGAGAGGATGCTCACCATAAGCACTTGTATTCTCGCCGTGCTTTCACTTTCATGCTTTCTAACCACCTTTATGGCGCTTCTTAAATTACTGTATGCATGCATGCATTTGATTCTAATGAGCGCTGTTGCGGTAATAAAATGAATAGTAGTAGGCAGGATGATTCAGCAGTTCTTGTGTGAGGAAAGTACGAAACACATTTCCTTATTGCTTTAATTCTGTGTACTCTGCTGATCTTTTATTTTCCCAGTTGCTGCGAGGTGGAAAACTATCTCAAGGACACCTGCTAATCTTGCTTTTGCTTATGTTTTAGTCGTCGGATCCGAGCACATGGGATAATTCCCTCATCACGATTGTTTCCGTGCTTATTTACGACGAAGCGGGCTATTACCGTGCAGAACCCTTTCTGTTCACAATCATTAGGTGCGGGAAAATGAGATTCCTGAATCATTAGACGAGGGGGGTTTTTTGTTGAAGGGGCAAGAACAATAGACTGCTTTTGTTAGCACTTCTGTCTAGATGTAAGAAACCATCACAATTACGCACACCGAAACCGTTGTAATTATGGCAAGAGCATTCGTCTTTTTTCTTCCCATTAAAGCTTCTCCGCGTATCGCCGAGGAACACTTATAGTCCACTGAACGGGAGACATTACTGGAGCTGTTTTTCATCCGGCTCGCCCTGTAAACACTATCTCATTTTGCTGATGGCTTTTCGCTGGTGACAAAATGACATCTGAAAAAAGACGGGGAGAAAAATGCCAGCTAGCAGTCTCGGCTCGTTTTATTGTTCTTTCGCAGTTTCCGTGCGCTTCAGGGACCGGTAGATGTAAGAGTGGCGCTCAGGCTAATCGTATTTTAGCTGCTGCAAGTGGTAATTAGCATGCGGCTCCACACTGGCTCTGGAATCAAAGGCCTGACCGTGTCCGGGAGGTGGGCTAGCTGCGCCGTTAACACGCAGTCGGGTTGTTGTTTCCGTCATGGTTGCAAATGAATGGCTTGATGCTAATCTACATGGGAAGATAAGAACACAGCTACAATTAAAAACACATTAAAACGGAAAATAATCGTAAGCCCAAAACATTCCAGGCGAGTTCAATAATTACATCAAGCAGCGTATTCCCTGTTGGAGGAGCAATTTCTGATTAGACTTGAACGTAGTTTATGTTAATTTCATTATGTTTGAACATTGTGGGGGGAAAAAAGGCGCAGGAAAAATTCTGGCTTATCTGTGCGATAAGTAACTTTTAATGTTCTCAGTGGGTTTAAAATGAAAAACAAAGAGTCGTTTCTTACAGTAAATCTCAAAGGTAATTTATAATCGGCTCGCGGAGCATATGTAGCACGAGAAGGACAAAAGCCGGAAACGTGCATAAATTGACCAGAGCGCTTGTGTTCATAAAGCAGCCAATTTAAATGTAGTGTTCAGCTAATGAGGCCGCTTTCCCGTTTGAGCACAGAGTACTTCCCTCCCTAACTGACCTATTGTTGACAATGTTTGTTTGTTATCTTGCTGTGTTAATGACATCTAATCTCAGTTGTAGGCCTGCTCCTTCTGGACTGTGTGCTTTCATAAAGCTGTCTTTGGCCAGGACGATGGCTCATTCATTCATTTTCCCTGTACTTTTGTTTCCTTCAGAGACGACAGAGCATCTGCCGTTGTGGTTTCCCAGTTTTTTTGAACTCGTCATCTGAACCTTGACCTCCATCATAACCTTGGTAACCATTTCATCTTTTATTTATCCCATCATTATTTCCTTGTTGTTATAATTTTCCCTGTTATGTTTGCTTTAGTTAGTCATGTGAATCAGTCTTGTTTCCACCATGGGATAAAAAAAAAAAAAAAAAAAAGTAATTGTGAATTTTTATCTCACAATTCTGACTTTGGTCCCTGCAATTCTGACTTTATACCACACAATTCAGACTTTTTATTTTTTAGAAATTGTGTTTATATATCACAATTGTGACTGTTCCTTGCAATTCTGAGTTTATATTTTACAATTCTGACTTTTTATCTCACTATTTTTAGTTTATATCTTAAAATTCTGACTTTTTTCTTGCTGTTCTGAAGAAATTTCATTTTTTATTCTGTGTTGGAAAGTAGCCTCCATACATCAGTGTTGTTTATTTATTTGTCAGTATTTACCCTTTCCCCCCAATCACATTTAAAGTTATAGAAGGAATGTTATCTTTTCATTTCATTTTTTTTATTTTTATATATTCTGTTAATTTTTCAGACATATTCTCATTGATAGAATTTGTGAATTATGAGTTATGTTATTTTAATTATTTTTTTTTAATTGCATTGATACTAGCTGTCAGCTGATTAATGAGCCTATATTTTGCATTTTTTACCCCCCAAAATCATTTCACCTCAATTGGATTATATAGATCACTCATTGATACCCGTGTAAATGAATACAGCAGAGTTGCATTGTAGTAAAAGCTGATGAGAGCGGTTGGACTTTCCTCGTCATGAAGAAATCGCCTCCCTTATTTAACAGATGAATCAACTGCTCCTCTTAAAGTACATTCATTACTGACCATCTCCCAATTCTCAAACGTCCAGATAACAAACCAGCATCCCACTCGCACTGAAGCGGATTTGTAAACACACACACACGCAGGGCTGTGACAGCTGACCTTAATAAGCCCTCATTGGGTCTGACCTCCACATCCAGGCCTGTCCTGTGAACACAATCGGGACGGCGATCCAGACAGCTGTTTTTTTATCTGCTCTGAGCTCTGCCGTCACGTACATGAGGCCAGCGTGACAGGTGCACTATGATGTGAACAGCTTTCAAGGGCGGCTCATCACGATGACAGCTTGCCTGTCCTCTTTTGTTAGGGTCCAGGAAGCCAGAGAAGGTTCGGTGCAGTAGTTTTGGCGGTGCAACACCACCTTGTCATGATACTAAGCTCTGTATTAGTTAAGGAAAATTAAGTGTCAGGCAGAGTATAGTCAGGCCACAGTGCTTTACTGACTTTATTAAGCAACGAGCATCTTGTGTTATAAACTCATTGATGCCTTTCACCATCAAGTTTAATTAAGAACAGTTAATTGCAAAATCTAAATCAGTGGAGTCCTAAATTATGCTTTCCGACATTGCTAATTATTGCTAATTATGTTTTGTACGCAGTTTTATCAGATTTTCTGGGTCTGAATGGACATATTTTGATATTCAATCAGCAATCAGATGGATTTGGGTAGATTTCTATATTATTGTATGCTCATGGTTGAATCGGTTAAAAAAAAATTGTGGGACTTATTTCATTACAAAATCAAAAGAAAGAAATAAGATACAATATAGGGCTGCTCGATTATGACAAAAATCATAATCACAATTATTTTGGTCAATATTATTTAAAATGATTATTAGTGGGCCATATGACCAAAACTTTATATGAAAGATTTATTTAAAGATAGTGATGTATATATCTCAAATATATATTTTCTGTAAATAAGGTTACTATGACATCTACATTTTAGAGACCAGCGAAATGTCACAATTCTCTATCACAGCAGAATATCAAAGTAACTAATATTAGTTAAAAAAAACCCCAAGAACAACAAAAAAGGTCCTCAGAATTATTGAAAATAATTAAACTGCCAGTAATAAAAAAGCAAAATAATACAATAGAATAAAAAAAAGATACAAATGAAACAAACTGCACTTTAAGTTTTTTTTTAATGCAAGTCTAGCTATTCAGTTAACAGCCTACTAGAGAAATTTAATAACCCAATGTAAAATAAAACAGCATAGTCTTCACTGTAAGAATTAAACTTCCTTTGTTTCTTATTAAAGTTACAAAAGTCCTTTAGTCAAGAGCAGCGAGTGATTTTGGATTTGTCTTTTGTTGTTTGATTAATATAAAGCACACAGTCGCAGCAGGAATATAGCCCGCTGTCACTTTAAGAGCCGCGCAGATCCAATTTACTGTTACACATGTATTTTTATTCTCAACACTTTACGTTCATTTATTACATAACCGATGAGGGTTTACATGAATAATCACTAAGCGTCGCATTTTGACACATTTTTGTGTGCATTTGACCGTTTAGGCGCTAAAAGATTACTTCACATGTCCGTGTCCTTTTCCATCTCTGAGCGCATAAGTTACACAGTAATCTTCCCGAGGAAGTGCGCAAGTTCTCTTTCATGCTTTTAAATCAAGCACTTCACATTTTGCAAAAGTCTCGTTACACGATTTTACTGATTTGCACGTGAAATTGGGCTTTTATGGAGGAACGAAAGTGCACCGCTGGAAAGGGGGCGGAACGGGGTGCAAAAATCATTTTATCTCGACTACTGTATTTTCATAATCGTTGGAGGCGGAAATCGAAACTGAATTTCGATTAATTGCACAGCCCTAATACAATATTTTGTGAAAAAATTGTGAAAAAGTATTTTATTGGACATTTTTATACATTTTTGACTATTTGTGATAATTAAACATAATTGAACAACTAAATGAAGTATTCAAGTGATTACACATTTGGTTTATTGTATTTTATGTACTTGCTGTATTAAAGGAAAAACAGTATTGCGTTTCTTTTTTTTTTCTTCTCCACTGTAAAATAATCAGAAATATTCTATAACAGTAATGTAAATCAAATTTAAAATGAACTCAAAAGTAAAATCCGGCTGAGAATTTAGGAGAAAACTCTCATGAAAATAATGAAGAACATTATTATTTTTATTGGGTTTTTTGTTTGTTTGTTTTTAATGAGTTTATATCTCACAATTCGGACATTTTCCCTCACAATTCTGACAAGAAAAGTCCTCATTGTGAAATATAAACACAACTATGAACACAAAAATAATGCATGTTTTCCTGAAATTGACACCGATATATTAGAATCAATTAAAGTAATGTTTTTTTTAAATTTTTATTTTTATTTTTATAAATAATCATATGTAAATATGTCCAATACTAACCTATTTTATATGGTAAACCTTGGTAGTCCAGCATTTGCGTAAAGATCCTCGCTGCAGAATAATGCTGCGTGCAGAAAACAACGCAGAAAGCTGCACCATAATATGAGGAGTTGATGTTGAAATGCCTCAGCAGTTTTCAATTTCCGACAACACCTAGAAACAGCAGAGACCCCGAGCCAGCTATTATTTCCCACACAATCATCAGCCTCATACAAACCCTCTCCTGTGACAATTTTCAAAGCCTCTCCAATATCACTGTGCCGTGCACCTACTTACAATTGCCATCAATTAGCTTTGTGTATTAATGTTCCGCTTTGCGGCAACGCTACGACACGGCATAAAGATGCTGTCACTCGAAGGTGCATCGCTCATTTGCGAGATAAGGTAAAACAAATTGCCCCATTGTTTTATGCCGCAGCACCGGTGCAGATAGGTTTCAAATAGAGGCTGTCACAAAGCGAACAGCAGGCGTTTTGAACAATAGATCAGAGAGATTCGTCTAAGCTGCACGCAGGGGTCGGATCCTTCCTAATCCACCTCGACCTCTAACGCTCTCCTCGCGGACACTCAGTCTTTTGAGGCTGTATTCATATAACCTTGCTGTACGGATAAGCCATTAGGTCAGACCGACCTGTGTGACTGATGTCCTCTTTTCAACGCATACGTCCCATCGGACAGGGCCCTCCTGTGTACGCTGCTACAGATAGAGGTCAGATAGTTTTGATTACAATGCCCTGCTCTGTTCACGATACTATCTGCCTTTTACCTGAGAGGAAGCTCTTTCCGCATCATTCATCTTTGCTCTTTGAGTAGCTCTGGTAAATAGTACACATTGTGTTTGTTCCCTCTCCGGGGGAAGATGGATTTAATAAATCTTCGTGATATACTACTTGTCTTATCATCGGCAAGTACCTCACTCAACCTTTTAGCAGGAAAGGAAAAACATACAAGTAAGCCAGAGTCAATAACAGCACGTCACAAGTGTTTGTCTCTGAGGCGGTAGCAGAGCTTTGTTTGCTCTGACCCTGTTCAAAGACATGCCAAACTATAATATGCCTCTCGTACACCCAGGTTTAGGTTTATAACAAGCTGTACCAGTGCGGTGCACAGTTTATCAGATTTCCTGGGTCTGAATGGATGTAGTTTGATATGCAATCAGATGGATTTTGGTAGATTTTTGTGGGATGCATTTCATCACAAAATCAAAAGAAATAAATAAGATATAAGATTTTTCAAAAACTTTTTCATTAGACATTTTATACATTTTTATGTATAATTATTTATGACAATTAAACAACTAAATTAAGTAATTTGTTTTACTGAATTTTATGTATTTGCCGAATTAAAAGAAATTCAGTATTACGGTTCTTTTTCACTGTAAAACGGTGAAAATATGTTATAACAGTAATGTAAATCAAATTTAAAACTCGAAAGTAAAATCCAGATGGATTGCACTAATAAGAATTTAGGAGAAAACTGTAAAAATAATGAAAATAGTGAAAAACGAATTAATGGTACACTCAAGTTTAGGTTTAGGACAAGCTGTGCCAGTGTGGTGCCGTGTCGTGAATGATTCAGTTTGCCCATTGAAGACCCCAAAGCGATCCCATTGGCTAAAATAATGGATTCTACATTCTGTGCCTGATTAGAAATTCTACGAAAACTACTTTCATACAAAAATTTAAAAGTATATTACATATAATGTATATTTAATTCACATATAAAATATCTACAATTATAATCGAGACAATCATACAGCTGTATAAAGATAGATAAAATAGTAAGCAAAGCCTTTTTTTAAGTTTGCTTTCTACAAGGCAATTATCTTGCTAGCTTAGTCTATATTATATGCATATGTTCAGTTATGTTTTTATTTGCATTGTATGCATTTGTTTGGTCAGACATTATAAACAGCTACACCCTGGGGTCCTAGGCAGGCTTGATTCAATGGACGGACAAAATTTTCCTGCTAGTTTTTAAAATTCAACACCAAGCAATGTAATTGTTTAATCAAGTCATGTGAGATGATGTATGCATATGCATAGTCATAACCAGCTTTGTTGGGCAGCAAAGCTGGAAGAAATCAAATATTAGCATGAGGTCCCTCGTGATATGATAAGATCGCCTCTGGTGAAGCGACTTCGACTTCATTCCCGGCCAAACAAAAACGCATGTCAGGAATGCCTCGTTCGCTATAACTCAGCAACTTTGCCAAATATAAAATATTTAGTTTGCGCTCTGGGAAAAAAAAAAGAGTGACGGTTGTGAGAACCATCATAAATACTGTGAACATCAAAGATGCTCTTTGCTTTTAAAGCTGAAGTAATCTTTACAAACCCGGTCATGTTCAATCACCGCTTTGCATGCAGAAATAATAACGGAAGCTGTCCGAAAAGAGAATCCTTGCTCATTAAACACGGATTTCTTGACAAAAGATGGCAGAAATCGAGGTTTGATGTAATCCTAAAGCTTCTAGGTGACTCTTATGACAGTAAACCTGGCCGTCTGTATCCAACATGTGTTCGTTTCCCCTCAGGC
This sequence comes from Onychostoma macrolepis, assembly GCF_012432095.1. Classification (NCBI taxonomy): domain Eukaryota; kingdom Metazoa; phylum Chordata; class Actinopteri; order Cypriniformes; family Cyprinidae; genus Onychostoma; species Onychostoma macrolepis. The sequence goes on along the minus strand of NC_081165.1, from coordinate 9,223,493 downwards.
GGCGCACCGAGATACCACGCGGCTGTAAGGAATATGTATTTGCATGGGTATCTGTCTTCATGCTTCATGTTGATGCCTCTTGTGAAGATACAGAGTTTCATCAGTTTGCTTTGTCAGACTCCATTGTAATTCCAAACCAGGTACAGGGAGGAAGGGAGCTTTAAACATTAAATCAATGAGGACTACGGACACCAATCTATGGAAAAAAAGAGGGTGGGGGGGAAAAAAATAAAAATTTGAGGCAGTTGTGCAGGGACCATCTCATTTAGCCGGAGCTCAGAGGCATGCCAAGATTAATATACCTCGCCTATTTGGTTGCATATTGCATATCCCTCCTCGACTCAAGTCTGTCTGGGCCGGCGGGCCCCACAGTAGCACAGATCATTTTTAAAGCGCTTCATTATTTCACCAACCAATCTCTCTCTCTCTCTCTACCAGGTCTCTCCATTGATTTAATTAGTGTGCAGAGAGAAACTGTGCGTTTGAGATGTTCCATGATCTCCATTATGTATGCTGGAGCATCATTTGGTAATCTGCACCATGTCGGCTTTCTTTATTGGCCGGCGGTGAGGTGGACTCCCGAGGAGCCCGTTGTCTGGCGGCCACCGTGACCATGATAAAGTATTGGTGGGCTTTTGAGTCCTCACTTTTCATTTTTATTTTATTTATTAATTTGCATGTGTGCGTGTAATACGGTCTGCGTTTCATCAGGATCCGTTAGAGAATCGGACAAATTCCACAATTCCGAGGATGGACCCTTGAGGAACACCGTTGCATAGAGACAGTGATTAATGTGCATGACTTACCTACACTTTATTAATACTTAAGGCAACACTTCATCATGTTTCAGCAAAAATTAGCTCACTTGCAGCGATTAGTGCTTTTTTTTCACTGCAGATAGTTTCGTAAGAACAGCTGTGAGCCCGAACACATGTGAGTCCATGGTTTGGTCAAGAGGGGAGGAATGCTGAGTGAGTTTTCCAGGTGGATGGCGTTCTTTTCTGAAACGAAATGAAATGAGCTAATCAATTTGTGCCATGCTTAATTTGATCTCCCCGGTGCCAGGCTATAGATTTGAGTTTTGACTCTTGATTTGCGAAAAGCAGAAGAATAATGTCATATTGTAATGAGGTCATATTATTAAACGAGAGTGGCTACTGAAATGTTCTTAAAAGTATTTTTTATTTTTTTATATATCATATTTGACACAACTTTCAGCTAGTTAAGGCTGGTCTAAGCACACAGGAACCAGGCATTGCTAATGAAATAATTTTCTTCATAGTGTGAGCAATTAATGTTTTTATTCAGAAAGGATGCCTTAAATTGACCAAAAATGATAGTGAAGACATTAACAATGTTGCAAAAAAAAAAATTCTAATAAATACCTTTTTTGGTTTCTGTTCATTAAAATCCTTAAACAATATACCACCGTTACTACAAAAATATTAAGCAGCTGTTTTCAAATAGTGATTTCTGAAAGATCATGTGACACTGAAGATTGGAGTAATGATGCTGAAAATTCAGCGTTGCATCACAGGAATAAATTGCATTTTAAAATATATTCAAAATTATTTTAAACTAATAGTATTTCAAAATTTACTGTATTTTTGATCAAATAAATGCAGCCTTGGTGACCCTAAAAGGCTTCCTAAAAAAACAACAAACAGAGATGAAGCGGTATGGAGAAGTAGCAGTAGATATAAAGAGGGGCTGGTGGGATGCGAGTTAGGTGCCAGACCAATATAAAACCTCATTACTGTGGCGTCATGGAAAATGTGTGCACTTTACACTCCATCTAGCAGCACTTTTGCTGGATAAGCACTGTTCTTATTTGGCCCTTTGTAAAGGCCTGTTTCGTTAAGGGCAGTTTTCAGCACCATCCTTTTAGTACAGGTGACACCTGCTGCCGTCACCTCGACTCTCTGTCTTTGTCTTGGAAACCCATTCAAAGGCTGTGTGTCCGTCAAAGATGGTTTATTAGATTTCAGTCTCTTATGAACTGTTCAGAGTCGTTAGCTCTGTTCCAAAACCTAGCGAGCCAGCTCCCTTACTACTCCCTACATAGGCAGCATCCAAAACAAATGGAACCTGAGAAGTGATTTGGAACACTCTACAATAGATATCAACTACTTAAAGAGATGATTTCAATACGGGTGACTCTAGGAATGATTCAATAATTAAATGAACATACTGTAAATGTCAGTAAATGAAATTGAATGTTGTTGTTTTTTTTCATTATATTATATCATTTAGCTCTTTAGGTTCACGCAAAACTACTTCAAGAGTATATTTTTTGTGACTCACACGTTACAAAAATATAGGTGGATGTATGGATGCATACGAGGAAATGGATCATTAGATTAAAAGACATGATGCAGGAGTCATGGTTCATAGGGATAGGAGTTACTGTACATCAATTTCTTTCTCTTTGGAAATGGAATTTCTCTTTGAAGGCAAAGATTGAAGGCCATAAATGCATACAGTGTGAGCCTTGATGGTGTCGTGAAGGAACGGTCAGTGCAGAAATGATCATTTCACATCTTCAAAGAAAGACTCCAAGGAAAATACAACACTGAAAAAGCAGCAATCAGTCCTGAATTGCAAATGTGTGTCTGGTATACAGCACACACACACATCCACAAACAACATTACCAAGCAAGACATTAAAAAACATGTCCTTGCATAAAATTTGCACCAATAAAAACTGCAGATGCAGAAAATGCAGCTGAAAAAAAGGTCAGCGGCATAAACTGGCTGCAATTATAACAATGCCGGCTGAAAAACCAGTCTGCACTCAGCTAATTAGCCAACAAACAAAGTCTCTTGTGTGTCGGTATTTAAAACACTGTCTGTGCCCAGTGTGATAGTGAACCAGATAGACTCAGAGTTTGTCTGGGTGTACACTGACTGGCAGACTGCTACGCAGTTGTCCAGACTGCAGTTAAAAAATACAAATAAATAAATAAAAATAATAAAAAATTGAGATGATTGTGCCAGCCTCGAGCCTTAAAAGCATCCCACTGAGTTTGGCAACTGGCACTCAACAGCGCTCCAATTTTAGATGGAGCTGCTCTTTGCCCAGTCTTTCTGAGGGATGTTGGTAACATTGAAGTTTTGGAGAAAGATCACATGCTGGATGCATTGGTAGGAAACTTATTTTTTTTATTAAGAAATGCAGTAACCAATTTGCTCTTTGCACATATATATATATATACTGTATTTTACTATATAGATATACTATTTACTATACTCTATTTTTCATTATTTTGAATTAGATTATAAAAAAATACTCTTTTGGCTTTTGGTTTCACATCAGAAGGGTATTTTCTCATCTTGGGGCTGTTCACATAGGACTTGTTCCCACATTTAAAAACAGGTACTGTAGATGGAGTGCAGTGAAAACTGACAGCATCATAAATTAAGTTTTCTTTCTTCTTGGCCAAATGAGTTTGCAGTGTGCAAAAGACCTAGAATAGTCCATACTCCAAATTAAAGATGGCGTGGCCGTTGAGATTACGACTAGCATGCTTAGTTTGCGCAGATAAAATCCCCGCCTTGGTCATAAATTGTGTTACTGGCTCTGGGATGCTGTTCTCTAATTGGATCCTTGTAATTGGGCAAGTGGAGCTAAACAGCCGGATTCCTGTTTGTTTATACCTCTCTCCCATATTAGTAACGTGCTGCGACTCCTCAAACAGGCTGAGGGGTCACTAGCATCTAGCCAAAGGCATAATTAGTCACTCATTCTTAGCATATGCCTCACTAGTAGCCTGGGCCAATTATTCATGATTAACTCGAGTCGCAGTGCGAGCGGCTGATTCATGCCTGCCCACACCGGCTTGCTATCTGAAAGATTCAGAGCAGAGAAGGAAATAAAAAAAAACAAAGCCTATAGTTTTTTGAGGAGATGAAAGAGGAGCCCTTGATGCAAGGGGCATTCAGCCTGCCAAGTGTCTGTCAAGGTCCTCAAGCACCCTGCAAAGTGTGAGAAAATTGGTAAAGAAGAATAAAAAAAAACACTTTCGGCCCAAGATTCATAGTGTTTGAAAGAAAACCGAGACCCTAATCTGAAAATAAGTGCTAGGAGAGGAGATGGAGAGGAAGAGGGGTGAATAAGAAAGACCCCTCGGATACGTTCCGTATTGAATTTTCTCGACTTTGATCCGCCTGATAGATATAGTTTAATTAAATCTAAATGGATGTCTCACCCTTGGCTTGTCAATAATAGTAGTTCTATTTTTAACATTGCGCTGGGGAAAAAACATGCACAAACTGTATTGAAAAGCGTTTGAAAAGATGTATGTCGAGGTACTGAAAAGTATGGGGTTTTAATGATTAGCCAAATGCTTAAGGGTTAGAAACGACTACTTAAGACTCAGGCGTCAATGTGTTATCAGACCTGGGTTGTAATAAAATCATGACTTCATTATTGTTATGAGAGCTTGTTCCACTTTCATCACGAAGCTCTAGCTGTGTGCCGTTCTGAATCTCTATTTAACGGACACATTCCGGTAATAAATCAGCTGATCTAGTCGGTTAGAATGTTTAAGCGTAACCTCGCGTTATTTATAGCTTTCATATACACGTATATAATTGTGATATTTTGATGTCTGTACATCTGCACATGGACATTTATCAGAATCACAGCATGTTGAATTAATTGCTCTCACAACCCATTTTACATCTATAATGTGTTGCATTTCTGGGAGAAACGTGATAAACAGCAGGAAAAAAAATGAGCAGAAACTGATTCTGTTAATCTGGATGTGATTTCATTGTGTAAATTTGATGTTGCACACAAGAATGGACCCGGTCCTGAATGCAAGTTTGCAGCTGACTACAGAAATGCTGTTAGAACCCACTTTTGAGGAGGCTTTTTGATCAGGGCATTGAGTAATGCACTCTTTTTTTGAAAATATTTGCTATTATTGCAATAACCTTCATTAAATTAACATTAACACAGTTTTAAATTAATGCAAACATTAGAGTGCTTAAATGGTTATTTTATTTGGCAATTCTCATTAATTTTGATGAAAGATTATGAAATCAGTTTTGTTCATTAAAACAATGCACTGATGAATTGTTCTCAATGAGACTAAGAGCATGTATTAAGAAAGTAAATGGGGTCAATTTTGATGTCAGCTTATCAGACATGACTGGTTCCTGTCATGTGCGTTTGGAAAACCATTGACATGGCCATTTCACAGGAGGCTTTCAGCTCTAGTGATCAGCAGAATAGTGGTTTGACGCCCCTCTGTGCTCTGGGACAAAGGTCTAGACTCCTTCGCATGCAGCAGAGCCCAAACGGCCATGCATCATTTCCAGGCGATATCCCACATGTTCTGATAATCCGTGCTACTCTATAGGGAAACTCACATTCCTGTAACCTTGACAGATTGTAGCTTTTGGACAAATGGAGCAGAACTGCACATAACATAAGCGGTTTCAATCAAAATGCACATTCTTAATACAAATTCCTGGTTTTTCATCAGTGCTGGTTAACAGTAATAGCAAAGTCGTGCAGAGGGTGAACTTGACCTTCAACTTCCATGACCAAAAAGCCAAAAAAGCTGGTTTAGGAGGAAAAAATGTGTCATGCTATGAAATTAAAATAGGTTGTAACTGTGTCCAGTGTTGTCTTTTTTTTTGACAGTGGGTCGTTACACAGCACCAGTCATTTGCGAATAACTGCATACATTTTGCATTTGTCTACTTTCAAATGAAGCCTCAGGTCCAGCGTTGAAAGGAAAAGTGAGACCGTCATTATACAGATGGAGAATTCCTGCCGACAGTCATCCGTTTTCTCTGTCATTGGTAGAGGAGAAGGGTAGCAAGAGAAAAACAATTGTATTTTGACCTGACACCAACTCCCAGATGAGAGCTGTCATTTCCTTTAAGGTCACGGAGAAATATGGGATGCAGGCAAGTAGTTATTTGAGTTAGGAGATCGAGAGCTCGCTTTTTTGTCACCAGCGTCTCTCTAGACGCTCCAGCCACGTGTTTCTTTCTGTGCCCGGCGCCGCCCGGTCCGGGCTGCTCGGGACCCAGCGGGGAATGGGGGCTGTGACACTGACAAAGCTATCTAAGGCTAGCACCATCCGTCATCCCCTCCAGTTTAGCATGAGCTATCGCACAGTCCAAAAGATGTCAGTGAACCTTATCGCCAAGGAAACCTCTCAATAACTTATTCATGATTCGTGAGGCAATCGCCCGGGCTGCTGTTTCACTTGGCAAAGTAGTCGACATTGACAAAACATTCAAGGAACGCTCGACTCGACCTGTATCCGAAGTGCTCCGGTTGGCGCTGGATATCCATCTGGTCGAAATTCTCAGCACGCTCCCCTTAGGAGGCTTTCATAGCAGGTGATGGGTTTAAGATTCTTGGCAGGGAAGCATTTTAAGAGCAATAGTGGCTGTCACCAGACAATTTCCCTTGTGGTGGGTCTGCATCTTAAAGCATTAAACCAAATGACTTCTTGGTCTGGTTCAGACAAGCTGTTTGAGCAATGGCACCGTTCGAATATTTACACTTTAATATAGCAGCTCGTCTCGGGGTCTGCGCTGACCGTAGGGACATCCCGCAGATGCTTCTCTCTTTAATGTCCGTGCTCAATTAAAGGCTTTTGATTGAACGAGGCAGCACGCTGGATGCTCAATTGCAATCACATATGCAAAAGCTGTCAGAGATATGAAGCGCTTCCCTCACGCTGCGAATTATATTATATGCTCTTTGCATTTTATGAGTGCTGTCCCCATAATGCATTGTGCTGTTATAAGTAAATATATTTGGAATGACCTTTCTCTACACGTCAGAGTTGGGACCACTGAGAATGCTTATTAGCTCACTCCTTGTTTTTTTGTTTTTTTTCCTTTTGCTCTTCGAAAGGTCCCACCACGATGAAAGATGGAGAAAATAGATGGGTTCCAAAAGAGAGGAGACTTCACCAGCTGTGTGCTCCAAACCCATTTAGTTGCGACACTGTGATGGTTTTTCATCGAATTCCCCAACCTGCCTTGGAATTGTCACTTTCCCCTCTAGCTACACAGAATTTGACAGGATGTAGTGACTCCTTTGTTTTTCTCCTGACATAAGTCGTGTGCGGTCCTTATATCCTTAGATGGGCTCGCTGTTCTTATTAAGCTTGAAGGCAATGTTGGTTTTGGCTTGTGAGTATCACTTTGTTTGTGTATGTCAGAGTTGCACAATATTCAGCTCCCTTTCAATTAATTTAATTTATTAATTTGAAATGAATAGGCCAAACCCCACAGAAACTTTTATTGGAATTTGAATTGAGATGACAGGAAGTAGAATTAATGCATACTGGTAAATGGAAATTCTGCTCCATTGATTATTATTTTCATATATAAAATTTAAAAATGCATATTTCTATAGATGGCATTTTAAACATTTATTGTAATATTGTCTGTCTATTGTAATGCCTGTAAATCTTCGACATTTCTTGGCCTTTTAATTTTTTTTTTTTGTTGTTGTTGTTTTGAACAATTTTTGTAGGTCTTACAGGTACTAGATTGTTCAACTTTTAAAAGTCAGTTGCATAAAACAGATTTGAATTCAAAAAGCAAGATTGATTACCCCTTGGTTAGCTGCTAGTTGGGCAGACTAGTTGTTAAGACACTAGGTGTTATTATGCATCTTTACCATTACTAGAGCTTCCAGGTTTTTTTGTTGGAGCAGGATCAGACGATTCTGAGCTAGTTTTCCAGTTCGGTCCTATTCATACAACATGGGTTGTAGTTGTCGCTACTTGAAGTTTTCAGAAGTAAATTTGGTTCTAGAATGCAGTTGTCACTTCCATAAATGGTCAAACTCTGTGTGTACAGAACGAGATGAAGCATTCATTCTGCAGGAGTGACAACTGTATTTAGCTGCAGTGTGTATGTGACCTGTGTGTGTGTGTGTGTGTGTGTGCAGTACTTCAGCGCTGTTTTCTCTAGTTCAACTTCCAATTCCCACAGTCCCAGTTTCACTGTGTTCCTGAATCTGCTTTCTGACGCAACGCTCCTCCGTCTGTTGCGGCTGGGTGTCCCGTGGCGTCTTCTCTTCCTCCCCGTGTCCCAATCCCAGCCCTTCCCAGAGCAACACAACACGCTGTTCCTTTCCGTGCTGAGATCACAGCCCTCCCAGCCACAAACCCAACCGCTGCGTATTTCCCTTCCCACCTGTGAAGTGAATTCCCTCCAATGGCACATAAGGTAATAGAGGACATCCTTTCTTCCCCTTAGGCCTTCTCTCTGTTCAGTGTCATTGCCGTGAATGTCTTCTGAGAAGAAGCGAAAAGCTATGCTAAGTGCGGTTGAGGATGATACACATGTTGGATGCCTTCCAAATGTGGTGATTAGAGAGAGACAGGTATTTGTTTGACCAATATTTTTTATTTTTTTATTTTTTACAGATTTCAGACTTTTCAACCTAATTAGTTATCAGGTATTTCTACAGACAAATGATGCATTTTTGGGGGTTTCTCAAATAGAACCCAACAACAGAATATATTTAATGCATTGTTTGGATAATTACTTAAAAGCTTTTTGATAAATAATAGCCATTCATTATTAAGCACAAAATGTGTGGCTTAAAGTATGGAAGCCTCTTTCCACCACTGAAGAGAATTTTTTTTTTTAAAAAGGTAATTTTTTCTTAGAATTGTGTGATATAAACTCACAATTGTAAGAAATAAAGTCAGAATTGTGAGATTAAAAACTCGCAATTCTGATTTTTTTTCTCGCAAATGTGAGTTTGTTCAGTATCTCGCAATTATGACTTTTTTCTCAGAATTGCGTGATATACAGTAAACTCACAATTGCGAGTTATAAAGTCCAATTCCGAGGAGAAAAAAAGACTGACATGTTCTCAGAATTACGGGTTTATCTCACAATTCTGAATTAATAACTCACAATTTTCTTGCAATTCTGAGAAAAAATTATTGTTTTTATTTCACAATTCTGACTTATTTCTCAGAATTGCGAGTTTATATGTTGTTGTTATATGTTGAGATGTAAACTCGCAACTGCGATAATAAAGGCAGAATTGTGAGAAAGTCGCAATTAACTTTTTAAAACTTTTATACACAGTATAATAATAATAATAGCAATAATAGGGTTGTCAAAATATTTTATTATTGTTAATGCTCATAAATGTTGTAATAAGTATCATTAATGTAATAATAGCATACTGTTTTTATTGTAATATAATGATTATTTAGTTGTTGAGGCAAAAAGCAGAAATAAAACTAATTAAATTAGTTTTAAACAACTGTTAAACAAGATCAATCTGTATCTGTATTGATCAAAACAGAAATATCTGTTGTTCTGTAGTTGAGGTGCTGGAAAGTGGAAATCTGCGCAAGAAATTTTCACACTTTTTGACTCGCTCACCTCTTTGTAATGAATAGGATATGATCGTTTGCATGGTCTTGTTGTTTTGCTACTTGATTAGGCTTTGGTGCATTCTCTCATCATCATGTCACATTAACACAGTGTTTAGCTTAATTAGCCTAAGTGTGGGGAGGGGGGTGTTAAAAATGAGTCACCGGTGGGAAAAAAAATGATGTCCACATTTAGAGACAAGTAATTAAGAAAACACTGGGTTTCAAAAATAGGCTTGAATGAAGCGATTATGGAGCTAAACAAGTGCACCTAATTACATGCTCACAAGGTGTTCATGGAAACATAGCGTTGTTATGGAAACACAGAAGTCTGCTCTGTATCCAGGGAAAAAACTGACCCCAGTCTTGTGCTGGAGGGCATTTCCTCATCAACACCGATACCTGCTGTGTGTGTGGGCATTTGTATTTACGTTATGGTATTTTTATAACCGTAAAGATATTTCTTCTAGGGTGGATCTCACGAAACGTGTCAAGAACATATATCCGAGTGATATTTCACTATAGAATTGAAGAAAAAAAAGGTTATTATTTCAAGACCATTCAAATTATTTTACATTGTGACATTATTTTCATGACAAGTAAATTACATTTTCCCATTATAACCTTATATTGATGAAAAAAATAATGGTGAAAAAAATAATGTCATGGTAGCATTTGTTCTACTGATTTTATACAAAAAAAAAGAAAAAAGGACCATTTCAGGACCATTCAAATTATTTTACATTGAAATAAATGAATGAATAAAATAAAAACATCAACAAAAACGTATTACAGTAATGAGAATCTAATAAGAATCATCACTGAAAATGATAATTACAAACTCAAAAAAATGGTGCAGTTGCATTGCAGCAAAGCAAATTTGAAGGTTTAAATATGCTTAAATGTCAAGAAAAATAACGTCAGTGCAAAACAAAACAAAACAAAAATCTTAACGGTCTTAAAAATAGGCTTAAAAAGCAAACAGTTCTTGTTATATAACACTAATTTGAACTGAAATTAACTGGACATGTTTTCGAGAGATTCATCCACGAGGAACTGAGAGGAAGAGAAGCTGCGGCTCCAAAGTCTTATATGTACCTACTCACTCAGATAAATGGATAAAATAAAGAAAAATAGATCAGAGCATAAATTGTTAACAGGGGTCTGTCAGGGACAGCGAAGCAGTCAAACTGGCCTACTAACAAGCTTTCCCTCACCATTCATTTGCTCTCTCATCTCTTCTTCATCTCTACTCACCTACATTATACATGAGTCCTCCTATGAAAAAGTCATAAACGGCAGGAGTGGTTTCTCCACGCACAATCTCGCACCACACTGCCTGCCTTGCTGATTAATTAGAGGCAGCTGTCGTCCATTTCCAATAATTAATCGCTGGAGTGGGGAAACTCCTATTCCAGGAGAGCTTGGCAAGCTTATGAGTATGTTAGCTCCAGCGTTGCTTTTATTTGATCTCTTTACGGGAACAGACATATCATTGCTGGATGGACCTCTAAAAATTAGTTTTTTGGGGAAACAACTTTGTATTCTTAACTGCACTTTCTCATATTGTTGTAGTAACTGATAGCTATGGTGGCCCATAGTGCAGAACACAACAAAATTAGCACAACACAATGAAAACAAGCCGCAACACAACAGAAATAAGTCACAACACAGCAAAATTAGCACAACACAACTAAATTAGTCCTATGCATCGTGTTGTGGCAATTTAATTGTGTTCTGGAGTTTTCTTTGTGTTCTGCACTACTGGGCCACCGTAGTTCTCTAGTTTGCAAAGAAACATAACAGCTATAATGTTCCTAATGTTAAAAGTTTTAATACTGGTTGGAAAGTACTCATAACAGCTTTTTTAGGTTACAACAAAGCACAGCTGCTTGACACCTCATTTTATTAGAGGTGAACTTTCTAAGCATACGCCCTACACCGCTCTGCTGACCAAAGCTTGCACTCTCTTGGTCTAATTTCACAGGCCTTTCTCCAAATATCAGTGGAGTGCAATCTCAGCACCTCCAGCAGCATCCACTTCTTGCTCACGGATAGAAGAAGGGTGTGCTGTGAGCCTGGGGAGAACACAGTTCTTCAGAGAGGGGCATTCTGCCCAGTTTTCATTAAACCAGGCACCCATGAAGGGAATTTATGAATGACAATTAAAGACATGCTTCAGCATGTTTTAATGATAGTTTCCTAGCCAAAACCGGCGGTAGATACAAAGGTTGCACTTTCAAGTGGCCCGATGGATTAGGGCTGATGGATACAGTTTTAGTTTGCACTTTTGAAACCTGTTTCAATGATACACAGTGTTTTTGTTAGGATTGTTTCTGTAGGCCAGTTATGAGGGGAATTTCAGGTTAATTATATAAAATAAGAGAAAATATAAAGGATTTCCATTTTTACCAATCATTTGCAGGAGATGCAAACATTCATTTTGCATATGTATTTGTCCATTGTACTGTATTGTCACTGTAGTACAACTATAGTTCTATCATGACAACTCTCGGAGGGTTTAGCATGGTAATGTACATGGCAATGTTTGGACTCGGTGGAATAGATCTGCTACGCTGCTTCGGCAGAGCAAGTACCGAGACTTGCTACTGCTAAAACATACACAACATGCTGCTGTGAGCATGTAAGAAATACTGCTGCTGCACATACAGTATATATAAAATAACCCCCATATATAGCATACATGAATCACCCCATAGCAGATCTATAAAGGTGGAGCTGGGGAAGGTGGAGGGTTTCTGAAGTGCTACAGCAAGCACAAGCCAAGTATTTGAATGTTGAACAGCAAACTCATTGTCTGCTGATACAAAAAAAAAACAATCAGCTGCACCATGTGATAATGATGTCATACTGTCAGATTGATTTAGACCTATCAGACTGTGTCATCTAGAGTTTCATGACAGAACTTTGGATTTCATAAGTATCACAAAGTGAGTGTTGCACCATTTCTTAGGCAGGAATTACTGTACATGTTGTCTTCAGCCGGCAAATGGCGGCCTTGATTCTGTGAGGAAACTGCTTAATTCATTAGCCCCTAGATTGTGAGATGAGAAGAGGGGGATTTTAATTGCTCCTGCGGATATAAACATTAAGAGTGCATCACGGACACGGCCATTTGGGTGTCAGGACTATTAAAAGATGTGCTTACTGTGTTTATTCCTGCCAGACATGAATAAGACGGGTTAAGGGGTACTGGGCTTAATAATATATATAGTTCTGTGTGCCAAATTAATAAATGTGTTGCATAATTGAAGTCCGTGTAAAGTCAATATTAAATGTGGGTTCTCTTTGTCACACCACAGGAAAATGTGTTATTAACCACCCAGCCAAATTTGAATACCTTAAAATAAGGTATCAAAATCTTGAGAAAATAAGCAGTATTCTCGGCTCTCAAACGCTGGGGGCGTGTACGCTGGCGGTGCTGAAACCACGCCCACTCGCGGAAAAGCTGCCGTCTCTCTCAACTGTTTTCCTCTAGCAGCTTATTTAATAAGGAGACCGAGCTGTTTTGTAAATGATCGCAACCAGGTATTATACATTAACGTGACGAAGGCATAGCTAGCTAGCAACCTGTAGGCTGTAGTAACTAACGGTAATGACAGTAACTTGCGATTGAGCCGCGAACCACTGATGCTAATGCGCTCTAGTTATTAGGTGTGTTCGACTTGAAGCAGCGCTGCAGAATGATCAGTGTATGACATCGCGAGAGCGATTCGAAAGCATCAGGAGCGTCTGCTCTCTGTAGCTCTCACTGTACTTTGATGTCACACACTGATCGGTCTGCAGCGCTGCTTCAAGTCAAACACACCTCTTATAGTGTTGGGGTAGGGGCCGTGCTTGGTGGCTCGATTGCGTCATCGAGTCATGATTTAGCCCCGGCCAAAAAATCCTGATCACGGCAATGGTGAAAAACTTTTTAACAGTCTAACTCCACAATTAATTAATACATAGTTCACAGTCTTTGTAACATGTTTCAGCAATGCATTTCTAACATTTTATAATGTGTTTACAAACAATTCTCAGAATTGACTTTACACAGACTTTAAGCGCTTTGCAACCTGAATGTATTTGTGTGTGTGTGTGTGTGTGTGTGTGTGTTTGTGCATGAAAACTAAATGTGGCAACACCAGCTTTAGTTCAATCCTCCGCTGAGTTACTCAGTAAAGCCAATAGTTTCATTGTCTCTGCTTTTCCTGTTTTTCTAGCTTGCACAGATGAAGCGGCAGTGGCCGGTTTTGGTTTAGTGTCATTAGAATGGTAAAGCGTGGCGTCCCGCTGGCAGCAGTAAAGCGGTAGGCATGAGAAATGAACGGCTCAGTCTCGTCTGGGTGCCTGTTTGAATTTTGTTTATTATGCATTTATGCTGTGCACTCCTACGCGGCCGGATCACACCGAAAACACACACCCACTCAGAGCAGTTAGCGACAAGGACTTCTAGTATTTTCTCATGACAAATATTCGCCTCGTGGCTCTTTTTTACATAATAAACATTCATTGCGCAAATGGGTGTGGAAATGAGGAAATATGCTTTCTTTATTTGTTGACAGTGTTTAACCATTTAGTACGACTTTTCTCATTAATAAGCAAGTGATTGCTCTATAACTTTTATTAGCTCTGTATTTCATTCAGGCTCATTTGACATGTTGTCGAAGTGCTCATGTGGGTGATGCAAGTACTTTTCCAGTCCTGTTATATCTACAATTTTCTGTCTTTTTTTACTGTCCCATTTATAATAAAAGAAAAGGGTTCCAAGTGTTTTTAGCACATTGCTATGATGTTGAAGGGTTCTGGTCATTGCTATGGTGTTGCTAGGAACAGAATTAGAAATGTGCCACTCATTGATATGAGGTATTATCAGCAATGGTAAATAGCCATGGTTGCCTTTGTACATACTTCTAATATTAGCTCATTTTTCCTTGGTTATTATGAGACATAGAGAGATAAACAGTTTTTATCTTTGATCATTCTGCTCATTTTGTCTTGTTCCTGTGAGTTCCGAGGTTTCACTGTGACGCAAGGGACACGCACAAGCTTTTGGCTCCATCTCCAAAATCTCCTTCACTCAGAGCGCACAAAAAAATCTCCACACCATCTCTTTCTCCCTCCCTCCGTTCTTTAAATAACTTGAGTCAATGTGGAGCTAGAGGAATCGTGATGCTCAGGGAATGTGAGGACACACCATGCAGACGTTCACACACAGCTTTGCTTCCATCGCTGTAATGCGGGTGTGTGTGTGTTCAGTCACTGCTGGCACATTTGGCACAAACAGCAGCTCAGAGTTGAGGGTTGATGGAAAGGTAAATGGAGCACTCAGTCCTGAAATGCTGCCAGGAAGAGATTGGCTGAACGGCTAACAAAAGCTGTGTTTTGAATGTTTTCTCACCACTGTCAAATCACAACTATGTACAGTGATCCCCTGAAAATTTTGGACACTTAAAGATGTCTGAATGTCTATGCATTAGATACTACATTTTAAAGTGAATGTCTGTATCTTAGGGCTACACGATAATGGTTAATGGTTTTTCACAAGAGAAAAATTGGTAAGCTTAAGAAGTTTCTCTCAAAATGGTGAAATTTCTAATATCAATATCAATAATTAGTTCATTTTTTTTCTATTAAAACGACAAGAAAGACTTATGTGACACAATAACTAAGTGCATTTATTCAACAAACGCAGTGGCAAACAAAGTAGTCGGGAGTCATGGATTTATTATAGTTCATTACTGAGAAGGTTTGCTTGCAGTTTTATTCACAGAAAATAACACAAGCGGCATTATGTAGAAACACAGACTGGCTGAATATCGCAGAATATCACAATGGAGATCGCTAAACTGTAGTATACATGTTTGTTGGCATTTTCAGATCATCTGTGTTGTTTTGCAGCCCAGAAAGAGCAGGTGCACATAGTTGCCAGTTTGGGAAGGGCAAATAAAACACTGGGCTGAAAATGCATCCATTTTGGAGAAAAGTTCCGATTTGGGGATTTTAAACTCTTTGCATTTGGCAACCACAAGCATGAAAGCTTGTGAAGGTTTGTTACCAATGCAAGATAGCAAAAATGAAAAATGTTTTTTGGATAAATAATCAGAGGGATAATATAACGGATGATTATGCTTAATTAATAGAGAACAAAATCATGATTAAAATACAATTAATCATGCAGGCCTACTGTATCTGTTTATCAAACTTAACAAGCTAGAAAATTGTCTGTCTTTGTTTAAAAAAGATGCTACATTGTATGCCCCCCCAGGCATTTTTGTAGTGTGCCGTAAGTGTCCAAATCTTTTGGGGTCAACAGTATCTGCTTAAATGTATATCCATACAGTATATGTTAAGTGGTGCTTCATATAGCATTTTTGAATACACTCTTAAAAATAAAGGTTCTAAAGTGGGTTTTCAGTTCCCTAAAGAACCATTCAGCAAATACTTCTTGAAAGAACCATTTTTTAGGAGGGTGAAAATATTTAAATAATCTAAAGAACCTTTTTCCACTATAAAGAACTTTTTGTCCAATGGAAAGATGGAACCAAAGATGCCAATAAAGAACCTTTATTTTAAGAGTGTGCATGCAGCTGATTTATATTGTGTACTTTGTAGTAGTTTAATGTTATAAGTTTATCATCCATGACGAGTGCAATTTGAAAAAATCAGACTTTGACAACATTTTGCATTTGCATTTAGTTACATTCAGCCTAGTGAAGAACTAGTTAAAGCCTCACGGCCTGGCGGTGAAAGTGATGGAAACGAAAGTGACAGCAGATTTTTAGGAGAAGTGAGAGGTTGATCTGGAGACTGGCCGGAGTCATCACACACTTGTCTTCTCCTTGCTTTTCTTCAGCAGAGATCTGAAAGGATAATTAACAGTGCTTATGGCTGTCTCTTCTCACTGTAGTCTTCGCACCCCGCGAAGGACCAAGACTAGCCTGACATCCACATCAACTACCTGGCGAGCTTTTTATTGATATTGGATGTAATATAAATCAGTCACGTTGTGATTAATGATTTTTGAAAGCTGTTTGGAATGAGTGCAGAGTGATTTTTAGTCTACGACGAATGAAATTAGAAATCAGCCTGTTCGTTAGGTTGGCGGTATAAAAAAGCAATACGTCTTGACGTGGCAGTGAGCATTATTAAAAACACAGACAAAGCCCATGTGCGATATTAGCCAGGTTGCAAGCTCCCAAAGGTCCTGAAAACGAACGATAAGCTTTGGAGAGTCGCTTTGTCCATCTAAAGGTCATATGTCAAGATATCCATCCAATCCACCTTTTTTCACATCGTGTCACCTAATTTGTCTGTCCAGGGAAAGTGCGGGAGATCTCCCCCTCCTCCTGACCCCGCGGTCAACTGTAATCTGCTAAGAGTTATGTGGGAGGTGGCGTTCGCCAGGCCCAGACATCCAGATGAATAAGGCAGGGACATGATAAAGCTTTTTGAAAACTCCAGCAGAGTTTGGCGTAGGAGAGAGATTCTCACCAGCTGTGTCCCCGGAGAGCTATTTTTTGCTATTAATGTGTCCGCTGCTCTCGCTTTAGCCTTTAGCTGCACAGCAGAGCAACGTGGGTAACTGGGTTAGCGGCCTCCCATTACTGAACTTTAGGAGGTGGGAGAAGAAAGGCGGTGGGGTGTTAAGGAATGGGAACACTTTCTCCCGTTAACCTAATCACGCCATTCAATCCCAGCATCCTCAGGGATCTCGACCTGATATGGGAAGAGACTGGAGCGAAGGACTGAATATATATAAATATATATAAAGGCTGTATAACGGATATACATAAAGGCTGTAGAAGTGAAGGACTGAAATGCAAATGTGGACTGGAAAATTAGCTGTAGTGTATCAGTCTTTTATTGTCAGGATCTAACTTGTGTCATCCGAATGAGTGCTAGTGCACTAACCCTTTATCAGCTTCACCTTAAAGGCACCTTTACCACAAATAAAGGTTCCAGAAAGAAACAAAAAGAGATTTTCACCTCAATGCCACTGAAGAGTCATGTTTGCTTCCCCAAAGATTCTTTCAGTGAAAGTTTCTTGAAATATTTTATCTTTATCTTTTTAAAGAACTTAAGGAAATTTTTGTGCAATGGGAAGTTTCCACATGTCAAGGTTCTTCAGGAATTATTCTCAAAATATTGTGAAAAATACCTTTTTGTCCGTAAAAAAAATATTCTCTTAAAAAGCATTATTTGTTAGATACATTGAAATACTGTAGTTTGGCTATACTGTTTTGCACACATAAATAAAAAATAAATAAATAAAAAAATAGTGCTGTGTAGCTGTTTATGCTTGTTTTTTTTGTTTTGTTTTTTTTCTTAGTTTGTTTTACCAGGTACAACATTAGTGAAAGTGTGCAAAATCGAAAAAAGGACTAATTTAAATTAATTTGACAGGAAATCCTTAGATTTGTGCACGTGGTGGTTTTCTAATTTTTCTATTACATAAAACTATTATTATTATTATTATTATTCTCTATGGTTTGTGTAAAAACCACTGGTGCAAAAATTGTTTTTGTGAATGACTTTCATTTAAAAATAAGTCTGATTAGTGATATGCATCTTGCGATTATATTACTGACACAGTCTTAGAAATTTAATTTATATGAATTATTTATAATTACATTTTAATTGTATATTCAAATAAATATTTAAATAAAAAAATACAAAAGAAAACAACTTGATACTTTAATACATTTTCACCATCATCTTTTATGTGAGAAAACTAAAGTGGATTCAGTCAGAAAATCAGTATATTTTGAGCATGACCCTGATGAAACCATACACCCCAAACCATTTTAAGAACCTTTATATGAACCAGTATGTTCACGTTTTTCACAATTACTCATGATAAATGTACTCTGCTAAACTGTTTAGACACCTTTCCTTTTTGAAATAAAAAAAAAAAAAGCCTCACTCAAAGTCTAATAAATTACAGAACGTGAGGCCTGCGAAAACGTTCCTTCCTGAGAGGCCGAATGCTGATTCAACATGTAGTTTTGTTTTGTCCTCGTTTCACCAAGTAGGATATTTTTACCACACGTACATGCCTAAGAACAGATCGAAATGTACGACCTTTTGACAATATCAGTAGGTTGGTTGCTTTGAATATAGGAGCTGGAGAGCTTCTCTGGTGAAGGAGAGCATGAGCGTCTCTGTGTGTGGGACTGGATGATTCAGCACAAGCCGAAGAGAGCTTCCAAGTGATTATTGGAACAAAAGGAGACACAATGGGGTGTTGAGGGGTAGGAGGTTGTCCCGGAAAAGGAGGTAAACTTTTATGTAACTGTGTCGTGACATTGTTCCGAGGAGGACGCTGTGGGTTTTTGTTCTTGGAACGCACTTTGCCATCAATGTGTCATCTGTGTGTCACAATATCATTTGGAGAGGTGGTTTCGAGGAGGAACCGGGTAATTTGCGGTGCGCGCTTGCTCTGGGGGAAATCTCGGGCCGGTTAATAAGACAGATATGTTGGATGTAAGTACAGACAGAGATGTGAATACTGTCAGTTTACAGCCAGACTTTTTGTTGCACGCATCCAAAAGGAAAATCTTAATTGGCCAAGGTCAACAGGTCAAAAATGCCTCCCGTCTCCCATTGGAAAAGCCAGATGAGATGCATAGGAAGCCAAACTTGGCAGAGAGCTTCTCCTGCCAAGCAGATCCATACAGTACGTGCTGCCACTTACACCTTACGACCCGAAATAGGGATTTTGAGCCAACAAACTTTGTTGGTTGTGTTTGTTGAAGCTCTTTGAGTGTAGTCGAGCCTCACAATCCCTGTGAGATGTTATTGGGAACGCTGAGTGAAGCGACAGCAAGGAGAAAAGCGGCAGAGAGAAAAAAAACAGGACCTGCTTACGTGAGCGTGCAGGTAAAGCGTCGAAAGACTGAAAGAGGGATCATCTCATTCCAGCTCTATTCAGTAGTTCAGAGTCTCGTCTATTTGAGTAAACAGTTTAGTTTGCATCTGGAATGTGCAATTTAAGAGGGTAAATATCCCGCTAAGCCCTCACGAACAGCAGCGAACCCAGAGGTTAGTTTGTGTTTGCTGAACCTGTTCGGGGAAATATTGAGGAGAATGTCCTGTCCCATTCCGGTTCTGCTGCTTGACAGTTACTCTTGAACATTTTTGTATTTCCCACATAATGATGAGTCAGCATGGATCGCAGCCCTCTGTGTCTAATAAGTATTCTCATTCGTCGCTTTCTGACAAATATCTGCACAATCAATTTGACACGTTTCGCATAAAAATGCCAAGCCTTCCCGCAGAGCATTGTAGAGCGCGAAACAAAGTTTGTGAAAAGCAACAATAGGCTGACTTTATGTTTGTGAGTCTTTCTGCACAGGACACTGCGTGTTGTTTGTTCGTTTTCTTTTATTTCTTTGTCTGACATGCCCTTGACTGCGTCACACACTCTTTCGTTTTTCATCTTTCCACCATTGCTGGATCTTTGGGTCTGCAGAGGTGGAGAATGCAGTCAACCATCCGTGTTATTCATTCGTCTTCATTTCCATTAGAATATGTGTTTTTGAATCTGGCACGTAGCACTTTTTATTCATCCTTATTTACTTTATTTCATTGCTGATTAGTACGTTGGCACGCTGAATTATGACACACTGTAATCAAAATTCAAAATTAGAAGCTAAGTAATAAATGACTGCTTTGTCTCATTTATTTATTAATATTTTGTTTATTTATCCATTACTGTTTTAATTATTATTTATTCCTGATCTTCAAGCTGAATTGTTTACTGACTGAATGAAATTGGATTTTAAGTAATTACAAAAGAGGTAATTATAAAGATGTCCACCAAGAATTCCCAGCAGTAAAGCCTTTAGGTTTGAGGTTTTATCAGCCCTCCCATCCCCCACAATTCCCTTTTAACCTTCCGTCTATTGGCCTGACCTTGACTAGCACTTTCCTGTCATTCACTTAAGGACAAAGCACAGGAGTAGCTAATGTTCTTCACCCTCTTTCCTCTTCTTTATCTGTCATTTTCTATTCATAATATGCTTCTCCCTTTTGTCTTTCATAAAACGACGAACGGTTAAGGGATTGCCATCACAAAATGTTCTTCGATCACAGATTTGTACCTCAGCAGCCTGAAAAAGGCTCAGTTCCAGCGAGAGGACGGACGTGTCGTGGGTCTCACATTCTGTATGGATTTATTTTATTACGAGATAGTGTTTACCAATAAATCTTTTTGAATTTCAGTGATGACCATCGAATCATCAGCTTCTGCTCATTAGTATGCCGGAAACATCTATAAAATCTCCATAAAGCCGGGCGCTGCTGAGGCAGTAAAAAGTTTATTTTCAACTTAGAGGGTAATGATTTGGTCCTTTTTCTCTCGGTGACTGCTCCGTTGCCTTTTCCTGAAACTGGATCAAACGAGACAGTTGTGTATTTATTTTCCGCTCTTTTTTTTTCTTCTTTTTCCTCTCCCAAGATAGAATTTCGATTAGCTTCATGGCGTATTTTCAAATTAGTGATACTCTAAATTAGCATCAATTGCTTCCCGGCCCATTTGGTATCACTCCCGACCTGCACTCAACCCAATATCCCAGCACTTCATGAAAAAAACATGACTTTTCTTTGGGATTTTCATAAATCAACAAACAAGCAGCAATAAGCCTCCGTTTTCTCATTTCAGCACAAAATAATAACTTATCAAAACAATTTGTCTTGCAAGAAAATGCCACATCCAGTGTTTATCGTCATTTGGAAATGGCAATTATGTATACAAATAATGCCACGGTCTAAATTTGAATATTTGCATATTTGTGAATATGCTTAATATTGCTGATTAAGACGCGGTTAGGCTCTCTGCCATTGTTTGATCTCGGCGGAGGCTCTTAATGGTGTTATTAATGATGAGCAGAGTCGTGCAATGACATATTCAATCAACGCTGATGGTGACGATGAAATCTCTGAAAGTAAAAGTGATGCCTAATTTGTTAATGGGCCGAAAATAGATGCTATGTAGACTCTGCAAATTGCAAGCCTCTGGATTTAGGGTTATTAGTGTCTTTTTTTTAAATTTATTTATTGCACACTGTATTTTCTAGAGAATTTGTTGGTTTTCTGATTTTACGGTTTTGTTAAAGATTTAGAGAGTAAAATAAAATAACTGTTTAATCTCGCATTAATTAATCACAAATGATCCAGTCTTTTCCTTTGCCTAATGCAGTTTTTATGGCTTTTCCCATCTCTCCCTCTCTCTAGTTTACACTAGCATGTAGGTAGAAGTGCAGCCCATGGCAAGGGTAAAGCTACGGCCGACCCTGTGGAGCGCAGCCCTTATAGCACATCACTAACAATCATTAGCTTTTATTTGCTGTTTGCTTTTGCCTAATAAGCCCAGTAATACTATGCTATACATCTTTCTTTCTTTATTTCTCTCTCCGGCCTGGTGAGGCAGAGAGCGAGTGAGGGATGAGCAGCGAGGGAGAGACGAAGAAAGAATAATTCAGAGATGGAGCCGTTGTAAGAGTATCCCTTATTTAGACATGCCCTGCAGAGCACCAGCACAATTAAAATGATTCATACTCGCCATAACTCGATAAATATTACACACAGCTTAATCAAAAATGCATATCCGTTTCACCTCGTGCTGTATCCTGAATGTATGCCGTCAGACAGATAGATAGGAGGAGAGAGTGTGGGAGCGTGTTAAAATATTCACTGCTGTGGTTAAGAGATTAAAATGCCCTCATTAGAAAAGCTGAACTTTGTAGAGGTTACTGCGTTCCACATCACCTGAAACCTTATTTTAGCCCAAAGGACTGATTAACATTGTGCCGGGAAGGCCACTTAAGTTATAGACCGCGTTACGGGCCCGTTTGCGTTTGTTTTCACCCTCTTGCTTTTAAAACAGGGCCAATCAGGCTAAAAGGATAGAAGAACAAAACTAATAAGCCAATTAAAGCAGAGGATGGTGAAGCTTAGCATGCAGATTTGTTAATGGAGCTTATGTGTGTATATGTCCAGTGTATGTTTTGTCTATGGATTTTAGAGCTTTAATAACTGATAATTCGCCTCCTCTGGAGATTTTATTAATTAGAATGCTTTAGAGAAGTTATGCATTTTTCCTGCATGGAGACGCATGGAAAGGACATTTTTACTTGTTTGTTATTTTATGACACTTCCTACTTGAAGAACTACATTTGCACACCGATTGCTCAGCACATGCATGTTTTAGTACCATGATCAATGTTGCGTCCACACTGATAGATTCAGTTTGCATTAATCACTTAATTAGATCATATATGGATGCACTAAATCAGAGAGGGACTAGCATACAACAGTCTGCTCTTACTAAACCAGATTTACTTAATGGATGCCATTTGAGATGAGTCATAAGCAGAGATGCCCAGTAATTTATGTACGACGATGCCACCTGTATGAGATGAAGTCGTGCGCTTGCCTTAGCATCAGTAACACTGGAATAAAGTAATAAATCTTTCCATGTTAATCTGCATTTTTGTCCTAACCAGGGATCACATGTGCATTTACATGCATTTATGTTTTTGACAGTTGTAGCGCATTATAGTGCATTCATTTTTGGGGGGGGGGTTGGTCTGTATTTTGTTGTGCAGTTATAAAAAGAAACACACCACTCTTAACAGGTTTTATTATCTAATGTAGGAACTTATTGATGCGTTTCTAGTTTACTACTGTATTACTGGTGAAACTCGCTCTGTCCATGTGAATATAATGGCACATTTTCAACTGGACAAACTGGATTTGCACACTTTTTCAAGCTTAAAGTCTGATTTCTAGTGCTATTTTATTGCATTCTTTCCAAATAAGAAGTTGAATGGAACACAGCTTATCGCAGTATTTTCTGGAAGCCCTTTTACATCTCAGATTAAAATAACTGAGTGTCTATTTACACTAAGTGCAAATAGCCCGCCTTGTTGGCAGAGGCTATTCACACTAACTCCGCCCACCAACGTGTGATTGGGATAGTCAACACTGAAAAAAGACGCTCATTAAACATCAGTTTCAGTGGCGTAGATGGTAAGGCCCGTGCTTTTTGACGCAATCAACCCGAGTTCAAACCCGCCTTTTGCCAAACTTTTTTTCTCCCTTTTCAAATCTCATATCGCATTGGAAAGGCATTTATTTTCAATAAAAATGAAGGAAATAATCAAAAAGTTGAAAATAAATTATTGGGTAGGTGTAGGGAGGGCTTTATTGTCCCAATAAGGTGGCATCCATTTAATAATTTGAATTAAAACTATAATTTACACTCAATATGTTATTATTGCGTACTGTTTTATAATGTACTAAAATACTGAGGTGCAGAAGTAGTGTAAATAGCAGAAAATTTGCTATTTTAACATAGTGTAAATAGAATCTATAGCTATTTGCACTGTTTAAATAGCATCCCTCGCTATTTACACTTAGTGCAAATAGCCGCTGCCTTAACATAAACTGATTTAATGTCTCAAATGTTACATTATTACCTATAGTTGTGATTTTATATTTATTTTGAATTGTAAATAAATTAAATTGGTCACACTTTAACATCCTATTTTTGCTATTAACAAACCATTAACTACGACTTTTGCCTCAATAAACTGCTAATTTTCTGCTTATTAATAGTTAGTAAGGTAATTGTTAAATTTAGGTATTGGGTAGGATTGGGGATGTAGAATATGGTCATGCAGAATATGTGCTTTATACGCACTAATAAACAGCCAATATGTTCATAATAGTCATGCTAATAAACAACTAGTTAATAGTGAGAATTGGTCTCTAAACTAAAGTGTTACCATTAAATCTCTTCATTGTTACTTTCATTGCTTAAAATGCTTTGCAACTTTACATCTCATGACTGTAAATTTAAACTTCATCCCATAATTTTATTTCTTTATTTCTTTTTTTAAAGCAGGAAATGGGCTTCTTTAGCTCTCAGAGAGGACAGCTAAATTACTTAACGCTTAAAACTTGTCACGTTTTGTTTGGTTAAAGCCATGAGGACGTTTTGCTTGGAAGAACTGCTGTTTGTTGCTGAGATTGCAATGGATGCCAATTCATGCCTCTGATAAACTATTCAGGAAGCATCTCCTCATCTATTTCCCATTTTCAGAGAGAGGGAGAGGGCAGATGGATCGAGAGAAAGAGAACCGATCTATCCGTGGTGCACCTGTGTTTTGGGGTTTGAAAAGCAGCTTTCCCAGCTTTTTTGCGTGAAGGCGTGGCAGCCAATCAGAGCTAATGACCAGGTTGCTTTGCTCATCAGCGATCGCCGGGTGGATGGACCGTCTCGGTGCCTGCGTTTGGTTTAGCCACGCAGCTCATGTGCTACCAGCTGGAGTACCACACAAACTGCCTGATTAAAAGTAGCCCTCTCAAGACCCCTGAGTTCTCATCCTGAATGCCAAACTACAGGACTCCGGGACCGAAATGATAATGTGTTGAAGCAGCTTAGCCAAGTATAGAATGAAGCTGATGGAGCATGAGCATATAGTTGTTTAAATCACAATGCACAAATAAATAGAATTGTTTAAATTGGTTCCTGATACATATGGAAATCCTTCTCTGCAGTGTCTATAAAATTATTTTTTTAAATTGTAATATTTAATAAATTATAAATAAATAAATATATGTATGTGTGTGTGTGTAGTCAAACCAAAAATTATTCAGACACCAGATATATATATTTTTTATATTTTTTACTTGTGGGTACAGGAAACTGTAGTTAATTTATGTAAGTGATGATAACAAAATAAAGTAAACTGTGACATATTATACCCAAAAATTCTTCATACAGTGGACTACCAGTTAAACTGATGAAAAATTGGGACTAAAAAATATTCAGGCACTTTGACCTGACCATGTTTTGCATAAGATTTTTTTTCTTTAATTGCTAATGTGAACTTTTTATACCACAGATTAAACTAAATTAAGCATAGCTTGGTAATTGGTTGATCAAAATTGGTATTATCTAATTGTGTACTTAAATTTAACAGCTGACAGCTATTCAGCCTAATTCATTACATACCTTTCTATCAAAGTTATGTGACATTATCGAGTTGAATTTTTTCTGACACAGTTCAATTGAATTTTTTAATTAATTCATTATTATTTTTTATTTTTTGGCAAATGACTGGAAAAGTCATGGACATTCACTGGTGGGAATTCTGAACTTAGATTTATAATTGTATTGGTTAGGAGCCAAATACATTTTTTAGTGTTAGCCCAAATATCATCATCTGTGCGTCCCTACTTCCAGCCGATTAGAGTCCATAACTTTCTGAGGGAGAAAGAAAGGTAGAGATTTTTTTGTCTTCTTCACAGCTCCAGAAGACACCTGGGCAATAGCTTTCAGAGTTCCACAAAGCCCTGGAAACCAACAAAGGAAATGTCTTTACGAAGGCGCTCCGAGAACAAGTTCTGAGGTGAAATTAACCACGTGATCACCTGCCCTTCAAAACACGGCTGAAATTCTTCAAACAAACTTCAAAACTCCCTCTGGTGGTCGCATCTCTTGGTCCAAAGCTGTGTTTGATGGATGAGCATGAGAGAGACAGACAGACAGACAGAGACATTTGAAAGCAGCTTTGCTTACGTTAGTCCATATGGCGGCTTTCTGCTGCCTGATTTGCGGCACAAACACATCCTTGAATTTCAAGCGATGGTTTGGGATTCTATTATAAGGAATCCTCATTTCCATTGCCTCTGTTCTTTGACCTACAGAGGATTACTGTGTCGCCCTCTGCACGGCTTGCTGTTTCATTCCCGCACACAGGCCTGTGAAAGATCACATCAGTTAGTTCAATTACTGCAGCCATAAAGAGCGCCGTGCATCTGCGTGTGTGTGAACGAGTTGCGAAAACCCACCCTATGCAAAAAACATGCTGTCTATCTCTCTCTCTCCAGAGCGAGCCAGAAAGAGCAGACACGTCTCTCGGCTTTGATTCCCCTCTGGGTCTCTCTGACTGCCTTTATAGTGAGCACTTGAGTGCTGTCAGCGGCTGTGTGTCTCTCCGCTCACCGCAGAGTTCACGGTGAAGGTTTTGAAGCGGTGACACTGCGTCTGCGCTGATAACAGTGTGAAATTAAAATCCCTCTTTCTGATGACGAAGAGAGCTGTTTCGCTAATCCTCAGGGGTTTGGGGATTTTTTTTCCACCTTAGTGTGCAAGGCGGATGAGTGCTGGTTAGAGGTGCTGGAGGGGCTGGACTAGTGTTGGGAATCAAGAACCACTTCAGTCATGTTCTTCATGTTCATGTTCACATCATCACAATTGTCCAATTCGTGAGCATATGATTCTCATTGGATTTTATATGAATTGACCTTGAACTTATGTGCAATTCAGTTTATGCAATTTTTGCAATGTTAGACAAAACAGTATTTAATAGTAATAACTATTTATTAATGTTTTAATAAATTAATATAATTTAAAAAAATAATTAAATCATAAAACGTTTTTGTTTTTTTAATATACACTACTATTTATTTTTATTTTTTAAGAAATATTCATCAAAGATGCATTAAACTGATCAAATTAAAGTTGATCTTTTGAACTTTCTATTTATCACATAATCTTGAAAATGTATTCACACAAATATTAGGCAGCATAATTGCTTTGGTAACACTTTAGAATAGGGAACATATATTCACTATTAAATAAGAGTTTTACCTCAATAAAAGTCAAAATTTCTGCTTATTAATAGTTAGTAAGGTAGTTGTTAAGTTAAGGTATGGGGTAGGATTATGGGACCCAAAATATGGTTATGGCATAAGTACTAATAAACAGCCAGTGTAACACAATATTCAGTTTTTCTTTACAGAAATAAATTGCATAACAAAAAACAATTCAGATAAAAGACTGATTATCAAATTGTAATAATATTTGACAGTATTGCTATTTTTGTGATCAAATAAATGTGGACTTTGTGAATATAAGATATCTTTAAAGGTCACATATTTTACACCTTTCTGGAGTTTTATTTTAGGTGTTGATGTCCTTAAGGAATATATATTTGCGTTATAAGTACCAAACACCATCTCAATATATTTTTACTGCTCCTCTCTCAGGAGCTCTGCTAAAAACAGGTGGATTTTGGCCTGTCTAATTAATATTCATGAGCCTCTCTTCTGATTGGCCTGTTGTTTTCTGAGTGACGCATGGCCAGGCCGACGTCACAATTACGTCACAGGGTTAGCTGGAGTCAAAACAAGGGAAAACTGGAGGTGGCCCTTTCAAAACAGCGCAGATTCGGCTATATAAGGAGCTTAAAATATCATCTTGTTGTGATGTTGGGTGCCAGAATCAACGTAATACAGCCTCACATTAGAAATTTGATCACATACCTGCTGTCACTGCCAGACAAAAAACTGACGACAGCTGTGGTTAAACGCTATAAAACGAGGGGACTGGACAGAAACGATCGTCAAAAATGTTCGTGTTTGCAGCGCACACTTCTAATCAGAAAGGGTTGTTGTTGGCGCGTCTAAAGACTTCTTGCATCTCACGACTATGTCATGTGTGAAATAATGGCTGTGTGCATGTGTAAAAAACAAACAAACAAAAAAAAAAACGGGTGATTTATATATAGTCATTTGTAATAGTATATACATTGTTGTGCTTAATAGTGGCTGGAATAATAATGTAGCTGTAAAAATAGTTGCCTGCTGAAATTGAAATTGAAAAGCTTACATATTCATCGTGACTAGATAGACACGGTGAGTTTGTCATTACTATACACGTTAGATGTGATCCACCTCATAGTAACAATCCTGTCAGATCGTCCATCCTTGGAGTGAGAGTGTAACATTACAGGTCGGCCGATCTGGTTTCGTCCGTTAAAGTTAACCTTTTTGACATGTTTCCGTGTTGTTGTTTCTCAGCAATGGCATGGACGCGATGTTGTCTGGGGGTTTGGCAAAAGGAGATTGGGACGGTGGGTAGTGACTGAAGGCGGTGACTGAGTAGATTGGACGTCACATTTACACTTACGGAAGTCACAACGGCTCGTGAAAAATCACAGCTACTTTATGCAGGCTGTGTGCATTTTACTGTGGATTGACTGTTTTGAAACTTGTATGGTAGTTACATAGCCCCTAGACCTCTGTTATCATGAAAAAAGCCAGGAAATTTCAGAAATTTTTATTTAAAAAATAAAATAAAATAAATTCTTTAGTAAACCAATTTATCTGTAGCATTTTCATAGTAAATTTTGCCAGGGCTGCTTGTAGATCCCTTGATGACACCCAACATTTCTTTGACTCTTCCTGAAGCATTGTATGTTCTGCTTTTGGGGTAAATTTATGTCCACGTGACCTGGACAGTTCTTCTAATATTGGCATGATGGCACATTTTACTTGCATGTAATACTTATGACCCCACCAGACAAATTGATTGAGGTTTTTAAAAGGCATTACATTTCTTTTAAAGAAAGTTCTGCTAATTTGCACTTGATTTCAACACAAAAATTGGGCAGTTCTGTACAAAATGTCCTTTTTTAAATTGTATTATTGTTTATCTATGGGCATTGGTGAAATGACAATCCCATTTCTATATGTCATTCTCATGGGGGTGTACTCACTTTTTCTCAGCACTGTGCTATGGATAGAACCAGTGAATTCGAGGACCGAATCGGAGGTTTGTGACTCCCAACCGAATGCAGGACATCACTTGGTTGGTGGGTGAGGTGAAAATGCTGTTGTTTACTCTCGGGAGGCTAAAGTTCATAGCGGTCGATCGTTCAAACGCCCACCCAGAAAGTGTCTTTTTCTTTCTTTCTTTTCCAGTTCTGCTGACAAAGGTGACAGAGTAGGACATTGGCGATATGGCATTAGGTGTCTCTCTCTCGGTCATTGTCTATCTCTCTGAAAGGCCGTTTGCACTAAAGCTGCTCTTTAAAAATAGAGCCGTCTCTCATCCCCCGTGAGGATGTGCCTTCTCACAAACAGAATAACATCGTCTTTCTCACAGGATCTACCTCCTGATGTCCTCTTTACTTTCTCTCTCGCTCTCTCCTTCTCTGAGTGTTGCTAATAAATAGAGTTCTGAACTCTTGAATTGCAAATGCTCTGATGTGGGTCATAAATCTTGTGTGTGTATGTGTCATAACTCTGAATCGGAGGTTTGTGTTTGTGTGTGTGTCATTGGTGACTTTAGAGGCACAGGGGCAGGACTTTCCACTTTTAGGAGAGTTGCAAAGGGACCCCGGGGCCTGAGTGTCGTGTTAATTCATTCATTTATTCATTGGGCGAGAGTGAGAGTGGTACACCAAAGGCGCTCGCTTGTGTTATCTCGAGTGCTTTTTTTCGCCATGCTATTTGTAAGAGAACCAATAACGTTCCCCCTTTTCCCAAACACGCAGCCCTTCTCTTTCCCTCAAGAAAAGAGCACAAGAAAAATAGCCTGAAAGAGTGTGAAATGAAACACATACAGCAAAGTGAGGGAGAGTGCAGGAGCATTTAGCAGGGCGTGAGGGGGCCGCTCTGTGGCCTGCCCTGTTAGTAATGGATTGGTTTTATGGAGATGGAGTACACAGATGGAGTTTGGTGCCAAGCAAAGGGACAAACCCTCTTGAGAGTGGAGATGAATTAAAACTGGACTAACCACATCTACAAGATGGGTGTAGAAGGAACGCATGGGCCTCGAGGAGCTGATGCTGGTATAGATTTACTTTACTCAGAGAGCATCGACAGCAGAATATTGGGGTTTCAATGATTCATGTAAATGTTACCCATATAGGAGAAAAAATTAATTGATAAAAAAATATATATATTTTTTTAATTGCATTTCAGAATATACAAAAATGGCCAAAAATATGCATTTGTATATATAAAACTTGGTTGTTTATAATGCATGTGAACACAAAACACTTATCAACATATATTTAGCATATATTTAAAGGGATAGTGCACTCAAAAATGAAAATTCTGTCATTAATTACTCACCCTCATGCCGTTCAATACCCGTAAGACCTTTGTTCGTCTTCAGAACCCTAATTAAGATATTTTTGATGAAATTCGAGAGCTTTCTGACACTGCATAGACAGCAATGCAACTACAACGTTCAAGTCCCAGAAAGGTAGTAAGGACATCATTAAAATAGTAATGACCAAGATGACCAAAGTTCTTATGGGTTTGGAACGACATGAGGGTGAGTAATTAATGACAGAATTTTTCAGTTTTTAGGTGAACTATCCCTTTAATAAAATACATTTTGGACAAA
Source organism: Onychostoma macrolepis (assembly GCF_012432095.1). Taxonomy (NCBI): domain Eukaryota; kingdom Metazoa; phylum Chordata; class Actinopteri; order Cypriniformes; family Cyprinidae; genus Onychostoma; species Onychostoma macrolepis. Next base: position 9,192,893 of record NC_081165.1, on the reverse strand, counting down.
ATATACTGTATACATGCATTTTTGACACATGGGTACCCTTGTTTCAATTTTCATACTTTTGACCTAGTTTGCAGCCAATAATTAACAAATTATTTGTATCACTGGTCAGTGCTGATTGTCCTGAGTACTTTTTCCTTATAGTGATGTCTCAAAGCAATCACAAGGACTTTTCTTCTTGTCTAAGCTCAAATACATGTTTCTTCTTTGGCTTCTTTTTCTATTTTCACTGTGTCTTCCTGATTTCTTGCTAACTAGTAACCTATTTCTGCCTTTTATGTAAAAAGGAGAGATGCTCATGCGAAATGCACTTTAGAGAGATTACCTCTGGTCTTACTATACATTACTTGGTGCACATTAGATTAGGAAACACTATTCACTAACTATTGTGCAACAATTACTTTACTTACTATAAATAAACAGCAAATTAGGAGATTATTGAGGGAAAACTCTTAGTTGATAGTGAATGTGTGTTTCCTAATGTGTTTTTTATCAGTGAATCTTATTCATTCTTTACATTCATATATTTAGAAGAGGCTTGTATCCAAAACTTGCATTCAATTCAAGCTATACATTTTATCAGTTCTGACCTTGGCATTGCTAGCGCCATGCTTTAGTGTTTGAGTTACAGGAATGCAATTTCTAAAAGAAGAAAAGAAATCAGAGTGAATATTTTCAATCAAACAAAATAATAACTGCTTCATCTTTAACCTTTCTTGTCAGCTGACATCAACAAGGCTGCATGCACAAACAAATAACTAAATACATTAATAAATTATTTTTACCAGTAATATGACATGATTCGATTAAATTATAATGCATAAAATCAGGTCCTACCTCATTTTTTACACTACTGTTTAAAAGTTTATGTTTGGTAAGATTTGGGATGTTTTTGATTCTTTACATTTACCAAAGCTTTATTTATTTGTTTAAAAATGCAATGAAATAATAATATTGGAATGTTTTTTTATATATATATATTTAAAAATGAATGTTGTCTGTTATAGTGTATTTTTAAAATGTAATTTATTCCTGTGGCAAAGTTGAATTTTTAGCATTAGCCATTACTCCAGTCTTCAGTGTCACGTGATCCTTCAGAAATCAGGGATCTGACATATTAGAACAAGAAACATCTTTTTATTCAGTTGCACCTAGAAATAGGACCACCAGAGAGGAGTGAGAGCTCTGGGATCTCCTGTTTCTGCAGGAGGTTGGAGCAGCGACTATTTTCGGTGTATAGGTGCTGCGATATTCTATGTAAAACTCATGGAAAGCTCAGCACCCATGTTAAATTCATAGACACTTGAGGAAAATAGACAAAAGCTTTCAGCATGGACTCGATCTGCTGAACTCACATCTTTATTTAGATGCTGCTTGACTTGTATCAAGGAAATGACCATGTATAGAACTTTTTATAATCCCATATGGTTATATCCCACTGTACACAGTGATTAATACATTTAAGTGAGTTAATAAATTTTTTTTTTTTGCCTTTGAAGTAAAATCACATATGAATTCATCATATGTAATTTTTAAGTTTTTTTTTTTTGTAAGCATATCCTAAGATGGCTGACCAAGGTTGTTTCCCACCAGACTAAACGATCCCTCATTTGCATGTGTAATCAGAATGCCGTGGGCTCAGGAATCCTGCCACGATTAGCACCATGTTTTTTTCCCTTCTATTAGACATATTTATTGCCATTTACTAATTGGTATCCTTCTCTCTTCCTCTCTCTTTTCTCCTCACTGTTTCGTTGGATGCTCTGATGACGGCAATAACCTCTTCCATGTTCTCTTCTAATCCAAGGTAAGACATTAAATTCAAATTTTCCTCTCAGCCTCATGCAACTCCAGACTAGGTAATGAGGCTGTTTTAACTGAGATAGATTGACATGAGAAAACTTCTTGAGAAGACTCCAAGAAAATTTGCTCCAGGGGTTGGACCGTCCGGTTTGAGCCATGCCAGCTGGCCTGTGCCAGAGTCCTCTCATCCTGAGAGGCGCTCTCCTCAGATCAATGCTCTGCTTCAAGTGCTGTTACGTATTCCTTCAGAGGCTCATGTAAACATTTATCAGGAACCCAAAGCTCGAATTTACTGTTGGGCTCAGTTTCTGACACATTGACCTCTATTCATTTCTATCTATCTATCCATCTATCCATCTATCCATCTATCCATCTATCTATCTATCTATCTATCTATCTATCTATCTATCTATCTATCTATCTATCTATCTATCTATCTATCTATCTATCTATTGTTCGTTCTATCTATCTATTGTTCGTTCTATCGTTCTATCAATCATTCTATCTATCTATCTATCTGTCTATCTATCTATCTATCTATCTATCTATCTATCTATCTATCTATCTATCTATCTATCTATCTATCTATCTGTCTGTCTGGCGTTCTATCATTCTACATATCGTTCTATCATTCTATCATTCCATCCATCTGTTCTATGTACTGTTCTTTCTATCATTATTTGTTTTGTTCTGTCATTCTATCATTCTGTTGTTCTATCTACTGTTCTTTCTATCTATCATTCTATCTCTCTATCTATCAATCTGTTGTTATATTTTCTATGTATCTATTGTTTTATATTCTATGTCTCATTCTAGCTATCTATTAATCTATCATTCTATTTACCATTATTTCTGTCAACATTCTATCATTCTATCTATCAATCGGTCATACTATCTATATATATTTTCATTATTTATTAGATATATCTATCGTTTTATATATCATTCTATCTCTGTCTCTCTCACTATAATGATTTTGTTCAATTAGTGATTAATTGTGTTCATTTCTTTCTTTCTTTCTTTTTTCTAGTAGAAATATATATATATTTTTTTTTTTCTTTCCCTAAAATTTTGTATTACAAGCCTTTTTTTTTTTTATCTCATCACAATTAATTTAGACTACAAATCCACATTCACTTCTCGTTCTGGGACTAGAGATTCAGCTGCTCCTGAAAATCAGTGGAGTAGGTGCTGAAATTCTATTTTGCAATACACAAATCACACTAAATAATAAAACTAGTAAGGATAGTGACATTTACTTTTTGTTTTGCATTTCTTCCTGTAGTCAAAGAGCCATAAATGTGTCTGTAGAGATTACTGATACTCGCTGGTTTTGTTGCTGTGAGTGTGTTGGTGTGAAAGTGTGTGTTCAGCTGTGGTCTGCCCTAGTGAATTTCCTCCTGTTTGATCATTATTTGGCAAAGCATGAATGTCCTTCCCTTCACTTTCAGCTACACTTCACTGTACGCCCCACGGGACCCAAAAATGCCTTCTGATTGGCATCTTCTGATGTCCCCCACTGTGGCATGGCTCTTTTCTTTTACTTTTATTATGTCTCACCTTCACTCGTTCCCCTTTCGTCCAGTCTTTCTTTATGCTTAACATGCTTCCCAGCCTATGCAAAGTTAAACTAAGACAAAATAAGATGCAGAACTGATAAAATGTAATCTGAAAGAACCTGACTCTCTTGATAAAATACGGCATCTGGCCAGATGCTCTTACTCAAAACAAGAGCTGCTGGCTTGACATTTCCACTTCACACTATATTCCTTTTTTATTCATAAAAAGGACAAATCTCTCACTTTAATCAGGGTTGAGACACAACTTTGTTAGAGTCTGGTGGAAATATAGCTGTATTTGAGCTGAGAACAGGCCGTGAGCGTCGGTGTCTCCGATTAGATATGTGTAGAGAGAATCCCTGAGTAAGCAACTAAATAATGGCCCACTGGAAACATCACAACACAACAAGACAGATTCAATATAAAGAGATGAAATCTATTTTGAGGAAAAGTATATTGGGTAACAACGCTAGTGAGCGGTGATGCAGGCGTGTTTTTGCACAGGGATGTAGAAAAATGAACAAAGCAGGCAGGGTTACTCCAGACAGAGATGGCGGGATTTTTTTTGACATGAATCTTAATGGATTCAGAAAAAAAGTGTTGCATGTTTAGCATTCTGAACTATTTTGACATTTTAAAAAGCAGGATAACTTAGTGTCTAAGCGAACTATAGACTGTATATGAAATGCTTAGTTAGGATTGTGTTGATTTTATAATATATACTACTATACTTTTTAAATCTATCTATCTATCTATCTATCTATCTATCTGTCTTAATACAAAATAAGTCTTATTTTTTAAAGTTTATTAGAAATAAAAATAAAATATAGTTATATATATATATATATATATATATATATATATATATATATATATATATATATATATATAAAATATTGCATTTGCAATCAATTTTCTTTCTTTCTTTCCTCAAATCAAGAGTTCATCCTCAAACGATATCCAAAAATCCTTAGATTATACATGTATTAGGCGGATGAAAGATAATAAAGTATATTTTTCTTTAGAATATCATGCACTGCTGGTTACACCAGAGACTTTTATCACGAAACGAAATTTTTATTCATGCTGTCATGGTGTTAAACTGTTTCTCTGGAATATTCCGGCTCTGAAATGATGTTTTCTCATGTTCGATATCTGTTAGTCATCTCTTTTCCTCCTGTTGTGTGGCAGACTCTGAAAAACAGCGATGTAACGCTTACTGATTGATAGGAGAAAAAAAGGGAAAAAAGACTTTTAAAGGAATCCCCCATTGCGAAAATGTGATGTGAGCAATTTCTCACCTCGAGCGGCTTGGTGAATGTGTGCATTAGCGTGAGAGCTTTCTCCACACTTCTGCTTAAGTGTGAGTCTAATAGCTATGTACACACTGACGGCGCTTTAGCAAACCCTGACACTAACAACATCGCACACCGCTTTCTCAGCATAGGCATGTTTTGTTTTTTAGCTTCTGTGTTTACTGATTTTACTGATGAACAACAGACATATTTTGGAATAGCATTGTATTAAGTTAACATATATTGTGCAAAATAGAAAACTTCCAAATAAATACATAAACAAACTCTCTCTGGATGTTACACTGGAAATAATCTCACAGATGTCTGGCAGACAAAATTTGCTTTGTTGTTGCTGCTGTCTGAGAGGAGCTTTTTTTATGCTACTCAACTGAAATAATACAAATACCTTCTACTGAAATCTTTAATATTTACTTTTCTTTTTTACTTAATTGTGAACACAAATCCCTGCTACTGAAATCTCTACTAATTAGTAGTTTTTTGTGTTGTTTTTTTAACCCAGTCAGATATTTTTGTTGCTGGATGAGTTTAGTACACACTGTAGGGTTAAAGTCTGAGCAGTAGTCTACTAGTCAACTGCCTTAATTATAATAATAACACTAGTAAAACGCCTTAAATGTCAGTTCATATGCTGTTAGAGTGTTTATGTAAAGCTGTTGTTTGGTTCATTAAATACACTCACACAATCAACGTAGAAAGTCTCCGTATGCTGCATGAATCCACGGTTCTTCATATCTAACGGCGTCTTATCCTGTCATTCAGAGAAAATTAGCCACTCGTGAGTTTACAGAATGTGTTCTTCGTTTGTTGATAAAGGCTGTCAGCTCGCTTTGTGTGAGCGTGTGCGAGCGTGTGCGTATGTGTCATGCTGACATGCTGTAATTGCGAGCGGGAGTTGAATCATCCGTGAATCAGCTCTTGTATCATAACTCATCTCGGCCCCTATCTGTGACCTTTTCTTGTCGATGCTCTTAATATGATGGCCAGACACTGGAGCTCTGAACAGGTACAGATCCATGATTCACCGGCAGGCCCCTATTTCTGCCTGTTCTGTCGAAAAGGCCAAGTCAAGTGTTGTCAAGGCCAGCAAACAATGGCGAAGTGACACTTGTGGAGAAGGTTTCTGAGCACGACCTCTGCAAATAGGGCTGCTGTTGATATTTTTGCATGCTGGAGATACTTGTCGATGGGACCAGTGCTGTGTTGTACTAGGACTGCGTGATATACCTGCATGTGCGAAAAACTTAAACGTATGATACCATCATTTTGTAAATTTCTGCTTTCTTTGTTAGTTAGTTAGTTAGTTAGTTAGTTGGTTAGATTTGTTTGTTTGTTTGTTTGTTTGTTTGTAATAATAATAATAATTGTGGTTGTCGTTGATATTACATGAAAATAGTAATACATATATATGTGGTAAATGTCTAAAAGTATTATTATTATTATTGTTGTTGTTGTTATTATTACATAAAAATAGTAATACGTTTAAATATGATAAATGGAAAATGTGTTGTTGTTATTAATATGTAAAAATATAAATGTGTTAGATTAGAAAGATTAATAAATGTCATTAATAATATTAGCAATGACTATCTATATTAATTAATACTATCACTAACACTGTGTAGTAATAATAATAATAATTATTATTATTATTATATGCATTAATATTGTTATTTATTATACCATACTTTTGTAGATTTCTGCTTAGTTAGTTGGTTAGATTTGCTACTTTACTACTACTACTAATAATAAAAATGATAATAGTTATCGCTATTGTTGTTGTGTTTGTTGTTTTACATGCAAATAGTAATAAATATAAATACAATAAATGTCAAAAGTATTATTATTAGTTGTAGTAGTATTGGTTTTGTTGCTGTTGTTTGTTATTCAAATAAAAATAGTAATAAATATAAATATGATAAATGTCAAATGTATTATTATTATTATCATCATCATCATAATATTTGTTATCAATAATAATACTATGTAAAAATATAAATACATATTAGATAAGAAAGATTATAATAAATGTCATTAATAATATTAGTAATGACAATACTATCAATATAAATTAATACTATCAATAACACTGCATAGTAGTAGTAGTAATAATAATAATAATAAAGTTATTTATTTTATACTGTTTATTATTAACATTTACTGTTTTGAATTATAATAATCATAATAGTAATAGTGTTAACTGTGGTCAATGCAATGCAAATCTACCCCGCATATTCAGTAGTCTACACATCATCTTTTTTTATGTAGTTTGATTAAGCTAGCCAAGCATTATGTTAACAGTTTATCAGTTGTCTGAGGCTGTGTATTCTTTACCTCATATCGTTACTGAGGTACCAGAGCTGACATCGTACCAAAGTCGACATTTTGCTACCTTGTTTCCGGCACACAGAACGCTGAACTCGTGTAATAGCAGTTTGCGGAGAAATTCTCTATGCAGACTTTAAAGATGTTGGCACGGTACTAACCCAGTAATCAGTTAGTAATCAGCAGGGAAAAAGCTTCAGCGCTCATTCATTAGGCCCAGCATTAATATAAAGCTTGTTATTAAACCGCTTTACTCATTACCGATGACTGTTTCCATTAGGCAGGGAGAGTGGGTTTGACCCCATGAGTGGATTGTCAAATGAGGTGCACGGAATGTTATGGATAATAAAATCCAATTGACCCCCTCTGAGGGATCACAGGACGAGTATTCTCTCCATTCCTTGAAGTCACGCAAGCCATCCCAAGTCATTATATCCAAGCGCTGCCGTTTTCCAGCGTAGCTTCGCTCTCTTATTGCGAGCTGGTTTTCATTGCCCTGCGATTATACCTTAGAGACAACAAACCTGGTGATAACCCCCTGTGTTGCATCTTTTTTTTTCTTCTCCTGTTGATTTATTTAACTCCTGGGCCCTCTTTAAAAAAAGTAATTAAAATATGGTAATGACAGGAAGATGAATGAGAAAATTGTGTTTGACTAGGCTTCTCCGAGCCGTCACAAAACCTTGGCAGACACTGATAGAGCAGGAACCGGGAGCAGGAGAGAGCGAGAGATGGAGGCGCACTGTTAGAATGCCAAATCATTTCACGCTGCAAACACAACAAGCGGTTCGACGCATACGAAGAGAAGCACACAAATATACAAGCAGCGGCGCACACACTCTCTCAAACGCACGGTTGCATCTGGAGAGAGGGAAAACTCATTAGCACGCAGGAGGAAAAAAACGTGCGCCGCCACAAACAACAAGCAGTGAAAAGCAAAAACAAAGACCAGATCACTGTAGCTCAGTGACTCTGCAAACAATCGCTCCGGCTATGAGGTTAGCATCCCAATGTTCCTTTCAACTGCCTCCTTTCTTGGCATATGTAAAGGAAGTTTCTTTTTCTTTTTAACTTCCCTCCTCAAAAATAAAGATGAGCTCACTCTCTAGAACATTTTAGTAGCCAATGCCAATTTGAAAACAACAGCAAAGGTTATAATGCTACTAAATACAGTCCTTTATGTGATGTATGTCATTTTCAATTTAAAATAGTTTCTTAGTTTAATTTGCAGAGACATTTTTTTTAGACTGATTGATTTCCTCGTGAGTTTGGAGGCAGAACCCTCAGCAAACAGAAATGCTACAGACTTTGCAGACTGGCTTACAAGACTTGACCAATTCCAAGAAGCACCATCTGGTCCCAGTTTACATTAGTTGTCTTTAAATGCTATGTACTTAAGCTTTATGTACAATGTACTTATTGTTCATGTTGAATTGCAAAACACTTTTGCTGCTATTGAGGTGGGATACGGGTAAAGATAGGACAGGTTTAGTGGAATGGTTAGATTTAAGTGTCGGTTAAAGAGTAGAAGTTATTTCAAAAATGTAGTTATAGATGTAAATACAGAAATTAATTACAGATTTAGTAACATGCAGGGATATTTTTAAATAAGGTGTAAAAACATGCAAAGTATGTACATAGTGAGTACATTGTAGCAAATGATTAACTTCAATGTAGTTAAAGAGTAGTTAAATTGCGAAATATATATATATATATTAGTGGTGGGCCGTTATCGGCGTTAACGTGCTGCGTTAACGTGAGACTCTTATCGGGCGATAAAAAAAATATCGCCGTTAATCTATTCTCAAAGTTGGGTTGGGAGCTGGGTCTATACTACGCAAGCTATGATGACTTTCACCTCGATATTTTAGCGCGGATGTATACCTAGCCGAATTGCACTGTAGGGGGCGAGAACGAGTCTTCGAACCTGTGTGTATGCGTGCTAACATGGATGCAGCTATGAAGCCGCCGGGTTTGCTTCAGGGAAAATTTATTTTTAAGAAGCTTCCCAATGGAAATCGGCAAATCATTTCTATCTCTACGTTACATGGTCGCGCTCTCTGTATCGCGTTCCGCCCCGGTTCGCACACACACACACACACACACACACAAACAAACGTAAGCGCACACTCCCACTCCTATTTGTAAATATTAAGCCGCAAAACGTCTATTTAAATATGACTTCTGTGTGTCTCTGTGTTAATGTATGGCGCAGACGCATGGGTTTGTTCACTACTCCTACAGAAGACCGCGTGACGCTTGCGGCGATATTAACGTCTGTCGTCTCACTAAATGAGGACATAAATACATGAACCACATCTCCAGAACTGCTCTGAGAGTCACTTCATGAGCATTCGAGCGTTTCATTTGAGAAAAACTATCCTCACGGCAACCCGTCAAAATAAAAGTTCGGTTTCACTTGAAGACATTGGGCAGAACGTAATAGGCTACTACTACTAAAACTATTAAAACCTTATCTTTAAGGAATAATCATACAATGTCTTTAATGTTATTATCAATATTAAATTCTTGATGACTGCTACTTGTTTACTTATCTACTTGGCAGAATTCAAATGAGCCATTTTAATCTAGATTAATCTAGATTAATTCCAAGATTACAGTGAGATTAATCTAGATTAAAAAATTAATCTATGCTCACCACTAATATATATATATATATATATATATATATATATATATATATATATTAGTGCTGAGCAGCGATTAATCGCGATTAATCACATCAAAATAAAAGTTTTTGTTTATATAATATATCTGTGTGTACTGTGTATATTTATTATGTGTATATAAAGACACACACATACAGTATATATTTTGAAAAGATTTACATGTATTTACATGTATATATTTATTAATATAATTTATATGATATATAAATATATTTAATATATAATCATAATACATTTTTCTTAAATATATACATACATGGGTGTGTATTCATATATACATAATAAATACACACAATACACACACATATATTATGTACACAAAAACCTTTATTTTGGATGCGATTAATCGCGATTAATCGTTGCCCAGCACTAATATATATATACATATTTTTTTTCTTTTTTTTATCTGATTATATTTTAAAATGTAATTTATTCCTGTGATCAAAGCTGAATTTTCAGCGTCATTACTCCAGTCTTCAGTGTCACATGATCCTTCAGAAATCATTCTAATATGCCGATTTGCTGCTCAAGAAACATTTCTTATTATTATCATCAGTGTTAAATATAGTTGTGCCACTTCATATTTTTGGAAACCTTTTATTTATTTATTTTTTTTATTTTTTTTGCAGGGTTCTTTGAAAGTACAAAAGAACAGGATTTTTTTTTTTTTTTTTTAAGGATTTATTTATGTCTTTACTGTCACTTTTGACCAATTTAATGCATCTTTGTTAAATAAAAGTATTAATTTCTCAAATCAAAATAAAAAAATATAAACATTATCAAATAATTTATCAAATTTGAAAAAAAAAAAAAAAGTACTCTGCACCATTTCATTCCTCTTAAGTAGTGGAGGACACACTTCAAAAATGGACTAAAAAAGGAACCTGAGTATCTTGTTCTTACCGTAAAATTGACCGTGACGAGAAAGGGGAAAATAATAGATTAATTGTTCAGCTTATGTTTCTTTAAACGTTTTGATCCCACCCCCAAATCCATCCCAGCATTCAGCAATCTTCTTAAGTATAACTATCATAGAAAGTTTGGAGGATCGTGACGAATTCCCGAGGTAATCCCTGGATAAGGATTATGTTTGCAGTGTACTTTTGCATAATGCAATGTGATCATGTCTATCAAACCGAAAGGATTTCAATTATTTTCCAGAGCGGAGTTTGCCCAAGGATGAGAACAGGCGACACGGCTGCGCTTTGGGCGAAGTGCAGGGCGGCCGTCCATTTGTGCCAACGTTTGTACATTTTGCACAGCGGTGTTCATTTTGCATGCCGGCGCTCCTTTGAAGTCTAGCGGTGGGTAAGTTCTACAGAATTGAAGACCACGCTGAGCTGCCTGGGAAAGCGTAATTGGAAAGAATGTAGATCGGGTTAACACACCTCTTGTGCAAGAACTCTTGTTATGGCTCTCGTCAAAAGAGAGAGAGAGAGCACTCCAACAGGTCTGGCTGAGAAAGGAGAACACGGTTAGCGGATATATCAGAAATATTGCGGACACCTAGACTGTGACTAGTAAAAAATAAAAAATTAGATTCATCAGTTTCTTGTAAAAGGGAGCAGGAAGTCCAGTTACGGTGGTGAAATAGAATTTTGGGATGAAAGAAATAAAACGGCAGTGGAAGGAAGGACTCTGTAAAAGTGTGGAATGAGGAAACAGTGGCAAGCGAGGGAGGAAGGAGGAGGCTTGGAGAAATGCAGAAAGCCTACACACCTTCACCCGACTTTATTACTGTATCGACTGAAACCTTCATATCCCCCAGAATTCTCTGCCACTCGGCACTAAACCGGGGCCCGTTTTTTGACATGTTGATTGCTTTGCGCCATGTATTATTCAACGGCAGTAATTATTCTGCTGTTTAGTTTTAGGCCGAGAGTGGAAGAAGCTTGTATGTGCATTTTTTTTTTTTTTTTAAAGGTATTGCTGATAATATCAGTACTGGAAGAACGGCATAGAAAAAGACAACGGTTCTCCACGTGGTGAAGAAGGTGTGTGTGCGTGAGAGTATATCCCGGTGAGCTAATCCTAGATGGAGATCAAAGTGAGATTCTGAAAATCTTTATCTAGCAAGATCAAGAAAGCTCTGATGGGGGTGGAAAAAACAGAGTAGCACTCCATTTTCAAGTTTAGAAGCAAATCAATGACTGCTAAATGTTGTCTTTTAATTCTGAGCATTTGTGCATTACGTAAGCTTGAGAATGCATTGCTTCTCGCTTAATATTTTTGGGTGATGCATTGTGGCATTGTCTGAGGCTTTCCCCTGGCATAAGCTTCTGGCTGTCCATTTAAAAAACAAGGCGAGCGAGGTGCATATACTTATCAGAACCACTCCAGTGATTAGATCTATTATTAGCGCAACAGTGGTTGAGGATTGATGCCACCCAATAGTTGTGTGTAAGCAGAAAAGCAGAGGAGTTTGCAAAACGTGAGCATCTCCTGGATTATAATAACCCTCATTAACATTTTCACACATGGCTAGCCAACAAACGAACATGGCGATCAACCTCTGCTGGCAGATTTATGGCCCTCGGGAAGTTCGACCCAAAGAGCTGGACTGAACAGGACAAAAAGACTCTTCTAAGCAGGGCTGTGCACCATTCAGAGTTGAATTAAATTCTAATTTAGTTCCTGAAATTGAATGAGAGTATTATTTAGGATGCAAGTTTGAAATTGAAATTTGAATGTTAAAAGGAATTCAGAGGAATTCAGTTACTTTAAATTACTTTAATACATTTAGTATTCATATATTTTATGTTATGCAAGTTAGTTATGCAAGTTAGTTAGTCTGTGCATTAGTGGATTTTTCAGTAAATTTTTCTTCAGGTTATATCATTACGCCAGTAGGTGGCGATAAATTACTTTCTTTATGAATGAATCACTCAATCGTTAATGAATTTAGTCAGTCTGTTAAAAAAAAAAAAAAAAAGATACATTTGGAAATGAAACAAGTGATGGAGTCACTGAATCCTTTAGTTCCTGTTCACGCCAAGGGTGATAACTATAATGATAACAATAACTATATAGTTTTAATAATCATTCTAATTCTATGAGATTTAGATGAGTCCATGCACAGCTTTAATGATAATGAGACACCAATAGGAACAATATCATTGAAATCACTTTAGATATATTTTATCAGTTGATAAACAACAACAGAAAAAAACATTGACAACTGATTTAACGATTCACTCAACTCAAGCTGCGATAGAATTCAAATTATTATATCATTTAACAAATTAGATTTAAGACAAATTATTAATGAAAATATGTCCTTTTACTATTGCTTGGACAAAATGATGCACATTTATTTGTGAAATTGAAATATATAACAAATAACAAAACTAAATTTAAAATTTTAAACAAACCCCAAATCAAATTAGTAACTAATACAAATAAAAGAGGTCTCTTCATATAAACAAATTAAGCCTTTGCCTGTGCTTTTTCCATTTGAAATTAGGCAACCGACTGCATTTCAATCACAATCCAAACAAAGATGCTGCATACATGCAGCATGAACAGATTTAAATCTATCCTGTCTAAATTAGATTGTATAATTTTGAAATTTGAAGCAAAAACATAATGCCCTGACTAGTTTTATGAAACTATACTACATAAAACATATCAGCACAAAACAAAAACAGCAGACGGGCTGAATGAGATGCAAATTCACTTTCTGACAGCAGGTGGCGCTTATGAAACAGCAGCAATACATCGTTTGCTTGGTTACTGCTGTAAGCAAAGCAGCGCTGCGCTTATAGACACTAATATGCATTATACAGAGGCAAGATGAAAAGAAAACACCAATTAAACTACTCTTAAGGCAGTCAGTTCCTCTCAGAGATACAATCATATAAACATCTCAACCGATTTGAATCGTCACATATTGGTATCGATTTTCAACCGGCTCAGGGTGCATCGTTACATCCCTATTGACAGCCAATCAGAATCCATCCTAATTTGAAGAGCTTGACCATTTAGAGCAGCAGACGATAAAACTGCAGCGCGATGTCTTGAGTTGGTGTGGACGCTAATATAGTTATCATTATAGTTATCCTTATAGTTATTGTTCTTTGTGTGAACAGGTTTTCAGTCAAATGATTCATTCAAAACATGTTTTCATTCAAAGAATAAAACTAGTGACTCTGATTGAGTCATTAAATCATTAGTCATTCGATTCCATTTTTGCTTCCCGTGTGGCGTGGGAGCCAATCCTAGCCAAACGCTGGTTTCCTCGCATGAAGTTAATTAGTTATAAGCATGTTTTGATGCAGTTGTTGTTGCTTGTCACACAGGCGGTACAACTGTGCCAGCAGGACATTTTTCATCCTGCTTTGACGGAGTATCGAGAGTTTTGGGGTTTCTCCCGTGAAGTTGCAAACAACCGCATTTTCCATTTTCATGCATACGTGCACCCGCATAGCGCAGCGCTGTAACGCTTCTCTCCGAGGAGAAGCTGTTTGCAGAGCTGCTTCTCACGTCTCTGTCACCTTGAGAGATCAGACCAGAGGCGCTTTTCCCACCAAGCACTTCATTAGAGTGACAAACCGCGTTCCAAGCTGTGTGCGAAACATCAGCGTCACCCAAAATTAGCGGCGACGAGAAAGGGAAAAGGAGAGCTGACTGACATCACCTGGGGGGCTCCCAAAACAGAGAACAGAGAAATACAGACTGTGGTCTATGCGGGAAGAATCACACGTCTATCGCTATCCATCTCCCAGAGTTCTCCCGTCAAGTCTGTTTCTTCAGCAAGATATTCTATCATCTTCCGTGGCCCGTTCGGCTGTACATTAATCATCATGCCTCAGGGAAGAGATTCTGCTGTCCACACTGGTCATCATGCAAAGGATTATGGATGTTCTATAAAGCGAGGCATGGGAAGGGTGGCTTCTCGGAGTTTCTTATGCTTTCTGTCCCTTTTTCGTTCGGTCTTGTGCCAGTCCATTCACCTGTGTTATTAATAGAGGTTTGGGTTTGAGAGGAGGAGCTCGATGGCAGATGTCCTTAAGACAAAAGGGAGGATACTCTTGCTGATTTGAGGAGCTGGAAATCCAATTTCCTGTCCTCTGTTTTAATTTTCAGACCTGATGGGGCAAAGAGATTGCCACTGTAATTGCTGGCGAACTTGTGCCATGTGCCAACGCAGCAAAATGTTGGCCTTTACCCATGAACGGTGAACCGATAGCGATCAGCTATCCAGAGTTCCCCAACCAAAGGCCTAATGTGATAACAGCCTGATAAGTAATGAAAAGAAAAGGCCTTTAAATGTTTGCCAGGATTCCCACTGCGCCATGGCTTCCCTGTGGTTTGGAAAGGCACTCTGTGTTCAGTTAACTGAAAGAAACTCCACAGAGGTACAGCTCATTCTGGGATAGATACTTCTCCACATTGATACTTGTTTGTTGATCATTAGCTAGAAATATTATTCTACCATGATCTCACTGATTAAAACTTTTTATTGGGGATGCAGTGATATTGAAATCCTGCCAGATGCTGCTAAATATATTTGACAACACTTTATAATAAAGTACGATTCTTTAACATTATCTAAAGGCATCATAAATTATAAATTAAAAAATACATTTTCAAAAATTCAGATTAATGTTTTACTTACATATAAATAAATATAATAATGTATAACATTTATTTCTAGTTAATTAAATATTTTTGCTTTTAAATATTTTTTTATGTTTAAGATATTATATTAACATTAATATATGAATTAACAATCAACAATTGTATGTTTATAAATCAGCATTAAACTAGATTAATCAGCGCTGTAGGCAATTTTTGTTCATTATTATTTCCCGATATCTTATGTGTTAACTAACCTTATTGTAAAGTGACACCTTATTATTATGTTATGGATAATAACCGATAAATGATATTACAAATGTACAGTATACTACTCTGAAAGTATAATAAATAAATAACATTTAAAACACTGAAAATTTAACACAGCTCTGTTTTCCATAATAATAAATGTGCACTTGAAGGGACAGCGTTTAAAGGGTCAAATCTTTGTCATGATACACTGCTTTCCCGTAAGTTAGTGCTAGATGTTCTAAATCTTAAAATGAAGTGTGCATTGTTAAATCATCAGTGGTACAATAAATAAATATTGTGCATTACTGCTTTTTAGCTAAATAAAATTGTACTTTCTTTGAGATTGTCATTCAAGCCTGTTGATCATTTACTAGTGATATGATTCTACCGTAACTTTTAAGTTTTACATCATGTCGAAAGCGTATTATATTGCATCCTAAACATGGAAGCTACATCAGCAGCCATTATGGCAGTCTCATCCATTGCACCATAAAGCAGTGTGTGCAGGCTCATTACTCTGGTAGAGTACACAACAGTGGCATGTAATATATAATTTAACCATCCATGTCTCCCTGGCACTTTAATTTAAACAGCTCTGATGGTGATGCACGTCTGTGCGGAGAGAATGGGCTGAGTAGGTTCTCCATGGAATTCCAGACAAATTATCTCCATGTCAGGAATCTCCGTTCTATTACGGTCTGCTTGTGATGTATAATTTACATTAGAGTAATGTATGTGGGTCTGATTGAATAGACAGAGAGCAGTTTAAATAAGTGGAGCTTTTAAGCAAGTGTGATTGGGATGTGTTTGAAAATTGAACTTTTAAAGTGAGACGCACGCACGCAGATATTCAGAATGTCTCTCGCCGTCATCACGGCGGTAAACAGGAAATGCATTACTACTCAAGAAAACCGTCATTTGATGTGCTTGAGGAAACAGAAGCTGAAAAAAACATGTTTTCATCCTAGAATGGAATGTCAGAGGAGATAAACATCATGAGCCGTTCCTTATATATTATTATGTGCAACAATTTGACGACCACAGAATTTAGATTAATAGCGTTCAGCCCTCGGGAAGTAATTTCCTTTTGAGAAAGTGATTTGCATGCGGCGAGGAAAGGAGAGACCCTTTTTTTGCTGCTCTTTTGTGGTGTCAGCTAAAACTATTGGCATTTAAAGCAACTCCCCAAGGTTAATGAGCCCCTCCATTAACCCTCCCCCAGGGGAACGACAGAAGGGCATTCTGGGAGATGTAGTTGTAAAGTCAATCCACATTGACTCAGCATTCCATATTAAGTAATTTAGGGGTGAATACAAGTTTTTTCCTAACTAGTCTGCTCCCTGGCCAAAATTAAAGATGATTTGTTGTGTTAATGAACAGGCCATTAGTGGTTCTGCTTCAATAAACTCAAATACACACTAACAAGACCCGCATAATTTAGTGGCTCCGCACAAACCCTCATGATGACCTCCAGATGTTATAGAGTTTCATATTGTGCTCCATCATTTAAACAAGCAAATTTGTCAGCCGTGTACATATTTGAAATTATGAAAGCCAGTTCACACTAGAAGAACGATAACTGTAAGGATAACTACTGAATATATTAGTTAGTGCCGAAGTCCTATTGTCTGCTGCTTTAAAAAGTCAAGTGGATTCTGATTTACTGTCAACATTTTTATCAGTTCATCCAAAAATTTGAATTTTGTCATCATTTACACGCCAAGCTGTTCCAAGCCTGTATGGGTTTCATTCTTCTATTGAACACAAAAGAAGATATTTTGAAAAATATCTGACTTTTATAGTATGCAAAAATAAATGGAAATCTGTGGGGACCAGAAAAGTGTTCTTCAAAACATTCTTCAAAATATCTTCTTTTGTGTTCAAAAGAGGAAAAAAAGTTCATACAGGGTTGGAACAACATGTGGGAGAGTCGAGGATAGAATTATTAGAACTTTGTAGTTAGTTATCGTCAGAGTTTTCCTACCTGATCTTATGACGGAAATTTAACCGTGGGAACTATTTCGCAAGATACGAAATACGCACCAATAAGTACATATCACAGCAGTTTTCAACAGAAATTAACACTAAAGGCAGTAAAACAGCAAGCACTTATAATCGTTTTCGTACACAATTATGATTACAGCTCCATGTGTTTCGGTTTCCAGACGTAACAAGCTTGCTCGGTAGCAATTGGATTTAGGATGTGGATTCCTTGGGTACAAATCCTGTCAAAAACATGACTCACGATGAAAGAGCTCAAAGATGACAGATCGAAAAACAAGCGATTGCATTTTTTATGTCACATTCGCTTTTGTTCATACTGTCAGGTTGGTTTAGGAGTAGTGCATATGGTACATTATTTTAAAACGTCAGGGAGCATTAGAGTTAAAGCGCCCTCAACGAACATTTCAAGTCAGAACTGCGGTGACACGTACAAAACCAGCGTCAAATAAAACATATCATATGTACCTTCATCTGTTCCGGGGGGAAAAAACGAACACTCTTTTAGTGCCACTCAGTGGACATTTCACATCGAATATGTCAGGAAACGTACTTGACGGTGCGTATTTTGCATCTTGCGAAAAAGTTCCCACAGGTACGTTTTCGTCATGAGATCAGTTTGGAGTTTTTGGTGTAAACAGGCTTCAAGGTGTTAAAAAAGGTTTGTTTTGGGACTAAATTGTTACAAAGTTGCATTTTGGTTCAACTACAATTCAGAACAGACCAACATTTGCATAAGTTAAGGTTAAGGTTAAGGTATACTTTATTGTCCCTGAGGGAAATTTGTCTTAGGCTCAGAAATTCCGAATTGCAAGGCTTGCAGCATTTTTCCTGTTAAGGTCTGTTCAGACCGAGGACAATAACTATAAAGTTTTAATAATTGTTATTAAATTCAATATGAGTAAGAAGTCTACACCACAGCTATAATGATAGTGACACAATATCATTTGAAATCACTTTTAGAAGTCTAATGAACGATAAAAATGTTAACAGCCAGTCAGAATCCACACTAATTTAAAGAGCTTTTAAAGTGCAGACAACATAACTGCGGTATGCACTTATAATAAACAGAATGTTAGTGTACATTGTACAGTGGATGCTAATTTAGTTGTTGTATCCTTCTTGATGAAGCCTTCTTGAATGGACCTTACACTCCATAATGTTTGTTTAATAGTTTGAGCAGGAATCAAGTCTGCATTTGGAAAACAATAATTCCATACTCTCATTTCACAGAAGAGTCATTAAAAGACTTTCAGAGGGAGAGACATGTTTTGATTGTGAATAACCATGATGTGCTGACTCACAGAATTCAACTCTAGAGATCCATCAGGTATGCTCACGGTTATCACAGGGATATTGCATAGGGATATTGGCTGGTTCTTTGGACCCCACTGGGTTTGATTGTATTCTCATCAAAAGAGAACCGTTCCAAATGTGCAACGGTATTTCTACAATGTCTTGATCAACAAAACTTCGCTTTCAATTAGAGGACCTTCCTGCCTCCATCACAGTCTAACCTGTTCTAATAAGAACAGGATCTGCATATACCTATAAATGATTAAAGCCACAGAAGGTGGCCTTCAAGCAAAGGAACGTCAGCTCTGTTCACTCAGAGGATCTAGTTCTCACACCAGCCCAAACTGGTTCATTAGTAAATCACATTTTTTCTGACATGTATCGATCCATGCAGAGATATTGTGCTTTAAATGTGCTGTAATGTACAGAGCATCCTCAGTGCCTGTCTTATGTCAGGGTTATCATGCTTCTGCTTCTCTAAACAGACTAAAATGCCCCGGTCGATATCCAGCTGTTCATCTGTTTCTTTGGGAAACCCATAAGGTATTTTGCAGTGAACACACTAACTGAATAATGGTAAATAAAGAAATACATATATTTAATTTATGTAATTGTGAATGTATATATAATTTGAATCAGAATTATAGTTATTATAGTTAATAACTAAACTAAAACTAAGATCATAAAAAAAATTTTGTTGCATGAAATAAATTTATAAAATATAAATATATTTTATTGAGATGCTAAAACTGAAATAATTAAAACATATATACATTATATAAGCAATTTAAAAAATAATAATAAATGAAAACACTGAAAATATAAAAATAAAAACTAAGTAAAAATAAAAACTATAATAGTATCTCCTATTTAAATATCCCGTTTCACTAGTAACTGTGATTTTAAAAATAAAACATAAATAACATAATGGCTTTTAACTTGTTACTAGTACTGTCAAACAATTAATCGTGAATAATCACGTCCAAAATAAAAGTTTTTGTTTACATTATATATGTATGTGTACTGTGTATATTTATTATGTATATATAACATGTACACACACGTAGAGTATATATTTACATGTTTTTACATTTATATATTCATATTCTTATATTTTATATTATATTATATATAAATATATTTAATATATAAACGTTACATATTTCTTGTGTTGTGCATGTGTTTGTATTTATTTATATATATATATATATATATATATATACATAATAAATATACACAGTATACCTGTACACGCATATATTATGTAAACTAATTTTTTTTATTATGGATGCAGTTAATCGCGATAAATCGTTTGACAGCACTACTTGTTACATTTAAAATGTTTAAATATTTTGATTTAGATAACAATATCAATCCAGGTGGCACTTATTTTGAATAAAGTTAGCATAAGCACACTTCTCAAGCAAAACTTTTTCATAAAAAGAAGTTTGTTTTTCGAGAAAGGCTCTTGCATCATTTGTTTGCAGATGCCTCTTGGTTTGATATTTTGTTGTCTAGTGCAATGTTGTTCATACATTTAGCATCATACGTACATACTTTTTACAGACCTACAGTATAAAGACAGAACTTGTTGTGTAACCCTCAGATTCAAAGTAATCGCAAGAGACGTCTGATGAAGCGCGGTGCGGCTTGATAGAAGGATTCAAATGAAGAGTGAGAAAAGAATCAGACGACAGGAAAATGTTGGAGATGAGGTCAGAAAGGGAAAAGACAGCTAAGGGGTAATAGAAATAGATAAGCAGAGCTTGTGTTTTAGAGTAATAGAAGTCAGGGGAGTGGGCTGATGTCAGTGATGCATAGCCACCGGCTCATCAGCGACGGCCAGACTGGAGCTCGACGATTAGATTTTAATTCTCAATCAGGCCTCCGCTTCTCATTTTCCTGCAAATAATCACAGGGAAAAATGGCAACTCAAAAGATTGTGTTATAAAGTCTTAAGCTATTATTTAGCCGACACCGTGGAGAAGACAGAAAGTCCTACGTATTTTAAAGCAAAAGTTAAATTAATTTCAAATTACACTGAGCGTAATGATTCAGGCGCCCTGAGCTGTGACTGCAGAGCGCTCGCAAATTTGATGCACGGTTCTGGCAGTCCAACAGCGTCGCTCTCACGTTAACTGCATTTCTCAGCAGAGCGTCACCTGCGATGACAATGAGAATGATGAATAGCGTACTTAAGTCGGGCTCCTGGCTTTGATGTTCCTCTCTTCCATTCTTTCTGTTGTTGTTGTTGTGCTTTTTTTTCCCTGCGATACTTAAAGGATGTTGTTGGCTGTTGCACTTCAGAGAAGTGTAGCTTTAAACTGCTGTAGAACTCAATGCATCTTGTACTTTTCCAAGCAGGTGCTGGGCTCCTGTATGAAATGAGCTCTTTTATGTAAGGCTGGAGAAGTTTGCGATAGACATCATCAAAGACACCCCGGCACAACGGGAGATCTTCCGAGCACAAAACGGCCTGCACTTGTTGCGCGACTTGACGTCCGTTGATTCATCCGCCTCCCTCAGATAGGCGGAGTCGAGTTCAAACGACTTTGGCTGCAGTCGTGAGTCTCTGCCGCTCTGTGAGCCGTTTGATGCCGGGCGACTATGACAATGAGGTCAAGAAGCCTTCCCGGCAAGAAGCAAAACTAATTACCTTAAGAACGCTTCTGAACGGCGCGTGCCGAGGATGATCAGACAGCGCTGAAAAGTAATATTGGAAAATTAAATTTTTCTGCCTGCTGTATTTTCTTAAATCAATTGAAATCAATATAGCCAAGAGATTGAATCAAACCTCATCTCATTGACTCCAGCTATAACATCCATCTTCTTTTGCTGTGGAGGAGCTCTAACCGCGAGCTTCTCTCAAAAGCCCTATTCAAATGGGATTAGTTTTCTGTAAAGGAGTTAGTAGATGTCTGTAATGTTTATTGACTGTTCGTACAGGAGAAAAGAACGTATGGAAATCGCAAACCTTCTGCAGTTACACATTGTTGTCACATGTAACTGATCAGTCACAAAATTGTCTATACCAACTATTTGAGCAGAAGGTATTATGCTTGATCGTATATCTGGGATTGTTAGACAAAGTTAATTCAAATTGTATTATCTGTTCACATTTTACAATTTTGTTTGACTCTTTTACTGTTACTGTTCTAGTAAAATAAAATAAAATATAATAAATAAAAATAAAGACATTTATAATGTTAGATATTTCGGTTTCAAGTAAAGTAGAAAAACTGTTTTCAACATTAATAATAATTATAATAATAAATGTTTCTTTTTAGCAGCAAATCAGCATATTCAAATGATTTCTGAAGGATTATGTGACACTAAAGACTGGAGTAATGATGCTGAAAATTCTGCTTTGATCACAGGAATAAATCATATTTTAAAATATATTAAAATATAAAACTTTTTTATTAAATAAATGCAGCTTTCGCTACAGTAAAACACTTATTTAAAGAACTTAAAATCTTACCAGCCTCAAACATTTGAACCGTAGTGTATATTAAAAAATTATGTATATATAAATGTAAGTAATGTAGTAATTTGGTCATATTGAGCTGAGATATTACTGGTTAAAATTTCAGCTTTGCCAACACAATAATAAATTACCTTTTAAAATATATATAAAAAGACAAGAGTAGCTTTAAGTTGTTTTTACAGGACTTTTGATCAAATAAATACAGCCATGGTAAGATTAAAAATCTTGCCAAACCTGTACTTTTGAACAGTTTGTATATGTTATAGATTCACAATTCTCAGTTTGCTGGTATTACCCAGGGCTCTGAACCAGTTCAAGGAACGAAAATGAAAACCATAAACAAACAAAATTTTGATGGTAACATAATCAGGAACAGAAACTAAATCAAATTTAATAGTTTCGAACAGAATATGGAAACATTTGGATTCATGCCGAGTGAGAGATAGGCTTCAGTTCCACTTTAAATTAATTTGTTTTTGGCTTGACATTTATATAGCCTAACACTCTAAAATAAATGGTGCTATATAGCACTAAAGTGGTTCTTTGGCTCATAATCATAGGGGAACCACTTTTGGTGCTGTATAGCACCACATCTTGGTGCTTCAGTGGTTCTTCACCGGTTCTTTGGCATGACTGAGGGGCTATAATCGCACCACTACCATATACAGAACCTGTTAAGCTCCTGTATGGTTCTTCAGTGGTTCTTTGGGATGATTAAGGTGCTATATAGCACTACTGGCGTACAAAGAACCTGTTAAGCCCATTTAAAGGTTCTTTACGAGCCAAAGAACCACTGTTGGTGCTGTTTAGCACCATTTTTGTTGAAGAAATACAATGCAATATGGCACCTCTTATGGTTCTACATAGCACCATTTTGACAAATGCAGCAAACATTTTTAAATATCTCAAAAAAATACTTTAATATCTTTAAAGTGTTGACAGTTTTTTCTTTTGTTTAATACATTTGGCCAAAATCTAGAAAAGATGATGCTGTATTGGATATGAATAAGTGAGGCTACCAGATTAAGTCTCTCTTCGTGTTTTGTTTTGTTTTTTTGCGTAAAGAAAACATTATACTTTATTATTATTATTATTATTATTATTATAGGCAAAGATAAAGTTTAAAAATAATATTATTAACCGGTATTTTTTTCTACTCAAACAGTTTCGGAACGGTAATAATACAGAGGAACACATGAACGCATAGTCTTTTTTTTTTTTCAGAACATTTCATAAGTGGTAAAATAACACTTTTCAAAATAATATTTTCTGCCACAGGAAAAGGTCCAATTAGAATAATGGAGAGGCTTTGAAAACCATTACATTAGCCCACCTCCTCATATGAAACGAATCCCCTTCAAATAGGGCCGAAGTAGGTTTTAGTCCCCGCCTGCACACCTTTTGTGGTGATGTATTCTCCTGCTAGGTTTCTAGGGCTACCAGGCATGACACTGTGGCACGGCGTGGTCGTTCATCCTGGCTGATGTGTCTCGCTCGCCCTCCCTTCAGCTGGAGAGTGGAGCTAATCTCGCCCCTCAATCTGGCCACCTGTCAATGGGGGTCAGCGCTTGTCAAACCCTCTGTCTTCACCTCCCTCCTCCCACTGCCTCACACGGCTGATAAAAGGGCCCGCGGAGGCTCTAGACCTCAATGGAGCGTTGAAGAGAAAGAGGGGCCTTATCAGAGCAGCACCGGAGGGTCTCTGCTCACTCACAGTCCACGAGCGTGCAGGTTAAAAGGCTGAACGATCAGCAGGCAATGAGCCACACCTAGCTAACATCCCACAGCTGACACACATCCATAACATGACAAACTCCATCGCTTCTGTTATAATCAACATAGCTGTCTACATGTGAAGTGCTGTAGATGCAGCACATCACCAATGGCCTGTTGCAAGTAAAGTTGTTTTATTCTCAAATATCATGTTCATTTTATATTTGTATTTCAGTAACTTCAGACTGTTAAGCCAAAACCATCTTATAATGTTTCTTGTAAATATAAATAAGCATTTAAATGTATAAAGCATATTAATTATTTAGATATTTCCCAAAAGATGTAGTGTATTTTCAGTGACTATAAAGTATGGATCAATTACTAAACTTTTCCACCCCTTTTTGATTTACAGCTCATAATTGGCTCTGATTATTGACTTGTTACACAAAGAACCGATGTGCGTTAATATATTGGTAATGAATACATTGATGCATCTTGTGATTTGCCAGTATACACTGGTTTGGGTCATATTTCATTTAATTAATTAATTATTTTTATTTTTTATTTTAAATAAGTCTCACCATGCTCACCAAGATTTCAGTTATTAATTTAATTTATTATCTGTTTATTTATTTTTATTTTTTTATAAATGCAAACTGATTTGGTGCTCAGGAAACATTTCTTTATATTAATGTGCTTGCTGTGCTGCTTAATATTTTGGTGAAAACTGTGATGAAAGGAAAGAAAAAAACAGCATTTCTTTTGTAACTTTTTTTTTTTTTGTAACATTATAAATGTATTTACTGTTTATAAATGTTGTCACTTTGGATCAATATAATGCATCCTTGCTGAATAAAATTATTAATTGCTTTCCAAAAAATCTTACTGATTCTAAATTTTTGAATGGTTGTGGACTTCAGTTGAATATAAAGTACAAAGCAATTTATTGCTAATTTGTTGAATGAAGTGGCCTTGATCTTCACAGACTGATTGGTCTGTTGTTAGTGACGTCTGGCTTCAGCATTTCTGGTGTAGACGTGATGTTACTGCAATAATAATGGTCTGGTGTGTTGCTGAGCTCTGGATCGGTGAATCTCCTCTTTTTGGACGTGCACCTTTGTTCATTATCCAGATGTCAGTCTGAGAATGCTCAAACAGTGTCCTTAAGGGACAGCAGTTGGCAAGTGTTTTAAAGTTGCACTTTCAAGTGCTTTAAACACATTGGAAGGGCTGAAATTGCAGGGGTAAATAATACCTATTCACAGACGGAGCCAGACTTGCTGTTTACCGTTTAATAGCTATTAAATTATTCTACTGCCTTTCTTTTACATCCTGGTTGAGTCAAGAAAAGGCTGCAAGACACTCTTTTAATACAAAACTCAGTGCTTTGTGATGACTTAAACTGCTCTCTTCCAGTTGGCGTTGTCGTCCTGGTTAGATTACCAACATTTTGGGCATAATTATATATATATGTATGTATGTGTCTGTGTGTGTGTGTATACAACTTCTAATAGTGTTTTTATATATATATATATATATATATATATATATATGTGTATATGTGTATGTATGTGTCTGTGTGTGTGTGTGTGTGTGTACAATTTCTTCTAATAGTTTTTATTTATTTATTTTTAATACACTTTAAAATCATTTATTTTTGTAATGCAGCGCTGAATTTTCATCAGCCATTACTCCAGTCTTTAATGTCACATGATCCTTCAGAACTCATTCTAATATGCTCAATTATTATCAGTGTTGAAACAGTTGCACGGCTTAATATTTTTTGGAACCTGTGTTGCTTTTTTTCTTTGATTCTTTGATGAATAAAAAGTTTAAAAAGAACTGCTTAAAAAGAACAGCAAAATAGAAATCCTTTATAGCAATTTAAGTCTTTTACTATCACTTTTTATCACATTTATCACTATTTATTAACACATCCTTTCTGAATAAAAGTATTCATTTCTAAAAAAAAAAAAAAAAAGAAAACATTTACTGACTCCAAACTTAAATTTCTATTTTGAATAAAAACTGTTATTTTTAACTTTTTATTTATCAAAGAATCCTGAAAAAAGTATATAGGTCCCCAAAAAATATTAAGCAGCACAACTGTTTCCAACATTGATTATAAATCAGCATATTAAAATGATTTCTGAAGGCTCATATAATACTGAAGACTGGAGTAATGATGCAGACTTATTCAGTTTGTCTTCACAGGAATAAATTATATTTTAAAGTATATTAAAACAGACAACTTCTTTTAAATTGCAACAATATTTAAAAAAAAAAAATTGATCAAATAAATACAACCTAGAAACTTCTTTAAAAAGCATTAAAAATCTTACTCATCCCAAACTTTTGAACGGCAGTGTATTGTAGTATGTGTTGCTATGTGAACTATCAATTTTTTATTTTTTTTTTAGCTTACTTTAGAGAATTAGAGAAGTGAGGCTGTTTGTTCTCATGTACTAGATGGTGGATGAGTTCAGATTTCGTGTAAATTAGATTTTTTTCCCTTGTAATGTGATTTGTATTATAGTACTGAGTGTTTGTTAATATACTAAGTGGATATCTATATGGTAATATTCAGCTTAGTGTGCAGTGTTTATTTTCAATGCAGGAATTTTAGTGACTCAGTTATTGATTTTCATGTATATTTGGTTTATTAAGTTCAGAAACTTTGCTTTCCTTTAAATACTGGCAGTTAACCAGTGTTGCGCGCTAAATCTTTAACCGTACGCCTGTGAACGGGACTGTATATGAAGCAGGAGCGAGGGACAGTCACACATCCACAGCTTGATTTAGAGGGCTTTAAAATGTCATATATCACAGGCGCTTGATCTATATCTGGCTTATTTTTATTAGTGGCTTGACAGGGCATCTAATGTTGAGGATTACAAGTGCTGCGATTCTTCTGTTAGGCAGCAAAATCCCCTCTGCCACATTCGCCTTTGCCTCCCACCCACACCTTAATGCAATTCCATTTGTTTCCATTCTTTCTCATCCTTTAAAAAGAAACGTGTTATCAGCCTCAAATTAAGCAACAGACATGTAGCAATTAAAAACAAATGCGTCTTGCGGTCGTCCCTCACAAACCAGTCCTTTCGCTTTTATTACACACTTCGTCAAAGTAACGTTTTGGCTAAATTATCGCTCTAGTCATTCAAATGCAGTCTCTTGGGAAGTGGCGATATTGTGAGCTGAAAGAAGAGGGGGAAAAAAAGAAAGTACACATTCTTCTTTTCAGCGAGAGGTTAAAATCTGTTTTTAAGTGCTTCGTCTTGAGCAGTGTGTTGCTGTTTTTTTAGCACTGTATCTCAGCACTTTATGTCTGGCTGTCTCCGGCAGGATAACAATGTCCTTTACAACATCTCATAATGAACGCAGGCAGGCGCGTATGCAAACACGAGCACGCATAGTCTTAGAGTCTCTGGGTATTTGCATGTTTTCAGTAGCATAGAACAGAATCCACTGTTCCGGCACTTTTGGTATGAGCAAAAAAGCTTGTTTATGATGTAATGTTTCGCTGCTTTTTAAAAATCTGATTAGAGAAAGATTTATGGTGCGAAAGCGACGCCAATGACACTGCTTTGCCAGAGCAGCTTAAAAAAGACATTCTCAAACCTCTAAATCTTTCATAAATGTGCTCAGCGTGTTTAAGTCTGTGCATTTCACTGGAGACTTCAGGCGGCTTTTGTAATGAGCTATTGTTGTCATTAAACACAGCACATTTAGGTTGCCGTACACTTGTGTCCATATGTAAATATGAATATTTCAAGTGGGGACATGGTATTTTCAGGTTCTGGTTTCAACAGCTGTGTTGGAGAAGAGTTGGAAATAGTTGTTTATAGTTTATAGTTGCAATCTATTAAACAGAGTATCTAAGGTTTCTTAAAGTTCTTGTATATACAGTAAGCTCTATCCATAAAATTGTATCTATAAGAACTTGAATATATGCACACAGCTTTTTGGAAGGTTTTTCTTTTTTTATGTTATTTTCTGTTGTTTTATTTTATTTATTTATTTATTTATTTATTTAAAGCAATGTCTTACACTTACCAAAGCTGCATTTATTTGATAAAAATGTAAAAATGATCATATTTAGAACAACTGTTCACTGTAAAATAAATAAAATGACTATTCTATGTGACTATTTTAAAATGTAATTTATTCCTGTGATTCAAAGCTAAATATTTAGCATCAATACTCAAGTATTTAGTGTCACATGATCCTTCAGATATCATTCTAATATGCTGATTTGCTCAATAAACATTTTTTTATTTATTATTTATTTTATTTGTTTTTCAGGATTCTTTGATCAATAAAAAAGTTCAAAAGATCAGCATTTTTTTTTTTTTTCCAGTAGAAATCTTTTGTAACATTATAAATGCCTTTACTGTCACTTTTGATCAATTTAATGCATCCTTGCTGAATAAAAACCTTACTGACCAAGTTTAAAATAAGATTTAAAAAATATAGAGGTACAATTATAAGTCATAAAAATACTCTGTGCAAGGTCATGTAATCGTGAATCATGTAAATAATCTGACTGGAATTATTTAGACATCAGGAATGTGTTTGTCTCGGTTTGCTCAGCTACACAACTGTGTCTGTAACAAAATGTGTCTTTAAAACAGTGATCGCAATACACTGATGCTTATTGGAAAAATCAGTTTGTTATTGGCAAAGCTATGCTTTTGTGCATCATTTGCATGTTGTTGTGAAGCTACATATTAAACTTTCACATCAGCGCTCATCAGTGTCAATATTATTTGTCATTTGATTTTGCATGGCAGACAAAAAGCTGATGTAATGTGTTGTGTTTGGACGGGATTACAAAGTGCTTTGTTTGCATTTGCTTGTTAGTTAATCCTATCGATTGGAGCGATCCCAGGGTCTGCCGTTTCATGAATATACATGTAATGGCTTTCTGATCTATTTGCTTTGCGTGCATTGCAAGAGATTTGCAACACCGGCACGGCAATTACGTTTTGGCCGGACATGAGGGATTTGGTTTTTAAATGTACTGAGCTAAAATTGACGTGTTTATTTAAATAGACATTTGGAAAGAGTGGGAGGGGCTAGCATGTTTGCATGCGCTGGTGCTGCACTCTCATGCCGCTGTTGGCTATTCGCTGATGAATCGCTAGCGTGCCGGTGGCTGACAGAGATAGATGTGACACGGCCTCGTCTCAGTTTAACGGGCGAAGGGGAGGGTCCCCACTGACTGTGCTGAAGGTCAAATGGCAGAATCATTACGTCCAATCACAGTGCAGGAACGGGCTCACGGGAGAGTGTGTGTGAGAGAGGGGAGATTATCGATTGGTCTGCTTTCACCTGGCTGTGGAAGGTGATGGTTTCGTCACACGTTTCGTTCATGCACACACAGTTAAATGACATACACACCGGTTTAAGCACGCTAAGTGTGACGTCATGCCATGTACTTAACCCAACATCCTCTTTCTCCCACTTATAGTGTTGGACGCAAACACTGTGGGCGGCACATGACAACGTCTGCTGCCTCGGCATATGCTTGTCAGCTTTTTACAGCAGCCATATTACCTGACCTCCAGCACCTCTAAACAAAAGAAAAATCAGTTATTGGTTCAAGCGAAGAGACCTGACATGGTTAGCTGTCTTTTAATAAAAACTTTTGTGAATAGAGGTATTCGTGGTATTATAATTATTTGGCATGAAATTTAATTAAAACTCCATGGGCGGGTTTCCAAGACAGATTAAGCCTATTCCTAGTTTAAATAGTATTTCAGGGAAGAGTCGTCCTTGACGGTGTAATTCAGCACAGGCTTAATCTGGGAATGGAAAACTGTCCTATACGGCTGAAATTAGGTCATTTCCTGGTCACCATTTACACAGTTAAACTCCAGCGGGAGGCATTGAACAAGAGGAGTAGGAGAGGATACAGCTGTAAAATAATGAGAATAAGGCCCTGAGTTAATAAGATCGCAAATATATGCTAGTAATTTGCATGTGCATATATTGTGTGTGCACTTTGGTGGGTGTATTGCAAAAGTGGATATATAATAATAATAATAATAATAAAAGGTATTTTTGTGTTATTAAATTATTTATATATATATATATATATATATATATATATATATATATAAAATGTTATTAATAGAATATTTGTTTTTCATATTATAATAGCTATTATTTGTTTTAAATCCATTATAGTATTTAATTTCTTTCTTTTTTTTTTCAATTGAATTTTATACACAATTGTTTTTTTAACATTGATAAGACATGATCATTAGAAATGTTTCTTGAGCAGCAAATCTGCATATTAGAATGATTTCTGAAACTTCTGTAACATTGAAAACTTGAGTAATGGTTTTGAAAATTCAGCTTTGCATCACAGGAATAAATTACATTTTACAGTATATTTCAATATAAAACAGTTATTTTAAATCACAATAATATTTCACAATATTGCTGTTTTTACTATATTTTTGATCAAATTAATGCAGCCTTGGTGAGTACGAGACTTTTTTTAAAACTTTGGAAACTTCAAACCTTTGCACTGTAGTGTATAAAGAATTTGATGATTTTTATAACATCATCGACGACTAGTTTTTAAATATCATTGACTGATGTTTGAGAATTTTATTCTTTTATTTATTATTTTATTCTTTGAGTTCATCACTGACTCCCAGCTCACGTGTTGTGGTTTATCCAGTGTGCATGTGTTTATACCAGGGTGCATGTATTTCAAAGGCCTTGAACAGAGCAGATATGAAAAAAGCCCTGAATCACCTCGTTCTCGCTTTCCTTGTGTCTGGTCAATCCACTCCTCTCTGTGTGGGCTGTGAGGCTTGTCTTGTGAGGCCTCCGCTGTCGGTCGCTGCCAAAAATGGGATGTTGCAGATCGTGTGTAAACAAGAGACCCGAGCAAGAATGCAATTAAGAGGCTTTGCAACAGTTGGCATGCAAAAGGCATTAGTGTGCGTTTGCATTTCAAAGCCATTTGGATTTGGAATAATATTAGCTCTGCGAAGCGCTCCCGGGGCGCCGGGCATACGTCGCATAGATCTTAGTGACTAGGGCTGACTTTGGTCGTGACAAAGAGATGATGTGGCTTCCCCCCGGGATTCCAGAGTCCTCTGTCTTACCGAGATGAAAGGGA
Organism: Onychostoma macrolepis; assembly: GCF_012432095.1. NCBI lineage: Eukaryota > Metazoa > Chordata > Actinopteri > Cypriniformes > Cyprinidae > Onychostoma > Onychostoma macrolepis. The sequence continues at coordinate 9,161,739 of NC_081165.1, read as the reverse complement.
GAATTAAAATGGATGCGTTAGTCCGGGTTTCTTACTGCCAGGTATCGGTCCTTGCTTCACCTCCTTCTACTTTTGTCTCCCAGCCAGCCATAAACAAATATAGTGAGATTTATTGATAACGAATATCCTGGAGGAATCCGGCTGTCATTTGCTAACGCCTTGCTTGTGCAGGTAATGTAGAGTATCGACCGTGGGCACAATTCTGCCACGGTTTTCATATGACGCTGCTCCCGGAGGAGATCCACCCCCCATGAGATGCGTTCTGCAAGGTTTCCTCGGCGCAGACATTCTCCAGGCTCGCTGATGGCTCCACGGCCCTCATCAGATGGAAGCACGAATCCTGGGAGAGGCTGAGATGTTGGAAATGGTGACGGGAGATGATTTTTGGTGGGTTTATGGGAATGAACGGACATGGAGAGATGCGTCTTATTTGCCACCTTCTGCCCCAGCTTTCACTGAAAGCCAATATCGAGCATCACTACATGAATATTTCATGTTTCACTCACGAATAGCAAATGCTGGCGTTCTCAGACAAGGGCACAGACAGCCTGTGGTCATTCCCGTCTTACTTGAATCCGAGCAAATTTCATCCGCGTTTAATGGCCCGGCTGAGCCGGAAGATCAAAAAGTACATTATGGCTCTGTCTGTTGTCACTGAGATTGGAAAAGCTGATTAGTCTTAGGCCAGGTGATGTATTTAAATTCAGCTCTTTGCTGAATATGGAAAAGAAAGAATGAGACCTATGACTTTCATTCTTCTGAAGAATACAAAAGAAGATATTTTGAAGAATGTTGAGGATGAGAATGATAACTATATAAGCGTTCACACCAGCAAATGATAATGATTCTGTTTATTATAAGTCCGTGCTGTAGCTTTGTTGTCTGCCTCTTCAAACACTCAGGCTTTTTAAAGTGAGATTCTGATTGGCTATCAATGTTTTTATACACTTCATCAGCTGGAAAAAAAAAATTAGTTTGAAAAAATATAATTCTCTAGTTGCAGTGTGGACTCTTGCTATTCTTTTAAATGTACAATTTTTAAAGCTATATTGTTATTGTTATAGTTGTCATGCTTGGTTTGAATGGCTAACATGACTACAAATTTTCATTTATATGAGTGAACTATCCCTTCAGCCCAGTTTTCATTTAGATGTGGTTTGTCATATCAAAGTTCATTCATGAGTTTTAAATGCATTTATTGTCAGTCACAGAAAACTTGGAAACACTGGTGCAGAGGTCCAGATGGTTGTGTCATTCTGTGGAATCACAGAGAGAACGCTACGCCAAGTGTTCTGTGACAAAGGGGGTTATGGGTAAAATGCTTGCCCGGCTGCACATGGCTGGAGAAGAGGCCTTTGAAATATGATTTCTGTTTCCGGTCGTGATATGTTTCAGAGGAGCGCTTGGTTTCCACTGTGCTGGAGCTGTTCCACACATACAGTCACCTTTATCTATCTCCTCCACCTAAACGTTCTCCCACTGTCCACTGTTCCTGTCTTAGTTAAAGGGATAATTCACCCAAAAATGGAAATTCTGTCATTAATTACTCACCCTCATATTGCTCCAAACACAGACGACCTTCGTTCATCTTCAGAACACAAATTAAGATATTTTTAATGAAATCCGAGAGCTTTCTGACCCCGCATAGACAGCAATGCATCTGACACATTCAAGGCCCAGAAAGGTAGTAAGGACATCATTAAAATAGTCCATGTGACATCAGTGGTTCAGTCTTAATTTTATGATGCTACGAGAATACTTCTCGTGCACAGAGAAAACAAAAATAATGACTTTATTCAACAGTTTCTACAGTGTTGTATATTTGGATTTGTCCAGGCTGAGCTGAATGTGTGTGTAGACTACCCCAGTCTACTTTGCAGACACATGAATTTGTAAGTTATTTGTTGTGCGCCTTACAAAAAAAGTGTAAACCCTTGTGGGACCTTCAGAATATTGCTTTGATTGCCAGGGTATCTTAACATCCCAAAGAATCAGTTTGGCGCTGCAGAAACGACACACTTCACTTTTACATCCATATGACGCCGACTGTGAGGAAGGTTCAGCCATTGAAACTAGATATGGATTTGTGGAAATGCTTAATCAATGAGGGTCAGCTGGGTTAAGTTGAATTTCTGAAATTTACCATTTTCTTGTTTTCAGTAAAACACCAGTGGTCTGTTTTTCCACAGATTCTGTCTGACTCTAGTTTCAGAATGATTTGTAGTTTCACACTAGTATCATTCTCATTTACATAAATGCAGTGTTGGGGTGTAACTAGTTACATGTAACAGAATTACATGATTTAATTACAAAATAAATGTTACTGTAATCTGTTACAATGTGTAATTAAATTACAGTTACTTATGAAAATGTTAAAGATTACGTTTTACTTACTGTGATTGATTAATCGTTTAATTGATTATATATGTAAAAAAAAAAAAAGAGATTGTCTTTTTGTCACCAAAACGGTCTTAATTTTGTGTCTTTTCTAGAGCCAATCCTAAATCCATTATAGTTTTTATCTAAAGCAACTTTTAAAGCTTTTTAAATTGCTTTTTTTATCCATTACTCACCATGAAAATAACTAAGGAAGCTGGCATGGCATTAAAACTCCAATATACAAACAAGTTCCTGATGGATAAAATCATATTTCTGTCTTGTTCCACTTATCTTCACATTATGAAACTAAAATTGGTTGTGTACGTGTTTCATGTTGTCTTCAACAGATATAACTTGGCTTCAGTCTGACTTGAACAACATCAGCACTGAATCATGCTGAGCTGGGTGTATTGGGTATTTCAACAGATAATCCAACTACCCTGTTCTCTAACCATAAACAGCATCTCTGCATGTGTGTGTTCACATCTGTGAACTCCCACCACAGACACGCTCTAAAGTTATATTCCTGGCGCTTGAGAGAAGCATGAAAGTAAAAGGTTGGATAAAAGTCTGATTGAAACGTCTGCACCTATTTCTGAAGGCTAGCTTACTCCACACCATCGCTGCTGTATTTGTTTTCATGGCGCAGAGGCAGATGGGTGAGGACACACTGCCTTTCTGCAGTTCTCTCTGACTAGTGAAGACTGAAGCGCCTCGGGCAATGCCTGCAACCACAGGGAGACAGTCAGATGCTAACTCCTTTACTAATACAATCGCTCATATTCCCAAAACACATATACACCACCTTACCCATACTCTGTTTTGTTTGATATATCGATTGGTTGGAGTTTGACAGTGTTGGTTTGCTTTTTTCTTTTTTGGGGGGGGGAGGATAGACTACCTTGCGAGAACATTTTCAGAAAAAGGATTTGTTTTTTGGTTTACGAGTCCAATCAATGGGAGTAAATCTAAACATAAGTGTCTAAAAAGGCACTCAACAATAAGGATGGTCAGAAGCCAGAGGTGTTGATTATGTACATGAGTTTCCATGCCTTGCTAGCATAAACGTTTGTTTTTCTTTGGTGAAATATTGAACGTTGTTGCAAATTCTGCTGATTTACATATATAATTTAGCTGGCTAATATGTCACATTTGGGAGAATGATTTGTGAAGCATCAGTTAGAATGGGTTGAAAATCATTAACAAATCTCTTTATACTATTATATGCTGCAAAGTTCAGTTTATGCATTTACAGCTGTCGTGGAGCTGAATAGTTTCCAGCTGTATTTGCATAAACATTTGGTGTTTAATGAAAAATGTGAGAATGTTTTATTTTTAGCAGTTGTATATGACTGAAAGAAATATGGTTTTAGTATGCATCAAATTTGATTTACAAAAACAAATTGTGCAATTCATTAGTTGACATTTTATTAGCATTTTATTAGTAAAAAATACGGTAGCAACATTTTAGGTTTTACGGTTTTAACTTAAATTTACAGTTAAACACCGTAATTTAATTTACTGATATAATGTTAAAATATCAACCTATTGAAGTACTGAAATCTGTTTTGTACCTTTGTAATGCACTGATAACCACCAAATGCAGGTGGTAATGAGAAAGTCACATGATAAACCAAAGCCCATCACAAGAACCTTTTAAATAATAACATATATAGAAGGTGCACAGTGTCATTCACACAAGCACTAAACACCATCATTAAACTGAAATATGCAATAAACATTAATTTAACAACATTAAATGTAACATACAACCCTAATAAACATAACTGATCAGAAAAAACTAAGAAACATAGTTATTTAAAAGAAAAAACATCCAATTTGAAATGCAACGCAGGGAATTCTGGGAACGTCAATTTACAGTTTTTCCCTGTAAATTTTACATTCTTTTTCACTTCCAAAAACGGTGTTTCACCGTAAAATTGTCTGAAAAGTCTATTACAGTTTTTCACTGTGTATATTAGGGGAACTTAACGTTTACCATTTAACAGGTTTTTACTGTAATATTTTTTTTTTTACCGTTAAAATCATTTTTTTACAGTGTACGATTAGACAAAGCAAGTACAAATCTGAACTTCTGGCTCAACCCAGCCAGGATTTAAAAAAAATAAAAAACATTCAACCTGTTATTGTAACCGTTTTTCAATTTCAGTCTGTTCATTAGTACAATCCAGAGAAACTTACATGGTTTATACAACCTCTTACTCAATCTTAGAAGATAGAATTGGCCATGAACATACTGTCGTGATTTATTTGTAATTTCATGGCCTCCACATTTACCGTTCTCTTGCCTTGCATAAAACAGGTTAGTGCTCACCCATAACTTGAAAAGAGTTGCATTTTCATTCATTGTCTTCGGTTTGACAGCTATCCAAAAAAGACGCGTGTAGATCGTTCCTGTTTCTCTCGGCAAGAGGTCCAGAAAGAGAAGAGACGGCTTTTAAATCAATAACACCCCAAGCCTGGACGAAATTGAAAGCGATTACATGTTACAGCCAAGTGTTGATATATGAGATCTATTGGCAGCGTCATGACAGAAGCACTGGAGTTGGCTTTGTTACTGGTCTAAACGCACAATGCGGTTCCTATTTGCACCTCCTGCATGGCTGAAAGTGCTTTAATTAATTATTGGAAAGAGCCCGGGCTCTTTATTTCGATGTCCTTTGTTGCCCTTTTGCTTTAAAGTTATTTGTCTCTGGATGACCCTAGATTTCACAGCACATTGCCTCTGCCATGTTTCTCCGGGAGGGACTTCTTTTTTGCTGACAGAGAAGGAAATGTGATCTGTTAAATAAGTCATTCCCAAACGCTCACTGAGTTTTCGCCACCAGCAAAATCGTTGAATGTGCTGAAAAGGCACGCGAGCGAGGCTAAAATAGAGAAAAGTAAGTTCTGTCGCTTTCTCTCTCTCTGTGCCCTGAAGATTTTAACCTGATTATGAAGAACGGCAGCATTTCAGAGGCTGGAGTCAATGTTGTTTATCTCTCGTCAGATACAGGGTTTGGAGTTGTGGGTTTGGAGCTTCGTCTTCACAGGAAAGCTTAGACTGTTTAATGGAAGATGTGTTCATGCAATCATAACTTTGGAAAGCCCGCACCCAAAACACTTGTAACATGATTCTGACACGCTCGTGACACTTCATTACGATGATGGATCCATGTGGTCTGCAGAATGGGAACATTATTGCTCAATTCCAGAATCTAGTGAGCTGCCTACCTAGACAGTACGTTAAGACATCTTAGGAAACTCTAAGATATGGCGTGAATCCTTCCTTTGAAGTTTTTTTTTTTAATGCACTCCAAGGCTGCATTTACAGTGTTAAATATATTTCTATTTGATTATATATTGAATCATTTCAATATGATGATTTGCTTCTCAAGAAACATTTCAATATTGAAAACAGTTGTGCCGCTTAATACATTTTATTTTATTTTATTTTATTTTATTTTATTTTATTTTATTTTATTTTATTTTATTTTATTTTATTTTATTTTATTTTATTTTATTTTATTATTTTTGTTTTTATTTTATTTTATTTTTGTTTTGTTTTTGTTTCATTTTGTTTGTTTGTTTGTTTGTTTGTTTTTGGATGTGCAGAACCTCTAAAGGGACATTAAAAATAGTGATGGTACAAAATACATTATGAATGTCAGGAAAAATATGTCAATACTTTTCATTACTACATTAATACTTTTGCATTCCCTGAGAAATTTTATGTTTGCTTACCAAACTTTGCAAAACTATATATGCAAATATATATATATATATATATATATATATATATATATATATATATATATATATATATGCCTGTGTGAGTTGCAAAGTTTCTTGGATGGACATAAGAATGAAAAATATAATTTTTCCTCCTGTCTCATATTTTCCAACACCATCTCCCCTTAGGGGCTCTGTATATTTTTGGAAATGTTTGTTCTTTTTTTTTTTGTTTCTTTAAAGGTTTTAGCCATTTTAGCTATGTTAATTGAGATGCTGCCTTTGCAGATTCTGTGAGGAAGGTCACTAGGTTTCAGAACAGAGTTTATATGTGACAAGCAAACAAAAACTCAAAGCAGTCATTACCAAACTTTTAAATAAGTCTTTTGTAGTCTTTCATTTGTTTACGAAAATTTAATTCTGTATTTAACCACAGTAGTTGCTGTTAGGTTCATTTATTTACTGGGTCATATAAATGCACATACAGAAAGCACTGAATCTGACCATACAGCTGGTAGATGGTTGCTAATTAGTGCCTGGTAAATCGTGTAATTTCTCTCTATCTTGGCCAGTGTGTAGATGGTTTTCTTGGGTACTCTGGGCTGGATTGATGTGGCACTTTTCTGTGGACTTGTGCTTTTTTCTGAGTGTTGTAGCAGCAGTCAGTAACCGTGATGCATGTTGGGGAATTATATTACTCCTTGGTTGCAGTTCTCTTTCAAATACATCTTTTTACTCAACAACTTTATTTATTTGCTACTTCCTTACTACACAGTTTTTCCAAACAAGACCAAAACTAAGAATCGCTCATGGTTAAGTAATAATAGCCATAATAAATAGATCAGTCTTTCTCCAGGAGAGTGATGCAACTGTTATATCATGGCAAAACATCTCAACACATTTCCAGAGAGGCAGAACGCTCATGAAAGCAAAGCCGGTACTTGTTTTCCCAGCACTCCTCTTTAATTTAGATGAAAGAGGAGATTTCCTAATCACTTACAACCCACTTACTTATTTTTAAATCATATGTTTTAAAATTTAGAGTTTCTTCAGTGGTTCCTCAGATATCCATTTTGGCCACAAAAGCAGCTGAAATGGACCTGAAAATGAGAGGCAGAGTTCATGGTAATGTGTGCACTTAATGTGAACAGCATTTTGGTCTCCAATCCTTTAATTAATTTTATTTATTTATTTATTGGAAAGAAATTAATAGTCAATAATGCATTTATAATTTATAAAAAAAAAATTATAAAAATGTATAATGTTACAAAAGATTTCTTTTTCAAATATATTATTTTTGTTTTATCAGAAATATTAACTAGCACGGCAATATTGAACATCGATAATAATTTGATATGTTCCTTGAGCAGCAAATCAACATATTAGAATGGTTTCTGAAGGATCATGTGACACTGAAGACTGGATGCTGAAAATTCAGCTTTGCATCACAGAAATATTTTACATTTTAAAATATATTCAAATAGAAAACAGTTATTTAAAATTGTGGTTATTTCTATTTTTACTGTATTTTTCTTAAATAACTGCATCCCGAGTGAGCACGAGATTTCTTTCATAAAAAAAAAACAATATTCTTATTGACCCAAAGTCGTAGTGTAATATAATAGTGCACAAATACTTGCACATTACATAAACAGTTCTAGGCGGATATGCAGCCATTCAGGAGGAAGCTGGCGACCTTCACCACCACATTGCTTCCTTTATTGCCACATCAGCACCAAGTTCCAGCCGTGCCAAACATCCTGACAGCCGGGCTGCCTCGCCAAACAAAGGCAGCCGACCGCTGACGTTCCTGACAGGGCAAACACACACCTTAATTAACGCCTGTCACGCTCTTCTGATTAAGGGAAAGATGAATCTGTGCAGAGATTCATTGAGCAGGGTGAAGAAAGACACACAAGCACTGGAAAATAGCAGGTTTGCAAACATAGTCACAATTTGAGATGAAATTAATGCAGAGAGGAGCTGCATCGCTGGGGGGAAGGGTTAGGAATTTGAGTTTATGAGGCTAACCTGTAAGATTTCAGATTATAATAAAATGTGATTTGAGTAGGTGGTTAATTAAGCCATAACATCAAAATGTAATTGTTCAATAAAGATGGGAATGGTGCGGAATTAACAATTCAGTTTTATTAATGAATTTGTTCATTTGTTCTCTCAGGAAGAAAGAATGTGCAGTCAGTATTGGGGGTGGGGGGGAGAACATATTTTTCTTATATTTTTCAGTTACAAAGACTTTTTGCACAGTTCTGCCTCCTTTGCTATTGTTACTAACTCAGACAAGCAATACAGAACATCCTATAGAAATGAACTGGACTGGTGATTTTTCAATAAAATGTGCTCAAATTGGTTTTTAAAAAAAAAGAAAAAAAAGTTTTAAAGTAAAGAAAATAGCACATAATGTTCACTGTGAATCAGAATTGTAGCAAATGCTTCTCACCGACAACTGTGTGCACTTCTTAAAGGGATAGTACACCCCAAAATGAAAATTCCAAACCCAGAAGACCTTTGTTCATCTTCGGAACGCATTTTAAGATATTTTTGATTGAATCCGAGAGCTTTCTGACCCTGCATAGACAGCAACACAACTGTCACGTTCAAGGCCCAGAAAGGTATAAGGACATCGTAAAAATAGTCCATGTGAAGAGAATAGTAAAAAGTGATAAGTTGACTTAACTTAAAAAAATTGAGGAAACCTGTTGCCTTAAAATTATTAAGTAAATAATAATTAAAAAATAATAATTTTGTGAACTTGACAATTCACTTAACTTATTTTTTTGATTATCATTTACTTAAAAATTTGAAGGCAACGGGTTTCCAAAATCTTTTTAAGTTAAGTCAACTTATCACTTTTTACAGATCAGCTATGAGAATATGTTTTGTGGGCAAAGAAAACAAAAATAATGACTTCATTCAACAATTTCTTCTCTTCCAAGTCAGTCTGCCACCATTCACAAGATTACCAGTATTGTCTTTGGCTACTTGTATTATTATATGAGACTCCACAACATTTTACTGTATTTTTCCCATAGAATTGCATTTAAAATTGTACAAACACAGAGATCCTCCATAGACTTGCAATATAAAAGAGCAAAAGCTTATCTGAGAAAGAATGGCAGATGGCAAAAGTTGACTCACATGCACAGACGAATAGAACAGTTAACACAACTAAAAACTTGTTGTGTTAGTCATTTTTGTTGCAGTTGCAGTTCAAGCATCCTCTCAGAGTGCAACACTGTATTGGCTCCCTATGAGCAGAGTTCATCACATATGTCTGGTTGTCTTCCACAGGTACTGTTTCACCTGCACCCATCGTCTGCTCATCTCTCTAGCCTTCAGCCATTGATTTTGATGGTGTAATAATATATGAGTTGTACCTGTGGCAGATGGACAGCTCCTGCAGAGATGGAGTTGAGTTTTTACAGCACACACTCAGCGGCAGATGAGGGCAGGAGGTTTTGATACGATTCAAATGGTTGGAGTCTGAACTCATGACCTCAGGGAAAGCAGCGGGGTTTTGGTACGTGAGATGATTCCTCGATCTCAAAGGCGAGCGGGGAGGAACTTCACATTGTCCATCAACTTTTCCCATTTATCATAGTCAGGGAACTGGGAAACTGTTAGTCGGGGTAATTAGCCGCGGTGTTGAGCTATTATTGTGTGCTGTAGAGTATAAACCGTGTCAAAAGCCACCGCCTGCAAATCCTTTGTGTTCCATAAACAAAACGTGCAAAATGCTCAGCATGTTAACTTAGCATGTTTGATTTGGTAGTCAGATTAAAAAAAAAAACAACATCCCATAGATCAGGGGTCTTCAGCGGGGGGTGCCTGACGTATAGGGGGTCCGTGGCGGGACGGTAGGGGGTCTGCAAATTGTTGTTGGATCTCAAACATTGTTATTTCGTGAAAAAATGGAAATATGCCAAACGCATTTGCTTCAGCCAAAGCTAAAGTTAAGATGCTAAAGTTCAGTTTAATGTTTAATTTGTTCCTCTCACATTATATAATGTACATAATTTTACTGAATGCATTTGAATGCACAAATGTATGACTCAATTCATTTAAATGTCTTGTAAACATCATAACAAAATATGTAAAGAGATTAAAGGGATAGTTCATTCAAAAATGAAAATTCTGTCATTAATTAAGCTCATGTCATTGACAGAAGAGAAGAAATTGTTGTATAAAGTTGTTTAGTTTTCTTTGCGGTTGACTTTTTACAGTTTAATTGGTCTTCTAGTTAGACAGACCAATGGATAAATAAATTAAGTTTCATTTTATTGTCCGTGGTGGAAGAACACGTAATTTGTTATTGAATTTGTTGTTAAATCAGGAATTGGAGGAGAGCCAATTCTTAAATTCAGAATTCTGCCCGACCTTGGAACAAAGCCTAATGGTTTCAGGAATAAAGGAGCATTTCAGTTTCTCCTGTCTTTGTTGTGGCATATTAAACTAGACAATGAAGTGCTGTAGACTTTTTTTCTATGCAGAATGGATTTTAAGACCAGAGCTGAGAGTACTACAATCATATTAAATTTGTTTATTGGTATTAAAAAAAAAGGTCCCACTTTATATTAGGTGGCCTTAACTACTATGTACTTACATTTGAATTAATCATTTGGCACAATTTTTAAAAATACCTATATTTAATTACATCTGTAATTAATTTCTGTAATTACATTTATAATTACACTGTTGACCCATCCCTTACACCTTAACCCACCCTTAAACCTACCCATACCACCAGACCTGTCCCTAACCTTACCCATATCCCACCTCAATAGGAGCAATAGTGTTTTGCAATACACTATGAACACAATAAGTACATTGTACTTATTTTTTGATGTAAGTACATAGTAGTTAAGGCCACCTAATATAAAGTGTGACCAAAAAAAATAATAATGCAGTACAGCATTACACATGTCAAGTGTATGAAGGTGTGAAGGTGTGCTTGTGTACATGAAGGTGTGCTTGTGTGTGTCTTGGAAGCACATTTAGTTTATCAGTGTGTTCTAGCATCAACCTGGTGGCACCGCTGATCTGGCATCGCCAGGCTTGGAAGCACATCTCAGATCGCAGCCAGCGGAGGAAATTCAATATTCCATTGTGTCCCCAATCGAGCGCGAGCAGCAGCCTCGATCCCTGGCGAGGACGAGTGCCACTGCGTTTCTGGAGTAGATCCCGGGTGAGCCCAAGCGGAGGACACGTCTCTCCTCCTTCCTGTCTCTGTCGGATCACCTATTCCGGATGGGGCCCGGGTGTCGTGGAGGAAGCATGAAACGCTCCATCATTCCTTCCCCACCGGGGCCTCTCTGGCAGAGTCGGGCCGGCTCCTGGAAGCTTCTGCCTGGGATGTGACCTTCACTCCCACTCGTAGTAACAAAAGGTGGAGCACATGTGTGGATGGTGGTGGTTTCTTCCCTATAGCTGTACTTATTCTCTCATGATAAAAACGAAGAAAAAGCACTGCATTGTTCGTCGAGATCTGGCAATCAGGAAGCGTCTTATTTCAAGCGCTCTTTGATTTTGGCCTTCTGTAGCTTTACTGTATGTGACTTGTTTTGCTTTCGTGGTTTTAATTAATCTGCAGAGGCAGCTATTAATTGCCGTCGCTGTCCGTCTCGCGCACGAGCTGTAATGTGAATGATCTGAGTGAACTATTTACTGCTTCACTGTGCATGTGGGGAGTTAAACAAGTGAAGAAGTTCAAAACAAATTAAAAACTTTTAGGCTTTTGCAATTATGAGGAAAATTGCTCGGTTGAAGTAATGCGATTTAAGTTTTTCCATCTGTAAATATCCCTGTTTTAGTGAAAGCTGTGGGCTAATTAGTTGAATTAGCTTTTTATTTACAAAAAAATAAAATAAATAGTGCTGCTTTCGAAGGCTGTTTGCTATTGTCGCTGTTGTTGGTTATAAATAAACCACACTTCCAACCTATCAATTACACAGCTGAGATTAATTTCATGATTGATATTTGATGAGCGTGTAGTATATAGATAAGTACGTCGCTCGTAGGCGAGACTCCATCTCTTAAACTGAATAATTCTCATGCATGCAGTAATGGGAAAATCACATCACCTATAATAATGTGGCCGCTGTTTTCATTAATGGCTGACCCTCTTCTCCGTCTGTCTCTCTCTCTTTCTCTACCGCTCTTGACTATCTGATAACATCCTTGCAAATGATAGTTTCATTTTTATCATGGAAGTCAGCAGCCTTGGCACTTGGACAGGGAAAAACAATCTTGCTAAGTGCCAGGTTTCAGCCCATCTCTCTTTCTAACTCTTTTTCTCCTCTCTCTTTTCTGCCTCTCCAGCACAATAACGCCCTCTGCTTATCGTCACCTGAGGTTTACAATTGACCAAAACAAACAAATAACCCAAGAGAGGCACAAGGCCACTGCAAAACAACAGAAAAAAGAGAAGATGATGGGAGAGAGTAGGAGAATACAGACAAATGGAGAATAAAAGACTTTAAGGAAACAAAATAAAGAAAGAGACTGTTAAATCTGAGAAAGTCTGAAAAAGAATAAGTGGAAGTGACAACTCAAGCTGTATACCACCATTTTGCATTTAAGTTTTATGCATTTGACTGACACTTTCAAACAAACTGGTTTACAATGCATTTGAACTGAAATTTACACTAGCAATACAAGCCATCTTGGCATTGCTATCACAATCCTCTCCCTGTTAGGAATACATTTTTGTTTTACATTTATTCCTTTAGCATATGTTTATTCATATATTATTAGACATTCATTCATTTACAGGCATAGGAACTCACAGTAAAATAAAAACATGTGTTTTTTTTTTTTTTTTTTTTTCATTTCATTTTTTACATTGGCTCATGGTGCACAATCCAAGGTTGTAGGTTCAATTCGCAGGGAATGCATTAACTTAAATACATTGTTTTTTTAAACTTATGAAACAAACATATGAAACATCATTATTTTTATTTTTATTTATTTTTTATTATTATTATTTTTTTATTTTATTTTTACATTAGCTCATGGTGCACAACCCAAGGTTGTAGGTTCAGTTCCCAGGGAATGCATTAACTTAAATACATTGTTTTTTAAAACTTATAAAACAAACATATGAAACATCATTATTTTTATTTTTATTTATTTTTTATTATTATTATTATTTTTTTATTTTTACATTAGCTCATGGTGCACAACCCAAGGTTGTAGGTTCAATTCCCAGGGAATGCATTAACTTATAAACTGCAGTCTAAAGTTGTTTTGGATTTTTTTAAAAAGGCCAAATGCCTTTAGTTAGTATAGTCACTACTTTTAGCTTGTTAGTTACCAACATCATTGGGCTTATAGTACAAAACACAGATCAGTTCAGGGTCACAGTAAAATCTCCAGTATCTTTCTTACATCTTCATTGCTCACAAATCAATCTCTACACTATATGATGCCCAGCAGTTGATTTATTTTTATTTTATTTTTAATTTTTTGCAACAAAGGTTGCATTTTACACATGCAGAATCCAATTTCCCCAGTCTCTGTATTCTTTCATAATTCATAAAAGCCATGTGTCCTGGAACCTGTTGTCATATATTAATATTAATGACCCAAAACAAACATCATCACCCAGCGTGACTGATCACACTCTACACAAATGTTTACATCTCTTTGAACAGCTGGAACTGAGTGGTGCAGGTTAACCTTAAACAGCTGCTGTGCTGCGAGGTCTGCTGGGGTGCACACCTGCAAAAATATAAAAACAACAGAAGTAGAACTTTAGCCTGTTTGCCCCTATTGGCCCTCCACGTCTCTCAAACCACATAGCGAGAGTTATTTTCTGTGCTGAGGTGACAGGTTTGCCTGCCAGCTCTCTGTATCAAACAGCTGGAGATCTGTGCGTGCAGCTAATGCTAAAACAGCCTGAATTGTTGTGGTCTGTTTACTGATGTTGGTTTAAAGGTTAAGAGATCAGGTGTAGCTGCTGTTAGCCATCATGCCACAAAAACCAGAAACCTTTAAACAACTGAAATTAGACAAATAATTATTCACCATAACATTTTGCTAGTTTTTTGTTGTTGTTGTTAATACACAGATATTCACAATAGCGTTCATGTTTTTAAAAGCAAACATAATTGTTATGATTTCTTCTTTTTTTTATTTAGTTACTGCTTTTTTGCCCTTAGGGTTTCTAATTGTCTTGCTTTAAAGACTGGACATCGCGTTGGTTTCATATGGATTACTTTATCACAGAATATTTGTTTTTGATAAGACTTGCTTCGTTTAAAAGTAGAATATGTCAAGCTTTCTATAGATATATCTCTCATGTCTTTGTGGAATATTTGCTGAGTTTCAGTTCATTTTAGTGATGCGTATCTAAATGAAGATCACGGAGACCAAGGTGGTATACAGTGCACCGTTTGTTTTCTTTATTTTACAAAGCACAAAGTTTTGTTGTTATTATTTGTTTATACAAATAAAAGTAGACCCTTTACAGATTCTGTTGATGTAATGCTCTTATCTGTGCGATCAAAACTGATGGAGTGATTTAATTTCCTTTAGGGGCTTTCAAAAAAAATAATAAAAATGCCGCGTTTGTCAACCCCAGAGGGTTAAATATGCACAACCCAATGTTGTAGGTTCAATTCCCAGGGAATGCATTAACTTAAAAACATTAATGTTTTTTTTTTAACTCGTAAAACAAACTTATAATACATTTTATTCATTCATTCATTCATTCATTCATTCATTCCATTCCATTCCATTCCTTTACATTAGATTACATCAGCTCAAGGTGCACATCCTGATGTTGTAGGTTCATTTCGCAGGGAATGCATTAACTTGTAGATTTCAGTCTAAAGTTGTTTTGGATTAAAAAATAGGCCAAATGCATAAATATTCACAACAGCATTCATGTTTTTAAAAGCAAACGTATATATTAATTTTGTTATGGGGTTTTATTGTATTTTTAAATTTTTTTTAGTTACTGCTTTTTTGCTCTGTTTCTGATTGTCTTTCTTTATTTTAAATATGCACAACCCAAGGTTGTAGGTTCAGTTCTCAGAGAATGCATTAACTTATTTGTTTGTTTGTTTTTTTACTTATGAAACAAACTATTATTTATTTATTATTATTTTTTATTTTATTTTTTTACATCAGCTCATGGTGCTCAACCCAAGGTTCAGTTCCCAGGGAATGCATTAATTTGTAAACTGCAGTCTAAAGTTGTTTTGGATTTAAAAAAAAAAAAGAAAAAGAAAAAAAGGCCAAATGCATAATTTCTTCTTTTTAGTTAGTTACTTTTGCTCTTAGGGTTTATTATTGTCTTGCTTTATTTTAAATATATTTTAAATTATTTTTCATATTTTTGTATGTATTTTATATGATTTATTTAATTTTTTAATTTTAATTTTAATTTAATTTAAAAAATAATTTTATTTTGCATATTGTTCTTGTTGCTTATGTTGCAGTTTCATTTGTTAATATAAGGATTTTTATTAATTTTATTTATTTTACTACTTCTTCCTCTTCTTCTACTTCATCATCATATATATTTCAGTGTTTTTATGTACTGATCTGTGAAGCATCTTGAGTTGCATTTTATGTGTGAAATGTACCATAGACAGCATCATTTATTATTTGTTTAGTTTTTTATTTATTTATTTTTATTTGGAGTAGTGTGCAATGACATGCACTTTATGGCCACGAAACAAGTATATGAGAAATTAAAGGAAGGCAAGTTGAATTTCCCGTTGACCTTTAGTCTGTTAGGAGATGATTTTGTCTGACACATGTAGGGTAATGTATTCATGTTCTGCATTGTCTTTTTAAGGCACAGTGTTTTCATTCCCACTTACTGTCCTACTCATCTCCTATTCTTAGGACCCCTTAAATGTGTCCCAACAGTGTAGTAACACAACTAGCACTTGATTAATTAAACCACTTGATTTAGTTCTTCGTTTTGTCCAAAAGCTTTCAGTTGGAGGTTCCTGGAGGACCAGACTCAGGACCACTCTATGGCCTGGATCCCCATTAATGGTCCTCTCACCTTCTCTGCCCTTCTCTGGCAGGGTTTCCAGTCAGACTTCTTTTAAAGTATGCCACAGTATATTTCTCCAGTCCTCTGCCAACCTGAGCTAACATCAATCTTAGGCCACTATGATGTCCTCTGCACCTTCGGCGGAGTCGTTCTCCTTGAGCCTGCATCTGGACGGTCCAACCGCACACATCCACTAATCAAAGCTGGCTCTGGAGCGGCATCTCCAAAAAGTGCAAGAGAGACATTGGCAAATGACAGTTAAAGGAAGCATTTATCTTTTCTCTGCAATAAGCTACAGAGACTCCTGAGCGTCGTGTCGGTCTCGGCTTGTGTGTGCGCGCGTATGGACAGTACGAGGGCTGCTGTGGCGGACACGAGCGCTATGATTAATGGCTCAATTTCCTCTCCCACTTTTTAAAGTGGATTGTCAATTTGCTCTCTGTGATTTGGTGACGTCTCATCTACTGAGTGGGTGGGGAGACAATGTAAAAGATTGTGGATGAGCAGTTTGATTATGATTATTGAGATGACAGCGAGACTCTAGGAGGGACTTCATCGCTTTTTGCTGCTGACCTTGGGAGGGAAACAGAAAGACACTCAGTTAGAAGCACGGACACATGTGGAAGCACATCTCATTGATGTACAGGCCTAGAAGAGCAAGTTTAAAGTTTCTAAATAGTTCTATGTTACCTATTTCCCTATTTCCCTTACACTACTGGTCAAACTGAAAAAAACGATTCATTGAATTTACTACGTTTTTTAAGGTAAGTGGTTGCAATCAATTTATTTTAGCTACATTGACTGACTTTCAACATTTTTTTTTAATTAAATGTAGCTAAAATAAATTGATTGCAACCACTTACCTTAAAAAATGTAGTAAATTCAATGAATCATTTTTTTCAGTTTGACCAGTAAAATTAGTGTGATTTATTTTTTATTTAATTTTTTCAGTTTATTATTATTATTATTATTATTATTATTATTATTATTTTATTTATTTTTATTTTTTCAGTTTTACTTAAACTATAATTAAGGTTTTTATTGTTTATTAAAGAAGTCTCTTATGGTCACCAGGGCTGAATTTATTTGATAAAAAAATACAGTAAAAACAGCAATATTGTGGAATATTATTACAATTTAAAATAAATGTTTTCTATGTATTTGTATTTTTAAAAATGTATTTATTCCTGTGATCAAAGCTGAATTTTCAACATCCTTAGTCCTGTCTTCAGTGTCACGTGATCCTCCAGAAATCATTCTAACATGCTGATTTGCTGCTTAATTTTGTATCAGTTATTACTGGTGCTTAATTACTAATAATGTCTCTCATCATCAGTGTTTAAAGCCCTTTTGCTTAATATTTTTGTGTTCTTCAAAGTTTAAAAACAGAATGTATTAAATTTATGTAATAAATTATAACATTAAAATGTCTTTACTGTCACATTTGATGAATATAGTGTATCCTTGGTAAAGAAAACTGTTTTTAACATTGATAAAAATAAGTAATGTTTCTTGAGCAGCAAATCTTCCTATTAGAATGATTTCTGAAGGATCATGTGACACTGAAGACTGGAGTAATGATACTGAAAATTCAGCTTTGCATCTCAAGAATAAATTATATGTAAGGGATAATCAATGGCTAGCTGTGCATTAAATGAATTGAATGCTCGAGGTGGAGGCGAAGAACCACCCGACGCACAGCGGAGGGTGGTTGCCTCCGCGAAGTGCTAGCCTTTGATTATCCCGTTTATGCCATGGTCATTTGCCAGCATTCACATATTAAAAATGTTAATAATATTTGCGCTGCAATATTTGACCGGAACGATAAAAATGACATTTATTTTCGTCTGTATTACTATTCAACTGTAACTGTATGTTACTATGGTTACCAATGTTTATAGGAAGCGCATTAATATAGAACGTGATTAAACTGACCTGGAACTACCTGCAGTTCAACGAATTTAATCAACACCTGCCAGCCAATCAGAATCCAGTATTCAGACAGACCAAACTGTTATTTTAATTTGTAATAATATTTCACAATATTAGTTTTTTCTTGATTTTGATCAAATAAATGCTGCCTTGGTGAGCGTAAGAGACTTAAAAAGCTTTCAAATATCTTAATCATTCCAAACTTTTGACTGGTGTTGTACGTTTCTTCACACCTTAGTCTTTCCAGGCTGGTGAACCAGGCTGGCCTTAAGGAAACCCACAGTTACACAGATTAGAAGTGATGGTGTGCTCACAACGGAGCTGACCGTACCGCTTTATAACGTCTGCTGCTTGATAACGTGTGAGTGTTGGTTTAAGCGTGTTCAGTGCAGTTCAGCGGGGTACGCTCTGACTAATACTCATTTCAGAAACTGCCAGCCATCTATGTAACGCAGGATTTAAGGGTACCTGTGGGGACCATGGCAGGAACCAAGTGTGATGGAGTCCTGCACTAATGAATCAGGGCACGTATTCAAAAAGGATCTGTCGTGCAAAATTTTCTTCACCCTGCAGCAAATTGTGGAGGAGAGTATTTTCAGCAGAATGAAGACTCTCTCCGGCTTTCTTCATGGTGTCTCGGGGAGCAGTTTGTCGGTTTTAGGATGACCCTCAGCAGAACTACAAGGCCTCCATCTTAGCCTAAATTAGGAACTTATTATGAATTATGCAAAAATCATTCAGAGATGTAAGATCACATTTTACGAGCCTTGTATTAGGGATGGGTATTTTAGTTATTGTTTGAGTACATGTGGCATGTGGGGAGGTCCAACTTTTGGTCTTTGTGTCGTTACATCTTATTTTATAATAATAATAATAATTACTACTATGTTTTAACTTATTTCTATTGTTTAATTTTTTAGTTATTTTTATTTGTATTTATTTATTTTTCGTTATTATAATAATTATTATTATTAATGTTTTAATTTATTTTATTCTATTATTTCATTTTCATAGTCAGTTTTTATTTATTTTAAAAATGGGCTGTTTTAAACCACAAACCATAATTTTTCTCATTCTGTCAAGTCTGATCAACTCCTAAAATAAAATCCTGTACCTTGTTCAGTTTTTGCGTAATCAAACCACAGGGTACTGACGAGAATCATGCCTTAATCGATCTCACAACTACAAACCAAGCCCCTTTTTTACACGTTTGTGTACAGTAGGTGACAGTAGATGTATCAATCAGTTTTCATGATTGATAATTGCTGTCACTTCTGATGCCCATTCCTAACATTTTAAAATGATTTATCATTGGTGCATTGCATCAGTGCACCACGGATCTTGTAGCAAAAGACTTTGATTTTGATTTTTTAATGTAATTGCTATTTTTTGCCTTAACTAATTCTAGAGTGTTACCCATGGTCAAGCAACAAAAGACTCCCCTGAGCTCAAGCGGGCCGGCTTGATCACTTCAACAAAGTGCTTCATCAAAGAGCGACTGACACTTTGAATTAATAGCTGGAGTAATTGAACTCGATAGTCATTACGGCTTTTTCACAAGCTCGACGGCAACGCAAAATCCGCACATTTTGCTCCGCGTCTATTTTGCAGCTCGAATGCTTCCCTTTAAATAAACCTGTCTGGGAGTCATATTGTTCACGACTTCTTCTCTTTCATATTGGGAACAACAGAGGGAGACGGATGGCAGGCCTGGCCTTTTGAAACAGGTAGCAGGATTTGCTCATGTCTTCCTTTGGTGTTGAATTGTTAGAAGTGTTTCAAAGATCATTTTCACAGGAGGCCGATTTGCATTTCATAAAGTTTAGCAACAAGCATTCAAGACATAAGCCAGAGAGAGAGAGGGAGAGAGAGAGAGAGAGAGAGAGAGAGAGAGAGGCATTGTCTGGAAGGAAGGAGACACTTCAGTTCGTCTGGAACGCCGGCTCCTTCTCACACGCCTCCCGTTTACCCCCTACTATAGTTTAAAGAGCGCTTTGAGGAGTTTCACATTTGTCGGCTCCAGAGT
The DNA here is from genome assembly GCF_012432095.1 of Onychostoma macrolepis. Lineage (NCBI taxonomy): Eukaryota > Metazoa > Chordata > Actinopteri > Cypriniformes > Cyprinidae > Onychostoma > Onychostoma macrolepis. The sequence goes on along the minus strand of NC_081165.1, from coordinate 9,141,640 downwards.
GGCAAACTTGGAGGCGCTCATTGGCAGTCAGAGCAAGGCATCGGCACCGCCCTTCAGGTTAACTGCGGGTTAGGGAAAGAGCCGCCTGGAGCAGGTTCGCTAGAAGCCGAACGGCTGGCCCCCAGGGTTCATGAGAAGTCAGAGGGAGGGGGAACGGGAGAAATGAGGGAACGGGGAAGGGATGTTCTCTGGCAGAACGCTGAAGCCCCGAGGCCTTCATCTTCATTTCAATGCAAAATGACTTTGTCATATAATCTCTTTGGTGACTACAGCTCTGAGTTAGGAGCACGGAACAGAGGAATAATAAGGCAATGAGAGCAAAGAGGAGGGGAGGAGTGCTGGGAAAGTGTAGGCAGCACAAAAAGCAAGCTTATCGGAAAATGAGGAAAACTAGGGTGAGAGGGACTGTAAAGACGAGTGGGCCGCTGAGAATTGACTCCTGAATAAACAGAATTTGACAAAGGCTCGGCTCCCCAATGCTCAGTATCTGTCTTGATGCTTGTTTGCCAAATTACAGTGGGTCATTGTTTTTCATTCAGTCCATCGGCGGCAGTGCCAGGACACTCCCAGGGTCCCAGCGTAACAAACAACCAGACAGTGAAAATGGAGGCCCGGCCCAACGGTAAACATGATAACAAAGAAGTATGTGTTACAGTCACATAAGATGATGGAACACTTTGCAAAAACAACAAAGAGTTGGCCCACGCGTCCTGGCGTCAGGAGCCAAATCTGATCACATTCAAATCATAAAACTAGGAGATCATCCAATCTCACGCTTCATAATACCAGCTGGATTTTTCCTCATTTGCTTAGTGTTACTGTCTTGTTTTTGACTAATGAGTGTGGACATTGTGACCTCTTGTTTGGTGAACAGCGTGTTTGTCTGAGTTTTTTTGGTGCACAAAACTTGAAGTTAAACATTTGAAATGCTTCTCCATTTGGTCTGTTGCAGAAGATTGTGGCAAAAATATCATTTATTTCGCTGTGTTGTGTCATTCTAATGTTCATTTGGTCATTCATTTGTTTGTGCTATTGATCTGTCTATCATTCATTCCATCAATCCATCCATCAATTAATTATTCCTTTAATCCATCATTCATTTATTGGTTCTATCACTCTATCTATCATTCATCCCATCCATCCGTCCAACCGTCCATCAATAAATTAATTGTTCCTTTGATCCATCATTCATTCATTGGTTCTATCGCTCTATCCATCTATCGTTCTATCCATTGATCCATCCATCCATCATCCATCAATAAATTAATTGTTTCTTCAATCCATCATTTGTTCCTTGGTTCTATCGCTCTATCATTCAGTCCATCCATCCATCAATAAATTAATTGTTCCTTCGATCCATCGTTCATTCATTGGTTCTATCGCTCTATCTATCATTTGTTCCATCCATTCATCTGTCCACCTATCCATCCATATATCCATCCATCAATAAATTAATTGTTCCTTCGATCCATCATTCGATCATTGGTTCTGTCGCTCTATCTATCGTTCATTCCATCCATCAATAAATAAATTTTTCCTTCAATCTATCATTCGTTCATTTGGTTCTATCGCTCTGTCTATTGTTCGTTCATTCCATCCATCCATTTATCCATCATTTGTTCATTGGTTCTGTTGCTCTATCTATCGTTCATTCTATCCATCAATAAATACATTTTTCCTTCAATCTATCATTCGTTCATTTGGTTCTATCGCTCTGTCTATTGTTCGTTCATTCCATCCATCCATCTATTCATCCTTCTATCCATCATTTGTTCATTGGTTCTGTTGCTCTATCTATTGTTAGTTGTTAGTTCCATCCATCCAAAAAACTTAGAGACACTTTTTTTTTTTTTAATAATGGCTTTTTAAACTTTCAGATAAGAGTTTAACAAGCCAACTTTCAAACATTGTCTTTATGAATCTTCCTTTCGAGTTAAAGTGATAGTTCACCCAAAAATGTCATCTTCTGTCAGCATTTACTTACTTTCATATCATTCCAAACCTGTATGAGTCCCCTTATTCAAAGGAACAAAAACGAATACATCAGAAAAAAAATTAAAGTCAGTGAGGTTTGGTGTAGTTTAGACTAATCCCGACATTCTTTAACATATCATTATGTTCCGCAGAAGTAAAAAAGTCATACAGCTTTAGAACAAAATCTTATGACAGAATGTTCATTCTGGGTGAAATATCCCTTTAAAAATTCAACCTTCTTAAATTTACATTCACCAATTCTCCATCCTGTTTGCTCTGATTTAATTCCTGGATTAAAACAGATTCTCTTCCAATTCAAGAATTAAATTGGAATTAAAAAGCACTCTTGATTCTTTTCTGAACGGTTCACAACCCTACTCTAGACACTTGTGTTTATGAACACTTCCTCTTTCCTCTTGGCTCTTTAATGCACTACTCATTTCTCCTCTGTTAGACCCATCCCTTCCCTCGTTGCCTTCAATAATGAGGGCAACAGGGTTAAATTGGCACTGCACAAGTTGGCATCTCTAAATTGAAACCAAGAGAGAACATTGCCAGTTGTGTTCCCATACACTTCCCTGGGCCTTCTGCCTGTTCTCAGAGTCGAGCCAAGAGAGCATATGGCCGCATGTAGATACACAGCAAATCTTTCGCGTGTCTGTCAGCCGAACACTCTGCCCTTGTGAAGAGCGTCCTGATGTGTCTGTCCTGTAGACATGTGCCACTTGTTACCCAAATCCCCTCTGTTTAGCCATGTTCTACTTAATTTAAAGCGCGAACAACTGTGATAGAGCCGTTAACATATATGTGACACACGTTGTTTCTGGATACTAGAAGCCCAGACACGGATTCTCCTCACGCTTTGCTCAAACGAGCCCACTGGTGCATAAAATGAGATCGGTCTTTCAACTGATCTCAGAATTCAGGCACAAGTAACTCATGTGCACGTGAATGTTGTCTTAAGTGCTCCGGTGGTGGTTGCACAGCGAAACGATGCAGGATCCGCCACTTGTCAAACGAGTTGATAGTCGATATGGCATGCTGATTGGCTGTAGGACTGGAGATGCGATTCACCCCTCAGGGCTGTGTAATCTGGCTCCTGACAGCTGCTCAGTGGGCAGTCTGAACACTTTGCGAATACCCCGGAGCGAAGGATGAACGATGGTCATCCTCGGGTCATCTAGAATCGTCTGCGACTCTTGTGTCCTGACTCGGAGATGGACGGGTTTCTCATACTAATGCTCAAACCTCATTTCACAAGAGCATGTTGTTGGACAAAACTCGCTAAATTTATATGACAGTGTTTAAATGGAGTTCTCTAGGTTTATAAGGACTGCAGAAGAAAACCTTGTCAATTTTACAGCACCTGAGAGAGCGTCAAACTCGGTCGGCTTGGATACATTTGTTTTAGTACTTTTAATAGTCTGATAACATTAAGGGCAACATGTAACCTGTTTTTCTTCTTACTAATTAGCCTTTGACTATCTATCTATCTATCTATCTATCTATCTATCTATCTATCTATCCATCTATCCATCTATCTATCATACATTTTACATTTTGTGGCTTTTGCTTCCTCAATTCAGTTTTAAGAATTGGGCATTAAAAGCATTTTGAAGCATTCTCAAAGAATTTCCATGACTACAGTGGTACACGTCCAAAATACAATGGACTTTGAATACCTTACCTTGAATGGTGCTAAAATACCTTGGATTTTTTTAATGTGCTTCTTTAGTGTGACCAGTGGAGATAAACAGGAAATAATAGGATGAAGATGTAAAAATGTGGGTTGAATTTTATTAAAAAAAATAATAATTTCCTGAAGTAGAAAATATTTGTTCTAACCAATTTTTTTTCAGCTGATATACGGGAGTAACATTGTAATGTTATTGAACTATGCAATTTGTATTTTTAAGACACATTCTAGAGAGTAAAAAGAGCACGACTCTAAACGTTTCTTCATTTGTTCTGTTGCAGGAGATTGCGGCCTACCTGATTACATTTGAAAAACATGAGGAGTGGCTGACAACGTCCCCCAAAACCAGGTAAGATGACACGCGTGGCAGCGTTTCCTCATTTCGAGTGCACAGTGTTACCTGAAAAGCAGAAAGGTACGTTTCAGCACAGCTGCCAGTTCCTGCACATTTCGTGGGCATGTGCAGACAGATAATGGAATATTAATGACTATTTATAATGCAAGATGTGGCCAGGTCTATTAGCTTAATGCTGTCTTTGCTCACCAATGCCATTAATGTGGGTGGTAATGTGGTGAGATCGTAGAACATCACCCTACGGTGATAAGGGCTCAGCACGAAATTTACAGTGTTACTTGATTTACCGAGCAGCGATAATGAAAAAGCTTTTTACTTTTAATGCCAGTTTCTATATCTATCCTGAGAGATAACAGCTGTGATATGATGATGAATGCAAATTAAGATAATATGTGGTTATATATGAAGCGCACGTCAAGAACAACCAAATGGCACACAGATTAATTCTAAACTTTGACGTTCCAAATGTTTTCAGCACAGTGTATTTCTATAGAAGGCCATGCAATTAAATTTAATCGTAACATAAGGAACTTGTGAGTAGAGACAGAAATATCCAGCGGTTTCAAAAAGAGCAATTTTGTATGCTTATCTGCGGTGGGCCAGAAAGATAAGTTTGAATTTATTCATAAACAGAAAGCTGTGGAAAGGGCAAGGGTTTGAATGGGAAGCAAATCAAGGGAAACTAAAAATGTGGGCAGACAAATCACCACGGGGTTTCGGGTTCAAGAGCTGTTTACATGGACAGCGGTTACCTGGCCGGCATCTGGACCTGTCATTCACAGAAACGTGTACAAACACATTTGTAAGTACAGCGAGCAGACACGGCTTTACTGAGTACACAACTGCTAAAGAAACAACCTTGTTTTCTTGTGTAACAATTTTCAGTGATTCAGCTCTGACATCAGATACCAAATGACTCATAAGATGTTTTTTGATTTGTTGTGTTTTACGTAGGCACACAGACACATATGCTGTGCCCCCAAAACATATTTTAAGAATTAAGCCGTGCATAAAAATGTCTTGAGTGTCATTGCATTAGATAACAAAATAGCAAGTGTCATTTATTTTGAAGAAGCACACGCACACTTTTTAAGTAGAACAAAGAAGTTTGTTGGTTTTAAATGACGAATTTAAATGAAAAATGAATTCTATTTATACACTCAGAGCTCAGAAAACATGCATTTTGTATCCAGATATGCGGATGTGTTGTAGCCAGATTGCATTTACACCATTTCAATACAGTCAGTAAGATTTTGTAATTTTTTTCAAAGAATATGTTCCCCAAGGCTGCATTTATTTGACCAAAAATACAGTAAGTTATACTGTGAAATATTATTTCAATTTCAAATAAGTGTTTTTAATTTTAATATAGGTTAAAATATCATTTATTCCTGTGATGCCTTGCCTTGCTTTACATTTATTCGAATACTGAAATCTTTAGTAACATTAGCTGCATTTCCATTACCCTTCAAATTGCGCGAATTGAACATACAGTACCAGTCCCTAGCTTTTCTGCTTGGGGGGTGGTGGTGGGGGTCTGGAGATGTTGGCACCCCTCTAATATAATGGCAGGGAAAACACTGAAAATGTGGCTAATGGAAACACATAAATTTCGCAAGAAATCCTATATATTGCAAAAAAGTTTTCATGCTCACATGAGGTGGTTTTTCAGGCGATTCGAAAAAGGAATATATCTCAAAACTGCAATGCAAACAGTTTTTTCGGCTTTTAAAGGTCTCCTGGCCGTAAAAATCATATCATAGAAACACCTCACACATGGCCACTTTCAAGTATAAGGGGCTTTCCTTGGCATTAATGCTTGGATGGATAACCCCTTATTTACATTGCATTGTTTATACCAGCTGCGCCGCAGCACGTAAGCATCCTAGAAGCGGCTCTCCGTGCTGCTTCGCTAAAGATACACGCATATGTCTCCTTAGATTAAAAATTATGGCTAGTACGGTGGCTGCGATATACGTAAACCTACCGACTTATCGCGAGAGGAAAAAAGAAAATTTTAGTCACATAACATTAGTTTCGCAATAGTTTTTTAATCAACATTTATAAAATATCGCACAAATTTTGCGCAAATCTGTAATGGAAACGCACCTATTGTAAATGTGTTTACTTTTGGCCAATTTAATGTGTCCTTGCTAAATAAATGTATTCATTTCATTCATAAAAAAAAAAAAAAAAAATTACTTCAAACTTTTGAATGGTAGTTTATCTTTAAAAAAATATTTACTTTTAGAGAGAATTTGTGTGCTCCCATTATGTGGGTCACATGAGAAAAGTGCATCCAAATAAGAGCTTAACAATGAAGCGTTAATGATTTGATCGCAGTGTGTGACAGCGCCAGGACGCAGAGCAGCAGGGAAGAGACTGCCGGGCAACTGTCCTCTACACACACACACACACAAACAAACATGTAAACACAAGCATTCACACTGAGTCTCTAGCACACACACATGTGCACACAGACACACACACACAGCCCCTCTCCGCCCCCGGCCTGCCTTTACATAATGGCACTGATTTCAGTCTGCAATTTGCCATGGCTGTTTAGTGCAGCAAGAGCTTTCCTGCTCTTAATGAAGCCTGCGTGACTTCAGGCTGTCTTCAGGGGTCACAACCAGTGTGAGTTCACACTGCAAGCGACGACTGGAGATACACAACCGACATCATCCCCTAAACGCTTACACACACACATTCATCTTCTAATATAATTAAAGCAATGAAAGCACTCCGATGATTGTGTCGTATTAATTTGAAGTCAAAAGAGTGCTTGTATCTCAGTAGTGACTCTTTATGAAACGATAGGTTGGGTAATTCACTCATGATATCTCATCTCAGGATATTCAATTGTTTTATAGCTCCAATAAGACTAGCTTTGATGTATTTTTGTTGGTATTGCTGGTGGGTTTGAGATCATATTGGTTCAGTGCTGTTAATTGTATGTAATATGTTGCTCAACTGTGCATTGTGTGAGTTTTTTAGCCAGGCATTCTGGCTTTGTGTATTTTTATTTTAAATCTGTTCTGGTGTGTGCATGTTAATCTTTATATGCCTGGCAGATCTTGGCATTACCACCGCTCTATGTGCGTTGTATGTGAACACTGTCTATTAAGTATCTATAAAGGCTGGAATTGGGTTTTGGGGTAGCAGCACCTTTCCAATACAGATTTCTCCAAACATTTTTGACTTTTAACTATTTGTTTATATTTGTTATCAGAATTATAATCATAAGGAACAGCCATTACAGGCATTTTTAATCATAATCAAAATGAGATTTATTGCCAAGTATGCTTATACACACAAAGAATTAGTTTTAGTGACTGAAACGTGCACAGACAGAATGATAACAGTTCGGACAGATATTTTTATAGTAGTAGTATATAGTTTTAAGGCATCATTAATTTCAGAGATTACATGGAATATTTTACTGTTAATTTGTTACACTACATGAACTGTGATCTTTTTACTTGATAAGAAAAGAAATATTATTAATATGTATTATTAAATGTATTATTAATAATAATATTTATTATTATTGAATATTATTATTATGCAAAGATATAAAGTTATATACTATATATTATATATTTATATAAATTATATATAATAATAATAACAAAATCATATATAAAATATAATAATATAGTGATATTATTATTATTATTATTATGTAGAGCTGATAAAATGTAAAAAAAAAACTGTACCTTGAATGCAATGTAAGTCGCTTTGGATAAAAGCGTCTGCTAAATGCATAAATGTAAATGTAATGTAATTTTTGTGACCTCATATTAATTGAGAGACTACATGGAATATTTGTACTTTTACTTTAGTTTGAAGTGAAATTATATAAATCTATGCAGTCTTATTTTAAGATATATATTTAATAAAATTGAGTGAAGTTTATCCTTAAAACAAGAAAAAATATATATTATTTGCCATTGGGGTAAATATGGGTATTTAATTCAAAAGTGAAAACACATTTATTTTTCTTATGCCATTGGCAACTAATTTTTTCCTGTCTTAAGCATAAACCTCAGTGAATTTTGTTGGATTTCTGTGCTTTTCTCCTCCCTAATCTGCCGGCGCTCCCAGACTCCTTCAGTCTCTCTCTAAAGAACAGAACATAAAGGGCCCTTGCCCATCCAAACAATGACGTCTGAGGAATACCAATGCATGCCCGCTGCCGTTTTGTCAAAGTTTAATTTGGCTGATCTGCTTTGTGTCATGTGTCTCTCCTCTCTTCCACAAGGGGAGTGCATCTGAGGTCGTAATTAAACACCACATGCTCATTCATGTGCAAATACACCCAGGGCTCTGTGAAACCGAACCGATGGAGGATAGAATGAGGAGAAAATTGATAACAAACAGAATGAAGGAAAGCGCAGAGGAGAAAGTGTCCACTCGTCTCCTGGAGTTCATGTTTCCTGCTCGAGTTGTAGTGGACTTTGTAGGCCAGTGAACCGAGAAGACCCGTCTGTACCGCGGTGAATTTTAAACACAACTAGAATAGAAACCAAACGGACCTTCGTTCGTAAATTCTCCCCAGTTGTTCTTAAAGGTATAATCGACCAATTAAAGCGCTAATGATCCATATCAGTTTATCATCAGAGTTGACAAACATGAAAGTCGAGTTAATTGATCCATAACAGACGTTTGATTGGGCTGAGGGACTCACAAACACAACTCACATCAGTGTGCACACACACACACACACACACATATATTGTGAGTCAGCATGTGTTTTATCTGACTTTCAGCCAGGAGAGACTGAGAGAGAGATTGATCTGTTCCGTCTCTGTGATGTACACACCTACTGGCGGCTCCAGACACAAACAGAATATATTCAATATACCAACACACTGTACTTGACTGTGATGATAGTCTAAAGACTGCTTTACACTTCATCTTCTGCTTTGTTTTTATCACACGTGTCCACTGGTGCAAAGTCAGACGAGCTGAGCGGCCGTTTTCAATTCGTTCTCTATGGGAGCTGAGCAGCAGGGGATTGTGGGATTGAAAGCAGTGCCGAGCGAACAGTGAGAGTGTTAGAAAGTTGGGAAATGCTGAACTTCATGCAAACTAGAGACAAGAAATGTCCTGCAGACAGTCGTTGTGATGTGAAGATAGTTTCAGAGCTTAAATCACATCATTAAATATTATTATGCACACAGATTTCTGTATTTTATACAACCCAAATTCCAGGATGTTGGGACGTTTTTTAAATTTGAATAAAATGAAAACTAAAAGAATTTCAAATCACATGAGCCAATATTTTATTTACAACAGAACATATATAACATAACAAATGTTTAAACTGAGAAATCCTTACAATTTTATGCACAAAATTAGCTCATTTCAAATTTGATGCCTGCTACATGTCTCAAAATAGTTGGGACGGGGGCATGTTTATCATGGTGTAGCATCTCTTCTTCTTTTCAAAAGAGTTTGAAGACGTCTGGGCTTCGAGGTTATGAGTTTCTGGAGTTTTGGTGTTGGAATTTGGTCCCATTCTTGCCTGATATAGGTTTCCAGCTGCTGAAGACTTTGTGGTCGTCTTTGACGTATTTTTCGTTTAATGATGGGCCAAATTTTCTCTATAGGTGAAAGATCTGGACTGCAGGCAGGCCAATTCAGCACCCGGACTCTTCTACTACGAAGCCATGCTGTTGTAATAGCTGCAGTATGTGGTTTTGCATTGTCCTGCTGAAATACACGTCACCTGGAGGGGAGCATATGTTGCTCTAAAACCTTTATATACCTTTCAGCATTCATAGTGCCTTCCAAAACAGGCAAGCTGCCCATAGCGTATGCACTTATGAACCCCCATACCATCAGAGAGACTGGCTTTTGAACTGAACGCTGATAACACGCTGGAAGGTCTCCCTCCTCTTTAGCCCAGAGGGCACGGCGTCCGTGATTTCCAACAAGAATGTCAAATTTGGACTCGTCTGACCATAGAACACTTTTCCACTTTGAAACAGTCCATTTTAAATGAGCCTTGGCCCACCGGACACGACGGCACTTCTGGACCATGTTCACATATGGCTTCCTTTTTGCATGATAGAGCTTTAGTTGGCATCTGCAGATGGCACAGGGGATTATGTTTACCGACAGTGGTTTCTGGAAGTATTCCTGGGCCCATTTAGTAATGTCAATGACAGAATCATGTCAATGAGTGATGCAGTGTCGGTAGCATGTATTAAATGAATAAAGTTATAGTAAAGACTTATATTGTTAGAAAATATTTCTATTTTGAACAAATGCTGCTCTTTTTAACTTTGTATTCATCAAAGGACATCACGTTCCAAAAAACAATATGAATCAGCACAACAGTTTCAACACTCATAATAAATCAGCATATTAGAATGAGAGCGCTGCATCACAGAAATAAATTCTATTTTAAAGTATATTAAAATAGAAAAAAATATATTAGAAATTGCAATAAGATTTCACAATATTGCTGTTTTTTCTGTACTTTTGATCGAATAAATACAGCTTTGATGAGCAGAAAAGACTCCCTTAAAAAACATTAAAAATCTAACTGATCCCAAACTTTTGAGAGGCAGTGTATATATATATATATATATATACACAGTATCTCACACCTCACATTTCGGCAACCATTTTAGTATACCTTCTCAAGGGACAATTCTATAGAAATGAAACTTAGATATATTTTAGAGTAGTCAATGTGCAACTTTTATAGCAGTAAAGATTTACTGTCCTCTGAAAATAACTCAACGTATAGCCATTATTGTCAAAAAAGCTGGCAACAAAAGTGAGTACACCCTAAGTGATAACAGCTATATGTCGTTTAACCATGCAAAGCCACATGTCCTATTCATCATGTTCATGTTTTTGTCTGCTTGACAGGGCTATACAAATTTGTGTATCTTATATTACAGCAGTTAAAATTTGGATGTTCAACATGGCACCTCATGGCAAAGAACTCTCTGAGGATTTGAGAATTAGAATTGTTGCTCTCCACAAAGATGGCCGAGGCTATAAGAAGATCAGTAACACCCTGAAACTGAGTTAAAGTACAGTGGCCAGTGTCATACAGAGGTTTTCCAAGACTGGTTCCAATCGGAACAGGCCTCGCCAGGGTCGATCAAAGATGTTAGATCCTTGTGCTGTGCTTCAGGTGCAGAAGCTGGCTTCAAAAAACAGATGCATGAGTGCTGCCAGCATTGCTTTAGAGGTTGCAGAAGCGGAAGGCGTCATCCCAGAAGGAAGCCTTTTCTGAAGCTGGCTTACAAAAAGCCTGCAAACAGTTTGCTGAAGACAACCTGTCCAAGAGCATTAATTACTGGAGCCATGTCCTGTGGTCTGATGAGTCTAAGGTAAACTTGTTTGGCTCAGATGGTGTCCAGCATGTATGGTGACGCCCTGGTGAGGAGTACCAAGAAAATTATGTCTTGCCTACAGTCAAGCATGGTGGTGGTAGCTTCGTGGTCTGGGGCTGCATGAGTGCTGCTGGCACTGGGGAGCTGAGGTTCATTGAGGGAAACATGGATTCCAACATGTACTGTGACATTCTGAAGCAGAATATGATGCCCTCCCTTCAGAAACTGGGCCGAATGGCAGTTTTCCAACATGATAACAACCCCAAACACACCGCCAAGATGACAACTGCCTTGCTGATGAAGCTGAAGGTGAAGGTGATGGAGTGGCCAAGTATGTCTCCAGACCTGAACCCTATGGAGCACATGTGGGGCATTCACCATGTGTCTAACCTCCAGCAGCTCCGTGATGTCATTATAGAGGAGTGGAAGAGGATGCCAGCAACAACTTGTACAGCTCTGGTGAATTCCATGACCAGGAGGATTAAGACAGTGCTAGATAACAATGATGCCCCTACAAAATATTGACACTTTGGACACAGTTTTAACATGTTCACTTAGGGTGTACTCATTTTTGTTGCCAGTTATTTAGACAATAATGGCTATATGTTGAGTTATATTTAGAGGACAGTAAATTTGCACTGCTATACAAGCTGCACATTGGCTACTCTCAAATATATCCAAGTTTCATTTGCGTAGTATTGTCCGTTGAGAAGATACACTAAAATCGTTGCTGAAATGTGAGGGGTGTACTCACTTTTTTGAGATACTGTGTATATTTGTGACAAATGAGGACATACATTTGGATAATGACAAGGGTATGACATAGGTATTACAAGGAGAAGGTGATTTTTCAGGAAATTACCCCATGTCCCCACTTTTCAAAATGCTTATAAATCACACAGAATGGAGTGTATTGAAAATCTGAAATAGCACAAAGTTTCCTGTAAGGGGTAGGTTTAGGTGTAGGGTTGGTGTAGGCAATAGCACATACAGTTTGTACAGTATAAAAACCATTACGCCTATGGGATGTCACCACTTTTCACAAAAACAAACGTGTGTGTGTGTGTGTGTATGTATGTATATATATATATATATATATATATATATATATATATATATAGTTGCAGCTGATGCTTGTCAGGAATTATCTGTGCTAGATGTAGAAACACTTACTTGCACGAACACAACAAACCATCTTGAAATGTTTTGACATACTGCATCATGAAATAATATTGATATGGTCCAGTTAGTTTCATTATACATCCACTGAATAAAGAAGCTCCGTCAGTGTAAACACATGTGCACACACACACACACACACACACACACACACACACATCAGTTTCTCTTTGATGCCCACCTCTTGTTTGAGCGCCTTCCCATAATCCCGAATGAGCAGTTTGTCGGACATGCCTTTTATTAAAACACCAAAATAACAACAGAGAGCTTTGAAGGTTTCATCGAACAAAGCTCTCTATTCCTCCAGGAAATAAACAACCGCTTTTCACACAGCAAACAGTAAGTGTGTGTGTGTGTGTGTGTGTGTGTGAGAGGAGGTCGTAGAGATGTAAGCAGTGGCCATTGCAGACTGTGTGTGTGTGTGTGTGTGTGTGTGTGTGTGTATCGCGTGCCTGCCATAATGAATTGTGCGATGGGCCGTCTCTCAGACGGTACGTCAGCTCCTCTGGCTCTTCCCGCTAGTGCTGCATGTGTTGGCGCGCTACAGCGGCAGACAGACTCTCTGCTCTGCACTAATGCTTTCTGGCAAGACACTGGGCATTTATTAGTGCAGCAAAAGATATTGCATGTGTACATATGTGTGAATGCTTGCAGTAATGTTGTAACGAAACCGAATGTTCAGTAGTCGACACCAGTAGCAGTGAAACTTCTCGGTTCATGATACCATTTAATTCCACAACAACAATAAAACACTTGTTTATTTAAGAAGTTAAATATATGATTAGTGTTATTTAAAATATAACTCAAACTAAAATAATATTTGTTTCTTGATATGAAATAAAATTTGTCTGAATGTTTTAATGTTTTGTATGTAAGTTTAAAATCTCATGCGTATATCTGATATTTTGACAGTTAGCAGATGTATTCTTTATTTCTGAAGACAAATGGACTGTGTTTACATTAACACCCTGCCAAGATGGGCATTTTGATTATGAAGTGCATGCAACCATCTATGTACATGCACACACAGCATGAGTGTTCAAAAGCAGTCTGACAGCAATCTGAAACCAACAGAATCAGTGGTCAGTACTGCCGAGGATGTAGAAAGACTGTTGAATGTAGAAATACCATTACTTACTTGATGTCCCAAGTGTGCATCTATGCGTGTGTGTGTGTGTGTTTTGCATGCATGTGCATGTGTATTTTTGAGAGCTTTTATATGTTTGTGCCTTAAAGGTTTTTTTGGTTTATATAGGCTGTATGTGCATTTGTTTGTGTATGTGTGCTTTTGTGCATATGCATGGTTTTTGTGTTTGTGCATGTGCTTTTTTATGAAATGCTTTTTTGAGAGAGAGTTTTGTATTTCTGTGTTTTCTAATGTAGGTTTTGTGTTTATATACTATACATGTGTGTGTGTGTGTGTGTGTGTGTGTGTGCTTTTGTGCATGTGCTTTTTTATTAAATTGATCAAAAGTGATGATAAAAGCATTTATAATGTTACAAAAGATTTCTATTTCAGATAAATGCTGTTCTTCTGAACTTTCTATTCATCAAATAAACCTGAAACATTTTTACTCAGCTGTTTTCAGCTTAATTATAATAAAAGGATCATGTGACTGGAGTAATGATGCTAAAAATTCAGCTATGAAATCACAGGAATAAATTACATTTTAAAATATATTCAAATAGAAATCAGTTATTTAAAATAGTAAAACTATTTCACAATATTACTGCGTTTGCTGTATATTGTATCAAATAAATGCAAGCTTGGTGAGCAGAAAAAGTTTTCTTTAAAAAACATAACAAATCTTACTGTTCAAAAACTTTTGACTGGTAGTGTATATGTATGCATTCTGTGTGGATGTGGGCTTGTGTATGTGCATCGACTTTATTGTGTGTGTTTCTCCATTTACAATATTACTGTAGTCCTCTTGCGCTTTGTGAGCAAAGTCCATTTATTGCATGTTCGCAGATGTTTGTCAGACATTTGTGTGTATTGGGAGGGTGGTGGGCCTGAGCAGAGTGGCCCGTCCGAGGGGTAGTTGAGCAAGATGAAACGAGAGGGGTCTGGGAAGTGGCAACATGTCAATATGAAATAGAGAGAGAGAGAAAGAGACAGGAGCTGGAGGAGAGCAGCGAGAGATGATGGATGAGAGACGCCGTGTAGGACGCACTGAACCATACGGGAAGAGCAGAGGAAGAAATCTGACAGAATTGGAAAAGAGAAAACACAGCGAGCAGAAGATATGTGAGGAATGAGCATGCTCTGACAAGAGCAGCGATACGTCCGTGTGGTCCGGGAAGACTATTGACCATCAAGCGAAACAGCGAGAGATTCCCGCCTCTATAAAACATATAACACATGGAGCTCACGCAGAACAGCATGTCGCTGCTTTGAAGTTGTGCGCGTTGGGTTGGCGTGTGTTTTTTGACAGTGGTTGGTCATAGTTCATCTTTTGATTTGAGTGCCGGGTGACCTGAATCTGTCAGCCCCGAGCTCATGAATAATCCAAAACAAACAATCATATACAAACACATTAATGCATTCTACCATGCACAATACACAGCCTTCAATGTGTCTGTCATCTGAACTTGTGTTGTGTTGTGCATCGAGAGTCATAGTTCAGTATACTCAGTATACAGCATGCACTCTTCACTTTTAGTTTCACGTTTTTATGTTCCAAAATGTGTTCCAACACAATTTAAAATGCAACCCATTTATTTGTTGCATACTCAGCATTGCCACAAGGTGTGCTGTAGTGAGATATAGCATGAACTGTCCTCTTATCCAGTCATTTATCCATTTAATTTGAAGTACAGTCAGTAAGGGCAAAAGTTTGAAGTGAAATTTGCTAAACTGGTTTATTAGTTACTGTTTATATTAGGGCTGTCAGTTTAATGTGTTAACTTGATTAGTTATGAAACAATAACGCGATTAAAATATTTTAACGCAGTTAACGCACTGGCCCCGCCCCCAGACCTGTACATCATCTTACATTTCATACAGTTGACTGTTGACAAATATGATGCAGGGTAACAACTCCATAAATGCAGTTATGCCCTAAAATCCAAGATATTGGTGCAAAAAATGCCCCTGGATGACTTTTTGTCTGATATTTATATCATACGATAAGCGATATCACACGAGCAGGGAGAGCAGTATTACACGAGTGCTGATTTTGTCCCGAATATTATTTAAATGTAATTTTATACAACAGTTCAGTAAATATGAAGTTGATACTGTATTATATTTTAAACATAATATTATCTGTTTTGCAGAGAACATATTACCTTTCACCCTTAAATGCATGAATGTTTCGCCAATCATTATTACATATTCGGGTCTTTAGCGACCCGGACCTATATATCCAGCACGGATGGATCTCTAACTACTGCAATAGCAAAAAACTCTTGATATTTTAAGAACAATTACAGAATAATAAAATAAAGCATATTTCGTTACCTTTTGAAATGTAGAAGGGTTCAATTTGAGCAGATGATTTTACCATCGCTGCCATCGTCAGAGCGCACTTCCACAGTACATTCAGCATCTGGCTCATATTCGCGATCTTGGCCATATTCTCAAAACTATCGTTTTCAATGACTTCAAAATCATTATTTTGATCACTGGCAGCTTATTCACCACATCCACCATCAAATGACAGTGACATTTATATTTCATTGTGTATAGTAATTGCTCTGCAGTAAAGCCATTCAAACCAGTTAAATTTTTGCTGATGATATTCTTTTGTTTTATGCCTGCGGTAATTATGAGTGAAACATCGCGTCATCATTGTGTGTCAAGCAGTGCCACCTCGAGGAATAAAAATGCATTGCACGTATTCATCGGATATGTAAAGCAGGAAAAAATACACATTTACATACCTCGGGTCTCTAGCGACCCTATACACTTTTTACAAAAAATTAATCATAAAACAGGCATGCTTGTCATGCTTGTCATGTGACACACCTTTACTTCATTCCTGAATGAATGAGCAGATTGAACAAATCAAATGAATGAATGACTCATAAAGACATTTACCACCACCTGCTGGCAGATTTAGGTTCTTATTTAGAGTGTCATTTCATAAATTTAAAAAAAAAAAAAAAACAAATTCTGTCAGCATTTACTCACCCTCATGTCGTTTCAAACATTTCTTTGTGGAACATAATAGAAGGTATTTTGAAGAGTGTTGGTAACAAAGCTGTTTTGGTTACCAATGACTTTCATTGTAGTAACAAACAATACTGAGATATTTCTCAGATTATCTTCGTTTATCTTCTATAGTTTATGTTAGGCTGTTGTAGCCTAAATGTTTGTGTAACAAATTGTATATTGAATCAAATAAAATATTCCTTTCTAAAGCTACAATTTGTAATGTCTACTTGATACTTTCTCATTTAAAAAAATAATGGCTTTAAATCATCAATCATATTTTCACAGTCAACTTTGATTTAATCGACACATCATGTAATTAATTAGATTTTTTTTTTTAAATATCGACTGACAGCCCTAGTTTAAATACATCCAGGTATCTACATACTTGAATAATAACATATTTGGTTTAATGCGGAGTTTCCCAAACTGGGGTTTGTGAGTGGTGTTCGGGCATTGATAATAGGGCTGGGCGATAAATCGATTTTATCGATTAACTTGAATGTGTAGTTATGTCGATTTGTTTGAATGAAAATCGGTTTTCTCTTTAACATCCGCCGACGCTCCCCTCTGGGCTCCCATAGTCCCGAATGGGCTCAGCCCTCCCACCGCGCGTTTGCCATATTAGAGTTTAGGTAGGGTTTCGTGATCCCCCCGCAATCCGCCGCATCCCAACATGTTCTGAAAGAAAATGACGTGTACTGCGTAATGCGGATCCCTTAAAGCAGTGTTACTCATTGCTTGGCTCACGAGACTCATGCGGCTCGACAAGCTTTAATCTGTGGCTCGCATGACAGTAAATAATACGATGATATGAGCAATACAGAGATTTCATAAAAACATTAAAAAAACAAGCAGGGCTATAACATAACCCATAAAAAAACTCACACCGTGTCTACACCGGACGCGAGTGTCGCGGTGCGATCAGGGCTTTATGATTTCCGTGAAGCGGAAAACGCGGACAGAATCGCGGAATCTAATTATAAAAACAGACTTTACTGTATAATGTCATTGAATTTGTCAAAGTTTGGATGAATAAATCAGAAATTAATTACACTTAGATCAAATCGCGATATGAACTAGTATATGTAAATGTTAAGCTGCAAAAATATAATTTAAATATGAATCCTGCGTGTCTCATTATGAATGAATGCACAGACTCGCAGTTTCGTTTACTACACACATACTGAAGCGCTCAGTTTTTCAGCGTCTGCCGTCTTGCCAAATGAGGTCCTAAATACTTGAACAACAGTCAGTGTCTGCTCTATATATATATATATATATATATATATATATATATATATATTTTTTTTTAAATACCCAAAACAGCGGGATTACAAGGTGGAAATATAGACTAGAAAGATATTTAAACTTGCTCTGCCCTTATGTCCATGACATTGACACACTGCGGAGAATAAATACAAGATGGGACAATGTATATTTCTTTCCCTCGCAGTTTTATCATTGGGTGATCATCATACTGTATATCATATTGCGGGGTTCAGGGAGCCGCTATTATGCATTGCAACTGCTTTTGAATGCACGATCACTTTTTAGTTTCACTTTCACTTTCGAGATTGGTGATCGCACGTCCGTGTTTATACTATGGAGCGACAGTATTTATCACACATTTTTCAGATTAGATGTTTTTCAGTTTTGCTCATGATCTGCAAATCTTGTTGTTTCTGATTGCACTTTAACCCCAAGGGGGAAATCCAGATCAAATCCCAGAAGGGAAAATCAAAACAAAATAAAGTTAAAACTTGTTTTGAACAATATAGTACATTGTGCCCTGTTTTTATTTATTTATTTATTTTTTTTCCATTTTTGAGTATGGTATTAGAGAAAATGCCAAGGGTATAGATGTATTTTTTTCTGGCTATATAATCCCAAAACCCTGTGTGTGGTACAGTGATCTGTTGTAAGAATAATAAAATAAAAAAAATCCCATTTGACAGAGCAGCTGGATGTAAATTAATTTACAAATATCTTTTTTTTTTCATGATTCCATTTCTAGCAAGAAATAACCGTTTTAGTCATTAAATATTCACTTGGTTATTTCTAAAGCTCACTTGAATTTGTTCTAGATCATTAGACGTGACATTATGGTGCCTTGGAAGCCTTAGGAGGTGCCTTCAAAAAAAACTCATTGACTGACTGAGCAGCTGAATTCAGTTTTGGTCGTGCAGCCTGTGAGAAAATGCATTCCTGTGTGTGTATGTATGTATGTGTCAGAAAGGAGAGCGAGAGGTAAACCTCACGGGCAGATCATCCTCGTGAGGCTCAGTGTCTCTTGATGATAAAGACTGAATTCAATTATTTAGCAACACTTGCTGAACAGACAGCAGCTCACTGTCCCTCCTCTAGGGATGAAGTACGTGTCTGCCAGAGTGCATCTGCTCTGAAAAAGCTGAATTTATGACTCAAATAGCAGTAATGAGTATGTTCGTTCATCATTTACTCATCCTCACGTCTTTCTAAACCTGTTTTTTTTATATTTTTTTTGTCTCACAGATGGAGAAATTTTGAAGACTGTTTTCCACCCTTTTTTTTCCTGCAATTACAATGGACAATGATTGAAACCTTCAAAACACATGATTCAAAACACAATTCTAAACACATTAAAAACCATATGAGAAACAGAAGGAAGTTGTCATTCACATTAAAAGAATAGTTCACCCACAAATGAAAATTCTGTTATAATTTTCTCACCCTCATGTTGTTCCAAATATGTCAATCTGCTGTTGAACACAAAAGAAGATATTTTGAAGAATATTTGTAACCAAACAATTGATGGCCTTCATTTATTTTATTATTTTTTTCTACTGTGGAAGTCAGTGGGGATCATCAGTTGTTTGGTTCAAAATATCTTCTTTTATGTTCAACAGAAGAAAGAAACTCATACAGGTTTGAAACAGTTTGAGGGGGAGTAAATGATGACAGATTTTTTTCACTTTTGGGCAAACTGTCCTTTAAAAAAAAAAAAAAAGTTTAAATTAACTCCAGTTCTCATTAGCATGTTCAGAACTTTTCAGTTAGAATTTGTTATTTTGGTTTACAAACTGGTATAAATTATTTGTTCAGAAATGATCTAGTTCTTGAGTTCAACTCACTGACTCAGTGATTCAGTCGCAATACTTAACGACTCAGTGGAGGGGGAAATTATCAATGAATAACAGCATTTATATTGGAATATTGAGCACAAGTTGTATAGTCAGCATCTGTAATCCTTATTTTGAAGCTTGAAAGCGTTTCCCCATTCATTGTAATTGCATTCACAAGAAATATCAACACAGTCTGCAGAACATCTCCTTTTGTGTTCCGTGTAAGAAAGAAAGGCATATGGATTTGGAACAACACAAGGTGGAGCGAGTTATGATTTTTGTCTGAACTGTCCCTTTAAACGAGAGCACCGGGTGTGATTAAACGAGACTGGAAGTCGTCCCAGTGTTCGTGTGTGCGGTTAGAGGCGCTCATGATAATGCACATGTAGGCCTCGTTCAAAAAGGAATGATGGAGAGTTTTGACTTCAATTAATTCTTCATCATTACATTAATTAATCTAAATCTATAGTTAATTAATTATGCAGTATATTTTTTCTTGTGCATGTTTAAAAAGTCAAAAGGGTTGTTGGATGATGTTTTAAATTGGAAAATTAATATTCATAACTCCTAATGAAGTTTCTAGAATGACCCTCGATTCACGGCTTTACTGAGATTTAATTAACAATCCTGGCAGCCAACACCTTTGACAGAATGGGTGGCATAATCGAGCCGCGTGGAGTGACTTATTGTTCGAACACGATAAAACATACAAACATTAATATCTGGCAAACGCTGAGCTCTCTTAAGATCCTCAAAGACACAGACATCTCATAATATGCCATTCACAAATTATCCTGGCAAACATTAGGAGTAAAACTGCTTAAGTGTGAAAATAATGTCATGCAAGACTGAGCAGTAATGAATATATTAGGACTCGGGCATCTGATCCAAGGTCAGAGGAAAATTTGCAGCAACATTTATAGACCCCGTAGAATTTTCAATAATTGCCGTCCTGTCATAAAAGTTTAACCCTCAAACCATGATATTGATGCCAGACATCGACCTGCAGCTAAATTAATCACATTACTATAGAGTGGGAGATTTATTACACATTTTTATATTTATTTGTGCACATTATTGTTTTATTTGCTTCTGTGGACTTGTTTATATATTTTCTGAGAGGTTTTGGTTTCTATAAAAATCTATGTTTTTAGCATATTCTGGGTAGTTGCTAGACAGTTGCTCTTAGTTGTTTACCTCAAGGAAATCATGCTGTTAAATAAGTGTGTGTCTGTGCTCTCAGTGATGCAGTCTGTCATCCTGAATGCTCACAGACTCCACAGACACATCGTCTCCAGACTGATTGAGTTATGTTCACATCAGCACTTATGTGTGTGTGAACTCTGCATGACCTTGGCATCCTTCAGTGAGTACGACTAACCCATCACTGCAATCAGTCAACACGCTGACCTTTATCACCTCACACTTGACCCCGAGTCAACACACGCCAACAGTATGCTAGATGTAAATAATCAATACGCTCAAGAAGCTTATATAATCTACATATTCTGATACAAAGACTTTGGTCTTTAGTCAGTTTGGAATAATTGAGATTTATTTATTTATTTTGTGATTAAAAATACAGTAATTGATTAAAAATATATATAGTAAACTGTAATAATGTGAAATATTACAATAAAAATATTTCATATATTTTAAAATAGAATTAATTCCTATGATGACAAACTGGTGCACAGTTATTTAGCATTATTAATAATTGGTACTCAATTATTAATAATGCTAAAAAAAAAAAAAGTTGTTGCTTTTTTGCAGGATTCTTTGATTTAATATAAAGTTAAAAATAACAGCATTTATTTGAAATGGAAATATTTTAGTGCCACTTTTGTCCAGTTTAATGTGTCCATGCTAAATAAAAGTAGTTTTTTTTTTTAAAGTACTAGAAAAAACTTTTAAATGGTAGTGTATTTCAGTTTTCTCAAAAATACTGTTTTCAACATTGATAATAATAATAAATGTTTCTTGAGCAGCAAAAAAAAAAAAAAACCACTCTTAAAAATAAAGGTGCTTAAAAGGTTCTTCACAGCGATGCCATAGAATAATTATTTTTGGTTCCATAAAGAACTATTCAGTCAAAGGTTCTTTAAAGAACCATCTGAAGAACCTTCTTTCGCCACAAAGAACCTTTTGTGATGTTCAGATGTTAAAGGTTCTTTATGGAACCATTTAGACAAAAAAGGTTCTTCTATGGCATCGTGAAACACCTTTATTTTTAAGAGTGTATTAGAATGATTTCTGAAGGATCATGTGACACTGAAGAGTAATGCCACTTAAAGTATATTAAAATAGAAAACAGTACTTCTGAATTGTTACACTTTATACTGTACAACCATCTGGTGCTGGCGGCGCCAAACCCAAAGGTTCAGTTCCCTAGGAATACATATACTGATAAAATGTATACAATAAATGCACTTTGAGTTGCTTTGGACGAGAGCGTCTAGCAAGTGAATAAATGTATGTATGGTTACATTCATGGCCATCTGGCGTATACATGTATCCAAGGGGCCATTTACACTGAATGCACTCATTGTTTTTCTATGTAAATATACATCATAAATGGACGTGTTTGACTATTGTGGTTGCATCTTTTGCAATGCAACGCTCAAGTTAAAAGAACTTCAAGCATCTCTATTTTACGTGGAAAAATGCACTCTGTGTAAGTGATAACAAAATCAGATTGAACGCAAGAATGTCCCTAAGGCAGGATCTTCCGTTCAACGTTACAAAAGTGCATTCAACGCTGGCAGTATTTTGTGCTACGAGTGTTGTGTGAAAACCACTCCAAAAGACAGCAAGCACTCCCCTATAATCCTGCGAACGTGTTGGCGTAGCCCTCAGCGTTTGCTACTCCACATTCAGTCGACAAGATCAGAATGTTCTCTCTCAGTAGGCAGTGGCCATGTTTCATTAATCAGCACCCGCCATCTCTCCGAATCAACCTTCTCCCGCCGGTCCCCCGTTCCTCACCCCTACCCGGGCTCCGCAAGGCCCTTCCCATCCCGCCGTCAGTTCCCTCAGATGGAGCCGTTGACAGGCGCGGGGGTCTTTTCCATCGCCACGCTGAGGGGCTTTTTAATTTAAGGTAATTAATTGCTGACCTCGTTTGACGCGGCACTTTATGAGTCTTTGGCGACAGCCTGTGATTTTCTGTACTTCCCGCTGCTAGCGAGAACTCCTGCGATGATGCTGAGAACGAGCAGAAGATTGTACGAAGGAAAGCGATGGGTAGTTGTGTAGGGAGAGGTTGTTGTGATGTGATTCGAGGAGGAAAACACAGAAAGGATCTGGTGCTTTCTAAAAGAGACGAGTGATTTCCCCAGTCTGCCGTTCTTCCTGCTCTAGTGGAGGCTGCATCCCTCCGTCTGTCTCCAGACTTGACTGTCAGGGGCATCCACTCCATTTAATCAAACACATTTTTGTGATTACATTCGCCTCCACGTTCCAGAGAGAGAGAGGGAGAGATGGAAAGAGGAAGCGGAGAGTGTTGTGGATCAGTAAACCACCTAGTGCCACAGTGTCTGCTGACAAAGTAAATCACACACACATAAGAGACGAGCTGGGCAGCCCATTACGAAAGCACTTCCAACTCGTCTTTTTCTGACTCTCTCTCTCTCTCTCGCTCTCTTTCTTGCTTGCAAAAAAGGAATATTGTGTCATTGTTCGCACACCCTTGTGTCTTTTTCTGTGTCCAAGCTGCTCTTTTCCATATATTTAAAGTGAATAGAAACTATAGCTGCTGAGGGGGATTTTTAGTGATTAATGACTTGTTTCCTACACAAAACTATCGTAAGACCTTCAGAAGGCTGAGATATAGTGAACAGGTTGTAGTTTGAGTCACTTTTAACATGCATTTGTGAATGAGAATGCATATAAACTGGCTGTTGTCAACAACAACAACAAAAAAGAAGCTTTAAGGGTTCCTGGAAATTTTCCAAAATAAAAATATTGTTAGTATTTATTTATTTATTGATTGATATATAATCACATCATTTTTGGCTGAATTGTAAACCTGAAGCTTTTTAAAAGTTATTTAAAAAAAAAATCTTAATTAATTAATCATAAATACATTTTAAATTGTAATTACAATTTTTGTATTTATTTTTTATTTATTTTCAAAATGTACAGTCCTACTTATATAGTACGTTTTGGCATTTTTTGAGCTTGACCAGCCACCATCCACTTTTGTTGAGCATTACTTCAAAACTTCTCATTTTGTATTCTATGGAGTAACATGAGAGGGAAAATTATAACATAAATTTTTATCTGTCCTTTAAGAATGTTTTCCCATGCACAAAGCATGTGTAAAGGCCTATGGTGTGTTTTTGCAAATTATTTCATGTTCAAAAAGACACTAATGCTAGTACTGGTGAGTCAGCTTTAAATTAGTGCATAGAATATCTTGCTACAGATAGAAGTATAACCGGGAAAGCAATTGAAATCAATAGACAGGGAGGAGAAATTCAGCCTCCCTCTGACTGACCCAGACAGAAATGTAAATGGCTCCATTTCCTGTCTCTCTATTCATTCAGGAATGAATAAGAGTCATGTTCACAGTACAATAACACTGAAATAGAAAAAGTGGGGCAGAATGGTACTTAGCATAAAGCAGGGGTACCTGGAAATGGATGGGGTTTAGTGGCCCATATGTTGCCTCTAAAAGTGTGTTCACACCGATAGCAATTAAATTGCAGCAAGTCGCCATGGCGCAAATCGCAAGTCTGATCACTTAACAGCACACCTCACGTCTCAGAAATGTTGCAGAACAAGGTATGCACTGAAATTTAGTCATTTAATGGGTTTGTTCAGATCGCAAATCCAAAAAATAAGCACAAGTAATAGTGATAAGCACCATTAAAGATACCATTGCTTGTTGAGTTGTACAATGCCATTGAGAAATACATTATATTGAGTTTTTCTGGCGTGACAGATCATGTTGTTGCTTTGGCTGGAATGAAACTGATCTGAAAATCAGCAGATCCTCTGCTCTAGAAGCATAACCCACACAGAATTAGTGTGCACAAAACTCGCTGTAGAATTTTGAACGTTCATCATTTACAAATCAGAACATAAAATGTGGAAAAAGTCAGCAGGTTTCTCATTGATATTGAAACCCACTCGTTATCCATTTCTGTGGTGTCTCTCATCCTCCTCCCCTTTAGCCCACTTGCTTTTCAATGATTTAAGCCGTTGGACTGCCGGGAGTATGGAGCCGGCACTGATGACGACAGCAGTGCTTTATTTATGCACACATGAAGCTCCGTTGGCCGTTAATTAGTAGAAGTAATTGGTAAGCACTACTAACGAACTGCGGATAAAATGTAAGTGTTGAAGCCATCAGAAGATTATATTACATATGCAAAAGAAAGCGTTTCAAATCACTTGAGATGGACTGAATTCGAGGCCTTGATCGTCTGGGGTTGAAAGGAGGTCGAGGATGGCGTCGCACGTCAACACTTCCTGTACTTTGTGTTTTACATGTGGGCGAGGACAAAAAGAAACATGTCCTTTTCTCTCCCTTTTGCTGCCTTTATATGTGTGCATGTGAGATCTGTGTGTGTGTGTGTGTGTGTGTGTGTGTGTTTGTGTGTGCGTTAGGCCTCCCCCTAAGGCTACCGCCTGCAGGCATCATTAAGCATGATTTACAGTCTCTGATTTCATCCACTTCATGTCAGTTAGATCAGCGTGGTGCATGCTGAGAGGAGCTGGGCTGACCGCTCACTTACTATTTGTGTGTGTTGACAGTTTAAAGCAGTGTTGAGGGTTTTGGAAATGAGGTTGTATTAGTAGCACTGCTTGATCCATGTTCAAAGTCAACCTATTTGCATTTCTGGTCTTACTACACAATTTTTAGTGTACTAAACCGCTTATGTTTTATTTAAAATGTGTTGACCATTATTCACAATTGAACTGAGAATTGAATTTAGAAATTCCAGTTATATCTTTGAATTTGAATTGACATAGCAAAATTGTCTGAAATACAAAGAAATTCATATGAATGCATAAATGAAATTCATATTAATGCATAAATGCATTATTAAATTCCTTTTCAATTCCAATATAGTGAATTCCTCTTCCTGTTATCCCAGTTCCAGGGCAAATTCTTCAATTCAATTCTTCAAAATTCTTGAATTGTGTAGGGACATTAGGAATTAAAGACAGTTGCAAGGAATTAAAATGAATTGAAATTCAAAGAAAATATCACGTGAGCACCCACATGGTATCGTTCTATATCAGTATGGCTGTGATTTGGCTGTAGGTAATCACAGCCATGCTGATATAGAGCAATATAGCACAGGTACAAGTGTCCAAGCCTACATTATTAATTCGAAAATGTCACTACAGAACTAGGAATGAAGGAATGTTGAGTTGCTTCATTGAAAGCTTATTGTATTACTTTATTAAAAGCTAAGTGTATTATATAAAGCAGAGTATTATAAGAGAGAGATGGACTGAGTGAGTGTGCATCTGATACAGCATTCATTCTTCAGCACAATTTATATTCACAATAAAACATTAGTTTGAACATCCGCTGAGGAAGGCTCTTTGTCATACTATCCTTTCATCTGTTAAGAGTGATTTACGATGACAGCATTGCTTAGTGCATTTGTTGACTGCGTCTTTCAAGGTGTCGTTAAAATTAACTTCCTTGTTTCGTTAAAATTAACTTCCTTGTTTACAACCCTGTTTCAGTCTCTTTCAATATAAAAGTCTTTACTGCTGGCTCGTTCATAAAAACAGTCTCTTCTCACCATCTAATGGCATAACAATGTAGTACCAAATACTATTATTAAATTCTTCTATTATTTACATATTATTTATTGAATAATAATATTTAACAAACAGCAATAGCCATCTTAAAAGTTGATAAGCAATTCAGTCAGAAGTACAAAGGCAGCGCTCTGATACAGCATTAGAGTTGTATTTTGCTCTCAGCCAAAACTATTTGCTCTGGAACAAATAATAGATTAATGATACCGAAGATTGACGTTCCAGAACGATAAATTCCAGAAGATCTGGCCGAGGTGAGGCAGCTCTCAGCAGGTTCATGAGCGCTAAACGGCCGCTGACGCCCTTGAGCTCACATCTCCAAAAACGTTGAAGCAAATTTTCAAATAGATGTTATCTTTATTAACAAACCACATATTTGAAGTCTAAACCACCACATTCCCACCTAAAAACTCTTAAAACTACATTGCATGACACAAACATTTATTTGTTATTTGTTAAATGTGGATTTGAGTGCCCACCATGACACTTGCTGTGAGAAATGCTACAAACACTGAAACGGTTCCCATGATAATATTGGGTGAATATCTCATTCTTGGAAAGACCTTCAGCCAATCAGATTTGAGAACCAGAAAGAACTGTTGTGTAAACAAACTTTAACTATAGATGTAAACAAGCCTTGTTTGGAGGGAGGAAAAAATTAAAAAGCCTTAAAGTTTTATTGACCAGATAGACGGACGGACGGACAGATAGATAGATAGATAGATAGATAGATAGATAGATAGATAGATAGATAGATAGATAGATAGATTTTCTGTGATACAGAAACATGCACTTTTCACGATCCATCTATTTCAGATGGATAAAATCAATTTGAGTGCTCCTTTCTTTCTCACTTTAATCAAATATGTGGAAATGCACCAGATTGCTGATGTAAAACACAGTTGAATCCAACTGAACATGTGGTTTTGTTTTATCTTCCTCCTGCTGCTGGAATATTTTATGTATTTTTGAGGTTTTTAGGTTTCAGTTTAAGCATCTTAATGCCTACAACATTTTCAGGCCTGAATTTGTGCACAATATCCTCTCTGCAAAGTGTACTTCTCATCCATGCTGTGGTGTAATGCTCTGAGCGGCGTGTTGCAAACCCACTGTGGGTTCTGTTATCTCCACTAAGCTTCGGTTCTCGTCTACATCTCTTCCCTTCTCAACTCTGTGAAACCCATGCACGTATCCACCCATCACGGCCGGCAACTGCACGAACCCCATTATCCTCCTGCAGCAGATTTAGGCTCCGGAGCACATTAAATCTCCAGCAGGGATCAGGGTAAACAAATAAACAGGTAAATCGGCTTTTACCAAGTCTGCCGCTGAGAGCTCCCTGCGTGCTTTGATCACATCTTCCTCGTAATCTCTCTCCTCTACTCCGGCTTTGATTGCAGCGTAAGTCAGACTCTCGTGCGAGTGAGAGACGCTTCGTTCTTAATCGCGGCGTCTGGAGAAGGCCTCGCGCTCGTATTGGTGGAGATGAACATCAGTAAGCAGGCGGAACCCGCCTCCATGATCATGGAAAAGCGAGGCGCCGCTCTGTGAAACCCTCGGGAAAGAGATGAATCATATCAGCACCGGTGTGTTTTAAAGGTGCTGACCGCTCGTCTGCCACAAACCGCCCTCAGCGAGAGTGTGTGTGAGACGAACGCAGAGAGAATGATTAGCCTGCTGTTCACATTGAGGAGAGAAGGGCATTGGGGAGGAAAATGGAAAGGCGTGCTTTTACTTTTTCAGGCATTTTAAAGCTACAGCTCGCTAAAAATTAATACTGTGTTCTAAGGCATAGTCTATGCAAATGTTTGTAACACAATCATTGCATTATGAAATCTGTTAGCAAATGATAAAGTGATTCATTATCAGAGGTTTCCACAAGGGGTGCTATATCTGCAATTACTATAAACTACTTCTATGGTCAATGTTGTCATTCAGGTCATTTAGTTTAGAGCAACAGTTTAAAATGAATCTCAATTAGCAAGCTGACATGCTTGTGCACTGATTTTTTTTTACCCTGATTATCATTTAAAATATCTATACATAAGATAACTATACAACACTGAAAAATACAGCAAAATAAAATGAATTGCAGAAGCCTTTTGAAGTCCAGTTCAAAGATTGAATTTGAAATTGAGGTAGAAAACATGATAATGCATGGTTATTATAAGAAAGAAAGAAAGAAAGAAAGAAAGAAAGAAAGAAATTATTACACTGTAAAAAAAAAAAAATTGAGCAAACTTAAAATTTTAAGGCAACCAGCGTTTTTTTTTTTTTTTGAGCTCAGAAAACTCAAAAATCTCCCGAAGCTGGTTGCCTTAAAATTTAAAGTTTGCTCAACTTTTTTTTTTTTTTTACAGTGTATTTGGGGGAAAAAATAGTCATTGAAATAAAGCTTAGATTTTAAAAACTTTTATTTATTTATTTATTTATTTATTTATTTATGTTTGTTACCAAAATATTTCTCATTTTATATGTGTGTGTATATATATATATATATATATATATATATATATATATATATATATATATATATATATATATATATATATATATATATATCAGGGGCGTTTCCTCCGAGGAGGCAAGGGAGGCAGTGTCTCCTCTCCTCAAAATTGGATGAGAAAATAATCAATATTACAAAAATAAAACAACGCAAATATGACTAAATATGGCATTAAAAGTCTAAAAGTCACTCGTTTTTAGAAAACAACACTGTCCAACAGCGACACCCCCAGGTAAAGTTACAGCGGAGGCTTGCCTCCCTTCGGTCCATTGACTTTCTACAGAGACCCCAAAGTGTGCCGTGACTTTTCTGGAGGCTCATTGAGATGAATGGGGGAAAGTCACGTGAGAGGAGGCAATGCCTCCATCGCGCTATAATTGGATATGATCGGTTATGATTGGATGTGATTGGTTCGAGCGATAAATCCCGCCTCTTGTTTTAGTGTGAGCTCTCGGTCTGAATGAAGAAAATGATGGCGTTATTGACTACCGTATTGACCCGAATATAAGACAATGTTTTTTCCTTGGAAATACATCTGAAAAAACGCGTTCGTCTTATATTCAGGGTCTAGAGACTTTGACATGTCAGTAATACACCCACAACAATAGGTGGCGCCAAAAACGCATAAAACGAGTGTGCCATGAAATATGTAATGTAATGTGTGTTGTAAAGATCGCGAATGAAAACAAATGAAAAAGAAAAGCTTACAGCAGCATGATCGTGACTGTCATGTTAGCCTGATGGGACCAAACTTCCTCTGTAAGTGATTTTAAAACATAAGACAGTACCCAGATTTGAAGACTACAATAAGATTTCACTTCTACTGATAATAACATTTTGGTAGGCTACTATGAGATGGATAGCCTAATTGTTATATAATTCAGATGGGCTACCTGTTATTTCAATGGTATATAAAAATTTTCCAATGTCATTGTTGGTACATTTTACCAGTATTTACCATACTTTCGAAACAAAAATTAGAATTGGATAAATATGCAATATGAAAATACTTTAAGAATAAATGTGTTTTACAGAGAGAGAGAAAAAAAAAAAACAAGATTTGGTTTTCAAAAAGCCTTTTTCCAACAGGTACATCTGGAAAAAGGGGGGTCGTCTTATAATCAGGGTCGTCTTATATTCGGGACAATACGGTAATTATAATTAAGTAAACAGCACTCCCTCTTAGATATCACTGCTTTGTGTCATGTCAAAATGAAACATGAAATGTCTTGAAAACGTGATGACTTTGTCAGACATTCAGCTTGATGAAATGAAAAATGTATCTTCGTGCCTGTGACAATGTTTGTGACATGGCTTTTATGACGATGACCCAAAAATAAGTTCAAAAACCATCTGAAAATCGGTTCACAAATAGTGTCTATTTACAAGTGCATATAGTCCGCCTTTTCAAATCAGATATCTCGTCGGAAAGGCATGTATTTTCAATAATAATGAAGGAAATAATCTAAAAATTTAACTTAAAGTATCAGGTAGGGTTAGGGTAGGTGTAGGTGTAGGGAGGGATTTATTGTCCCAATAAGGTGACATCCATTTAATAATTGGAATTAAAATTATAATTTGTACTCAACATGTTATTACTGCATACTGTTTTATAATGTACTACAATACTGAGGTGCAGATTGTCGCTGTTTGCAATAAGTAGTATAAATAGCAAATAGCAGAAAATATAAATATATTTGCACTTAGTGTAAACATTAAGTGTAACAGGGCCATTCATTTTTTATATATATATATATTTTAGATTTTATTTTATTATTATTATTATTTTATATATATATATATATATATATATATATATATATATATATATAAAACTGCCTCATTTTAAAACACCACCGTTAATAAAAATATTAATTAAAACTGTAATAGTATCTGAATAATAATACTAAAATGTAACATTTTAAAGTTGGTTGTTAGGAAGAAGAATTAAAATGTTTTAAAATTAATTTTATATT
Source organism: Onychostoma macrolepis (assembly GCF_012432095.1). Classification (NCBI taxonomy): domain Eukaryota; kingdom Metazoa; phylum Chordata; class Actinopteri; order Cypriniformes; family Cyprinidae; genus Onychostoma; species Onychostoma macrolepis. The sequence continues at coordinate 9,110,547 of NC_081165.1, read as the reverse complement.
GCTGTATTTTTTTTTTTTTTTTTAAGAGATGGATGGATTTATGATTAGATTCATATTCAATAAATGAGTGTTTGTGGAACAGGGTGGAAGAACATATAATTTCCCAGAATGCATTGCCTGTGTTATATTTCTTTGAATTGGAAATCAGTAGTTTCTTCTTCCAGTTTTCCCAGTTCCAGAGGATTTTTTCAATTTATTTTTAAATGAAGTTCCTCATACCTTCACTTTTTATAACTTATTTTTACTTAAACGGTCAAAAATCTGACAGTACCCTTGCGAAAAATAACCATGAAAAACCATGGTTAGTAAACCATGGTAACCACAAATTACTCATGGTTTTGCTACACTAACCATAGTTTAACCATGATATTTGTAGTAGAACTGTAGTTATAAATAGTAATCAATACACCAAAAAAACAACAAAAAAAAGTTCTACAAATGGTTATTTTTTGACAAAATACACTTAAGTGTGTTAAAGAACAATAATAAGATACGATTCTTAATAATTTGTAGTTTTGTTTGACAAGTAAATGTATCTTTTTTAAAGAATCTTCAGATATTTTACTGGAAATCAGGTAAAAAAGGATCATTAAAAACCAATTAAGAAGTCATGTTTGCAATGTAGCAAATAGTAACATCTGGTTTAATGGCACAAGACACTTTATCGCCCCCTTGAGTACTGGAGTTTATTACAGCCACAGTAACGAAAAATGCTGTGTAAATACGGGCAGTGCTCAAGCGGCTTTGGTGCGAGCCGGAGAACAGAGAGGAAGCGTGTCTGTGTTCTCTACGGGCCGCTCTGCAGGAGGGTATGACGGGATCATATGGTCTCTCTCTGTGTCTGCTGTCTCAGCACACATGCTGCTTCGGGCGACCCCGCGCTGGCTCGCACGCTCACAGCTGCAGCACTTCTGCTCCCAGGGAGCCTTGCAGGAGCCGGGCTCCGGTTTTGTCGCTCTTTGTCTTCGGTCATCACCCCAAAGACACCAGCTCGACGATTTCTCCTTCAAATACCAGAGGAAATAAGCAAAAAGAAGAGCAGCCTCTAGCCAGGAAGTGTTAACGATGTTTGACAAGCAGACACAGTCCCACATGTGCGCAGCTGTGCGCTCAAGAGCCAAACATACACACACACAATACACACTATGTCCCACATCCCCTTCACCTGCTGCTCTGCTAGTCACACACGGCTCTCCCTGGAGCTGCCATCATGACTCCTGACTGCCAGAACCATGAGAATGAGAGATGAAGGCACAGGAGACAAAAAGAGCGAGAGGAAGGGTGGGGAGGAGAGAGAATGGAATAAATGAAGAAAGGAGAAATTGTCATTTTAGCTTTTTTATTTTATTTATTTTTTTAAGTCTATTTAAAATGTTAGTCTTAGAATCTTTAACTTTTCCAGCCTCTCTTTAACCTTTATAAAATAAATATTGTATAAAATTGGCACATTTTCTGTTTGACCTTAAATGATTCTTTCTTTAACCTATGCCCATTTATTTAGAATGTGAGTAAAAGTTGGTGTTTTTATTTTTCCATTTATTTATGTATTTACCAAAATTGGTAGGTGTTTTTTTTTTTTTTTTTCATGCCATTTTTCACCCTCTCTCTGACCCTTAGAATAATATGTTCAGATTTTTGCTGCTTTGCTTTTCGTATGAAAACAACAGTTTTGCTTTGCTACTTTTGGAGTTTGGAGTTGTTTTGTTTTATGCTTTGTTTTGCTTTTTGTTTTTTAATAGTACAACAATATATCAATATAATACTACATTTACCAAACAAAAATAAAATAATAAAATTCAGAATAACTGTTTTGTACTTGAATATATTGTAAAATGTAATTTATTCCTGTGATCAAAGCTGAATTTTCAGCATCATTACTCCAGTCTTCAGTGTCACATGATCCTTCAGAAATTATTCTAATATGCTGATTTAGTAACATTTAGTATTTGTTTTTTATGATCAAATATCAAATTTTTTTTGTTTTGTTTTTTTTTTTCCAGAATTTTTTTTAAATAGAATGTTCAAAACAGCAGCATTCATTTGAAACCTTTTTTATTTATTTTTTTGTAACGATGTAAATGTCTTTACTGTCACCTTTGATCAATTTAATGCATCCTTTCTCAGTAAAAGTATTTATTTATTTCAAGTTTGCTGACCCCAAACTTTTGAACAGTAATATATGTTGATGTGCTCATCACACTGTTACAATTTTAAGGCATTTTGTAGTTTAGTTTTAATAGTGTGTGTGGTCTAGAGAGAGATTTGCGTTGTTGCAATGTTGTCTACATAGTACCTCAGATTCATTTAGCTCAAAAGACCAAGAACTCCCATTTCCCATGATATGAGGTAGAAAGAAGAAGCAATTTAGTGAGGAGATGGATCAGATGAATTAGAGGCTTTAGTGAGCAGGAGCTGAGACTCTGCAGGTTGGAGGGGAGAAGATGAGCTCTCTCATTCTGTTCACGTCCGGCACATTTCATGCCCTCTGCTGAGCTGTTCGTCTCGGCCCGCTCCACCCTGCACATGCAGAGTTACGTACCGTATGCCATATGCTTCACATCCATCAGCACAGCCAGCTGCAGGAGGAGGTGGGGGGGCACTGCCGAGCCCATGGGATAAGTAACCTATGTGCATGTACTTAAACATATGGGCTGGAGGGAGTTTGATTCTGACTTGTGATGTTTGCAATGTTTCTCCTCCTGTCGTTTCTGTCCTCTGTTTACTGCTCTAGTACTCAGTTGAAATATGGCATGGTAGTACTTCCCTAAAAAAAAAAAACTAGGATTTACAAAGGAACTGCAATTAACATGTCTTAAATGTGAAAAATAGTTTCATTTACAACTTTGTACACTCATTATACTTGCATTGTTTTCTTCCTTAGATTAATGCCTTCTACTTGTTCCGTACAGCAAACAGATATATTTTCAAATGTTCAAATATGTATGTATATATATATTACTTAAACTTTTAAAATGTTAACAAAATCTCTAATCTCAATACTAAAATAACACTGTCACATTTGAAGAAAAACTTGTGAATATACAGTATAACACACATTGTTTGCTGTAAGACTTCAAATGTATTCATAGCATGAAAATACGTATTGGTATATTAGGGTTGAAACTAAATATATTTTCAATTTCAAAAATATATTTCATTGAGGTTTACTGTTTACAACACATATCTAGCATGTATTTTAAATATATTTTGGGCAATTTGTTTGCTGTATGAATGTATTTTATTTTTAAGTTGCTATACGGATAAGGCTTTTTTTATATTTTCTCTCCTAAATCACAATGGAAAGCTTCCTTTTTGACTAAAGGCACTAGTCTGAAAACAAGCAGTAATTGCCAATGCTGATTTTTTTTAACAGTCATGTTTTATAGGTGATGTGTTTTTAATCGTACAAACCCTATTTGGAACAGCTTTATAGCTGTGGTTAGGATTAAGCAATATCAGATGCTTATGAAGGGGATGCTGGGACAGAGATTCAGTGTTTGGCTGCCCCCTGCAGTGAGCAGGAAGCATTGCACAAGGGCCGAATGAGTTTGACCTGAGAATCAGGAAATAAATAGTGAGCCTGAAGTACAATGGAGTGCAGGAAGTGTGTTTCTTAGATGACCAGCCCTGGATCAGTCTCTCTTCAACTTTCTTTCAGTCTCTCTCACTCTTTACGTCTGTTGTGTCCCAATCGAAGTTTGGCAGTAGCGAAAAAAGCTTGAGGCTTGGCAGCTGTAGAGCTCATGTTAAACTTTATGTAGCTTGAAAGTGCTTTTCAAAGACTTAGATTTCTTAGCTTTTTCATTCTGCCGCAATATCTCTTCAGGACGTGACGAACCAAGCAGCATGTGGCAACATTCAGCGATTTGAGTTATTGCGTACAAAGCCGTCGCATCGTTCTTTCCTTCTTTAGGCTCATTCTTCTGCACATACATCCACTTTTCTCATCCTAAGCCACACACGATATTGTGCAAACACAGATAGAATCATGTTGAAATAATGTTTGGCTTTCTTCCGAGGCGTATTTGTGGCTCAGAGTGGGGGGGGGATGCGCTCGTCCTTATTGTTCCTCTCTGGGGACGAGCCACTTCTGTCATCCTCAGCGGCAACGTCTGCATCACTCTATCGATCAGCTCCACAAATCGGAGGGCAGAGAGTGAAAAAAAGACAAAAAGACAGAAGCTGAGGGATATAGAATGCCTGTAAAAAAAAAAAAAAAGAGAGAGAGAGAGAGAGATGAGTGGGGATGCTGGGAATTGTTTGTCTTGTTCAGAGACGTTAGGCTGAATGAACTTGACTGTCGGTCGTCCTTGATTTACGCGCACTGTGGATAGACGATGTGTCTCCAAACACAACAGGCTGTTATCGCTAAAGCAGCCTTTAATTTCCAACAGCTCACAGTATGATAAAGAAAAGTCATATGCATATGTTCAAAATGATTAACCTGTACATGACGTTTGTGAACTTGGCCTGTTCTCAAAGCTATTGAGTGGATGCTTTTTTTCTGTTGGAAACACCAGTGCTTGCAAAGTAGGAAAAAGTGCAATTCACTATGCAAATATTCAGAGGACGTCATCGCTGTCAGTTAGATTTTGAAAGCGCAAAATGCAGTGTTGCATTCAAGGTCAGCAAAATGTAATAGAATGGAACAGAATGCAGGTGTCAAGATATGTTGAACATCTTTTAATATGACATTCATTTAAGAAAGTGGCTTGGGAAAAATGGTGAGCTGTATATAATATGTTTTTTTTTAGTTTTTTTAATGAGTTGAGGTTGAGTTTGGAAAGATTTTGTAATGTTTTTGGGGGAAAAAATTAGATTAAATGATGATGATTATTATATGATATTAATATAAAAATACAATATTTAATTACAAAATATAAAAAATTATTGATGAATTCATTAAATGTATAAAAGGCTAATTTAACCAATTTATATAATGTTTTTGAAAGGCTCTTATGCTTACCAAGGATGCATTTATTTAATCAAATATATAGCAAAAACTCTAAATATTATTACAGTTTAAACGAACTGTTTTCTATTTGAGTATATTTTAAAATATAATTTATTCCTGCGACGCAAAGCTTAATTTTTAGTGTCACGTGATCCTTCAGAAATCATTCTAATATGCTGATTCGCTGCTCAAGGAACATTTCCTATTATTATCAATGTTGAAAACTGCTTAATATTTTTGGAAACTGATACATTTTTTAAATACTTTAGAAATATCAGCATTTAAGTAGAAATAAAAATTAAATCGGATTGAAAATTTTACTGAATAAAATTATTAATTTCATCTTTAAATGAATAACTAAATAAACTATACGCACCCCAAACTTTTAAACAGTAATGTACATTTTTTTAGTTTTTCACAGAAGAAGGAAAGTCTTACAGTAAATGTTTGGAACAACAAAAACGTGAGTAAATGATGCCAGAACAGAACAAACGGACACGTTCAGTGTGAACACTAATAGTGAGTGAGACATTCTTAAACTTTACTTAAACTTTGTTCTTAAACATAAAAAAGTGTAGATTGTAATGTTTATGAAGACCAAAAATTGATTTGGCACACCTGACAAATCTGGCACAAAATTCGCACCCTACGACGGAAATGATTCTCAGAAACAGGAGAAGAAAGTTTTGGAAGCTAAAAGTTTCAGACAGTAGTTTTGTATCTTAGCTCAACGTAACATATAGGTGAAAAGAGGCTGTTTAATTCTGAGTGGCAGAGAGAGGATAGAAAATCATTAATTATGAAACAAAATTCTGAAGTTAATTGTAAGAATGAGACTGTTTGAGAAATATCAGTGCAGTGCAGCCTTCCGAACACTTTGTGGCACATCCTAAAATTGGGAAACGGATGCGCTCGGCTTCACCTGTGTGCGCAACCGTAGCCACACGGAAAGCCGGAAGAACTGAGAATGAAAAACACAGACAAAATAATATAAATTATAGCAGTTATGGTCTATATGTTTCAATTTAATGTGTTTGTAATGATAAATTATTTTAGCTACGCTGCCCAAAGAGGACTTGAGCAGTGTCGTGGTAGCCAGGACATTAGAACAATTGCTGCTGTCAGGGGAGGCTGTGGCCATTAGTCAATAAATTAAAGAGTAATTACAATGGTTTCTGCTTCTGTGACTCTATCTGCGAGACCTCACACAGGTGGAATAGAAATGTGTTCAGAGACCAGAGAGAGAGAGAGATGTTTCTGAATCACATCCAGCTTCAATAGATGACAGCAGAGAAAGTTGGCCAGAAAGTTCCTTTCTCCTCCTCTCCTTAACTCATTAAGATCCTGAGGAAAGGAAGATGGATCTCCACTTGAAATGTTCTCTGTGAGTCTTTTAGCTTCACTGAATCACCTACACATTTGCATATACTTTAGGAGTCTTAAAGGTACAGTAGCAAAAACAGTTTGTTTTCTAAGGGTCAGAAAATGCGAAAAATAAATGATGAATTTGTCAAGTTAAAGACCCAAACAGGTCATTTAACCATTGTCGTATTGTTATGATAGATATGACAGCACAATTGTTTTACTACTAATAAGAAATGTTTCTTAAACAGCAACGGTCACGTGACACTGAAGACTGGAGTAATGATGCAGAAAATTCAGCTTTGCATCACAGGAATAAATGACATTTTTATAATATATTCAGATAGAAAACTTTAATTAAAAAAAAAGTTTAAATTGTAGAAAAAAAAGAAATGCAGCCTTTCAGTCATTTTAAAAATCTTTTCAACCCCCAAACGTCTAAATGCAACCTGATCTCATGACAAACATGTACCTGTGGGAACCTTTTCGCAACATATTCGTGACATATTCGATGTGAAATGTCCACTGAGTGGCGCTAAAAGAGTGTTCATTTTTCCCCCAGAACAGATGAACGTCTATAGGGCCTTTCGCACCGCGGGAACGTTTTCATAGTACCTGAACCAATTGTGGAGCTACCCACTTTTTGGCGTGTTCACACCACAAAAACGGTTTTATTTCTAGGAACTCCGTTTGGAGGAGCTAAATTAGCTCCTACTTCAGAGTAGGGTCTAAAACAGTTCTATAGGACTCTTAGCCCAACTTTTTGCTCTTGAAATCGCGTAAATTGTGCGTTTACATTCCATCTCCGTTATAACCCACGACACACAACAAAAACAGCTCTGATCACGGCATCCTCCATTCACCGGATGTTGACGTTTGTTAATACCACGCAAAAATGTATCGCTGTCGGTGCGAATGCAACCAGGAAAACAGCCAGAGGGAGAAATTGGTTCTCTAGGAACTACCCTGCTGACTAGTTCCTTATATGATACGTTTTATGTGACGTTGGTTTTGTATGTGTCACCGCAGTTCTGCCTTGAAATGTTCATTGAGTGGCGCTATAACTCTAATGCTTGACGTTTTAAAATAACGTACTATCTGCACTACACCTAAACCTACCCAATACTATGAAAAAAAGCGAATGTGCCGTAAAAATGCAATCTCAATCATGCCGTTTTAGCTTGTTTTGCGATCTCTCATCTTTCAGCTCTTTCATCGTGAGTCATGTTTTTCACGGAATTCGTAACCAAGGATTTCGCATCCTAAGTCCAATTCCGTAGCTGAACTATTGAGCAAGCTTGTTACCTCTGAAAAGCGAAATATATGGAGCTGTAATCAAACTGCAGTGATATGAACTTATTGGTATGTATTTCGCTTCTTGCGAAAAAGTTCCCACAGGTACGTTTTTGTCATGAGATCAGGTAGTCTAAATGTAAGGCTCATAAATTAAAGTCATATGAGGGAATTTATTATTCCTGACCCGTACTGAACTTTTGTCTCACAGTAGGACACAAGCGCCAACCCTTCCCATCCAATAAAAGTCTCAGTCGCTGACAGAAAGCAAAATGGCTATACCTGAATCCAGTCACCTGCAGCGGCAGCAGAGATAATCCCATCCGCAGGTAAAAGCACACTTGCATTAGACAAATCCCCAGGTATTCTCACCAGAGCCGAACGGAGAGACGCCCGGGGTTGTTCTGTGTGCACTCAGTGCCTAATAATATATGACACCCCTACTGCTTGGCTTTACAATACTCAATCATAGAGCGCAAACATATTCAACTGACAAGCATGCAAAGAGTTAGCGCATAGTGAGAATAACCAATCACATCTGGAATCTGCAACAGCAGAGCGAAAGACTGAGAAAGGGGGCAAGAAGTCAGTTAACTAACTAGTACAGTGTGAGTGGACTGTGTTAAAGCTAATGAATTGATCTAAATCTGATAGTGGTAACACTTTAGAATAGGGAACACTTATCAACTATTAACTACGACTTTTCCCTCAATAAACTCCTAATTTGCTGCTTATTAATAGTTAGTAAGGTAGTTGATAAGTTTAGGTATTGGGTAGGATTAGGGATGTAGAATAAGGTCATGTAGAATAAGGCATTAATATGTGCTTAATTACTACTAATAAATGGCTAATATTCTAGTAATATGCATGCTAATTAGCAACTAGTTAAGAGACCTTAAAATAAAGTGTTACCCTGATAGTTTTCTAGCAGTTAGTCTTTGACTACATTATGCATATTTTTTCTAGACAATTTTCTAGATTTTCCCAGAGTTGGAATTCATTTATTCATTTATTTAAAATAGTACATAAAGCATTTATGCTAGAATAAATATTTTAAACAGTAGTGTTCTGCACTCACATTAAATGTGAACACCTCTAGTTTGCATTTTTCTTTGATCTTTGCTTTTGTATTGTTTTTATAACAACTTTGCCTTTTTTGCCTTTTTTAATTTAGTTTTATTTTATTTATTTTTATTGGGCCTTTGCCTTTTTATTTATTATTTCATGTATTTTTTTTAATTGAGTATTTGCCTTTTTTTGTTGTTGTTTATTTTAGTGAGCATTTGTCCTTTTTAGTTATCTAAATTGAATGAATTTAATTTAATTTTAGATCATTTTATTAAGCATTTGACCTTTTTTATTTCTTACTTGATTTTAATTTAATTTAATTTGTTTATTTTATTGAACCTTTTATTTTCATTTTAGAAAACTTTTCAGAATTTGCCATTTATTATATGTATATATATATTATTGAGCATTTACATATGTTATATTGATTCAATTGGCCATTTGCATTTTTATAAAATGTTATTTTATTATTTTGCATTTGTCACTGTTAGTGGAAGAAACTGTCCTAGTATGCATAGCACAACTCACAGTCTTCATACTACTCTCATTACAGTATATCTGCAGTTAAAAAAATTGGTGTTATGCTATTCTGATATTCTCATGTCCTTCAGCTTCGCTCTCCATCTCATAAACAGAGCCGTAAAGACACACACAAACATATTGCGGTCACTTCCTTATTCTGCTCGTCATCTAGCCATGCTAATGAGTTTATTTGAAACATTTTCACTCATGCAGTATTCACACACACCCCTCGAACGCACACGCACCCACGAGACTCCACTGGAGTGAACAACTTTCTCTCAAGGGCAAATGCAGAAGTTTAACAGAGCTAGACAGTGGCAGCATCTATACTGAACGGTGCAGGTGTGTGTGTGTGTGGCTCCACCAGGTGTGTGAGATGTAGGCATGTTTCTGACAGCAGAAGAACACTCCAGAATCTGCCGCCTCCTCCACGGGATTCCCTATTATCGCCAGAGACATAAATAGCCTTTGAATTGTGGGTAACAGGTGTCCAGAAGTCACAAACAAATTATTTGTACGTCTAGAGGAGAGTCGCACAGAACACGCTGTTTGTTTGGACAAAGCCAGCTGTCTCGCAACCTTTTTTGCGGCTTTCATCAACAGCCGCCTCATCTTCACTAATGAGGCGTAATCTTAATAGCGTGTCGCCCCCTATGAGACGGGCGCCGTGCCATTCTGACGGGCTGACATGGGTGGAAGGTGTCACTGGCTTAACGAGTGGCGTAAATCTGACACAGCGGGACCAAAAAAGGTGCTTTATCAGCCCGTGGCGAGACACACACTCTTTCATAGAAGAGGAGCCGAGAGACAAAGAGAAGGAAAGTTTAACTACTGCCTGCAGTGAAAGAGCCTCTTGTGTTTGGGCTTGTGTCTCACCCAGCTGCGTGGCCGTGACAGCTGTAAACGCAATGAGACATTCAGCGGATTTGGCCCCGTCCTCCACCGGAGAGGCCCCACGCCGCGCTCTCAGACGCCAGAACTTCGCTCCCACCTGTGGTGCCCACCTGCACGCAGAATTCAGCCTTGATTTATGACGTGTAGGTACGATAAGTTATAGTTCTGGTAGAAGCGTGAAAGTTAAGTCTCAGACGGTTGCAGGTGAGCGAGTCCCACCCATGGAGCACCCGCGTCTGACCAAACCATTACTGCACAGATTCCCTGAGTATAAGCCACAGTCCTTAAAATCAAAATCAGTTTATTAATAGTAATGCTTATTATATTCACAAATAAAAATTGTAAATAATATTGTAATATAATAAAATTGTATAAAATTATGTAATTTATTATTGGTTAATATTTATTAATTTTCATTTTAAAATAAATTTTTTATATTTATTAAAAACGATATTAATCTTGACAGGTAATTCACAGCACAAACATACATTTGTGTACAAGGTTATAGATTAAAATCTAATATAGATTTTTTGTTTGTTTTGTTTTGTTTTATGCAGTTATTTACAAGTAAATTATACGTTGTATATACAAGCAGAACAACACTACTATTCAAATGTTTGGGTTCATTAAGATTTTTTAAATGTTTTTTGAGTCTCTTGTGCTCTCTGAGGTTGCATTTATTTTATACAAAATACAGTAAAGAAGAAACATTTCTTATTATCAATTTTGAAAATACTAAAAGTGCTGCTTAATATTTTTATGGAAACTTGTCTTTGTTTTAAGCAAAAGTTTAAAAGAACAATCTTTTACATTATAAATGTCATTTCTGATTCATTTAATGCATCCTTGCTGAATAATTATATATTTATAAAAATATTTATATTTATATGATATCAAATGATTAATCTCGATTAATCGCATCCACAATAAAAGATTTTCTTTACATAATATATGTGTGTGTGTGTGTACTGTGTATATTTATTATGTATATATAAAGACACACACATACAGCATATGTTTTGAAAATATTTACATGTATAAATTTATATTTGTATAATTTATATTATATATATACATTTTTTTTCTTAAATATATGCATACACAGTACACACATATTCTATATAAACAAAAATGTTTATTTTGGATGCGATTAATCGCTATATATACATACTGACCCTTGGCTTGTCAAATAATCAGCACTGTTTTTGGCCTTTTGGAAATTTTAAATCTACACACTTTTTTTTTTTTAGTGATTTCTTCCATATATTTATACAAACCTTAATTTAAATGAATTGTTTCTACACAAGTCTATTACGATATTGTCTGTTTTAGATCAATCTCACCTCTAACCTCATAACAATGTTTTTATGTCCATTTCTTTCTGTGGACTTTCTTGGCTAGAATAAGCGTCTGAGACGTCAGAAGTCTGGTTATGTGAGAATATAGGTGAGTTTTAAGGGGGTTGAGGAGAGAAAAGGCTCTCTGAAAGTGGCCTCCCGCCGACTGGGGAGATGAATCCAGGAAATGGGGGTCAAAAGCATGTGAACCATGAGTGACTGCTGGATGATGCAGCGGTCATTGATATGCACGTCTCTGCTGGTATTTGTGGTGAGGGTTTGGAATGAGGCGAGAGCAGATGATCCAGCTCTCGACTGATGCAGTATTTATAAGTCAGAGCCTCCCCAAATGAGCATTTGGACAAAGAGGAAGTACTCGCTCTCTCTCTTTCTCTCTCTTCCACCGCGAGCGCTATTTATCTTGCTGGTCTCTGATAAATGGTGGATGTGTATGTAGCTCATTCATTGGTGTAGCTCTCATTGTCTTGCTGCGTCAGCCTTTTCTACTGCTCCACCACAGCGCTCTCTAAACTATTCATGAAGTGCTCGTCAAACACCGTTAAATCTAGATAAACCCTTAAGGAAAAGGTTTGTGCATTGACAGCTGCGCCAAAATTCGGATGCCAGATTTCCAGTACTAAATTGCGAATGTCTATCAGTTTGCCTGAGGAGAAGAAGCAGTGATGTCCAGAGTTTTGCTTGACAGCTGGCTGCAGCATATGAGAAATATGTATCATTGTTGTATCGGAGGGATTTGTTTTGGGATAGAAGAGATTTGTTTGGATGTGCTCCGTCTAAGAGACACATGTCACCCTAAAGCTCCTGTTTATCCTCGTCAGCTGTTCATCTGATGGTCCCGTTTCACAGACGCACACTGATTTTGCCCAGTCAGTTCTGCGTATGCAAACACCCTCACAATCAACTCCTACTATCATTTTTAGAGAATAATTGGTTTAACTGAAATTCTGTAGTTATATTTACTGTTTATCTGTCTTCACTGCACAAGCTGTATTCAGTGTAGTCTGGGTCTTTTTTTTTTCTTGTGTAGTTTTGTGTATGTTTTTGAGGACAATGGCATGTCGTACAACCCACCCATGTTTCTACCAAGTCATTGACATATTGTAATTGTAAAAGGAATTAAATAAATAAATAATAATTACAAAGTAAAGTCTTGTGTAATTTAAAAAAATGAGAACTTATTAACTTATACAGAAAAAAAAAAAAAACGCATTCGTGACCATAAACCCATTTATATATTAATTTTAGAAAGGAGCATTTTGCTAAATATATGAACCATGTGACACGTTCATTATATTTTTACTTTCTTTCAATGTTTAATTTATGTTAGAATAAATCCATCAAGTTTTTCAGCCACCATTTAATTGTAGCTTTATTATTATAAAAACTGTGGAATTTGTGGAATTTAAGCATTTATATTCAAATAAATTAATTTTAACCTTCAGTATTAATAATGTAGTACCAGCTGACTTTCATGTGTATTTTACAGCATTAGTTGAGAGATTTGACATGTACTGTACCTGATATATATCCAAAATAATCTAATTGAATCTAATCTGAAATCGAATTGAATCTCAAGCTTGCGAATCAGATTCAAATCTAGTAGACAGATTAAGTCATTTTAACTTTAATTATAATAAACTGACTTAAAAATTTGAGTTGGGTAAATTATTGATTAATTTATTATTTAAAAAAAAAAATTATGAAAAAAACAAAAACATTTTGCCACCACTTGGTTGTGATCACTTGGATAATTTTGTCTTTTTCTAACCTCAGTTTTTAAAATTTCTGTCTGTGATGGAGAGACCTTATTTGCCTTCCATCACTGCTTTTACTGTGTTCGTGTTGGTTTTGCTTGAATGTATTTCTGATCCAGCTGAGTGAGCGTGGCAATGAGTGTACTCGAGAGAAAGTGCTCATTTTAGTGTGTGCATAGCAAATGTTTGTGCAAATATGTTTTGTTTTATCCGTTTCTTTAATCTGCATTATTAGTATTTATTTAATTAGACTCTTGTTTCTAAATGTCATGTATGAATCATAAAGTAAGTCAAGAGTTTATTTTATAGAAATGGTATGTTCCAAATTGGGAGAGCGGGAAAAAGGTGTATTCAAGATGGCCGTCACTACTAGTACGGGGGTGGACGGATAAAGAGCTTGTGAATGTGATTGTGCTGTGAAGCAAGCAAGTCCAGCCTCAGCGAATTGGAGGGGAGTTTGTACTGTTCTTAGTATGTAGCAGTTTTGACTGTTTTTATTACAATCTGTGGTTTGAAGCTCTTAAACCTATTTATTTGCACATTTTGCACTTCTGCTCTAAAAAAATAAACCTTTGGACTCCAACTTCACTGTCGATCCTCCTTGTGACTGCTCGGGTCGTTATCACACTGTCCCTTTTTTTTTGGTCTGTGTCTTTTTTCAAGTATTTCTCATTGACTGTTCGAGTCGGGTCAGAATTAGTTCCCAGATGCCAGTGTGCATCATATGAGCTTTTTGAGTGTGTGTGTGTGTGTGTGTGTGTGTGTGTGTGTTGTTGACTCTACAGTATGGGTCAATTGGCTGCAGTGACAGAACATTGCTGCCCACAACGTCTCCACATGACTGAATGAGAGCTGATCCATTCCCGTTTATTGATGGGAACAATATGAGACACTAGAATGACTAAATCCACAGCGCACACCCTCCTCTCTCTCTTTCTCTTTCTCTTGCTCTGATTTTCTTTTTATTTCGGCCTCTCTCACTGGAGAACCATGAGTGTCAAGAGGATGGACAGAAAGAATATTAAAAGAGTATTATGAAGAAGAGTGGAAAGTACATACAGTGGCCCCAAAAGTATTCGGACACTTAAAAATGTCTGAATGTCATTGCTTTAGATTTCTCCAGGTATTATAAGTCTCCATTCTTATATATAATGGCCATTTTTCACAATTCAATAATGAATAAAATGAAATCCCACCCTATTTTATTCCCCGCGTTGAATATCTTTCACTAAAACGTGTCACATTACGGAAGTAAAATTGCCTATGAATGCTGTTTTGTGTTGACTTTAAGTGTCTGAATGCATTTTGAGGCTGCTGTACAATCTGCATTTCACAACACAGATATATTGGGACACAGCCACAAAGAGAGAGAGCGAGCTGAGAGGGATGAAACCCCAAAAAATAAAAAAATAAAAAATCCAACGCCTCTCATATCATTTCAAAAGATGAATCTAATCTCACTGCAATCAGCTCTCTTGCTCTACCGCCTGTCTCTCGCATGATCGTCAGCAGCGGTCTCTCGGCACGCTCCCATCCCCTCCCCACAGGCCACGGACGCTTCGCTTTGCGGTTATTAACCTGAACAGTGGGCGCATCTGAGTCTAGGTTAATAAGCTGCTGTCTTCACCTCACTCTTTGTCGGGAGAACAATGTTGTCAAGCCTCCAGAAATTGGCAATTTACAACAGAGATGGAAATGGAAGGCAAGGTACTCTTCTGTGGAATGCTTTTTATAGCCGGGCCCACCGGCGGTGCCTTGCTCTCCCACAGCCTTTTAATGATGGATATGAAATTACAGAGGTGTGAGACTGAGATGAGACGGGAATGAGAATGGACGGAGACAAGGCGAAGGGAGACATAGGTGCTAACCAGCAGCTAGTGTACTGTACTATATTTAGACCGGGTTTAAAACAGGTCAGAGCCAGATAAAAAAGATAGACATGGTGTTGGTGCCAACTGGCAAAGACAAGTCTTGAGAAGCGTCATGGTAAAGATGGCTGTTTTGACATAATGCAGTATAAATGTTGCTGATATATAGTAAGCAAGTAATTATATATGTGAAGCGTGAGTGTGTGTGTGTGAACCTGGTCCACAAAACCACTCATAAGTAGCACGGGTATATTTGTAGCAATAGCCAGCAATACATCGTATGGGTCAAAATTATTGATTTTTCTTTAATGCCAAAAATCATTAGGATATTATGAAAGATCATGTTCCATGAATATATTTTGTACATTTCCTACCGTAAATAGTAATATGCATTGCTAAGGACTTCATTTGGACAACTTTAAAGGCGATTTTCTCAGTATTTAGATTTTTTTTTGCAGATTCCACATTTTCAAATAGTTGGACCCTTGTGAATGGACCCTTATGACTGGTTTTGTGGTCCAGGGTAGCCTATATATATTACGACAGCGTTTTAGTGCCATGATAAAAAATAAAAAAAAACATTCAGATTATGAGATTAAAGTCGTAATAGTTCGAGAATAAAGTCAAAATTACGAGAATAAAGTTGAAATACTACAAGAATAAAGTCAAAATATTTTGAGAATAAAGTCAAAATTATCAGAATTAATTTGTAGCAATTACAAGATTAAAGTTATAATAGCCTATTTTAAGAGTATATTAGCCTATTTCGCATGCAAATTATTGTCATTACTGGGTGGCTGACGCACTACAAATAATGAATGGATTTGAAGACGTTAAAGGGATAGTTCACCCAAAAATGAAAATTTGATGTTTATCTGCTTACCCCCAGGGCATCCAAGATGTAGGTGACACAAACAAAGATTTTTAACTTTTTTTCATTTTTAACAGACCGTTGCAGTCTGTCAGTCATATAATGGCAGTCAATGGGACCCACGGCTTTGAGAAAGAAAAAAAAACATACACAGACAAAACCAAATTAAACCCTGCGGCTCGTGACGATACATTGAGGTCTTAAGACACAAAACAATCAGTCTGTGTAAGAAACTGAGCAGTATTTATATCATTTTTGACCTCTTATCAGATCGCTTCCATGCATGCGTCTACTATGCCAGAGCATGTTGATGCATCACGCACCGGATGTTGTGAACACGCTCAGGACAGTTGGACATTCTACATCTTGGATGCCCTGGGGGTAAGCAGATAAATATCAAATTTTCATTTTTGGGTGAACTATCCCTTTAAATATTATTTCCAATCATTTACTGTATTATACCGTGAATAAAACAGCTTGTGAATAGTCACTTAACCTTATAGCCTACCTCAGAAAAGACAACATAACTTATGTTAATGAGCTGGAGCCCACTTCAGCCTTTAGAAAGTTTTATTGTTGTTTTTAATTAAATACATGTGAGGAATGAAAGGTTGGATGCCACAGACATTTTTTGCAGAGTAGGTGGTGGAAATTTTATAAAGAAAACAGAAAAATGTAATGAATTGATTCACATGAATACAGCGATCTGTCACGCCACATTTAAGATCTTGAAAAACACATTATTGTAAGATACATTGTTTGTATTTTGCAATAAAACTGATTTTGAAAGCTGAGCCTTTGTTTTATATTAAAAGTATCAAAAGCACAAGGGGGGCTTGTGCACTACAAATAATGAATGCAATGGAAGACATGAAATATTATTTCCAAGCATAGTGTCCCCATAAGTATGACAAATGGTATGATTTCTGCTAATAATCCCACATATATTTGTAGTGTATTAAAAAGGGTTAAATAAGAGAGCTCCCAAAGGAAAATGGATTGGGTGTGTGAGCTGATAAAAAGTTGTTCATGTTCAGTCTGTTAATAAATATCATATTCTTGATATTAAGCTGTTTCCACGAGTCCTTAAAATTGACTCTTCCTAATCCCAGTAAGATGATGTGGCTGCTCGGACGCTACAGTATTCAAATAAATTCCAGTGGCCTGGCAACTTCTCCCGGTGCTCTCAATCCAGGCCATTTGCATGCGCAAAATAGGCTATACTCTCAAAATATTATAACTTTAATTTCTACGATTTAAATTCTCAAAACATTTCAACTTTATTCTCGAAGCAACGCAACTACCACGTTCAAGGCCCAGAAAGGTAGTAAAAACATAGTTAAAATAGTCCATTTGGCATCAGTGGTTCAACCGTAATTTTATGAAGTTACAGGAATACTTTGTGCACAAAGAAAACAAAAATAAAGACTTTATTTAATCATTTCTTCTCTTCCGCCATGTTACTCTCGTAAACGTATATGTCAAAGACTGACATAAAGAAGAAATTGTTACATTTTGTTAAGTTGTTATTTTTGTTTTCTTTGAGGACAAAAGTTATGGTTGAACCCCTGATGTCAAATGGACTATTTTAATGATGTCCTTACTACCTTTCTGAACCTTGAATGTGGTAGTTGCGTTGTTGTCTATGGAGGGTCAGAAAGCTCTCGGATTTCATCAAAAATAAAGTGATTGTAATGTCTATTTCCTATTATTTGGTTGCATTTGGCACAACTGTGATAGAAACGATAATCGAAAAAAGCTTATTGTTTCAAGTTGTATATTGTATCTCCCACCCCTAACTCAGCGGTTCAGCTGGGAAGTACTTGATTGAGCTGCTTTGAAGCATGTGTTGATTTTGATTGATTTTTGAAGGCACGTCCCTCTTCGTTCCAGTCGCACAGCACGGCACAAGGACACAACTCCGTCAGGACACAGTCAGGAAGCTACCGCTATAACAACAGAGTGGATATCTGCTGCTCCTCAAAGATGCCGTGCTTCCCACGCTGCCTTTTTGTAATACCCTGCGGTCTGGCGAAAATTAATTTGACTCCCTGTGGGTGTGGAGTTGGCTGAGAGATTGAGGAGGGAAGGAAGGAGGGTGAAGCATCATATATGTGTGGAATCATGGACAGGTAGCAGCCCCTGCCCCTGACAAACACAGATAGTCCACAGCCTCATGCTGATGTATTCATGAGGAGTCCTGCACCTCCAATAACTTAATTAACCCTGTGTAGCAGCCCACCGCTTACTGTCCCTTCCACAGCAGATAACACACAGGACACCATGCAGGAAAACACATCATGTGTCTTCCTCGCTCTTTCTCGTATCTCGCGGTTCTGAGCTGGAATGTGTGGCGAGATTGTGGAAATGTTCTAGGTGTCTCCTACAACAATGGCAGTGTCAACTCTGTGAGATATTTTTGAGAAATGTTTTATTTAGCTTAATAGATATAAACTGGTGTTCCTCAAACATCTTGGTTCCATTGAACGTTTCTTGTGTAGAATAGTTTATGCAGGTTTGCTCTATTTTTTGCTTTGTTTTTAGACTTCAAGCATATTTAAGGTTAAAGTTAAGGTTAAAATTAGACAATATCTATCTATCTATCTATCTATCTATCTATCTATCTATCTATCTATCTATCTATCTATCTATCTATCTATCTGTCTGTCTGTCTGTCTGTCTGTCTGTCTGTCTGTCTGTCTGTCTGTCTGTCTATCCACGTTCTACGCATCATTTATTCCATCTATCCATTCATCCATCCATCTATCCTTTGTTCTATCTTTTTATTGTTCCATCTATCATTCCATCCATCCATCGTTCTATGTATCGTTTGTTCTATCCATCCATCCATTCATTGTTCTACGTATGTATCGTTTGTTCTATCTATCCATCTGTCCATCCATTGTTTATTCATTTGTTGTATCTATCATCCATCATTCTATCTATTAATTGTTCTATCACTCCATCCATCCATCATTCTATGTATCCTTTGTTCTATCCACCCATTCATCCATCCATCCATAGCTCTATGTATCATTTGTTCTGTCTTTTGATTGTTCTGTCTATCATTCCATCCATCCATCATTCTAAGTATCATTTGTTCTATCCATCCATCCATCCATTGTTCATTTGTTCGTTTATTTGTTTTATCTATCTATGATTCTATCTATCATTCCATCCATCAATCATTCTATGTATTGTTTGTTCTATCCACACATCCATCCATTCATTGTTCTACATATGTATCGTTTGTTCTATCTATCCATCTGTCCATCCATTGTTCCATTCCTCCCTCCCTTCCTCCCTCCATCCATCATCCATCCATCTCTTCCTGTCATTCCAATTCCAATTCAACTTCTTGTGTTTTGCAGTCAAGTTCTAAATTTTGAACAACCCTTGTGTCAACAGCAAAGCGGCTCTAATGCGGCCTTAATTTACGCAGAACCGAATCCTAAAAGTTTAATTGGCATCTTTTGCTCCCCCCTTCCCCCTTTCTGCAGATGCAAATCTTGTTTACATCAGTGTTGGACACTGTGTTTTTTTTTTTTTGTCATGTAGTATATTGGAACCCGAGGGCAAAGAAAACAGTTTAAAAACATCTCCAACATACGCAGCGTAATGTTTCTAGTAATGATTTAATTAGGTTTAATAGCTTCCTTGGCTTTACCCTTTTCACACTCATCCAGTTAACACAATGCAGAAGCCTCAATGCGATTTTCCCTGAGGGCCGAAACTCAGTGCCGTCTTTCCATTACTGTTCACACCACAGCTCCAAATGCCACCACCATTGATAACCTCCAACCCCCAGAGGGAAAGCCTGAAAACGAGATGATCGGGAAGCCCATCGTATGCCGCAACTCCTATATGCAATTATTCAGCCATGAATGCTGTGGCCTTTCCATGCCCTTTGGAAAACTCACCCTGACCAAATGCTCACTGGGGTTGCTCGGTCTGGGGGCGTTGTGCATTTTAAGGTTAGCGCTTGTTGCCTGTGGTCGCCTTATTGATCCCGGGAAGCCTGGTGCTCTCTGCTTTTTGGAGATAAGGCAACAGACTCGACCCCCTCCTTATCCCACTGGCCCCGCCAGACTTACAAACACAAACACCCAATTTCTAATCCACTTGTGGGCTGCTGAAGACAGACAGGCCTTTATTTATACCCTTTCAAGCCGTCCTCGGGGTCCGCCGTTCCGATAAGCCATGTAGGGACATCAGTTTTCTTGTTTGGAGGCAATCAGATGTAGACGAAGCCCTCCACCCATCACTGTCCTGACCCTGTCTGTTTTAGCCAACCGAAGGAGAAGGAGCCGAACTGACCGAAACGCCAGGTGTGGATGGGATCAGTGTTCTGTAATGCTGAGCGTGACAAAAGGATCAAGCTCATGTCCGAAACTGTGCGATAGGACATAGTGGAGACTACAGATGCAGTGCCACGAATCACTCTTGGTTCCAAATGTTTACAGTCAACATGAATTTTGAAACTGACCCTGAATGTCAGCTGGAATTGAATTATATTAATTCCTGGTCTTATTGAGCACAGTCCAGAATTGCAATTCCCAATCAATAGTGTAATTTTTTATTTTTTTATTGCAACTTTGAGTACTGAAGTACAGTTTTCAAGAAAACACACTTCAGTGTATTATTTACCTAAAATAGCTATTTAGTCATTGTTTAAGGCTGCTGTTTGAGGCAATCAGTGTTGTGAAGGTTATTTTGGAAATGTAATAGGTTACAGAATACAAGTAACCCTATTTAACATGTAATAAGTCATGTAACTATTTCAATTACTCTATTAATGTAACCGATTACATTTGACTACTTTTTGATTACTTTTCTACATTTCTAATGAATGTTTTCAACCATTTTGAAACATTTAAAGCAGGCAGGGTTATATCAGTACTCAACACTGAATACTGTCAGACTTTCAAAATGCTTCACTTGAATTAAGATTATAACAATTTAATTTAAAGCACAACCACCACAAAATCAGACTTCACCTCTATTTTACTTTGAGATCATTCTGAGGTTAAATACAGATTTTGAAATCATAATAAGAAACCATTTAATAGCTATGATACTGTTTTTGAAATCAAATCTTTGCATATCTATGACAGGAAACACTGCCTTGGGGGAAGAAAAAAAACAGTTAATCTTAACAGTAAATCATTTATCACAGTAAATGTGTGAAAATACTCAGATGTAACCCCCTTTGTAATCGTTAACATTTTCATAAGTTTTTCTCTGTAACTGTAAAAGATTACAGTTACATTTATTTTGTAATTAAATGAAGTAATTCCGTTTCATGTAACTAGTTACACCCAACACTGGAGGCAATGCAGTCTTTTCCAATAGTTAACATAGTATTTTATAGTTAGTTAACATGTACATGTTAGTCACATGCATGTGTGTGTATTTATATATACATAATAAATATACACAGCACACATGCATATATTATGTAAATAAAAACTTTTATTTTGGATGCGATTAATCATTTGACAGCACTAAAAGCTAACAGCTATATCAAATAAGCATAGATCATACCACATTACGGAAGTAAAGTGGGTTCTGAATGTCGTTTCATGTTGACTTTCACTCATTACAGAGAATTGAAGAATTGGTTCCCTTTTGAATCGAAGTGGCCACACAAAACAGGCTGAACTGTAATTCAACATAACTAATGGATTCTGGGAAATTAAGTGTTCTTCTACACTGACCCTCAAAAGAGAGTTTATATCTGATTAAATATATAAACTAAATACAATTTAGAATTTCATTTAAATTCTAATTCCTTACATTCAAATCAGAATTGCAATTCTGCATCCTCTTTGCGTCCTAAATTCAAACTGAATTCAAATTCAGGCATGAAGTTGGTTTTTAAAACGCTCTGAATCTGCCACAGCCTTGCTTCACTGCCATCAGAGGCTGCGATTAGCAACTCATCTCGATAAGACGCTTGAACACTGATGGGATCTTGTCTCCAGAAACACCCTCAGCATCCCCTCAGACAGCAGAAATCAAATTCTGTTCAATCAGACTCACAATTACATTAGATCGCATCCAATAGCAGCGCACAGACGGCGCATGTGCTCGTCCGCATGTGTTTTTGCGTTCGACGTGTGCCGCAGTCCTGTCACCATGGTAATGAGGTGATTGATTGATGAGTGTGATTGCTGACATTGAGGGGTGGGCAGGTGGGAGAATACATGGGGGGTGATTTGTTACCGCCTGCCACCTCTGTTATCGCTTATTAAATCAACAGGCAAGGTGAGGAGATATGAAAACAGGCGGAGAGAGGCAGGACTCCTGCAAGGATAAACAGCTCAGCTCCTGTGCCATATGGAATACCAGTCCTTAAGGTGGCTAAATGCCAGCGTGACTGTACACACACCAGGAGCTTCTGTCTGTTAACAGGTATCAGATGCTCTGGTGGTCGAGTCAAACGTTGTGATGCTCGGATAAGACGCAACTGGAGTGTCTTTTTTTGTATGTGCAATAGTTGCACTTCGTTATAGTAGGTATGGATCTTTTAAGTTATTTTTGACTTATATTTGGTATATCATTCTAAGCATGCACCACATTAATTATAAGATCCATAAATAAAACAAAAATATTATTATTTATGGTAACACTAAGGTACATTTTCGGTACGTTTCAATTTTGTAATTTTAATTTTTATTTATTTATTTTATTTATTGTTTTTAAATTTGATTTAAAATACCATGTTAAAGTAACCATGTAAATTTTTAATAACAGAACCGGATGCTACTTGTTAATTTACTTTACTTGTAAATTTAGTTACTTTTCAGTTATGTTTCAGTAGTGTAATTAATTATATTATTTATTTATTTATTTTTTTTTTTCCACATGCTCTTTCTAAAAAAAAAATTTAAAAAAATAGGCAGTATACAGGATACACTACATATTATATAATATTTAGTAAACCGTATTTGTTGATGACTTAAGGTAGGTTAAAGGGCCAATAAATAAATAAAAAATAATAATAATCATCTTTGGACCTTCTAGTTTGGCCAAAATGTGGGCATATTTCATAATTGTTCAAAATGTTCCCCACAGTGCAATGCGCATTGCACTTGACATGGCCCTTAATTTATAGTGCGGCATTTTAAAAATAAAGTATTTTGACTTATTTAATTGGGTTTCCAAGACCTAAGACATTTTTACACAAAACTGGATAAAAATACAAAGTGCTCAAAATACATTCAAGATCACTGCTGAATGGCAATTAAATGGAAGTGCTTGTTAATATTGTTCTATATTACTGTTTTATATGTTTAGTTTACATAATGATATACTATTTCTAAACATTAGGCAGTATACAGTATATACTACACAGTATTCATTATTTGTTAAGCAGTATTTGTTCGCGTTCACATCTTTGTATTCTATTTAAAAAAAAAAACTATTTTACACAAAATTGGATTAAAAATGCAAAATACCCATATTTATATCGAAGATGATATTTAAATGGCAATTCAATTGAATTTTACTTGTTAGTATTGTGCCATCGTACTGTTTTAAATGTTTATTTATGTATATTGAGTATTTTACATACTATTCCTTAATATACCATACTGCACATTATTCAGCATTTAGTATTTAAGCAGCATTTAGTAATGTTCATATGATGTTATTTTATTCTAAACATGATGAAACATAGGTTAAAAGACCAATTATCAAAAATAGTACTATTTGGACTAGAACTAAAGTACTTGTACTATTTATGTATAGTATGTAGTATGATTGCACTTGAAATGGCCCTTTCTAGTACTTTTTAGTCAAAAAATCAAGCTTTTTGACTATTTTTTAATTGGGTTGCCAAGACTTAAGACATTTTTATTCAAAATTGGATTGAAAATGCAAAATATGCATATTTGTATCCGAGATGCAGCTGAACGGTAACAAAATTGAGTTACTTGTCAATAGGGTAGTTGAAAACATTTATCGTTGCATAATAAGTTTTTTCTTCTGTACAGTAGTGTACAGTATATAGTGTGTATTATTGAGTATTTAGTAGTCAGTATTTGTTTGCGTTGTCAGCATCATTTGCTAACTGCGGCACCATGGCACTGATACCTGCACATTTGCATCCGTTTATCATCTGTTTTCGCAGGAGATCACTTGCGCAAGTGTTGGAACATCCCAAATTTAGCTTATTCAAAACTGAAGCCTCGTGTCTTGCTTTTTGCGTTTACAATTGTTATTACGCCGCTATTTCCACAGTGTCTTTCAGGTGTAAACGAGCTTCAACAGAAAGCTCTCTCACCACCACAGCACAGGCGCTTTATTTAGTGTAAAATGAGCAGAATAAAATGAATAATTTAGAAACCTGTGGTAAGAAGACACTTTCTAACTTTCCTGAACATTTCCCAGGTTGCTAGAGGTAAATCTAACATGTTGCCAGAACGCCGTGTCTGTATGTGCAGCTGTGCAATTTCGCCCTTTGATATTGTATTATAATTGGTGCCTTTAAAAAATACACCTGCTGTGAATTAGGGTGGCCCACAAAGTTATTCTGTGATTGCATTATAATATCCTTCTAAAACACGTCAGCACTCAAGTGCAACTACTACAGATTTGATGTATTATGAATGCATTCCAAAGCATTACAATCCCATTTATTATTCATTATACAGATATCTAAAGCTCTGCTGAAGGTCCTACACAGTTATATCGACTGCCTGTGTTTAATCAAACATATGCCGCCCTTTGAATAAGACAGTATTCCCAACCACATCCCTTTAAGAACATTTCTTCCCTGCCCAGATTTTCCATTTCTGTCTGGCACATTAAGTCGCTGAAACAGAAGAGGCGTCCTGTCATCCGAGTGTGATAACAGAACGGTTAGCTTTCCCTTTGCCCTGCTCTCCATGTATAAATATGTATAATTCTGATAAGATTAATTGGATCGCCTAAGTACACAGAGAAGGAGAGAGAAAGAAGACGCAGAAGAGAGCTCTTGTTCCGGCTGCTTTTCGGAAATGTGCTCCGGGCCCACCTCACATTCCCCTGCTAAAGTGCTTCATTTTTTTCTAGAACAAACTGCCTTCAATTAAAAAAGAAAATGGCTTACCCAAAGGTCCCGAGGAAAAGGAGCCGAGCAAATGGCTTGAACACACTCACGATAAATAGTCCTGTTAAAATATTAAGCATTCTGAAAAGTGTTCGATACAAAATGCTCACCTGTGTCTTAATGTGGAAAGATATTTCTTTGAGTTTCCACTGCTAAGAGAAATTATCATCACTCACTGCGTGAGGGAATCTGTTGGAAACATTCTCACATCATATTTCACAACAAAATAAAAATCTAAATAAATATATATATATATATATATATATATATATATATATATATATATATAGTTTCCCCATTATTATTATTCTGTCCATATATGCAAATCCATATCTATATATGTTGAGTCTTGGTCCTTGTACACGAAGTGCAGTTTGAATTTTGACTTATTCTGATTTCCTGTCCCTGTTCTGATTTTATGAATAAAAAGTGTCAAAAAGTCCCAAACTAACTACAAAGCAAAGATCACACGCATCTCTCCCACAGATTTTTTTCTGAAGGTTTCTGAGGCTACACGGCATGGCATGTACTGGCAGGGCACTTCTGCCTTCCACATTTGTTTTGGCAAACGGCACCCGAGAAACATTCCCATGGCATCGGTCGTCACCGGTGAAAAATGAGCACAACCAGCCAATGCACATGACAGAACCTATAAACAGTCATCGAACCAATTCCCATTAAATACAGTCCCAAGACCGATTGTTTGTGTGTCAAACCAAGAAGTGGGCAGAGAAGAATTCTCTACAAACGCAGAGCCGGCAATAAACCTCCAGTATAAATGGGAACGGACGGGCCACATAAAGGGTCTCAATGTGATATTAATTCTGCTACCGCTGCGGTCTGGAAGGCACTCCGTCAAGCTAACGTGTTTTACTCCGTCTACGGTACGGTTATGATAATAATGAGCTGTACATTCCTCACATCAGCTCTGAGCGATAGAGGCAAGAGTCATTGGTGTGTTAAAGTGTTTTATTATTACTGGAATTATGAATTATTTTGTGGGAAATTCTTTCTGCACTCATGAGTCTATAAATTGAAGGAGGTTGGTTTACTCTGAATGCTCTTATGCTGTAAAATATTCTGTGCCACTAACTTAAGAGAAAGCGGCTGTTATTTGTAATTTATTTTATTTTTAATTTTAATTTGTGTAATATATATATTTATATATATATTTTTAATTTGTGTTTGTTTTGTATATATATATATATATATATATATGTATATGTGTGTGTGTATGATGTATGTATATATGTATATAACTGCATATGTATATGTGTGTGTATGTATGTATGTATATATATATATATATATATATATATATATATATATACAGAATAAAGGGTTAAAATAATATGTAATTTTATATTATCTTTGGATTTATGTATATAATGTTTATTTGTTTCAATTTCATTCCCATTTCTATTTTTAATATTTATTTTAATATTCTGTGTTTTAGTAAATACTGTGTACTGTGTACAGTCGGTCTACTTCACCTTATTTGTCTTAAAAAAATATGCAATTGCTATTATTAAAGTATGTGTTTTTTGTGTGTGTGCTAAGACAAATCCATTTAAACTCTCCCTTTCTCTTTGTCTCAGGCCACAGAATGGGTCTATGATCCTCTACAACAGGAAAAAGGTGAAGTACAGAAAGGATGGCTACTGCTGGAAGAAGAGGAAAGATGGGAAAACCACGCGGGAGGATCACATGAAGCTCAAAGTGCAGGGAGTCGAGGTGAGAGGCTGTTCGCTATTAGTAACACGATACAATCGCGAACTCTCCCGAAAACCTCATGGAAGCACAGACTGTCAAACCATGAGGTTTTTGTGTGCGTCTGGCTTTAGTGTCATCAGTACAGTGATTGTTCCTGGACACGCCATTGAGGAGAAAACTGGTGTCTATTTTTTTCACAAATCCTTTGATGGTGCTTTCATCACGTTAACTTGTGTAAGCGAGGATGTGTTTGTGTGTGTATGTCCATTGCACATGACCTTTCTAAGATATGAACCCCCCCCCACCGGCCGCGGCGCCACGCGTCCCTGTGCGGATGACTCTAATGTGTCAGCTCAGGCGTGGCCCCTTTAAATGAAGAACCGTAATGAAGCATGTCTCCGGTCCCTGCGTTCCTGCTCACTGCCTCTAATGAAGAGAAATGTCAGCACATTGCCGATTTAGCGGCGTGATAGAACGAACGCATGGATGAGTGCGGGCCTCGCCGGTCTCCTCTGACGCTCTACCTACCCGAGTTGTTCACCTGAGCCGTGTGCCTTGATCTAACTGAGCTTTATGAGGCCAGTTAGAGACGGAGATGATATTTAGCGTAATACATTGCTGACATGTGGAGCCTTTACAGGGAAAGATTATGCAAAGATTACAGTTCTATCACTGTTTATTAGCAATTATGTCATTCCAAACCCTTGTGACTATTATTTCTTATATGAAACACAAAGCATAATGTCCAACCTGTTCTTTTCTATACTGCTAACTTTAATAGCAACTGGGGCTGTCAAAGTCAAAAATGCCAAAAAAAAAAAAAAAGTTGCGTAAAAGGATCATAAATCTTGTTCATGTCAAACGTTTGTTATATTCTGAGTCTTTTAAAATTGTCTCAATTGATATATGATATTCAGTGATATTTGTTTTAACGTGTCAAGCCACGTTTGAATATGTGCAGATGATATTAAAAGAGTTTCTATACAGCAAACAAGTTGTATGGACTACTTTTATGGTACTTTTTTGGAGTTGAAATGCCCTTTGTAGTATTGAAGAGAGATAATTTATTGTTAAGTATGAGTAAATATGACAAAATTATCATTTTAAGTCAGCAATTCCTTTAAAATGGCATTTCAGGCAGATCTCTTTTAATGAATTGGACAAGAGTTTAAGAATTTAAATGCTTGTACAAACAAATTACTCTTATGAGTAAAAAAAAAAAAAAAGTATGGAGTTCTTTTATGGCACTTATTTTGTCTATTTTGGAGTTTGAATGCCCCTGGTCAGTATATACTTTTGTTGTATTGAAAAGAGCAGTATTAATTGAACCAGCTCACAAGAGTCATTTCCTTTTAATAAATTAGTCAAAATGGTTCAGTCATTCACTGAAGGTTCCAGCTCATATGAGTCCCTTGTTTGAATGCAAACAAATAGAAGTACAAACAAATGGCTCTTATTAGTTCTTTTAATGAATCGTTCGAAACCAGTTGTATCAACTACTTTCACGGTTCATTCTTGGAGCTTTAATGCTCTTGGTCACTATATACTTTAGTTTTTGCATAGTTATTGCATAGAGTGACACCTTTCTAAATGTTTGGAATGATGTGATGGTGAGTAAACACGACAGAATGATCATTTTAAATGAGCAGTACTTTTAAAATATAATTCCCACGCAGATATAATGCTTCTAAAATACAAATAAAAAACGAGCTGGTTCTTTTTAATGAAGCCGTCAAAATGATTCACTGATTCATTAACAGAACCAGCTCGTAGGAGTCAATTGTTCACCTGTTTGTACAAACAAATGAATCTTATGGGCTGGTTCTTTTAATGAGTCAGTCAACAAGAGGCACTGAGATTCAAAAGAGTCAAAAGCTTCAAGGAAGCAACTTCTATGAGTCCTCTATTTGAATGTTTGTTCAAACAAATTGCTCTAATGAGCAGGTCAAAAAAAGTTGGATGGAGTGCTTTAATGGTACTTTTTTTGTCCATTTTGGAGCCTAATTGTCTCAGTGTGTGTTTTTGTTGTTTTGAAAAGAATAGCGTGAAAATACCCTCATGTCAGCTCAAACATTTATGGAAATAAGTAAATGATGACAGAATGATATTTTAAGTGAATGGAACTTCCAGCAGATGTAATGCTTGTATAACACAATTCTACCATTTAGTACAACACAAGCTAAGCAAATATGACAGGCATGAAATGTGTATTTGTCCATCTGTGAAAAGCATTATGTGTGGTGCCGATGGCAGACTCCACTATAGAACATCCCTAGGGGCATTTTTCAATGCGGATCATTCCTCCAAATTTGTTTGACACGTTGAAAACAGGGTAGAAAATGGGTGGACAGCTGATGTTGAATCAATAATCATACAAGATGTTTCTGTCTGGAGGGACGGTAGGTCTGAATGAACAACGACATTCTGACTGATGATCGTTTCACCTGCGCTGGGCTAAAAGGGCAACGGTGGCGAGTCTCTTGGTTTGTTTTCCGGTTTGCTGGTCACGTAATTGCATATTAGGATGTAAAATCAGAGCTATTCCCAGAGATTTGGCCCTTTGGAAATCTGCATTTCATTTTATATTGGCATTGGCAGATATTTCAGGTACTTTGTCTGTGTGTGTTCAACTAATAAGCACATTTATTATTTCTCAATGCAATCAAGCGAAGTAGGATACATTAGCGTACATTAGGACTTAAATCAGATTCAAATGTGTTTTATTTTGGCTCTATGAAACAAGCGGAAACACACTCATCCACTGAGGGGATTTTGGCACAATGACACAAATACCCAAAGGCTTGAGCGAGAGAGATAGAGTTCAAATGAAAAAGCTCTGCAGGGCATCTCTGCAGTTTCTAAATGGAAAATATTATTCAATTTTTAGCTTATTTTCCTCCTTGTGTTAGTCGAGCTTTTATTGGGGGGGAAAAAAGGCATTTTTACAACCTCTTTCTGACCCTTAAATTTAACAGCATGTTTTTATTACAGCTGCTTTAAGACTACATGCAGATGAGCAACAAACAAATGACTCTTATCATCTAAAGATTTACTGGTTAAAAGGAGACCTATTATGCCCCTTTTTACAAGATGTAATATAAGTCTCAGGTGTCCCCAGAATGTGTCTGTGCAGTTTTAGCTCAAAATACCCAACAGATAATTTATTATATCATTTTGAAAATGCCTATTTTGAGTGGAAGCAGAAACACTGCATGTTTCTGCATGTTTTTTTTTTTTTCTTTCTTTTTTTCTTGTGCATGTCTCTGCAAATGAGCTGCTGCTCCCAACCCCCTTTTCCAGAATAGGGCTGCCTGTGCCTTTACAGCTCATACCTCAGATACTCTGCTAAAAGATTTTAATTATCATGACTATCGTGCTGAAATCATGCGTTTTAAACCATATTAGTTTACATTTCTGATATACGGTTTTCTGAGCGCACACATCCGAAGCACGCGCACAGAAAGCGGCTGTCGCACGGCATGAGAGTACTAAACTAAGTTCTCTTTCATGTCTTTTTGCGCTTAAACTGTCCAAAAAAATCATTTTGTTGTTCTTTTTCACATTTTATGGGTTGGTAGATGCACCGGGGACCTGATTATAGCATTTTAACACGGAAAAATCTGTAATTTCAATTGGTTTATGCAAACAAATTACTAGCCCTGTATGAGCTTTCCTTTTAATGAATCAGTCAAATAGATTCATTCATTCAGTCTTTCTTTCGTTAGTTGTCTTTGTATTATGTCTTTTTATCTTCTCATATTTGATTCAGACTGCAAACTCACAATATATACTGTAGGAACTTGAATGGCAGTGTCGGGAACCAGTTCACCAGAGTGCTTATAAGGGGACAGAAATCAACCCCAAACCTGCCCCTGAGCTCTCCATCATAAGCCATTCCTGCCCTCTGGACACCAAACACATTAAAGTGCTCTCTAGATCCCCACACTCACTCTGTTTGCTCTGATAAAGAACTAAGCCATTTACTAGCATCCATTGGAGACCCTGGTTACCTAGCGATGGTGGCAGTAGCCATGGGAGCGGTAGTCACAGCGACAGAGAGGATAATTGCAGTAGTTAGGTAGTTTCACTATTAAAGGAAACTAAGATGATAGAGCTGTGACTGAAGCCAGTGGGGATGTGATCTTGAATGTGTGTGTGTGTCACCAGATCTCACTAAACCTGTCAAGAACATGGCCGGGTCATATTTTTTCCCAAATTCAAAAGAAAGAAAATAAGAAATTGTATAACAAAAAAAAAAATAGGCATAGGTCTATTTATTTATTTATTTATTTTTTAATTAATTATTATTATTATTATTATTATTGTATTTAATGTGTATGTAAATGTGATATTGTGTGTGTGTGTGTTTGTGTGTGTGTGTATTTAAATTATACAAAATTGTTAAATTATATATTACAACTATATGTTGTTCTGCCATTAATTTATGCTGATTTATGCTGATTTTATTTAAAGACATTGTTTTACAATATTACAGTAACAATATTTGAAATCTAATGAAAACTTTCCACATTAAGAATATGAAATACATAGAAAAACATTATCATGAAAATAATATCAGTACAAAAAATCATAATATTCATTTTTATTTAATTTTTTTATTTTACTTTATTTATTTATTTTGGCGGGTGTGTGTGGGGGGGTTCACCCATTAGGAACAGTGAGGAACTTACTTGGTTATTTGTAGAGGAAAGGAATGTTTTAGTTTCACAGTCTCATGGAATTTTTCTGCAGTAAGGCAAACTGTTGTACCCATAGCTCTGTTTAATCCGATTTGCTCTGTGCCATTTGCTTTTGTTTTTTCATCAGTTGTGATATTTAAGCCTATTATTTAGTTTAGTTTAGTTTGTCTTGTTTTGACAGGCTTCGTGAGACACGTGTGACGTAGCGTGTGCACTGTCGTGGAAACTAATTCCACCGGCCCAAGTCATCTAGCAAATAAAGCCTCTGTTGTGTGCATTATGATTGAACGTACACACACATTTGTTGAGCGTAGACACACACATAAACCCCCACCCGAAGACGTAACAGATGTGCATCCGTCGTGTGAGTTGTTCCGTTCGCCTGGAGACTCGCAGATTAAACCAACAGGAATAAATCAAGGCTATTAGAATGGCTGCTAATGCCTAGAGAAAAGTGGAGAAACATACAGGCTAATGCTGCTTGATTAAGGGAGGGAGACTGACCAAGAAACAGCCAGTGGAACTGGCACATCTTACTGTATGTCTTTTTTGACCTCCATGCCAGTAGGGGGAGAGAGAGAACAGATCTAATATGAAATATTTTGTCAAAATTGTGGTTTATAATGCAACTGTAATACTTTGCTATACAATATATTGCATCTAAACAAGCTGTATTCACAGGCAAACCCGTGATTTAAACACATTTCGTCCACATGCACAGTGTTTTGCCAGCATTTCCTAAAGCCAAAATCTGCTAAACGCATTCATGCACTAAAACTTCCCAGACTCGCATCCCCCTGGGAAGTTCCTGGTTACAAGTTCAGAAGTCATAATTATGCTGTGATGTGGCTTCAAGTGATTTTGGTTGGACTCACTTCTTTTTTTCACTTTCCAACAAAAACAGGAAGCTTTTTAGCTCTAATGAAACAAAATACAGTAAATGGTAAAGGATGTACATTAGGTGTGTAATTGATGCTTTATCTGTATTTTATCATTTTTAT
The DNA here is from genome assembly GCF_012432095.1 of Onychostoma macrolepis. Lineage (NCBI taxonomy): Eukaryota > Metazoa > Chordata > Actinopteri > Cypriniformes > Cyprinidae > Onychostoma > Onychostoma macrolepis. Next base: position 9,078,095 of record NC_081165.1, on the reverse strand, counting down.
GCGGCCATAAAGAATGATTGGAAATGTGGTTTAGTCTGGCGCCTCATAAACCAGCTAAATAAGTAGTATTTCCCAGCAAGTCCTATCACTATTATTCATCTTCAGAAAACAAAATGCATTGAAGTCAAACTGTTTGGTCACTGTTAAGACTTCTCCATGATTCTTTAATTTAGTCAAAAATTGATTTAATGTAAATTAGAGAGTCTAACTGTGTTGCTGTGCAGTTGCAAACATGTTCAGAATGGTTGTTATGTAGCTAATAAGGTGTTCTGAAGATAGATATGTATAGGTAGATGTCACATTCGATCCATCCATGCAGAGATGTCGATGCATCTGCAGTTTTATTGTGAGTGTCGTCACTCACAATAAAAATAAATGAGTTTCAGGATGCCACAACAATGTGCAGCCTCTGGTTTCAAAAACTGCTGACATTTAAATTCCTGGGGGAAAAAATGGATAAACTTTCACAGGTAAAAATGTGTTGGTTTGGGTTTTTAATGTGTATTATAGTATAGGTTTTTAAACGATAGTATCTTTTAAATGTTGTGCTAGCTAACAGCCACTAAATAGGGTATCTGCCTATACATATCTATGGTTCTGAGTGGTTGGTTGCCAGAGTGTTGCTATGCAGTTGTTATAGTGTACTGAGTGGTTTCCAGGGTGTTGCTGTGCAGTTTCTAAGATGTTTTGGTAGTTGCTATGTGGTTTTTAAGGTGTTCCAAGCATTTGGTTGCCAGGGTGTTGCTGTGCAGTTTCTAAGATGTTTTGGTAGTTGCTATGTGGTTTTTAAGGTGTTCCAAGCATTTGGTTGCCAGGGTGTTGCTATGTAGTTTCTTAGATGTTGTTGGTAGTTGCTATGCAGTTGTTATAGTGTTCTAACTGGTTGCCAGGGTGTTGCTATGCAGTTTGTAAGATGTTTTTGGTGGTTGCTATGTTGTTTTTAAGGTGTTCTGAGTGGTTGGTTGCGGTGTTGCTATGCAGTTTTTAAGATGTTCTTGGTTGTTGCTATGCAGTTGTTATAGTGTTCTGTGTGGTTGCCAGGGTGTTGCTATGCAGTTTGCAAGATGTTCTTGGTTGTTGCTATGCAGTTGATATGGTGTTCTGAGTGGTTGCCAGGGTGTTGCTATGCAGTTTCTAAGATGTTCTTGGTTGTTGCTTTACAGTTGTTACAATGTTCTGAGTGGTTGGTTGTCAGGGTGTTGCTATGCAGATGTAGTGTTCTGGGTGGTTGCTAAAGTGCTTTTGATAATTGCTTGTATTTATCTACGGTGCACAAAATACATAGAAACAAAACTGTTTGGCCAATATTTACAGTTACAATTTAATGTGCTTTGCCTTGATTCTTTAATTGCTTGAAAAATTGCTTTAAAGTAATCAGAAAGCATCTGACTGTGCTCACGATGTCAATTCAGACTTTCCAGCATGACTCGGAGGCCAGAGCTAGACCAGCCGCAATCTAGCAGAAGCTGTTGTCCAGGTTTGAGTGGAGTGACTCAGCAGGTGTGTTTGTGATAGTACTGATCTCTCCTCTCACTGATTCTCTCCACACCCCTCCTCCACGTCCTCACCATCCGCTCAAATGAATTTGGAACTCACAGCAGGAAGGTGTATCGAACCCCAAGTCCCTGGTGTGGAGGCTGGAGAAGAAATAGAGGCAGAAATCCAAAAAGAAACTTTGTGAATGAGTAAGACGATCGTGGGGGAGCCTCTGAGGAGAACAGTGAGAGAGCTTGTGAGGTACAGAGCAGAAAAATAAAAGCGTATGGATTATTGCTAGAGCTTCTGGGAGTTCCCGGAGCGGGAAAAGAAAAGATGGCTGCCAATGGTGCTGGAAGCTGTCAACTTGTGTTTGTCATCGAGTTCCATCGCTCGCTAACTCTGTCTCGCTGACTTTCATATGCTTTTTGTGGACATGAAACAGCATATTGTACATTTGTCAAAGCTAATCTCACCCAGCTCAGGGAGCCAACGTTTCTTGAAAAGAGGAACCATTTTCCCCAAATTATCCCAGTCGGTATCAGCTCAGGCTAATGTGCTGCTTCACATCTTGGTGTTAAAGTAGCGCTGCCATAAACACATTAAATTCTGTACAAACTTTTGTTTGATTGGGCTACAAGCAGACACTAATTTGGAGGAATGTTTCTGTGCTACTTAAACCTAAATTGTTTAATTGTGAAACGGGTTTCTGTGATTGCACAGATATAATGAATTCACAAACACTGCCGTGTTTCTTTTTTAAGACAAAATCTTTCGTGTAAGACGAGATGTAGCTCTTGGTTTCAGTTAGATGTCAATAGTTCTCAAGAGATTAGACTTCGTGTCTTACTCAGCACTTTAGCTGTTAATAGTGTTGAGATACTTGGACTCTGACTCTGCAATTATGAATGAATTTTGGGCTCAGACAGACTCAGGTGGACTCAGATTTAAACATTAAGAGCCTGATTTTTTCAGAAAAAACACAGTTTAGCATTTCACATATCATTTATGTCTGTGTCGCAATACACACTAAAGTAAATCCCTAGCCTTGAGCAACAGTGCTGTAGCTAATAATGATAAATATTAATTGTGCTTGCTTCATCTCAATCCACACAGTGCAAAATAATTATTCAGTTTGAATGTAAAACTGGACTATTATCCTGACACATAGGGCTGAAACAATTAGTCAACATTATCGACAATAAAAATTTGAATAGTCATTAGATCTCATATGACTTAATGTAAGGGCCTGTAATAAGGTTTGACTAGTATGGCGATGTAGTGCAAGACTGAAATTCAGCTTTCCTGGATGCAATCCAATAGAAGAAGACATGTCTATGAGAAGTGAAAACGAAGCCGAACCTGTAGAGTTTGGGAAAGTTTTACAAAACTACAAACAGAAAATATACTCACTGTGAAGTTCTTTTCCGTTCTTTGGTTAGAGGTAAAAAGAAGTTTTATATATGCAAGCTGTGCTTTATTGTTAGTGAACATCCCGATGCTGCTGAGAGTGATGTTTAGATTAATATGTAAATATATGCTGCATGATTTCCTCTCAGTAACGAAATAATCACACAACAAACATGGTGAGAAAACAACTGTTAAAGGATTAGTTCACTTCCTCAATAAAAATGTCCTGATAATTTACTCACCCTTATGTCATCCAAGATGGTCATGTCTTTCTTTGCCAGGGAATAAGGGTCTTATCTAGCATAAAAATTGGTCATTTTCTAAAAAAAAATTAAAAATATATTATTTTTAACCAATAAATATATACTTTTTAACTAATGCTCATCTTGCACTAGCTCGACCTCACGCATTACGTAATCACACGCGATAAAACAATGATGTCGGACGATTTTGAAGTTGGAGGAGAAAATGAGATGGAGTTTTTCACCCTACCTACCTATCTTTTTGAACGGAAGTACACAGACGAAGAACTAACCACACATGATTAGTTCACATTTGTTTTGTTTTTTGTAAAATGGCCAATTGTTTTGCTAGATAAGACCGTAATTCCTCAACTGGGATCATGTAAAGCCCTTTGAAACTGCAATTTGGACCCGCTGATCCCCATTGAAGTCCACTATATGAAGGAAACTCCTGGAATGTTTTCCTCAACAACCTTCATTTCTTTTCGACTAAAGAAAGTAAGACATGACCATCTTGGATGACATGGGTGTGAGGAAATTTTTATTCTGGAAGTGAACTAATCCTTTAATAAAGCGATGTGGAACACGAAAAAAAAAACATTGTCAGTGTTGCTTTCAACTTGATTTTCTCTAAATGCTCTATGTGATTATGTATAGAACATTTTTAGCTAAATATTTTAACGAATTGCAAAAGCTGATTAATCAATCAAAGCCTACCGATTAATCAGTGAAATAATCAACAATTAGTCAATTAAGCATTCTAATAATCATTCGATTATCAGAGTAATCATTTGTCGCAGCCCTACTGACTAACAATTGTTCTGAAGTCAGTGGGCCGACTATGTGAGGCCTGTTTGATGGCCGTCTGCATTCCTCCCTGCTTCTACCCAACAGGAAGCTTCCATAGATTATTTATCTGTGCTCGAAGGACTTCGTGGCTCCTGCATTATTCACAGTGTAAAAAGCAAGAGAGGCAATTTGGTCCAGCGTTATGTTCAATAAGCATAGCATCAATCCCCAGCCATGACGCAGGGCTCCGGTCCGGGCTGTGGAGGAGGTCAGGGAGACGTATAAAGTTGCCTTGTGTGCTTTCCGCTCCTATCTCTGGCTGTAAGACAGATAAGACGGACGGCAGCCAGCGTGGTTTCCCGAGCAAAAAGATGCAATCACGTTGGACTCACCCGGGATAATCGAGGGTGGGGAAATAATATTTTATTCAATCAATGAGGGTCAGTGTTCTGTGATGGACTTTTTGTGATCTCTCTGACATGTTTTCTCTTCCGCTCTCTTTTGAATCTCCTTCGAGTCTGTTTTCTTTGTTTCTCAGACTACATATAATATTCTTGCTGAATAATCCATTTTGGAGCCAGATGGAGGATGGGTTTACATGCATGCAAACTCTGCACACAGACACACACTCACCTATATATAAATATGTGTGTGTACTCACATACACTGATACAGGCGATGTCTTGAGACGCAATCGATACGCCTCTCTTCTGCAAAGGCTGAAGGAGCCATTGAGATCATTCTTGGCTCGTGGCCACAAGCTCTTTTATCCTTCAAAGTGTGTGTGTGGCCTTCCAGTATTGATGTTGTGGTGTGTGCCATGTCTGTGTTTTATTGAGTTTGTGTACAGTGTGTTGTGAATGCTGTGTGTCTATGACTCAATGTATGAAATGGAGAGAGAGCCCATATACATTATCGCCATATCCTCTAAAAGAACTGTTACTGATACAGTCATTTCTCCTCTCTATACCATGAGCATCATTTATACTTTATAGATGTTAAAAAAGGGGTTGAGTTTTATTTAGTTTCTCATTTTAGTTTACAGCATAAAATAAAATAAAACATAAAATACCTCATTTTAAATAAAATACAATTTAAAGCTATACATTTATTTATATACACAAGTATTTATATTTAATTATATTTTAATTTCTATTTAATTATATTATAGATTTTAATTAATTATATTTTTTATGTAATTAAATATTTAACTCCAAATATTTAAGTTAAATATTTTATATTGTTGGGTCCACAAAACATGTTTTTTTTTAAATATAAAACAGACATCACTTAATTAAAACAAAATGCTAGATAAATATTTACATTACATTTTCATAAACGAAGATTTCTATTTAATTAAATATTTACCTGTTTTATAAAATAGACATCACTTAATTTTAAATAACATTTATGTATTTGCATATATTTCTAGTGCTGTCAAGCGATTAATCGCGATTAATCACATCCAAAATAAAAGTGTTTGTTTACATATTATATGTATGTGTGCTGTGTATATTTATTATGTATATATAAATACACACACAAGCATGTATATAAATGTATTTATAATATAAATTATATGTATATAAATATAGACATACATGTAAATATTTTCAAAATATATACTGTATGTCTGTGTATTTATATATACATAATAAATATACACAGAACACATACATATAATATGTAAACAAACACTTATTTTGTATGCGATTAATCACAATTAATCATTTGACAGCACTAATTTATACATAATATTTATATTTTCCTTCAAAGCTATACATACATATATGTATATTTATATATAAAATATTTATTAGTTTTTTAATTTATATATATATATATATATATATATATATATATATATATATATATATATATATATATATATATATATACTATTCTTTCATGTAATTTAATATTTTAATTCATATTTTAAAATATTTTAGTTAAATATTCTATATCCTTAAGTCCACAAACTTTTCTATAAAATAGACATTGCTGCTGTTATGATAAATTAAAGTTCGGTGAGTGAGTCTGATTTGGTTCAGTAACCACTTTGAATGATTCACTGATTTCATGAGTGACTGATTTAAACAAAAAGATTAAAAGAACCAGCTCGTGAGAGTCATTTGTGAATTGCGTTAGACTGGTCGCACTGTATGTTTTTGATTCATTAAAAGAACTGGCTCATGAGAGTCATTTGTTTGTGAATTAGTTTGCACAACACTGTAGCAGCTGCATAGCACACAAGAACCAGCTTTTGCATGGAAAGCACCACTCACATGTTTCTTTAAACATGTAAAAACTAGTTAAAAACTGCTATTTCACAGCACGTCATTTTTTATTTTAGGTTCATATGTTTCCCATAGAGTTTTTCTTCTAGACAAACACGTGACTCTTTGATTCAGAGCGTCTAACAAGCCTTTCCTACAGAGCAGCAAATTGAGTCGCTTTTCAGGCCTTTCACTTTGTGTTTTTTGTGGCATGACAGGCAGGTTACGCTTGCATGCGGCCGCTAATACCCTCCCGAACATGTACGGTTGATCCGTGAAGCTCAAAAGACTCGTCCGAGTAAACACACTAAATGCTCATAAACACACACCATACTGACTCGTTCAGCCAGACATCTGACGTGAAACACAAAAACAGAATTACGTTCTCAATCCGGAGAGGCCTTTCAATGCGTAAATCACAGAGGAGAAATGCGCTGCTCACGCAAGTGTGCAAAATAAAGTCTCCAGAGGACAGAACAAGAAAACAGGGAGAGAGAGCAAGAGGTATTAAGCAATAAGGCATTCATGGGTATTCTGTGTTGTGAGTTTAAGCTCTGTTCCAAAACTTAGTGAGCTGCCTTGCTGCCTAAAAAGGCTGCTGTCTTCTAAGGGAGCATCTTAACTTACAAGTGACAGATTTGGAACACTCTACAGACAGCAACTATCATGCAAATAGCGCCTACTATGTGAGACACACAGGACACTCGACTCACAGTTGAGTTAAATAACATATGTCACCCTGGACCACAAAACCAGTCTTAAGTCGCACAGGTATATTTGTAGCAATAGCCAAAAATACATTGTATGGGTAAAAATTATAAATTTTTCTTTCATGCCAAAAATCATTAGGATATTAAGTAAAGATCATGTTCCATGAAGATATTTAGTAAATTTCCTACCGTAAATATATCAAAACTTAACTTTGATCAGTAATATGCATAGCTAAGAACTTAATTTGGACAACTTTAAAGGCGATTTTCTCAATATTTAGATTTTTTTGCACCCTCAGATTTCAGATATTCAAATACCGTATTGACCCGAATATAAGACGATGTTTTTTTTCTTGGAAATACATGTGAAAAAACGCGGTCGTCTTATATTCAGGGTCTACTTTGGCATGTCAATAATACACCCACAACAATAGGTGGCGCCAAATACATGTAAAACAAGTGTGCCGTGAAATGACTGTTGTGACTGTCATGTTAGCCTGATGGGAACAAACTTCCTCTGTAAGTGATTTTAAAATGTAAGACAGTATTTGAAGACTACAATAAGATTTCACTTCTACTGTTAATAAAATTTTGGTAGGCTACTATGAGATGGATAGCCTAAATGTTATATAATTCAGATGGGCTACCTGTTATTTTTATGGTATATCAAAAAGTGTATTTTTTTAATGTGAATGTTGGTACATTTTACCAGTATTTACCATACCTTCAAAACAAAAATTTAAATAGGAAAAATATGCAATATGAAAATAATTTAAGAAAAAAAAAGAAGTGTTTTACTGAGAAAAAAACAAGATTTGGTACATCTGGAAAAAGGGGGGTTGTCGTATAATCAGGGTCGTCTTATATTCTGGTCAATACGGTAGTTGTATATCGACCAAATATTGTCCTATCATAACAAACCATACATCAATGGAAAGCTTATTTATTCAGCTTTTTTTCAAATTGACACTTATGACTGGTTTTGTGGTACAGGGTCACATATTAGGTAAAATGTTAGGTAAGATGGACCATTTTATTGACATTTTTTATTGAATGAATGTATATAAATGTATATTTATAATCAATATTTCCCTCCACCACAATGGATGCAATGGAATTCAGAATGATTATAATGTGTATTTTAACACTGATGTATTGTCCAATCAGCATCTAGGACCAAAACTATCTGTTTTATGTGTTTAAACATGATGTGAGGGCAGTGAGGAAGAAAAAGAGAGAAACGGAGCGAGAGAACTCGAGTGGAAGATACACAGCCTCAGGCAAACAGAAAACAATTGTTTCACTTCCACCAGTAACCTATTTCACCTTTAAACAGCAGATCTCTTTCACTCAATTAATTTCTGCACATTGGCTGTGAAGTGCAGTAGAAAAGGGCTTTTATATCCGCCTTTTATTTCAGAATTTTCTCACACTCTGTTTTTCTACTCTGGTTTTGTTTACATGGCACTGTTTGTTTTTTATTCTCTTCTATTGTGAGGACTTGTGGACTTCACGCATTGAAAACACATGGGGGCGGATTCACCAAACAATCAAATGATGGAGAAGAGCGTTAGAACTGGGCATGTGTCCAGACCTGCCATGAGGAGCTTTTTTGACATGTTAAAGAGCCAGTGTGTAGGATTTCTTTAGTATGGAAGCTTGCTTGCACCTCTCAATAAAAAATGAAAACACAATTCTCACAATTGAGAGTTTACATCTCGCAATTCTGACTTTTTATCTCTGAATTGTGCGACATAAACCCGTAATTGCATGTTAAAAAGAAGTGTGAGATAAATTTGCAATTCTGACAAAAAGTCAGAATTACGAGATAAACTTGCAATTCAGAATTTTCTTGTCATAATGGAGAGTTCATATCTTTATAACATGCAATTGTGAGTTACAAAGTTAGAATTATGAGATATAAACTTGCAATTTGTAAGGAAATAGTTGTTTTTTTTTCTCTCTCAGAATTGGACTTTATAACCCACGATTGCACGATTGAGTTTATATCTCACAATTCTGAGAAATGAAGTCAAAATTGTGAAATGTAAACTCACAATTGCAAAAAAAAGTCAGACCTATGAGATATAAACTTGCAAATTCTTAGAAAATAGAATTTTGTTTCCTCAGAATTGAACTTTATAACCCGTAACTGCATGTTTATATCTCACAGTTCTGAGAAATGAAATCAAAATTGGGAGATGTAAACTCACAATTGCGAAAAAGTCAATTGTGAGATATAAACTAAAAAGAAAATAGTATTTACTTAGAAATTACAAGGTCAAAAACTTTAAAAAGTCAAAATTCTGAGATATACATTCACAATTGTGAGAAGAAAGTCAGAAATGCGAGTTTCAACCTCAATTTTGGGAAAATGTAAGAATTGTGAGATATAATCTCACAATCGTGAATCAGAATTTTTTTATTTTTTTATTTTTTTTATTCAGTGCCGGAAACGGGCTTCCATGCTTTAGTTAATCAGACTCTAAAACAACACAGACAGCATGTGCAGTCCGTTCTTAGTGAATTCTCTTCATAGTATCTTGGAAAGCCATTCAAACTCCCAGAACGGAGCCACATACATGCATACTATAGCAAATCCAAAACTTATTTGCTCTTCCATTCTCGCTCTCTCCCACTCCACCCTCTGCCTCCTGCATAAACACATTCATTTGCATCCTTCAAATCCACAGACAACAGAAGATGACACCCAAAAAGCCATGACGAGAAACACACGTTCACATTTGCATGCGAGCCTCCCTTGTCCCCTGAGCTGCAATGTCTGCTTGTCAGAGATTGTTTTTGCCGCTTAAATATGTTTTCCGCTGATTGACTGCAGGACTAATGACAAACCTGTGCTGTTAGAAGGAATGGCGACTCGTACTCCGTTGGCCCGTCCTGCTCTATGAGTCACTGGGTTGTGCTGCTCTGCTAGTCCTCTGATTCAGGGGTCAATAGGTCAACTGCGGGCAGCCCGCCCCGTGACCTCTCATCAATCTCTGTCGTTATGGTAACAGTGATGCTTCAGGTAGAGCAGATGTGTGATTATCCGCAAACAGGTTTTCCCAGCCGAACTCCCTCTGTCTTCTGACACGATATGGAAGAGAAAATTGTCCCGAGATGAGCACGGACAAGTGATTCACTGGCAGCCAGTGACTCATCACCCGCTGTTCTTTTATTTGTCAGTGTCCAGTCATCATGACAGTGGGCTGTTTTTATGTCATCTCAGTTTAGAGCCCAGAATGCTCATTTAGGGACCCAGAATATGGTTTAGATGCATTTGTATGCAGTAAACAGAAAATCATTGTGTCTGCTCTTGTCTTAGATGGTCTATACAAATAAAATATAAACCAATATATACACCTATATATTTTATTCATATGAACGTTTTAATATAAAAAAATAAATGATATAGAAATACTACTACTACTACTAATAATAATAATAATAATTATTATTATTATTATTATTATTAAAATGAAAGAGTGATTTTAATGTTATTGGTGATATAAATCACATTAGTCTGCATTAGTCTTATAAATCACATTAGTTTGTTTGTTTATTAAGAATTATATAATATATACATAATACTGCTACAAATAATGTCTAATGACTAATAATATTACATGATTAATAATATTTATAGTAATAATAATAGTTATTATTTGTTATTATAATGTTTAATATTATTAATATTCAAAATAAATGTACATTTTAATATTATATGTGATATTAGAAATCACATGAACCTACATTAGTCTTATAAATCATAATTTATTCATTTATTATTATTATTTTGTAGAATTATTTATATTGATGCTCCATTCTAAAAGTGTAAACAGTTATATACAGTATAGTAGAAAAGATTGATAACTTCTATTATATGAATAAGGGATTTGGTGTGGTGTCATTTTTGTCAGATTTTTGTAAGTCCAGTATAGAGTCCAAGATGCCTGTTTTGAATTTCTGCCCAGAGTGAAATGAGGCAACTAGTCCAATAGTCCAGACTACTGTTTCACTTCCAGGGTCTTATACTGCCAAAAATGATTAGGCATGAGAAATGACACCAGACCATGAATCTGCTGGAAAAAAATAGTAGTATATCATCAAAATTATATCAAAATGCTATATATCATCATCGTCATCATCAAACTTGTTTTAATGTAATGACAATAAAACAAAACAACAGTGCTAAATCTCACCAAACCTGTCAAGAACATATACATTTTTAGAAAATGTAACCTGACTTTTCTTCATAGGTCTCTTGTGATTTACCCATACAGTGGTTAAGCTAATCTTTCAGAACTAGCTGGTATGTTTTGTAGCTATATATCGTCATATATTCAAAATAAAGATAATAAAACACTCTGGTGAATTCCCGCAGTCGTTTGTCATCCGTTCTGAGCTTGATCACGGTCACCGACTTTAACTGCAGATCGTAACGGCCTCCTCCTCTTCCTCCAGTTCAACATCTGTTTGTTAGCTGATGACTTGTGAGTTTGAACATAACAAAGTGTCTCTCTCAGCTCTAATTAAGCACATTTTAACAGGACCGTGGCCTGGTGGCAGCACACAGGCAGTCAGAGCGTTGCGCTCTCCACGTTCCCTCGAACAGCTCGCAGACGGCGCAGACTTCCCTCCTCTGAGCTCCGAGTTTGCATAATTACCCAGGTAATTGCGGAGTAATTGGCGGCGTCACCTGCTCCCAAGACGCGCCAGCATTGTTTTATCAACAGCTGGAATCAAACCTGCATGAGGAGAGAGAGAGAGAGATGCTTTATAAAGAAAGAGGGTAGAAAGTTGGCCGCCCGAGGGACGATTACCCATTCGTTATGAATGGAAATGTATGGAAATGCACTCTGCCCGCAGCCAAAAAAAGACAAGAACGAAAGGAGAGGAAGTTGGGAATGCAGAAGGAAGGAAAAGTCGAAGAGAGCACAGGATAACCAAGGAGAAGTAAATAAACGAAAGACAAAGAAGTGTGTGACTGAGACGCCGAGTGAGAAGAGAAGAGAGATCATGTCTGTCTCCAGGGGAGAAAATGAGGTGTCAGCCTTTGTTTCTCTCTCACTGTCTGTCGCTCTTTCTCTTGCTGTGAGGCTATTGACGAGAAGAGAGTATTTGGTGTATTATTCATTCTGTTAAATAGACTGGGCTTCTTTAAAGCCTGCAGGATAGTAGAGAAATGCATCTAAATGAAGTTTCTGTCATCATTTACTCACCCTCATGTTGTTTCTTTCTTCCATGGAACAGAAAAGATGAGATACGCTAGAACCTTTGACATTGTTGATGTGGTTTGCAAGCGAGATTTCCAGTGAGTAATGACTTTTCATTTCCCCTATAGCCTCATAAAATGTATATTTTTACATTTATGGAGGTATTTTATAATTTTCTTTGGAGCTCAACAGACATACATTATAGAAAAGAGCTCTGGACATTCTGGAATATTTTTTCTTTTGTGTTCCACTGAGAAAATTAAATAAAAAAATGGACATGTTGATTTTGAGGTTTTCATGTACTAATATAAACTGCCTTTTTTATGTTTTTGTTTCTTGTTTGCTCACAAAGGCTGCATTTATTTAATTAAAGATGCTGTAAAATTAGTGTGAAGTATTGTTACATTTTAAAACAAGTTTTCTATTTTAAAATGTAATTTAATTTTGTGATACAAAACTGAATTTCCAGCATCATTACTCCAGTCTTCAGTGTCACATGATCCTTCAGAAATCAGCCTAATATGCTGATTTGCTGCTCAAAAAACATTTCTTTATTTTCTTTATTTCTTTCATTTTCTCTACTGTCCCCTTTGATTAATGAATTGCATCTTTGCCGAATAAAAGTACAGAAGTGTTAATAGTGTATGGGGAAGAGTTACAGAGATACTGGTGTGTTACAGAATAATGGAGTTCTCATGACTCTTAACAGTCCAGATGGAGTAACACCTTGAGCCGTGTCCTTGTGCTCGCAAACAACACAAACGCCTCCTACACAGCAGCCTCGACTCACATTGTGCATCAACACTCGAAGAAGTTTCGACAAACTGCAAAGCAATACCTGCATTGGCACAAATATTGAGCCATACGTCATTCGTAGAGCAGCCTCCGCTGTATAGTTGAATGAGCTTTCGTTTATTCATGACATGCGCTTGAGTAGATTTACATGAAACATGTGGTTCATGGCCAAACTAATAGGACGGCACCGTTTAGGTAGGTACGCGGCGAAGGACGCTGGAATTCACCGTCAAGGTCGTTACTCCTATTAACTGCTGCTGATTCGTTTGCAACATCCGACAGAATTATAGAGTGAGGCGTAATCTGAGAGAGCCCACATCTCCCCAGCTGCTCGTTACATCCCGCCGATACACACAGGAGGCGACGGACACACACGGGTTCTTGGCGTCTGGAGAATCGCTGCTGTCTGGTTGTGGCACAGCAGCATCTGCTGGTGAAAGGGACGCACAGGCTAGAATTCCCTCAGTGAGGCAGGTTTTTGCATCCTTATTGTACACGAGCACAAATATAGCCCTGTACTTTTAACATGTAATGCTCATCCACATTCACACACATCAGCGGGTCCACCGAGGTTCATCCTCGCTAACCGTCTTGGTTCTGCCGTGACCAGGTTTTTGCGGAGGGCGGCTGCGCTCCCAGAGCCCTTGGGGGGTAATGAGAGGAAATCCTCCCTGCTGAATTGATTCCCAAGCTGAGACGAATAGGGAAAAACTGCCTCAGCCAGCACGTCTGGCAGCGAGCTGTCATGTGGAACGCAAAGGTGAGGATTTGGAGCGGTTTGGGGCAAGCGCGCACGTTTATTTGAGGTGCAGCTTGGCTGTGTTGGGATTATCTTGCAAGGCAAAATGCGTCATTCAAAGCTGAGGAAATTGGTGTAAGTCATTAGTAAAAGGCAGATCGGTGCATTCATGATCAGGTTTGTATGTATTTGAGTTCAGTGGTTCGGTTATAATACCAAATTCCACTCTTCACAGTTTAATTGAGATTGCCTTTAAAATTCCAATTCAAGAATGCAAAATTGTAATTTGAATTTGAATGTTGAATTAAAATGAATCAACATTCACATGATTGTAATTTTTACCTATAAGAGTACAATTTGCCAAGAAAACTTTGAATCTTGGCCTGAAAAAGTCTTAAAAGCTTAAAAGTAGGGATGCACCGAAATGAAAATTCTTGGCCGAAGCCGAACTAAATGAAACACTAGGCCGAAGGCCGAATACCAAACACGTTTTTTCGCATTTTTCCCCCATCTATTTTGCCTTTTTATTTAAAGTAAACATATTTACTTAACACTGAACATTTCTACAGACATGAACATTCTAGCAGACATTATACCAACAAAGCACAATTTAAATTAAAATGAATAAGTTAGTAAAATAATATTTTTTGGCCATTTTTGAGACCCCCTGCTTGAATCAGGCATGTATTTTTTACTGTACAAATAAATGCAGCCTTGCTGAGCAGAAGAGAATTCTTATAAAACATTAGAATATATTACAGATCCCAGTTTGACCACTATTCACACAATATAATAAATGGATTAATAGAGGTGTTGTAGGGTGATTATTATTTTCATTATTATTGTCATACTTTTTTATTTTATTCTACAGAACAACAGTAAAATTATAATACTAACATTAATGAATGTTGATGGAGTTGTTGCTTTTTCTCACCTTTTATTTTGGCAGAAACCCGCAGGAAGATCTCAGTGCTTCTTTTTGTTGACAACAGACATAAATGATTCTCATTACGAATTAGGGAAGATGTTTATCGCATGTATCGCATTGTCACATGCCTTTAAAAAATTAATAAAAATGTTACTGAGAAACTGACGAGTAGTGTTTCAGCGCAGATTTTCCTCGCGCTTTGGACTTGAACCCTGGCGCCGCAAGCTCGTGCAGCGCTTTTTGATGCATGCGTGTATTTGAAAACATAACATTCTGCAGTTTATTTACAAATCGTTTAAGGCCATTTCGCAATTTCAATCATCATACAGTAACCAGCATCAACCACCTCTTCCTCTTCTCGTCGGAGACATGAGATGCAGCACTAAGCAGTCTCTTGCTGTCAGTGTTTCGTGCTTGTAATGATTTTTTGCGTCTTTCTCTGACAGTTTTAAATACTTCCACACTGCAGACACGTTTGCTGCATTAATGCGTGCCTCATTGTTCGGTACATATTATTCGGTCTTTTCGCTTATTCGGCCGAACACCGAAAGAGCTTTTTTTGCTATTTTGAACAATTTCGGTTGCCGAACATTTGGTGCATCCCTACTTAAAAGTATTGAAGTTTGAGGGTTTATAGGCCTTTTGGATGGATGTATAAAATGCCACCTACAGAAGTGTGTATTATTTTGTGTCATCATATTTAATAAATTAGCAGAATGGAAGAACACTTCATTTCCCAGAATTAGCTGTGTTGAATTTCTTTGGATGGAAATTTGGAAATTTCCAGAGTTCTCAGCAGCGTAAATCGTCATAGTTGTGTAAACTTCTAGTTGTGAACTGAATGGAAAAATATTATGTTTCTATTTACCAGAAAGAAAATTATAAAATATATGATAATGTTTCTATAGCTATGTTTCCATTACCCTGTTTGTATGCACATTTTTAAGTATTGCATCAGAAACGAGTGATGAAAAACACCAAATTTCGAAAAATAAATCACTTAATTGCGCGAAAAAGAGTTAATGTGAATAATGGGAGATGGAAACGCATTTTGCGAATAAATTCCATTGGACAGATCTCCTTGAACACCATCTGAAATGTTGTTATAAGGGGCTTTCGCATTGTGTAGTTCTAGGAACCCAGTTCTAGGAACTAGCCAGCTTAGTGGTTCCTAGAGAACCATTTTCCCTCTCGGGCCGTTTTCCTGGTCTTTATTCGCGGCATTTACAAATGTCAGCAACCAGTGAATGGAGGACACCATGATTGGAACTGTCTTTGTTATGTGTCGAGGGTTTCGTGAAAGAGGATATGTTATGTAAATGCACAATTTGCGCAATTGAAAGAGCATGAAAATCTGACTAAATCTCCTACGATAACTTGCAGTGTTACATATCATCGAGGCTGAGAAAAGAACAAAATGCTGCAGACAACAGGTAGCTAAATGCTGTTATCGCTGTTTTCCTTGTTCATGAAGTAAATATTTTTACATGACTTTTTAAAAATGCCAGGTAGGCAGTTTTTCGTATGTGTTTTGCCAATCAGCAGACACTTACATCACTAGTAGTTCCTATAGAACTGTTTTAGACCCTACTCTGAAGTAGGAGCTAATTTAGTTCCCCCAAATGGAGTTCCTCGAACCAAATATTTTCCTAGTTCCTGTGGTGCGAACACGCCAAAAAGCGGGTACTTCCGCCAATAGTTCTAGGAACTGTGAAAAGGTTCCTCTGTTGCCCCTATGGTCATTCTGAAATGCCTGAGCAAAGTCTGTCATCAAAGTATTTCTGTATAATTGCCTCCCAGTCAGAACAGTCTTACACAACTGCGTTCCCGAACAGCAGGCATCCACCTCCGAAAGCAATGACCACATTTATTGTGTTTCGTCTGCTCACTCTGAGGCGCAAGTAATTTATTATATATGGAAATTATTATGTTCAGTGGCTTTTCCTAATTTTCTTTGTGATGTTTAGTGCCAGTGTATCAGGAAGTGGCGATTTTGTTCTCTTTGACTCATTGGATGGAAACAGTGCTTACTTGCGCATAAGTTACATTCGTAACTTTAAGAAATTCATAGTAACAGCTGAACTGGTGCATTTATTGGAGTGCCAAACTTTGGTAAGACAATTAAATTGCATTTATTACTTCTGCTTGTGTTATATGAATACGGCTCATTGTTCAAGCTTTGGTCCAACCATAAATTAGCAATTTGAGGATGGTATTTACCCAGAATTCTTTACTGTTGGCCTGCAGGTTTGGCCACAGGTTCCGGCCACTGCAAACTTAAGCTGCATCTGACGAAATTTTGAAAAGGCCAGCACATTTGTGTTAGGAAAGAGAGAGTGCCTGACCTTTCAGAAAGATGATACCTGTTCCCTTTTCTCTCCATTTTTCGCACTCGTTTTCTCTGGTGTTTTCTCTCTCTCGCGCTCTGCTAACATCACACCCGCCCGCCGTAGAAATTCAATCTCGTTTTGAACATGCTTCGATTGGAACTGCACTTGATGTATCTCCGGTCGCCAAACAAGAGCGAGTGTCTCACTGTTTGTATTTCCAGTGCGATTCATTTACCGTGTCATGTTACGCCGTCCCTTTTTATGCTAATGCACTTGTCACAGTCTATTTTAGCTCTGACGTTGGCATTTGTTTTGCGTCGGCCCCATTTTAGCGAACGCACAAGTTTTGCATTCAGATCTAAAGTGCTTTCTATCGCCTTCGGAAGAAATGGCAGTTGAAAAGGCATTTGGAAAGCTCATAAAGGGTGGAATATGTAATGCGTGTAGTTTTTCTTCCTCTCCCTCCCCCTTCTGTCTCTCGCTCGCTTGAAACCCATCCAGTTGGCTTGGCGGTAATTGAATCTTAGCCGTCTGGCCCAGAAAGGCAGTGTGCAGGAGTTTAGTTTTGTTGTCCCATTTTGCTCTTGTGATGTGTGTGCGCCTGCGCTTCTGGTGCGCTGGGACTCGAAGTGAGGACTCATGGGATAGATTGTCCTTATGGACGCTGGGCTGTGGTCATCTTAGATGGATTATTGTAGCATACTATCAGACGAGTCCTACAAAAACGTATCATCTGTGTTGGATTAGTCTGTCTGCTGCATTGTGAAGTTCCTGCTACTTTATTTAGAGGAATAATTCATCATTTACTCACCCTTGCATCTTAAAGCTGCATTACTTTCTTACATGAAACAAGAAAAGTATGAGGACTAGGACTCTTAATGTACACTTAATGTACGCACACAAATACGGTTAAAATGCTAAGCACTATAACAACATGACATTCACAAAGGAGTCTGGAGTGATCACATATTTAGGTAGATTTTAAGGCGCATTACCTTGAAAAATTAAGGTAATCCACAGTGTCCTCAGCAGCTCAGATGTTGGGAGAAAATGAAGAATCTTATGTTCAGTCTTACGTCCAAACACAGAGCACGGGGATTGCTTGCGAGACATTGTTGACGTTACAGCTGCTCGAGTGCGGAGACAGCTTACAACCACTGAGGGAGGAAACTATGGCAAGGCAGAGCTGTCAATCAACCTCTGTTGCCCGGCCCTACGCAATGTGATGTCACACTGCGTGAGAATCAAAACGGCAGACCTAGTGAGACTGACTTGGTTTAAAGGGGATTAAAACATGAGGAGTGGGTGGATTTTTATCACTGTAGGGTGGTTGTGTTCACACACTGCCAACACACATTTATGTCCAAACACTATGTAAAAGTGGATTTTGCATAATAGGTGCCCTTTAATGTAGAAACAACATAAAGATAGTATATGTGTAATATTTGTTTAATGGCATCTTTGGCTGAAGGCCAGTATCACTGATATACTACTGATGTTTTTTGGAAATTCAAAAAACTTAACTTCTCTAGTAAATAATGAGCTGTAGACACTGACGACTTGCCTGAGGTAAATGAAATGCTATGTGACATTTTGTTTACAAACTGTTTTACTGATGTCTTTCCGTGGTTGAAACACTGATTGAGCGATTACATGAGGCATGAGATGTTCGTTCATGTTTATTTCATGTTAAAACTAAGTTGTAAAGAGGAAGGGACGATCGCGCTCCTCGCTGCCGTTAGAACTGAGGCATTAATACAGCGATCTGTCATGCCACATCAAAGAACGTCAAAACACCATTTATTGTTTGAATTAACTGAAAAAATGGACATAGTTTGAAAGATGAGACTTTGTTTCTTATCAAATGTGTATATAATATATATATATATATATATATATATATATAGCAGTGTAGACACAGTTTAAATATTGTTACTCATTTCACATGCATGGAGGTTAGCCAATTAGAAGTCATCTTAATAGGGTTACAGTTGCAAAAACAACAGTTGCAAAAACAGCTTGTTTAATTCTCAGGGTCAAAGAATGAGCATGATGAACTCAATTACGACTGTTTTTGGTGCTTGGAAACCTTGACTAAAATTGTAAGTGGACTTCAGGGAAAACTTTGCTTGAGTGTAAAAGTTTTTCAATGATATTCATTATCGTTCCTCATGAATATTCATGAAGGTCGCTAAACTTCTTCAGCAATATATTTTTGCCCATCACTCTCCCTGACACGGAGAGCTCATCAACAGCGTTCACTCACTCACCGCTGACAGACAGACAGGTGGGAGAGGAGTGCGTCAGAGAGACAGGCCAGACAGACTGACAGGAGCGCTCCACAAACTCTCAAGGAGACAAACTCCCAGGAGAAGAGGAAAAATGACAAACTAATTACAGGCGACGGATGTTCGTTCTGGCCTTCAGATACAAACAACCACCCTGTCGCAGGCACGTTCAGGCGGTACCTGTAGACTAACTCATTTCTGCCCAGTGGGTGACCTTTCTTCTCCTGTCAAAAACAAATGGTTTGCATACATAAAAACTCGATGGGTTAAAACATTTTAAAGCCCATCTAACAAATTTAAACAGCTTTTAAAAGGATAATAAAGGTTAGCATGTGAGCTGTGTCATTATAAAGTGGGTAATTTGAGTTTGGGATCAGTGGTTTGTTCAACTTTGTAACCTGAAGTATGAGCAATAGTATGGCCCTATGATTGTCATGACATGAAAAATGCAAACAGAATCACGGAATCCATTCATAAAGGTAGAAACTACTTTATAACGCAGATTATCAAGGAATTTGGCATTTGGATAAGTTCTGGTAAATATTAAAGCTAGTGCTGTCAAATGATTAATTGCCATTAATCGCATCAAAATAAAAGTTTTTGTTTACATGATATATGTGTGTGTACTGTCTATTTATTATGTATATACACGCACATGCATGTATATATTAAGAAAAATATTATGTTTGTATATTAAATATATTTATAATATAAATATATATATATATATATATATATATATAGCAGTGTAGACACAGTTTAAATATTGTTACTCATTTCACATGCATGGAGGTTAGCCAATTAGAAGTCATCTTAATAGGGTTACAGTTGCAAAAACAACAGTTGCAAAAACAGCTTGTTTAATTCTCAGGGTCAAAGAATGAGCATGATGAACTCAATTACGACTGTTTTTGGTGCTTGGAAACCTTGACTAAAATTGTAAGTGGACTTCAGGGAAAACTTTGCTTGAGTGTAAAAGTTTTTTCAATGATATTCATTGTACGTTCCTCATGAATATTCATGAAGGTCGCTAAACTTCTTCAGCAATATATTTTTGCCCATCACTCTCCCTGACACGGAGAGCTCATCAACAGCGCGTTCACTCACTCACCGCTGACAGACAGACAGGTGGGAGAGGAGTGCGTCAGAGAGACAGGCCAGACAGACTGACAGGAGCGCTCCACAAACTCTCAAGGAGACAAACTCCCAGGAGAAGAGGAAAAATGACAAACTAATTACAGGCGACGGATGTTCGTTCTGGCCTTCAGATACAAACAACCACCCTGTCGCAGGCACGTTCAGGCGGTACCTGTAGACTAACTCATTTCTGCCCAGTGGGTGACCTTTCTTCTCCTGTCAAAAACAAATGGTTTGCATACATAAAAACTCGATGGGTTAAAACATTTTAAAGCCCATCTAACAAATTTAAACAGCTTTTAAAAGGATAATAAAGGTTAGCATGTGAGCTGTGTCATTATAAAGTGGGTAATTTGAGTTTGGGATCAGTGGTTTGTTCAACTTTGTAACCTGAAGTATGAGCAATAGTATGGCCCTATGATTGTCATGACATGAAAAATGCAAACAGAATCACGGAATCCATTCATAAAGGTAGAAACTACTTTATAACGCAGATTATCAAGGAATTTGGCATTTGGATAAGTTCTGGTAAATATTAAAGCTAGTGCTGTCAAATGATTAATTGCCATTAATCGCATCAAAATAAAAGTTTTTGTTTACATGATATATGTGTGTGTACTGTCTATTTATTATGTATATACACGCACATGCATGTATATATTAAGAAAAATATTATGTTTGTATATTAAATATATTTATAATATAAATTATATGAATATAAATATATGCATGTAAATGCATGTACATATTTTCAAAATATATGCTGTATGTGTGTGTATTTATTTATACATTATATCATCACACATATATCATGCAAACAAAAACTTTAATTTTGGAATGTGATCAATCACAATTAATCACGATTAATCGTTTGACAGCACTAATTAAAGCACAAAAAGACTATTCAATATTTATAAACTATAGTCAGATACTCGGAAGGTTACTGTGGAAATGTAATAGGTTACCCTATTTAAAATGTAATAAGTAGTGTAACTATTACAGTTACTGTATTAAAGTAATGTAACTGATTACATTTGATTTCTTTTTGATTACTTTTCTAAATTTACATTTTGTCGTTTAGATTTTATCCAAATTTAGATTTGATCCAAAACGACTTACAAATGAGGACAATAGAATCAAACCAACTTTCAAAATCCTTCATCTCTTGAATTAAAATTATAATAATTAATTTTAAAGCGCAGCCACCACCAATCAAACCCTTTTACTTTGAGATAAAGTACAGATTTAAAATCATAACAAAAAAATTGACCTCTCTTGTGAAACTTTTTTTTTTGGCAAAAATGTAATTTGACTACATCTTAAAAGATTTATTAAATTATCAAAGTTGTATGCTGTCATTTGATTACTGCCGTAATAAAACACAGAATCCAGAAAAGATTCTGAAAAAAAATAAAACACTACAGTTATTGATATAATTTGAGTAACACATTAACTTGTTAGTTTCATGAATTCAATAAATAATTAAAATTTAATCAAGCCATTAAAAAGGAATCTAAAATTAAAGCAAAAACATGGAATTTTGGGGGGAAAAAACAAGATGGATTTCATTGTGCCCTACAGTAGTAACCGTGATGCTTACCTTGGCAAATGCCATTAAAAACTCTTGCACCAGCAAGTTTGATTGACCTACGCTGTATTCAACATGGCTTCCAAAGCTGTCTGCTTCCTCCTGGACCTCTTGATCCTATAGAAAGAGTGATGGAAGAAAGTCACAGTGAAGGTCTTTTCAGATTTCTGGACGAATTGTTAGCTGAAGGTGGCTGGAGGTTGTGTGTGTGTGTGTGTGTGTGTGTGTGTGTGTTTGTGTTTGTGTGACGCCCTTTAAAAACTTTCTCCAGCTCTGCGGATCTGTGTAAGGCTGCAGGCTAGTGTGCAGATCTTATTTTCTGATAAGTTTCCGTGATGTCTGGGATTTTGTGGCCCTCTAACAGGTCGTAGAACAAGCCTGTAGCTCACGGGCACGACCGATGGAAAGAGCGTGGACGCTTAGTGCTAATCCCTTTGAGAGCGGCGGGACACACATATCGCCTTCTGTAGGTGTGTTTGTGTTTGTTTGTGTGAGAGAGATGAGAGTGAACGTGTGTAAATTAATGATATGCAGAACTTAAAGAAGCCCTGTATAATTAGTCTCTGACATGATCAGCAGGCCCACATTGAATCTGCGTTCTTCATATCCTACGGCATGTTTGTTTATTAAATACTTAGCTGGATCTGATTTATGTTTTTACCGGTAAGAATACAGTGCTGTTAGTTCCACTAACAACTAATGTTAACAAAGGGTTAATTAGACTCAATCAGCTTGCAAACACCACTAAAACCCTCTCTGTGAAGTTGCAGGTGTAAATTCTTTCCCTTTAAAGCACTAGTATAAATCCATCACACTTCAGACGTTCCTTACATGGTTAATAAATGTACAAACTGCTAAACGATCAGGCTTTTCTTCAGCGTTTGGCATTAAGACAGACACATAGATAGAGATGGAATAAGAGAGAGCAGGGACGGCCAGCCGTGGTGGCAGACGGCCGCTGCAGTCTAATTAAATTAATGAAGACACATGTTGTCCGGTCGGCCTGACTGGGCGGTTGTCATCTCTGTGCCGGCTGGGGCCTGTCGAGGAGGGAATGGGGCCGTTCGGCTCTGGCTCGACGCCATGAGCGTTTAACAGGCTGCGTGGACCCAATCAGGACCTCATGATTACAGCGGGACGGGGACCGTGACAGTGACAGTGAGATCAGAAGAACTTGATGGAGTTCTCGGTTAAGTTTTGTTCAAGTATTAACCTCAGTGTTTCAGGTGATTCCTCCCTAGAATAAATACAATGAAACCAAATCAGATTATTATTCAAATGTAGACCTTTGAAATTAATGATGTCATTGCTCAGCTCTTTTGGTTTTGGAAGAATTTGGAAGGAAATGTTTAATGATAATGTTGAGACTTTTGTTTGGTATTTTTGGCACTTTTGAATCCGTTTGAGACATTGTAGAGATCTTTTCTAATATAAAACAAGCGAAATTACATTTTATCGTTTTTTTTTTTTGTTGTTGTTGTTGTTTTTGTTTTTTCCCTTGGACCTTCTGAGACATTTTTGAGAGGTAGGAGAAATTTATTTTGTTTTATTTTTGTGTTATTTTATTTTCTATTATATTTTTATTTTATTTTATATTTTTATTTAATTGTATTATTTTATTTTATATTACATTTTTATTTTATGTTATGTTATTTTATTTTATTTCCCATGTACCTTTTCCCATTTAATCAGAGATGGTTCTTAGTCAGAATAGACATATTTAATTAAACATGAATGAAAATAAGTCTATAAAGGATAGATGTTTTTTCTCCACTTGAAATATTTTGGAAATATGCATTTTCATTGACGTGCACAGCTACTGAACAGACTTCCATTAATGTAAAATATGTCATCTACCGTGACAGACGTATGTGGGTAAGTACCTGTAGCGTAGTTGTAGTAGAAGAACGAAGACTTTAAGTTATTGATGAAGGTGCTTCAGACTCCATATAAAACGCTTTGTGATTTTCTGAGATTCTGGAACTTTTTTTTATCCATGTCAGGAGGAGCTGCGCTGCCCACACTAGACCAGATCCAGCCAGACCACAAACACGCGTCCCCTCTGCTTTCTTCCTGTTCATTCCAGCAGAAAATAGAAAAGGGGGCGTGAGAGACAGGGAACGTTTCCATCTCATGGCTGTGAAGACGGTGTTTCCCAAAAAATGCTTGAGCTCCGTTAGATTTGCCAAACTGCGTCATATGCAGTTGGAATGGAACTTTGACTGAGTGACTCAAACTCGCTAGTCTGCTTATTTATTTGATGTGTTGGTAATTACCCATCATTCTTGTTCCTCAGGTCACGCTATATTTAACCATGCGGTTCACAGTACATCTCGCAGGCTGCGTCATATAGATAGTCGGTTGATTCACCCGGCTTTTCCTCCATAAGTGTCTGACACCCACCAGCGCGTTATCCCAGAGCTCCACACAAAACAGACCTTGTGTTTCAGGCAACAGATTAAATTAACTTGAGGTGGGAATGGAAACGAAAACCGATGCGAGAGAAATTCCCCTGAAAGGGAGACGATAATAAAAGATGCGTGAAAAGTGATGTGTTTGGGGATGAGATGTGCAAGGATGAAATGAAAGAGCTTTGGTTCACCTTTCATGCAACAGCTTGGAATGAGGAAAAAGCTTGTGATTGTTTGATTGGAGTTGAACTCCACCTGCTAGTTCATTCATTCATTCATTCATTCATTTGAGTTTAAAATAGTTGAGAATGTGCAGTGTAATGTGCATTCATGTATTGTGACGCATTGATCTGACAATAAAAAAATTCAGTGCATTAAGTACAAAATTTGATTATTAATTTTGATAAATATATTATATTCATAATTATGTGGATTCTTTGGAACAAAGTAAGTTAATTGTTGTTTTCGTCCCCAGTTAGTATTTATTATGCATATTCAGAGGTTTGGTATCGGTAAAAATCTAATTTTAAAGAAATGATTTTATTCAGCATGGTTTCAAAGTGACTTTTTTAGTAAAGTGGCGGGGTGGGGAATGCTTTCACAAAAAAATATGAAGCAGCACATCACATGATAATTTTGGTGAAATAGTTTTTAATGCTTGATTTTTTTAATGGAGTCTATCAGAATAAATCATGTAAAATCTCCTAAATTATTTAATCTATGACACAATGAATTTAATATAATTAGTGAAATGTGCTCATTTATTTTAAGTTGATTCTCAAAAGTCTGTGATTTTGAGTAAGGCCTGTTTGTATTTGACTTTGAGTTAATTTGTCCAATTAAAAGTCTGTATACAGCCAGACAAGTAGGAAAATACTTGATTAATGTTGTAAAATACTGCACTAGCACTAGCAAAGCTACTGCTCATTGAACTAGGCATAATGCCTCATATCCATAACCATAAGCTCTACTCTTCTGCACAATGGTAACAACAAAACCCTTTCAAATGTCAAACGTAACTGAACATTTATAGACGTATACATATATATATATATATATATATATATATATATTCTATACAACACTGAACCACAGTTTCTTTAATAAAATACACTATTTTTTAATTATTTTAAATTTTAAATGAAATTTACAAGACCCACGATTCATTTTTTTACAGTGATTCAGTAGATTTTCCACATATTCATCAGTCTACATCTGTTTAATATTGGATATTGCTCTTACTGGCTCAATAACAAATATGCATTTTGTTTTGTCTATTATTAAATTTTTCAGACTGTATTCAGCATATTTTGGAAATAATCTTGATTGTCCAGTTAGGCCAACTCTAAACAGGTGGCTATTGGTCAGAATAAGTAGAAAACTATGTCTTAGACCGTGTTTAGTTCTGTGTCTGATATCCAGAGGAAAGTTTCTATTCCACTATAAGGGCTGGAAAGTTCAAATGTCATTGTTTGGGAGATTTCTGGCCCTTTTTCCAAAGTAGCAGCCGAAGCGGCTCAAGTTCAGTGTGCCGTGTGAACACGTCAGATCCACTCAGACAAACATCAGTGCAGAGTGGGGATGTCGTGACCTCCAGCCATCTTTTCTTTTAAGAGGTGGAGTTCACATCAGGATAGTGTCATTAATATTGTAAGGGATGCTGGGTACAGCATGTGTGTATGTGCTTCCCCTCCTCTTCCTTCTCTCTCTGGGACTGGCTGAGGAGTGTTGGGGAACAGACAGAAAGAGAGACAGAAATAGAGAAGAAGAGTAGCAGATCAAACAAGGGCCGCCTCTGCTCGCGGTTCCTCTCTCATCCTTCATCTAGCCGTCAGTATCGTGTGGCAGATGCTGTTCTCGCCCCGCGCGCCTCTTTGAAGTGGCATTAGGGGTTCACAAAGGATTTAGGCCAAAGTCTGTAATGGGGGAACATCAGCTTTTGGTGTGCAGCACAGGAACCTGAACACTAATAAGAGCACATACTCAAATTAAATGATGTTTATTTACACTCAGTGGTGGACAGTAACAAAGTATTTTTTACTACTTAATACATTTTTACAGTGGCTGTGCTACATCAGAGTATTTTTGGTTTTAGAATTTTAGAATTTAGGCATAATATTCTCCTTTTTACTCCACTACATTTCTTAGAAACGTGTCGTAATAGTGGTGTCCGATTCGTGAATGAGCTGATTCTTTTCAATGACCCTGTTAAATCGCTTTGCAAATCGCTCTGAACGATGCATTCGTGAACTGGACAGAATGAATTGCAGCTGTTCTCGAGTCTCAAGTGAATTCACAAGTCTGACTCAAAATGAACCAAGAGGGGGAGTCATAGCTTTAAGTGTGCACATGACTAATAGGTGAAAAGTAAGTTACTAATGCCGAATTTTAGGATTTATTATTATAAATGAAAATCATATTTAGGTCACGACTGTCAGTTGTTTGTAAACTAAATCTGATGTAAAAACGTGAGCCGTTCATGACCACTGTATGAAATGCTTGAATGTGGACGTGCACATTTGTGCATCACCATCTGAGCGAAGTTCTAGGGAAAAACGAAACATAACATTAAAATAACGCAAATTAATGAGCATGCATCTTCCCTGTTGCTGAAGCAATTTCAAATGACTTTCAAACTAGTATGCATTCTTAATTAGGGGTTCAAGTGCGTAGCGCTGAAATCCTATTGTAATTGTTAGAATGGTCACGGATGAGCGATTTCCACGTAAAACTGATCATGCAGACCAAACCAGAACTTGTAGAGACTTGAAACTTGGATGGATGGTAGTACTCACACCACCTACAACGTGACCGAGGCTCGCCCCAATCGGCCTGACGGGGCGCTACAGCAATCGAAAGTACGAAATCGCTCATAGCTCCTAAACCATCAGTCGCAGACTCATGTCTTATGTCGTTGGAATCCTTGTCTCATGTCGGACAAAACGCATGCCTCAGATTCAATCGTGAGCGAAATTTTCGGGTTTTTCGCATTTTTTGCAAAACCGACTTTTGCAAACTAGTCCTAGGTTTTTCACTAGAACCAAACCAAACCATTCCAGAAAGATTCTCTGGAGAGTGAATATCAATAAATATTAAAAAAAAGTTGAACTTTTGACTCACCATGGCAAAGGGATGCCAAAACGTTCGAAGAGGCAGGGCCACTTTTAGTAAAATGCCTATAACTCCTGAACGGAATGAGATATATTTGCCAAACTCGGAACACTAATGTAAGAGCTCAAGCTGAGGTCACATGAAAAAATTGCAGAGATAGGGCACTTGGTGGCGCTATAAGAGAGAAAAAAAAACATAAAAATGGCTATAACTAGGCAACCATTTGTCCTATCAACGTGAAAATCGCTGTCCACACTCTTGGTCCAAAGTGCCACAAGTGTCCATGAGTACATTTGCATATCTCAAAAAAACATGGCCGCCATTGGCCGATGAAGTTTGAGCACCTGTTAGAGAAGGTTAATGGAGGCCAATCGGAAAGAATCTCAGTGGGCCTGTTTGACTCATGGCCCCAAAGGCCTGTGAGAAATATGAAAGAAATCAGCCACTGGGGGGCGGTATCGCATTTTTGAGGTTGTAAGCGATTGAACATTGCGCGGTTTTCCACACAATATTCATGTCGTATGATAGACCTCCTCATTCCGAACAACTTTGCCTCTAGAACCACTGCTGTCAATCAAACGGTTTTTAAAATGGTTGAGAAGATGTGAAAAACCTACTTTTGCGAACTAGTCCTAGGTTTTTCGCTCAGAAAACCACCGCAGTGCAATTCTCTGGACTCTCTAGGTCAATAATTATCAAAAACATGTTGAAATTTACCCTTTGGGAAGCTATAACGGGGTCCTTTAGAAAAGAGGCCTGTCCAAATAAACGAAAACTCAAAACATCACGAAACCATCTGAGCACATGTGACAGATGATTCTAAACAGGCATGCAAAGTTTAAGGGACATCGGACCACAGCTGGACATAGTAGTCATAAACATTATAAAAACATCATATTTCTATGGTAAATCACCTGGATTTGACAAAAATGCTTTTTTAAATAATTAATTTAGGTGGTTACAGGCTTGCTAAATAATATGTAATGTCTTTTTATGTCCGTTAATCGCTGCTTGCAGGTTTATTTTTTTAACTGTCTTTACAGTATATTGTTATGCACATTTTTATACGCATTTTTGTTATTGTCAATGCACATTTAGTTTTTTCTCATTTGGTGAAATACTTCTCTTTCACTTGTGTGCACACATGAAGTATCAGTAACCTCAATTGATATTTTAATATATTTAATGTTTTGATAGTGTATGACAAGCCCCCTTCTCCTAGGTATTTAGAACAGTAGGATTATATAAAACATATAATATAAAATTATTAAATAAATATATAAGTCAAAATTACAAAATAAACATTCATTGATCATTACATTTTATTTTTAGTACCTAAGTAGATTAAAAATCTAATACTTTTGTACTTTTGCTCCAGTAAAATTGAAAAAGAGTATGCAATACTTTTACTGGAGTAAATTTTTTAGGGTATCTGGACTTTTACTCAAGTGCTTGATTTGTGTTCTTCGTCCACCACTGTTTAAACTTGAAAATACTCGATTTTCAAATGTTCTCAAAATGGCTAAATGGTTTTGTGTTTGTGTTTTGTGTGTGGTCAGAAAAGTTCAGTACTCAGGGTTTGAGGTTTGTTCAGATCACTTCCCCTAAGTATGAGCAGTACTAATAGAGATGCTTGTCTTAACAAACAACACTAATTATTTGTGACACAGCCTCTGTGTGTGTGTGTGTGAGAGAGAGAGAGAGAGAGAGATGAAGAGAGAGGCACAGAGTGAAAGAGAATATATTTAGCCTCTCTGAAGCACTATGTTAGTTTTTCTGGAAAGCTTTGTTTTTTTATTAGACAATATTATCACTCA
The DNA here is from genome assembly GCF_012432095.1 of Onychostoma macrolepis. Lineage (NCBI taxonomy): Eukaryota > Metazoa > Chordata > Actinopteri > Cypriniformes > Cyprinidae > Onychostoma > Onychostoma macrolepis. The sequence goes on along the minus strand of NC_081165.1, from coordinate 9,048,832 downwards.
AATCATCCTGTAGTACTTTCAGCCTCTATTTCTATTTCTGTCTCATTCAAACAATGAACTTCATCTAATTGATCTTTGACCAAACTACAAATTTAGGTTATAAAAATATCATGGGAACATTGATTTGAAATATTTAAAAAATGTTAAAATGTCCAGTTTTCGTGTTATATTTAAAGGTTACAAAAATGTTTCTTACAATGTTCTACTCACTTAATTTTCACCTAAAATATAACATTATTTCAATGTTTATTTTTAATATTCTAAAAACAGTTTTCTTACCATGATAATAAAGTTATTTAAAGGTTGCAAAAATGTTTCTTACAATGTTCTATTAAGTTCGTTTTCACCTAAAATATCATGTTATCTTACTTTTAATATTCAAAGAACATCTTGTTGTGTTTTTGATGTTATTTAAAGGTTACAAAAACATTTCTTAGAACATTTATCAAGTACAAATAACATCATAAGGACATTTCGAGAATGTTGATCTCAGAACGTTTTCTCTCAGTGTTAATATTAATAAAGTTGTAAGAACATTCCATAAACATTACTTTAAGAACATTTTGTCCTAACATTTATCTAAGTTTTAAAAAACGTTGTGCGAACGTTCCCTGTTAGCCGGGTAGGTTACATCACATCTTCACAGCTCGTGTTTTCCAGTCCATCTATCCCTACAGCCTCATTTTTATTCATGTCAATTAAAGTCCACCACCACCCTGGAGAAAGTTTTTCAAATTCTGGATGAGTCATCAAAATATAAAAAAACAGCCTCTCGAAATAGTTTATACATACAGAAGATAGAGCTAACACACACACATACATGCACATTGTGTATCAAACACGCTGATCATATCTGAGGGTCTGTGTCAGCGAGTGCTGAGGTTTATAGAGGTTAAACGGTAAATACGGAGCCCGAGTCTGTTTATAGCGCTGCCATTTTTCTAAGTAAATATCTCTTCTCCTGACCTCTAGCAGGCAGGCAGTGTGCGTCGGCCCAGTAAAGCGCATAATCACTCTAATTAGAAGAGGTCGCAGAAAGCAAAAACATCACCTTGTTCATAACCTACACACACACATACAGCCAAACACACCGTGTCAGTCACCCTCCTCTAAATACACTTCCTTTGAAAAGGAGATGCAGGGAATTGATGCAGTCGGTGTTTCTGGACACAGAACAATGAAAGGCAACTGTTTCTGAGAATGAGCATGTTTTGCTTCGATCTGAAGCATCTGGTGAATCTGTTAAAGAAGATCACAGTTTTTGCAGAACAGCATGTGTCTAAAAGAAAGGACGTGCCTCAAGGATACGCTCAGCCATGCAATCCATTTAAAATTATGTATGAAAGCGGCAGTGAGAGAGAGAGAGATGTAGTGTCGATCTCAGACGTCACACCCACAGACTCTTCATAGACCGTCTGATGCATACATAATGCACACAAAAATGGCAAGAGGTTTAAAGTAGTGGTTTTACTGGCAGACATCCATGATAATTTTAGGATTCCTCGCTGATTCACAGGTATTTTTTTATTAGTTTGCTGAGAAACAAACTTTTTATAAGGCACCAGGATACAGTGAGCGCTTCTAAGGAATTATTGGCTGGATCCAAGATTTGTGGCTTCAAGTCTTAAGCCCTAAACACACTGCACGATTTTCGGCTGTCCCAGACGAAAGATTGGTATCGTGAAATGATGGTGGCAATTTCTGTGATTGTGGCTCCTCGGTGATCCTGTGTCGTACAGAGGTTCAAAGACAGCCGTTGTCACGGCCTTGTGACCAAAGATAGCCTACGATACAGCATGATCATTACACAGTGTGTTTGCTAGTACGATCCACGTTTACTGACCAACCGATAAAAACGCGACAGGAAATCAACGCGACATGGCGCTAAAACATAAAATTGCTTACCTCAAGCTCTTATTCCTTCCTCTTTCCCCGCTTCTAATTTTTTTCAGCATACATAAATAATACAACTGCTAAAGTGTTTGTTTACCACTAGTGCATGCTGATGAGATTTTTATTCTTCTATAGAAACGTGCGTCGTAGCATACGAGTCAATAGGTGTCATCACCGTACAGTCTTCACACGTCGTAACCAAGTTTATTAGATCCATGTCGCACAGTGTGACATGCAGTCATCTTATAGGATTGCAAAACAATTAATCGCATTCAAAATACAAATTTATGTTTACATAAATATACGCAGTACACACACATATATTATTATGTATATATAAATGCCTAGACATATATCCCACAGATATAAATCCCGATTAATCGTTTTGCAGCCCTACTTAAATGTAATGCAAGGAAACTCACATGTCATTTAGTCCAGGGGTTTTCAAAAGAGCTACACTGCAAAAAAACAAACAAAATGCAAATTTCTAAAAACGTTCTTAAATCAAGATACATTTACAAAATTAATTAAGATATTAAGTCTTGTTTTCTGCTAAAGGTTAAAAAAGGTTTTTAAAAATTGCCAATGGGACAAGAAAAATAATCTTGTTTAGTCTTTGAATTAACATTATTTTTCTTACCCCATTGGCAGACATTGTTTCTTGTTTTTAGCAAAAACTAACAAAGTCTTGATAAATTCCTCAGAAAACATGAATAAATTATTATTCCTATTCAGGTTTAAACATAAAATATAACCTTGCTCTAATGGTTAAAAATACAATTTTTACAATAAATTTAATAGGTCGAAAATCATTTAATAATTTGTATTGACTTCACTAAAATAACAATATAAAGGTCGTATATATTTCTATTAATTTTGTATAAAGTCGTATATATTTATATTATAAAAGAACAGTATTTTTTTTTATACATTTTTTTTTTCAATTTTGAATTTTTATCACGTATTACTTTAGACATTTTTGATTAGAGTGTAGCATTTTTGGTGCAGCATCTGGATTTTCAGATCAGAGATGGAGGCTGTGACGATGTGGTGGCAACGTGATGGTTTTGTAAATGTGGTTTGGAGGGACCAGCCGAGAGGTCTCGACACCTTTGCTCTCCACAGATGCTTCCTGTTGGACACAGAATCACAAAGAAGGCCGTTTGACTTCAGCCTCTAGAATTGACATGCAGCTCGGACAGCAAATGATCCGAGCGGCTCCAAACAGGTGTTACTTGGCCCACCGATGCAGCCGCTTGCTTAGATTTAGTGACCAACGTGCTAGCGCTGTTTATGCCCCTGAGCTTGCCAAGCATGTGCGGCGCTGCCAGTGCTCTCCGGAGCCCGGACCCTTCCAAGCATCATTAAACCCTTCGTGCTTCCCCAGTCCAAACATCAATCGCGCCTCCGTATCCCACTGACCACTCTGGCCTCCCCTCTCAACCACATTTATCTTCGCTGGGCTCTCAGCACCTGCCGGTGGGCTCCGCCCCTTCCATCGCTGTCCCGTAGACCTCCAGAGCCGCCCCGCTTCCAGGCATGATTAATCAAGCACCGATAAGGGGGCCATTAAGTTAGATAATGATGGACCTGCGTGAGGAGCCTGGGTTTAGGTTCAGCAGGGTGGAAGATGCCCCTGAGAGGTGCAATGAAAAGGATAGGAGGCTTATCTCTCTAAAGACAGCACCAGTGCCGCCTCAAGGGCTAATAAACCACCTAAAGTCAGCCAACACCTGGAGATCTGCCCCCGCTTTTATACCGCAGATCTCCTTTAGCCCCGTGGAGGGGCGGACGGATGAATGGGAATGAAGGGATGGCTGGAGGTACAGCGTGGACTCGCAGGCCTCATTCTCGTGCTCCTCGGAGACCAGTTAGGCTTTTTGTGCGCAAGTTATTATTTCATCTGCAGGATTTATGGCTCTCTAATTCTCTTTTATTTCCTTCATTTTTTATATATCTCGCTCTTTCACTCACCATCTTTCCTTCATTCCTTCATTCCTTTTTTCTGTCTGTCAGCGGGACTGGATTTATGCCTCTTTGGTCGAGGATATCTTACAATGATGGTGGCGTTTAAACGGCACACATCCGACTTCTTTTAGATATAGTTTTAAACCATAATCTTATTTCATAATAATTGTAAACTATATATGTATTTTTTTTATGATTAAGGATCATTATTTATTTATTTATTTAGTCTTTATTTATACTTTCTCTAGTATATTTATACTTTATATATTATAAAATGTATGTATATAGAGAGTGGGTTAAAACTGAGAGAATTAAAATATTGTTCCAAAATAATAAATATATAATTTGAATATATAACTATATTAAATTCTTGTTTAAAATAAATAATGTTTTACTAAATAAATAATATACTATATTTAAACTATATATAATTTAAAATTAAAGTCATTATTTAAATTATTTATTATTGTTGTTGTTGTTGTTTGTTGTTGTTATTAAAGTTAAATAATTAAGTGGCATCATTATATGTGTGGGAAAGAAAGACAGCATTGAGATTAAACGGAGAATGAATGGAGCCTTTTTATGTTTAAGAATCATTATTTTTTAGTTAGTTTTTATTTATATTTTCTCAAGATATAGTCAATATTTTAAAATATTATATCAAAGAGTTAAAATAAAAATAAAATAAATAATATTTTACTTAATCAATAATAAACTATAAATATTTATATATTTGTTAAATAATTTTACTTTAAAAATAATGTAATAATTTAAACAATGACTTGAATAATTTATATATATAGAAATGTATTAGTTATTTACTAATATGAATTATTGACCGATTAATTTATTCATATTTTTTGTTTGTTTTATTATTTATATTACTTATTAAGTAAAATAATTAAGGGGTATCCTACATTAATAATGTTTATATTAATTTAATATTTCTATACTTTTATTTTATGTGAAAGTGTCTAATACGTTTGCTTTTACTTAATTCCTATGAAATTTAAGGTGAAATGTCATAAAGTCAGTACATAAATGAACCATAACGGTATTCCCAGAGGCATAAAAGAACAACCTCTGAGAAATAATCATTTCTCTCTGGGTGGTTAAGATATTGTGTGTTCTTGCGGTTCAAGGACAGACCAAGTGGCTTGTAGGTCAAAGAGAAAAAGAGGCAATTAGAAGAGAGCTCCTCCAGCCTGTGATGCTGTTTTATATGTAGTGTATCGTTTACACAAACTTCGTCACGTCAAGAGCAGTGAAAGCATTCTTGCTCTTTTCCTGACATTTATGTTAGGAGATAAACACTGGGATTATGAAGACCTGATCTCAACATCCAGCCTCGTCAAACAACACACACAAGACAAGACACACAAGAGGAAAGAAAGATAAATCTCTGTTGTTGAACGATAGGAAAGATAGAAAAACAGCTGTGCCCTGTTACTCCCCTCTTGACATTTATGTGAGGAAATAAATGAAAGGATGAAGACCTGATCACACACACACACGATCAGTTCCCAAACACACAGCTGATCATAAAGACTGTGTGTGTGTGTGTGTGTGTGTGTGTGTGTGTGTGTGTGTGTGTGTTTGTGTTTGACTGTAGTGTGTGTGTGTGTGTGTGTGTGTGTGTGTGTGTGTGTGTGTGTGTGTGAGAGAGGGTTTTGTGTTCTTGTAGAGTGGCTCATAAAACAGAGGGGCACAAAGCAGAAAATTGAAAGCATCTCATATGTGTCACAGATCACACAGGGCAACAGATAAAACACCCTGACCGGGTCACTAACATACACACACTCACACTCCTCAGTTCGTGCATTTCATCTTTCAGTCATGTGACAGTGGTCTGGAATCGCCCACAGTAACACAGGGCATTAATTTTATGTGCTTCATTTTAGTATTTCCTTCAGCTTTTGCATTAGGGAAGCCCACTATAATTAGTCAACACTAAACTATAGAAGTCTATTTCTGTTTCAGAGTATAACACATAACTGTGAAGTAAAGTTTAAAAATGAGAAATAAAAATAACATGCTCACATATAAAGTCATTACTTATTTATTTATTACTTTGAGTCAGAAACAGGCTTCCATACTAAATGTTATTTATGTATTTATTTATTGTCACACATTCACAATTACCTTGTTTGTGAATTTGACTGCAACGGTCACTCTGTTTTTGACAGAGTCATGTCTGTTTATTCTGCCATATGTTTTTTTTTTCTTTTCTTTTTTTCTTGTTGAATATTTTGTTTCTCTCTGCAATATGTCAAATTATGGAAGTAAAATGGGTTGTGAATTCGTTTTATATTGACTTTTATGAGATGCTGTGACCTTGAGAACAGGAAGGTAGAAGGTGAGATGAAAATCAAAGCAGAATTGCTAGACAGCGCTGATCTGTGACCAGGTTTTGAGGATTAAACTGAAGTGTATGGCATTATCACAAAACTGAATTCCAATCAGTTGCTGGCAGACTCAATGTTTCCTGAACCACATCTACAGCTCCACAGCAAAAGAAATGATATTTTAGCAAAGTTGTGAACTTGCCATGTGAATTGAATGTAATGAGACAGAAAGATTTGGCTAAATGTAGTAATAAAAAGACAGCTAGAAAACTTTCAGTGTTAGCTTGAAAAATCTGGGTCTCAATGTTGAAAAAAGCATTGAGGATCGCAGGCCTAATGTACTTGGAATACTAAATGTTGAGTTGGACACGATAGTCTTTGTCAAGTCAGCATAATAAATACAAAACTCGTTTTTGGTATTGCACATAACATCAAACAAACAGTGTGACAAATGTAATCTGATTCATGAATGAATGACTCACGGTTCTTTGAAAAAAATAAAAACAGTGAAACAGACTGAAACTCATGAGATATCAGTTCAAAGTGTTCTTTACTAACTAAGATTAATTAGCATCTCACTCACTTACTGAAAAACAACTGGTTTATTTGTAAATAATAATTGTAATATGTATATATTTAATACATGTATTATATGTATTATTATTTTATATATCCAGCATTTTATGTGTGTGTGTGTGTGTGTGTGTGTGTGTGTGTGTGTGTGTGTGTGTGTGTGTTTGTAAAATTATATATATGATTAAAATATTATTTTAAGTAATATTTGCAGGAGTAAAATATTTTGTAGCATATATCAAATAAAATAATTAACACATCCAAATGAAAAATTATATTTAAAATAGTTTTATTTGGATGTGTTAAATATTTGATATATGCTGATATAAATTAAAGCTATTGTCTTTTACGTATTATATATATATATATATATATAAGTGTGTGTGTGTGTGTGTAAATATATACAATTTCACTTTTTAAATAATGATTTTAATATGTATTTTATATACAGCATATATATGAATTTGAATGAATGTTATATATGAATATATATGACTGTTTTAATATTAAAATACAAATTATATATTTAAATTTAAGTTATTTTACTTGCATGGGGGAATTTGTTGATATGCTACAAAAATATTTTTTTTACATTGTATTACTATTCACATATAATAACTTTAATAAATTGACTTAATATGTATAGGTGTGTGTGTGTGTGTGTGTGTGTGTGTATATATATATATATATATATATATATATATAATTTATTTTTTTTAATACTCCCTTCAGCTTGCACTCCTTCTGTATTTTTTCTTCCTCATCTGTCTAATTCAGCAGGAGGTTCATGTTCTTTAAACGGGAGCCGGTGTGACACACATTTCCACAAACACCCATCCCGACAATTTCACACACACACATACACACGGCCCCTCCGCACTCTCAGAACCCATTACCTTCCACTTTCTCCTCATCATTCCCATCTCTCCCGCTCGTTCTCCGTCTTGCTGGCTCAGTGTACAGCTCAAGAGGGGCAAGGTGACATTGCGTGTCATATCAGCATTCCACAGCAGCTCTGTCTTCCTCTCTTTCTCTCTCCATCGGTCTCTCTCTCTCTCTGTCTCTTTTGCACCTTTTCTCTGTTGTGAGAGTAATTACCACAGACTCAGAGTCTCAATTTGCCATTAAAGAACAAGAGCCTGAGGTAGAGAGAGAGAAAGACAGAGACGGATAAAGGAGAGAGGAAGACGTGTGTTTACGGAGCGAAAGGCAGGCAGGGTAAATAGAGAGTGTGAAAACAGAAAGAAAAGTAGATTTCTAGCAAGAGACGTTATCTCAGACAGAAATGCGTTTGCAGCTCTCTGAACACAAGCAGTTTTCCTCTGAATGAAAACTTAGCTTGCACAATGCCTGTGTTTACTCCGTCATCAATTCTACTTTCTGTCGGGCTCACATGCAGACATTCACAAACACACTGCAAATAAAAAAATATTTTCTAACTTAGTGTCTGTTTTGTTTTCCAGTACAAATAACAAAACATTCTTAAATAAAGATGCGTTTACTTGAGAAGCAAAATTACAATATATTAAGAGCCAGTTTTACTAAACAGAGCAAATTAGCATGAAAACACAATCCTATAAAAGTGCATTTTGGAGCAGAAAGTCCTGCAGATGATCTACTGACAGTGTGCAAATTAACGCAGATGCAGCCGGCACATTTAAATAATGCCCAGCGCAATTTACCAAGAGCGGCGCAAATTAGCGCAGGGTCACAAACAAACAGAGCCAATGATATTATCGACACAACGCAAACAATACAACATCACAGCACTAAATGGGTTCAGACGTGCTTTTTTGGGGTGTTTAATAATGGCGCAAATAGGGCAAACCTTAGTAAATCATATTGCGCGATTTATTTAAATACTCTCCTCCCATAAATTTTGCATCTGAAAGGGAAACTCCTACAAATGTATATGCATTCATCAGCTGCAAAAATAACTATCCAAATCTTTTCATGACTAATTTTTCATGTCTTTAGTAATTCCTGATAGTGGTTTTTAACGCCAAAACCCAGATAACAAATTTAGGTTATAAAATTGTTGTGAGAACGTTCTGAAATGTTTCTAAAATGTTTAAATGTCCAATTTTTGTCATGATTAGAGCATTATTTAATGATTAAAATAAAATTTCTTTCCACATTCTACTAACTTCATTTTCACCTGAAATATAGCATTATTTGAATGTTTTATTTTTTATATATATATATATTCTAAGAATGTTAAATTTCCAGTTTTCTTGTCATGAATAGAACGTTATTTAAAGGTTACAAAAAATGTTTCTTAGAACATTCACTGAATACAAATAACATGATAAAGACATTTTTAGAATTTTGTTCTATGAATGTTCCCCTTCAGGAACTCGAGCTGTGTCGGAAAACGCTATGGGAACGTCTTCAGCGTGACCACGCTCTGAATCACATGTGTAATCAGTTCAATGGAAGGGCGAGACATCACGGGCGGGGTGACATAGCGACCAGGAAGCTTAAAAGCACGTGCGGTGGAACAGGCGTCAGCTTTCTGTCATTCAGCAAGAGCTCTGTGTGTGTGTGTGTCAGTTCATTCTCGTTTTGTGAGTCTTATTTGGTGTTGTCTGTCTTACATATCGTTATGTCCAAGGCCAAAGATAAGACCAAACATAAGGGCAAACATAAGATCGCGTTGCAGGCTGTGTCCCTCCCTGCCCTCGCTACATCACGAGTGGGGATACACACAGTCTGTGCGTGGTCTGCTTGGGAGGGAGCCTTCACTAGCGTTCCTAACAGTGCTGGCCCCGCTTCTGCCAAGGCAGAACAACAGCTGCACTCGTGGGGTTCTCAGGCTGATCTGGCGGAGGGAATAGAGACGGGCAAATTTTCTTCCTCAGGAATGATGCCCCGGATGGAACAGACGCTTGCGAGCTACCTGTCCCCCGGAGTGGCATCGTCTCTGAAGGCTCCGGCACTGCCCACCAAGCCACTGCGAACTGCGGCAGCAGTTCAGGCTGGTGCGTGTCTGCACACAATGGCTGTGTTTCAGGCGTACCAAGCCAACCTGCTGAAGGAGTTGGATGAGGGCGAGGAGATAAAGTCTGATGATATCTCAGAGCTTCGGCGGACCGCTGACTTGTCTCTCCGCGCCACTAAGGAGACCGCCCGTGCCATTGGGCGCTCCATGGCAGCTATGGTGGCAGCAGAGAGGCATTCATGGCTGACCCTCTCTGACATGAGAGAGAAAGACCGGGTCTGCCTCATGGATGCCCCACTTGCGCCTTCTGGCCTGTTCCACAGGCACCAGGAGGCCCGTAAATCAGAATCAGAAGCAGAGTTTCGCCTCTCGTGCGCCCCCTCAGAGAGGCCGAGACCAGCGGCGCTCTGGGACAGCCAAGCCAGAAATGGATCTGCGGGCCGTTATTCAGGCTAGAAATTCCTCGGCAAAGAAGTCCTGATGCATGTGTCTCAGGACTTCGGAGGGTGGCCCCTACTGGGGTGGAGCGGTGTACACTGCATCACACGGTGCCCGTTTCGCCTAAGTGCCCTCAGGGGATCGGTCTGCTAACCCTACCAGTGTTCCAGGGCGCAGCCATCCCCAGCGAGCTATTTAGTAGACTATTTAGCAGCGTGGAAACTACTGCAAAATGTGTCTCGTTGGGTCCTGCACACAGTAGAAAAAGGCTATCGTATTCAGTTCGGCTCTCCACCGCCGCGTTTAAGTGGGGTCATTTCACTCCATCCTCCCCACTCACAGGAAGTTCCTGAGGTTTGCTTTCAGGGGTGAAGCATACCAATATCGGGTTCTTCCCTTCGGACTAGCACTCTCACGCCGCACTTTCATGAAGTGTGTGGATGCTGCGCTGGCTCCGCTGTGGCTCCAGGGCATCTGCATACTGAATTACAGCGATGATTGGTTGATTCTAGCTCTCGCCCACATGAAAGATTTGGGGTTAAGACTAAACGCCAAGAAAAGTGTGCTTTCTCCATTTACAGAGAACCACTTATCTGGGTGTGGTGTTGAGATTTGACCGCGATGCAGGCACGTCTGTCCCCTGCTCGTATCGAGTCGATCCTCATGGCAGTCAAGAGAGTGAAAGAAGGCCAGTCACTTACTGTCAAGCAGTTTCAGAGACTGCTGGGCTGATGGCAGCTGCATCCAACGTGATACCTTTTGGCCTGCTGTACATGAGGCCCCTACAGTGGTGGCTCAAGACCAAGGGGTTCTCCCTGAAGGGAAACCCACTCCGCACTTTCAAGGTCATGAGGCGATGTGTACGTGCCTTAGACATGTGGAGGAAATCTTGGTTCTTGTCTCAGGGCCCGGTGCTGGGAGCTCCTTGTACAAGGTGGCACACCAGATCCTTGTGTGGTCCCAAGACAAACTCCTCTCGCTGAGAGCAGTTCACATTCTTGGGCATCTCAATGTGGGAGCAGACATCTAGTAGCCGCGTTTTGGCCGGGCCGAGTATGGTTCTCGGACCTGATTTCTCTCCTCGACGGCTCTCCATGGGAGATTCCCATCGGGAGGGACCTCCTCTCACAGGCGGGGGGCACCTTTGTCCACCCTCGCCCAGAGCAGTGGAAGTTGTGGGTGTGGCTCCTGAGGGGGCACAGCTCATAGCTTCTGGTCTCTTAACTGAGGTTATTGAGACCATTCTCCAATCCAGAGCTCCCTCAATGAGGAAACTGTACACTCTGAAGTGGAGACTCTTCACTTCATGGTGCGGAGACCGCCAGCTTGACCCAGTCAACTGCCCGATTGGTACAGTTCTGGAGTTCCTGCAGGTCCGTTTCTCCGCAGGGTTAACCCACTCCACCATTAAAGTTTACGTGGCGGCCATTGCGGCCTACCATGCCCCCTTCGGTGGTCAGTCAGTGGGTAGACATCCCCTAGTTACACGATTCCTCCGCAGTGCGCTGAGGCCCCCAGTACGGTCCCGTATCCCCCTGTGGGACTTGGCTGTGGTGTTAGAGGCTCTCTGCAAGGGCCCTTCGTGCCCATCGACGAGATCTCTGAACGACATCTCACTATTAAGACTGCCTTCCTTCTGGCTATTTCCTCTCTCAAGAGAGTTGGTGATCTACAGGCCCTCTCAGTGGCCCCTGCCTATCTCGACTTTGCGCCCGGCATGGCCAAAGCATTTCTATACCCTCGAGCGGGGTATGTGCCTAAAGTTCCCTCTGTTACACCACAGCCCATCGTACTACAGGCCTTCTGTCCTCCTCCCTTCGGGGAGCCAGACCAGCAGAAGCTTAACTGTGTGTGTTCAGTGCGAGCACTGGGCACGTACGTCCACAGAGCTGCCCTGTGGAGAAAGGCGGACCAACTGCTTGTGTGCTATGGTCCCCCTAAGAGGGGTTTACCTGTTACAAAGCAGACCCTCAGTTGGTGGATAGTCGATGCCATCTCTCTGGCTTATGAGTCCTCTGGTCTCCCCTCACCTCTGGGGGTTAAGGCTCACTCTACCCGAAGTGTGGCGGCCTCCAAGGCCTTCTTGGCAGGTGTGTCTATGCAGGACATCTGCAACGCTGCAGGATGGTCCACCCCCCTAGTGTTCGTGAGTTTCTACGGCCTCGACATGCAAGCTACTCCCGGCTCTTCTGTTCTCTCGTACTAGTACACATTAGGCAGGGATTTGTCAGTCTGGTGGCGAGGGCATCTCGATCCTTTACCGTTTTCCGGTCACGCATGTAACCATGGTTCCCCGAAGGGAACAAGACGCTGCATCTCTCACACTTCCGGCATCCCTGCCAGCACTTGCATCTTTCCTAGACGTGTTTTTAAGCTTCCTGGTCGCTACGTCACCCTTCCCTTGACGTATCGCCCTTCCATTGGACTGATTACACATGTGATTCAGAGCGTGGTCACGCTGAAGTCGTTCCAATAGCGTTTTCCTACGCAGCTTCTCGTTTTCTCTCAATGTTCATCAAGTACAAATAACATTATGAAGGCATTCCAAGAATGTTGTTCTACGAATTATTTCTTTCAGTTTTAAAGAATGTTCCATGAACAATACTAATTTATATAACTTTTGAAAGTTGTGAGAATGTACACTGTTAGCTGAGAAGCTGTTAGTAAAAAAAAAAAAAAAGCATAAGTAAATAAATATCAAAATGAAGTGAGTTAATGCTTAAAACAAGAAAAATATCTGCCAGTGGGGTAAGAAAAAATTCAATTTAATTCAACCAGAAAAGTTTATTTTTCTTACACCACTGACAGTTTTTTTTTTTTTTTTCATTCTCGTTTTAAGCAAAACTCATTTAATTTTAATACATTTTTCAGAAAACAAAATATGAATTTAAAATTTTATGTCATTTTGCTTCTCAAGTAAATGTATCTTGATTTAAGAATGCTTAGATATTTGTACTGGAAAAACAAGACTGAGTAAGAAGATAATTTTTTGAAGTGCACAAATACGATAACAAATTAGAAAAAAGATTGTACCTCTTGGCTATAGTGAGTCAGTTAATAAAACTATTCATTTATGATTCAGTCTGAAAGATTTGTTCAATATTAGTCTCAATCAGTCGGAAAACCCGAGAAAGCGAGAGCCTGAGTGAGAGAGAGAAGGAGAAACATCTGGCCTCTGTATCTCCTGAAGAACGACTTTCCCCTGACAAGAAAAACAGAGCACAACATTTTAATAAGGGTCCCACCTCAGGGACCCCTTAACCTGGAGTCTATTCAGATTTGATTCACACCAGAACTGCAGGTGTGTTAATAATTAATTGGAGTAAACAGTGGTTTATAAAGGGGGCCGGGCCGGGCCAGAGCCGGATAATTGGCTCATTACGGATCAGTGCTAAGACGGACCGAGACCCTGGATACCAGCCTGAGGACCCACCAGGCCCAGTCCAATTAATGTCCCTGTCCCCTGCTACTGACGATGTGTGTGCGTGTGTGACTTACACAATTGCTGCTCATAAAGCTCAAAATGGTCTGTGAGAGTCTGTAAGTTACAGCAATATTAGTGTGTACAGCTTACAGTATTTTTCTGTATGCTTTCTTGACATATATAGGACAGCTGTACGGTTGTGTATTTGTAAATATGCCCTTGTTCGTCCTCGTAGTGTCGCCGGCATTGAAAAGTAGGGCAGGGAATATTCCTCGTGGTGATATAACAAGTCGTAAGTGTCACGTCTAAGACCTCTCATAAACCAGAGACTTATGGAACCGAAGCAGGCCGGCCCTCCATAATAATCATCCATCACCTCAACCATTTATCAAATATATCAATACAGCTGATTAACAACAGCATGTAAAAAACCCAGCAAAAAAAAAAGGGCGCAAAGGTTTAATTTTTACATGATATAGTTTATATCTTTGAACACAGTATATAGAATTATTTGTGTAGTTATTTTATTTTTACTGTGTTTTTTAATTTATTTTATGTGTTAATTTGGTTACACTTTATTTTATAGTGTTCTTGTTACAGTGTAATTATGCATTTAAGTAATGAGTAATATTAATTAACTAGATGTACTTACTATATGGTCAGGGTTAAGATAAGGGTTTGATTTAGGGTCAGTTGCATGTAATTATGCATAATTTATTGTTATTACTATAGTCAGTACATGTAACAAGGACACTAAAATATAGTGTTACCATTTATTTTATGTATATTTCATTCTGCTTTATTTTTATGTTTGCTTTATTTATTGATTTATTCTGTTTATTTTAATTTATATATTATTTTATATAATTTATATATTTTTTATGTATTTATTTTTATTGTTTGTATTTTGTATGTATTCTATTATATTTTACTTATTTTATTTCCTTCTTTCTATTCTGTTCTGTTCTGTTCTGTTCTGTTCGGTTTTGAATGTACTGTAACTGGCTGACACTTTTACCCAAACCGATTAAAAAAACAAAAAAGAATTTCATTAAAGCTATATATTTTATCAGTTCTCTGGGAATCAAACGCATGACCTTGGTGGTGATGCTCACAACATGCTCCACTGTTTAAACTACAGAACACAGCAGAGTTACTGAATGTACTTTTGATGAGCTGAACCTCAGTTCTAGCACGCGTACTGATTCATGGTGGGAGAACTGTATGGTTAGTATAGAGCCATGTGATCCTGCAGCATGGCTAATGTCCTAGTGTAGCTAGCATTAAAAACACTCAGCGTCTGGCCTGGATCCTGCTGTACTCGGGATTTGATTGTGAGCGGATCTTTCTGACAGGTGTCTCGGAGGGTGGTCGGATCGCCTCTGGCTGTCGTCCCGCCTGGCCCAAGAGCAGAGCGGCTCTCAGCGACTCTTTTCTTTTCCCTGTGGGGGTAATAAAAGAGGCGGATGGCAGGGGGCCAGAGTAGAGACGGGCATTAGGTGACATGAGATGGACGGCTGAATCCTCTGGGAATTGGCCCATTTGTTACCCAACGGGAGAGACTGGCACAAAGAGAGAATGCTGAGGGTGTCTTTGTTCAAGGTCACACACCAAACTGTAGATTTAGCAAATGGGACACAAGCTGTTTGCACACACGCATAGCAGACTTAGAAGCATGGTTCTTTATATTACTAAAACTCATACTTGGAGTCAAGGGCCTGTTAAAAATCACTAACCTTGAGTATTCAGCACGCTGATGCGGGATGAGTACAGTCATATTTGATACCTTAAAATATGCTTGCGGAGAAGTGTGGTGTTAGATTTTTGCTTGACAGACAATAAACGGACAAAAATAGCAATAATTGCTTTAAATGAGAGACTTTAGTTATATCTATATCATTTGTAAGTCGCTTTGGATAAAAACGTAGTTCAAATGTTTCATGATTTTATGACTATTTCAGTTCAGCAGTAGCTTTGCACTTCACTTTTATGGGTGTGCTGTGAATCAGATTTATCTGAATTACTATATTTGTTTATTTATTTTTTGTTTATTTTAATTTGTATTTGTTATTTATTATTTTATGTATTTATTTTACTATTTATTCTATTTATTTTCTTTATTTCATGAATTCAGTGTTTTTTTTTGTTTTTGTTTTTTGTTTAGTAAATAGATTCCACTGACTGTGTAAATATAAAAACTGTACTTTTACTAGAAAACTAGACCTAGAATTCTTTCTGTGAATTCTGTTTCTAGTTACATGGCCGATTCAAATTGATACAATTGACAAATTTGAATTTTGCGCAAATCTGTAAGCAACCACCAAAAACTCTCTAGCAACACCTTATCAACCAATCAGAGTACCCTAGCAACCCCCAACATTCTATCTTCCACCCAAAATACTGCATAGCAATGTGCAAAAAAAATTACACACCCTAGCAACCACCCGAACACTCTAGGTCCCATCTAGCAATACCTTGGATATGGGTGTGGCCTATTTTGACTTTTGGCTAGTAAGCAACAACATAACAATGTGCGAATAAGCACTCATGCAACAACACAACATTCTGTTAAAAATCTTGTTTCTCATTCTGTCACTCTCATTCTTACAGATTCCCCTCAGCCTCAGTGGATTTGTAAGTGAGACGAACAGATTTGCGCTCGTGATTATCTGACAGCATCATCTCACAGCTGATGAGAGAGAGAAACTTCATTAGTGTTCCCATTAGAATTACAGATCTGTCTGCTGACCAGCAGCAAACTTTCCTCTCGTTCTCTCCCTCTTCTGTTCTACAAGTTTCTCCAATCTGTACGTGTTTGTACCCCTCCTGTCGCTCTCCACCTCTGGCTGTCCTTCTCCCTCCATCTGTTTGTTCTGGCATAGGTGTAGCTACTCAAATATGACCCACATACACCGACTTGAGGTGCCGTTGTGAGCATGCGTGAGGTTAATGGTCAAAAGCTGCTTTTGTTCGTTTTTTTAATTCCTAATGAACACATTTGTGTAATTATACACACATGCATACGCGGCTCTGCCCACCGGCCTCTGAGACAGATGTATTAGCCATCCAGAGACTATCAGTATCAAATAAAATGACTTTAGTTTTTCTCAACGCTTGTTCCACATCAGTGGATTTTGTCTTTAACGGAATCAGAATAAGGTGCAGCTGAAGGCAAAATCAAGCCATCAATGCAATGAGCAGCCTGCTAACCGAGTTGCAATCTTAACGTTATTATCTTTAATTATTTAAACAAAGGCACCATTGCCTCAGGAATTAGCAGAAGCTAATTCAAATCTCAGCAAATTTGCTCTTATGGGTGGAATGAGCAAAGAAGCACACAACAGGGTTTTTTGTGTATGTTTTTTTTTTTTTTTTTTTTGTCAATTAAAGACATTTGTTGCCATAGTACAATTAACCGCCTGCCTTTTATGCTAAAAGCAGATTCAGTGTGAAACTCGCAACCAGTTTTACTTAAAAGGGGTATTAAATGATAAATTATTTTGTCGGTCTGTCTTTTTCTGCATAGGATTTTTACATAGTTACACCAATAGGTGATGACAAGTGATTGTCTTAATGAGTGAGTCATAATTCATTCAAACTATTCATTCAAAAACACTGATTCATTCAGAACAAAACAACTGACTCCTTATAAGCGAGTCGTTAAGTCATTCACTCAAAGGATTCATTGAAAACACTGGTTCATTCGTAATAGCATATAGCATACTACTTTCTGTAAGAAATTTCTATTTTCTATTTTTATATAGTAGAAATAAAGTAGCAGGCCATACCAAATTCATGTGAGTCATTGAATTGTTCACTTAACAGATTAGTTGAAAAACACTTGTTAATTCAGAATCTAAAGAACTGTTTATATTTTATATTATATTATATACTGTTATATATAATAATATAACAATTTTATATTATTTATACTGTTTATATTATATTATTATTTTTTAATGTGATATTTGATCAGAAATATATGTAAATGAAATATATTCACCCATTCCAGCCGAACTTTTAGCTCCGCCCCCAACACACGCCATTGGTTAGTATTAGCAAGGTTGGGCTGAGAAAAAGTAATATGCCATTCCAAATTCATGTGAGTCATTGAATCGTTCACTTACCAGATTCGTTGAAAAACACTTTCAGGAGTGTTTATATATTTAATAGTATATATTGATATACCGGTATAAAAATAGTATTAAAAAGTCCCTAATACTTTCTGCACAGCCTAACTTCAGTCAGCAAAACCCAGAAAGTTTTTTTATTTTTATTTTTATGAATGTGATATTTGATCAAAAATACATGTAAATTAATTAATTTTCATCCAAACACTCCTTCCACCCATTCCAGCCAAACAGTTAGCCCCGCCCCCAAAACACGGCATTGGTTAAGCCAAAGGTTAGTATTAGCAAGGTTGGGCTGAGAAAAAGTACTTTAACATTGCGGAAAAATCAGTATTTTAGAGAGTAAAAAAGCAAGAATAGAGGCAGCTTTCCCCAAACCCCAGGCTGAGACACGGCAGAGGAGAATGAAATACACCCAGCATGTTGAATTATGGGTAACTACATGGTGTTTCAGTGTTTTGGAGGAGAATTAGATATGGCAACAGAGAATCGCTCCTGAGGAAACTACAGCAGTGAAGCACTAACTGTGGTTTTCAGCTGAAAACTGAGCTCATTGAGCTGCCAGCAACATCCACTTAGAGTGTGTGTGTGTGTGTGTGTGTGTGTGTGTGTGTGTGTTTGGTCCTACAGGGACTCCAGCGATGCCTCTTCCTTTTTGTTTTCCTCTTATACCTGTTATTTTTTGTTCCTCCTCAGTTTTGCCTCCTCACATCGGCCTTTCTTTCTAAAGTGGTTTCTCTCTCTCTCTCTCTCTCTCTCTCTCTCTTTCCTTGCCGCTGTTTGGTTTTGATTAGATAGCCGCCACATTGTCATGCAAAGCGTGAGGAAGCCGAGAATACAAGAGAATTTCCTATGCGGCTCATCTGAAAGGGTTGGATGTAATCCCTTGTGTCACCGAGCGGAAAGAGGCTACTTTTTCTCTCCGCGTTTTATTTTTTCTTTTCTCTTACCGTCATTCTTACATTTCCTGGTGTCTGCTTTCCAGCGGCCTCACTGAAGCTTGGCGTTAACATAGATCGATGAGGCCCCATTCACGCGCATGTCATCCGCCATCAGACTCGTGTTTGTTTTTAATTAAACTTTCTTTCTGTATTGTCCTAGAAAATAACACTGGGGGAGTCCGCTTTGATTTGTACTCTTTTATTTAGATGAGAATGCTGTGTTTTCTGTTTTGGGCTTGATGCTGATCAGAACGTCTCAAAGAAAAAGTTTGCGTTGTTGATGTAATGTTGAAGTGTTGTTGTAGCAGTTGATTCTATGAAAGTTTTCGATTGTGTGTGAACAAAACAACCACTGTGGATGTGAGAAATAACAAGCACAAATAAGATCTCAATTGTTTCTCCTTGACAGCAATGAGAGCTTTAATCTTCTCGGATGTTTTTCAAATGTCTTCTGGGAAATAATCTTGCATGCATCTCAACAAGTCTCAAATTGTTTTCAGATCAGTGTTATTTTAGTATTTTGTTCAATTTTAGTATTTTTATATACTGTAATTTATATTGTAGCTTTCATTTTTATATTTTCAGTTTTCATTTTCATTTTATTTTATAATTTTGTT
The DNA here is from genome assembly GCF_012432095.1 of Onychostoma macrolepis. Taxonomy (NCBI): domain Eukaryota; kingdom Metazoa; phylum Chordata; class Actinopteri; order Cypriniformes; family Cyprinidae; genus Onychostoma; species Onychostoma macrolepis. The sequence continues at coordinate 9,029,562 of NC_081165.1, read as the reverse complement.
GTACTTTTGTCATTTGTATTACTTTTGTTTAATATTTTTGTTCATTTTTAAATGTTTTCATTTTAATAATTTATGTACTTCAGATTAAATATTTTATTTCAGTTTGTTGTCATAGTGACATTTCTAATTTTAGTTTGTTAAAGTTTTTCACCTGATATTTATATTTTCAATTTTATTTTAGTTTTTAATTTCATTATTGTTTTATTTCAGCCTTTTTTTCAATCACCTAAAACAACTTAGAACATTTTTAGTTTTAGTTAACAATAACAAAACTACTGTTGATATAGGTTACACTTTATTTTAAGGTGTCTTTGTTACAGTGTAATTATACATTTAAGTACTGGGTAATATTAATTAACTACATGTACTGACGGCATGGTTGGGGTTAGGATTAATGTATGGTTTAGGGTTACTTGCATGTAATTATGCATAATGTATTGTTATTATAATAGTAAGTACACATGTGTAACAAGGACACCTTAAAATAAAGTGTGACCTTGATTTACAATAAGATTAACTAATAAACCTTAAATCAAAAGATTTTGCATCAAACTCACATTTCTCTTCAAATTCTTCCAAAATCAAATAGCCTGATATACAGTAGTGACGTTATTTTCTAACCAATTTTATTATTAATTTCATAGCTATAAAAACAATAATTATTATTTGTGTGAATTTTTGCTTTTGCTCAGAAATTTTAGGCCAACAGAGTAGAACAGAATAGAATAATCTATTGTAATTATACCCAAGTATAATGAAACTATTTGAAACTCTATATTTTCTATAATGAACACATATTTTTACTCTATATTTTACAATTGAGCTCTATTCAAGACATTGTTGAGTCTTTAATGAAAGTCCATTATGTCTTCTGAGCTATGAAAGTGCAACATCTGAGCAATAAAATCTCCCTATAGGTCCAGATGTAGCAAACACTTATTAATTATTCAAGAGGCAACAATTTTTCTGCATGCACACGCTACAAAAATCATCATAGCAAGTTCATTCATCTTGTTGCATAATGCTCCATATTCATGAGTGCTGTAGTCTGGCTTGTGTGTGTGTGTGTGTGTGTGTGTGTGTGTGTGTGTGTGTGTGTGTGTGTGTGTGTGTTTATTTATCTGGTTTAACTGTGTGTAAGTGAGCATCTGAGGGCCAGAGAGTCGCTCTCTGACAGGTGGCGCTCTGATTGGCTCGCTCACGCCCCACTAACCATGCAACACACACAACACACACGCTGACCTCTGCAGTCTGTATGTGTGCATTCATGTAGGAATAAGCATACAGTCATTTCAGTGCATGTGATGATCTTACTGATCCCAAACGCTTCATGAAAGATTATTTGAGTCACACAAACAACATCATCCTCCCGCCACAGTTCACCCGCAGCTTTGTATTTCAGCACGTAGCGTGTTGCGTTTGTCTGAAGTGCGGTCATCACAGCGTGGTCCTCCACTGCTGTACATCAAAACCGAAGAGAAAATATAAGCAGTTTTACAGCGCAACACATATAAAACCTCCTCTGCCTCTCTCTCATTTGCTCTCTCTTTCATGGTGCGCTCGGCGTTTGTGTACTGAAAGATTAAGTAGCTCCGAAGGGCCCGTGTTTACAAATATGCAGCCGCCAAACAGGCCAAAGCCTCCGAATGACTGTGGAATACAAATAGCTTTTTTATCAGCGCTGAGCCCCTGCCCAAAGAAATTGTGTTTTCCATCCTTTCCTCTTACGCCAATGAAATATGAAGCTTTATTTTCCTCTCTCTCTCTCTATACATCCCAAATCTAGCAGGAAGCTGTTAGTGTTCACCCTAAACTATTTCATACACACAGAGAGTAAAGCAGATGTGAGCGATGCACAATCCATCAAAACTAAATCTCTCATTAAATTAATAAAGCGCCCTGCACTGTTCAAGACACACCGTTCGTTTTCTTTTCTTTTCATTTCTTTTTTTACATGCAACAGAGCTACTATATAAAACAATTAACTAGAAAAGGATGTTATTTACAATATTGTTATAATATATAGTGCTTATACTTTTTATTTAATTATAAATTTACTATTTATAATTAAATAAAAATGATATACACTATATGGCGTTCAAAAGTTTGGGATCAGCAAGATTTTTTATGTTTTTTAAAGTATCTATTGCTCATCAAGGCTGCATTTATTTGATCAAGAATAGAGAAAAAACAGTAATATTGTGAAATATTACAATTTAAAACAAAAGTTTTCTATTTTATTATACTTTAAAATAGAATTTATAACTGTAATGCAAAGCTGAATTTTCATCAGCCATTACTCTGGTCTTCAGTGTCACATGATCCTTCAGAAATCATTCTGATTTATTATCAATATGCTGATGTATTAATAATGTTGGAAACAGTTGTGCTGCTTAATATTATTTATTTATTTATTTTTGGAACCTGTGGTACTTTTTCAGGATTCTTTGATGAATAAAAAGTTAATAAGAACAGCATATTCAAAATAGAAATCTTTTTTTTTTAACAATATGTCTTTACTATCATTTAATACATATTTAATACATAATACAATTTAATACATCCTTGCTAAATAAACGTATTATACGTATATAACATATATAAAATATATTTATATATATATATATATATAATAAATTATCTACTAATTAATAAATATGGATTATATAATATAGTATATAATGTAATATTATCATATGTGCACACTGAAATGTGTACATTTCATTATCTTTTACACAATATATATTTCATTCACATTTATTACAGAATTACAATATGGCATTCACATTTTTTCTTATATTATATTATTATTGTCAAGTAAAATTTATTTTTGTAGTGCTTTCCACAATACACTTCGTTTCAAAGCAGCATTATGCATATCAAATATTTTTGCTTTTATTTTATTTTATTTTTAGTTATACATTTAAATATCTGTAACTTTATTTAAATAAACCAGCTTGTGATTATATATTTTAAAACAATTTAAGTCATCTTTTGTTTCTAACCATAAATATATACGCAATTGTAGTGAAACTAAAAATATGCATAGAAGAATTTAATTATTTTTAAACCTCAAAAAGTCAATTGTATATCAGTGGATTTCCAATGGAGAAAAAAAAATAAAAAATCAAGCTGGTCTGTGTTAGCATGTTAAAAACACAACACAAATGCTGCGAGATGCTGAAACAACAGCAAGATGTGATGCAACAGCCATCGATGCCACATAACACACCGGACTATCTTGCTCTGGTTTGTTTCACTCGTGCTTTCGTTTTTTACCTCTTTCTTTTTTTCTTTCTCTATTGCCCTTTTCCACTGCTTCCACCCTTCATCATTCCCTCGTCCTACTTTTCTTGCTCTGTTGTTCTTTTTCCAGGCCGCACTTTTGTCCCATCCCTTCCTTCAGCAGCAGCGGTGGGAATATTAGCCGGCAGACAGATCATTTAGGGGTCAGACCTGTGAATGTGTTAATTGTGATTTATAGCTGAACTGAATTTAAGAAGAGCTTTTCCTTATTGACCACCTGAAGCTGAGGTCCTGGGGAAAAAAAAAAAGTTTGCACCATTTCTTTCTCCTTAACAGTGTACGGCGCTCTCAAGGGTTCTGTCAGCCCCAGATACTCATACAATTTTAGGATGAAGCACATTAGAACTAGTGCAAACGAAGGCAGCTTCAATTCCGCCGATGATGATCCTGGAGGGCGAGGTCTGGGAGGTGAGCAGGGCACGATCTCACAGGAAGTGACAGAATGAGGAAGACCACTGACCTTTACCGTAAAGACGATTCTTCCTCGTCCTCTGCTCTATTTCCTGTGCTAATGTCCATCTATAAGTAATGCTCCTACACTGCTGACGACGTCCTCATCTAGGTACATCTCCATTATTAATGGCTGCTGGGACGTGTGGGGTCAGGAGTGAAGCTGGGTGGCTTCATAAAGACACCAAACAGATCTGTGAGGACTCATGGAGTGAATTTTTGCACTTCTGCATAAGCCCTAGATTTCTAAAACAATTATATCTCATTACATGGCATTACATTACATTATAATATTATAAGAAGAAACATCTAATTTATGTATATATATATATATATATATATATATATATATATATATCGTCCTCAGTATTTCTGCCTTGCTTTCCAGTACAAATATTAGTATAAATACATTTAATTGAGATGCAAAATGAAGATGTTAAGCCTTGTTTTCTGAGAAATTGAACAAAATTGAGTTTAAACTTGGAACATGAAGAAATAATGTATCTTTTAGTGATGTATGAAAACTTCTTTCTGCTCGAATTAAATTGATTTTCTGAGCCCACTGGCGATATTTGTTCTCGTTTAAATCATAAACTCACTACATTTTGAACAATTTGAAAGAAAACAAGACTTTATATTTAATAAAAGCTATTCAAGGCAAGCCATAGTTTAGTTTTTTATTTGTTTGTTTTTTGTAAAAAATAAATTAAAAAGTAATAGAAATCTTTTGGATTAAAAAAAAACTTTGATTAAAAATATATATTATATATTTTAATAGTTACATTTAAATTATTATTATTAATACTTGTAATTAAATATTTTCCATTTATTAATTTAGCAAAATATTTTATAATTTCATATATTTTCTATGAAATCATTTAAATATATATATATATATATATATATATATATATATATATATATGATTACTATTACAGAGGCAGGTCCACCAAATGAGACACAACTGATTATTATTTCATAAATGAAGTTTATGTTTGAATATGAGATCAGCCTGTAGTAATCATATAATCGTGTGATTTGTTTGGGAAATAAGCAGTGTGAAAGTTCTGCTTTAGTGTTCCTCTGGAAAAAATAAATAAATACATATTTGAGTGATAAAATCCTTTAATCTTGTCTGATAAACAAACTGTTGGCTCTTGTGCTGGATGTTTCCATGCTATGAGCTCACCATCATTCTTATCAAAGGTTAATAGTCCATGCAGCCACTTGAAGTGACCCCATGTGTCCCCAGAGGAGATCTGCGCATTGCTTTATAAAGCCTGCACTGTGACTTACTGTCCTGGGGATGCTTGAATCGGTAGTGGCCATGAAAAGAGAGGAGAAAGACGGGTGTATCTGTCCTTCTTCATCAGTAGTCTCCTCTGAGTCGCAGCCCCCTCAGGTGCTAACTGTATGTCAGCACAATCAGTGGGGATTCGGTTTGGTGCTCTTCAGACTCTCAATGGCTCTGCCTCACCCATTCCACTGCCTCCAATCGCAGCTGCCGCAGGATGACCCTTATCGCCGGCCGATAAAAATCCACCCGCGGCGGCCAGATAAGAGAAAGAGGGAGGAAAAGGAAGAGAAGAGTGCATCTGTACGATTAGATAAAGGAGAGGCGCTCTTGACAGACTGAAGGATTTTTAGCCAGAGGATGTTTTGAATGCGAGCATTCAACGCTTCAGGCTCCAGTGCAATTTCCCCAGGATAAAATGATTGTTGTAAGCCGAGGTTTTCTGACTGGCGTCCTTAGGAAATGGACCGTTCCCTTTCTAATCACAGAAGTGTTTACATGAGTACAGCGCCTCTGGCGATCTCTCTTTCCTGCGTTCTCTCTGTTCTGTCTTTCTCCAGGCGATGCTTTTGGAGAATGGAGTGTATATATAGTGCTTTGGGTGTCCGCACAGGGTGCGAGAAAGGTCCAGCGATACAAAAACATGTCAGTTAGCATCAGTAACTCATTCACCCAGACAGCATCTGTAGGTTTTTAGCACATTTTATCAGTGCTAGTTAAATTGCACAATACAATAGTGGCTCCACCAATTGCATCATTTGGGGGCGGAGCTACATGTGTACCACACAGAGGCAGAAGATGCTCTTAATTTTCACAATTTTGTTTGGTGCAACTATAGGGATAACATATTCACACATGCAGAAGCCTTGGATATAATGGATATGACTCTAATACTAATACTGTTTTTGATAATTGTACATCCCATATGATTATGATGATGATGATGATGATGATAATAATAATAATAATAAAATATTCAATATATACCTATACTGTAAAAAAGTTTTTTTCCCCAAAGGAAAAAATCTACTTTTTTGAGTTGGAATTTGAATTGAATCAGAAATGGAAGTTGAATTAAAATGGGTCACATTTCATTTTAAGGTGCGATTCTCGCCATTAACAAGCCATTAACTGCGATTTTTGCCTCAATAAACTCCTAATTTGCCACTTATTAATAGTTAGTAAGGAAGTTGTTAAGTTTAGGTACTGGGTAGAATTAGGGATGTAGAATATGGTGTATTTTGTGTATGTGTATTTTTGTATTTTTGATTAAATATATGCAGCCTTGAAGAGCATATTTGACTTATTTTAAAAAAAAACACATACAAAAATCTTACTGATACCAAACATCTGAAAATATATATATTAAAAAATTATATATAATATATATTATATAGTTATTCTACTTTTTTGAGTTGGAATTTGAATTGAATCAGAACTGGATGTTGAATTAAAATATAACACAGTAATGCATTCTGGAAAATTAAGTGTTCTTCCACCCTGATACCCAAAATTTTAAGTTTTATTTATCTGTGTTTTTAGAAAATTCTAAAAGGTTTTAATTTATAACTGTTAGGAATTGTATGCATGTTTGTATGTGTGTGTGTGTGTACACACATGCATACATACAGTATATATGAAAAATACGGAAATTCAGTTGTGCATCACACAAATAAATTGTTTAAAGTATATTAAAATAGGAAACTTTTTTTTTTTAAACTGTAATAATATTTCACAATATTACAGATTTTTCTGTATTTCTGATTAAATCTATGCTGCCTTGAAGAGCATAAGAGACTTCTTTAAAAAACAATAAAACATTTACTGTTTCCATGCTTCTGAATGGCAATATAAAATAGAATTCAGCATCCCTTTTGCTGCCTCACTTCAAACTCTGGAACTGAATTGTAATTTGAAACACTGTTTCATTCTAAATGGTGCACAAACGTGCTATACACACACACACACACACACACACACACACACACACACACACACACACACGACCATGACGTCATCCCTTTTCCCAGCCACTGACTCTTGTGTGCTTTAACCTTGGCTCTGAGAGAGAGAGAGAGTAATTCTAACCTTAAAAACCTGCTGATTAAAGCTAGTTTGGAGGAATTCGATTCCACTTAATGCCTTTGGCCCTCCGCCCAGCCCTGACGACGGATCGCCATTAACATCACCGGACAGCATGTCTTCACTCAAGGCGGAGACGTGACCGGCACACAGACACTCGCACATGTGTGTCCGGCACGGCTTGTCCCCATCACTTTCATTCTGATCTGTCTCTGTTGATCAGCATCAAACCGCAGCACTGGTGTTTCCTGCGAGCCGCCCCTGCTCTCCTCCTGTTTCTGCAGACGCAGCATCCTCTGTCCTGTGGTTATCTGTCCAGGCTCATGGTCATTCACTGCTCATATGAGGACAGTTTGATGCTTGATTTCACTGGGGCTTTGGGTTAAAGTTCAGAGCGGTAAAGCAGATTGTAGATAAACACTTGCTTTCTCAAACACTGAACTGTTCTGTGCAAAACATTTGAACGCTCTGTCATCTGCTTTAGACAGCAGCCTATATAAGCCTGTAGACAAATTTGGTACATACTAGCATCTGTCAAGGCATAGTACCGGTATGTACTAAGTAAAGATACTAGGTAAAGAGGCTAAATAAAGATAGATAGATACATAGATGGGTTGATTGATTGATTGATTGATTTTGAAGAATATGGGTAACCAGAGTTGCTGGTATACAGCCATTAAGTTCCATAGTATTTTTTCCATACTATGGACGTCAGTGGCTACTGTCAACTGCTTCATTTTCATTTAGTTTAACTAAATTCTAAAAAAAATAATAATAATAATAAAAAATAATTACAAAATTAACAAAAACTGTATAGACAAACACAACAAAATGACTAAAACTTAAAATCGAAACAGAAAATATAAAAACTAAAACTAAAATAAAAATTTATGAAAACTGTATAGAATAAAACACAACAAAATGACTAAAACTTTCAAATTAAAATTAAAACAGAAAATATACAAATTTAAAATTAAACAGAAAATATAAAAAATAATACAAACTGTATGGACTAAAATACAACAAAATGACTAAAACTTTCAAATTAAAATGAAAACAGAAAATATAAAAATTAAAAATAAAACTGAAATAAAAATCAATAAAAACGGTATGGACTAAAACACAACAAAATGGCTAAAACTTCAAATGAAAATGAAAACAGAAAATATAAAAATAAAAACTGAAACTGAAATGAAAACTAATAAGACCTGTATATACTAAAACGCACAACAAAATGACTAAAACTTTTCAATTAAAATCAAAACATAATGTAAAAATAAAAGCTAAAACTGAAATAAAATTGGTAAAAACTGTATAGACTAAAACAAAACAAAATGCCATTGACTTCAATGGTATTTTTTTCCCATGCTACGGTACCCAATGGGTCACCGTCAACTGTTTAGTTCCCAACATTCGTCAAAAAATTTTCTTTTGTGTTTAACAGAAGAACTTGAGGGTGAGTAAATGATGTCAGGATTTAAATTTTGGCGAACTGTCCCTTTAATTGATTTATTTTTATTGATTTGTGATGTTCCAGTTGTGAGTCATGTTTTTATATGTATAAAATGCTGTACACTTATTAATTGTTAGAGAGTTTTAGCACATTTAGAAGAATATTGATATTTTTTCATATTTTATATTACCTAAAAATATATTTTCAAACATTGTTGCACTAAGAATGTATTAAATATTAGTTATAGCATTAAAAAAAGTGTGTTTCTAATGTATAAATAATGATGAACTTTTTAGAACATTCCCTGTCAGCTCAGTTAGCGGTATCTGCTTTGCCACATCCAGCAGTACTGGTTTTTATTTTCTGAATGAGACTGGCAGCTCAAATCCCTGATGATACCTGATCCTCTGAGAGACAGAATGAGTTTTCCAACTGAGTCAGAGCATTAAACACGTTCTGCCCAGAAAGATTCATCTGTGCGTCTCTGACTTTTTCACAACATGGTTACTGAGTTGTGCTACAGATTCAGCCTGAATTTACTGTTTGATGTCATTTTCTACCCAGCGTGAGGAAAATGAATATCAAAAGCTTTTTTGCATTATTTAAAGTGCTCGTATTCAACAGTTTTGTAGCATTCGATTTTTTCCCCCACCAAATTCTACTTATAATGTTAGGTTTCTTTCACCAGAATAATTTGTAATTTAGTATTTCATGACTGTTTTCCGCCCTCTCTGGCCCTTTAGAATTAAACACTGTTTTTGCTGCTGTCTTTATGACTGTAATTGACCTCTGTTGCGATTGGCTAACCTCTTCACATGTGTAATGGGTAACTAACGACGCCTACGCCGAGCTGCCGAATACTAAATAGCCGTTAATATGTAAATATAGCCGGTCATATGGAAATGTGCCCGTGATTCTGATATCATTATCAAGATTCATGTTTTTTTTTAAACTTTGTTTTAATAAATTGTCTTGGTTGGGAGATTTGTGATGTAGTTTGTCTAGATAGTATATCAAATTCGAAAAATCCTGTTGTCCATAATGAGCTTGGTGTGAGAGTCTGTTTTAGTTTTGCCGTGACCTCAGTGTCCTTGACATACAGCATCACTGAAAATGTCAGTGTATGGTATTTTAATGATTTTAGAGGTTTGAGGTTCATAATTACTAAAATTTTATGCAGTAAAAAAATCGACTCCAGAGATTAAACTGCACTGTAGAGCCAGGAAGTAAAACAAAATAACAAAAAAACAAAAAAAAAACTGCTAGATGAAAAATACAAAAGCTTATTTTATTTCAGGTTACCAGGGAAAGGTTTCTCATTTTCATTTAGTTAACTTAAAAATAACTAAAACTAAAACTTCAACTTAAAATGAAAACAGAAAATATAAAAATAAAAACAAACACTGAAATAAAAAAAAATTTATTGACAAAAACACTCAATTAAACACTAAAACATTGGCTAAACAGAAAACAAAAATATAACATCTAAAACTGAAATAAAAATGAATAAAATCTGTATAGGCAACAACAAAATTACTAAAACTTAGTAAAAATAGAAAATCTAAAAATAAAATTAATACAAAATATTAACAAATTAATAAATTAATATTAATAAAAGCTAATAGTATTAGTATCTCAGTGATACTAAAATAACTGTGTTGTGCAAAAAATGAGCAGCAGGCCTCTTGCCGGTGTTCATTGTCTTATCTAAAAAAAAACATATCAGTGTCCCGAGAAAACCTTGTAAGGCAGAATCGTAAGAGGAAAAGAGTCACATTTCCCCTGTAGGAGATATTTAGATATTAGCATCCAATTCAGCGCCGATATACCCGACTGAAAGGCACCTTGGCGCCTGTATGTGTGTGTGTGTGTGTGTGTGTGTGAACACGTTACTGTGCGTAGGAGCGTGTCTCAGACACGACGATGGCGCTGATCTAATCGTGTGAATGTAATTAGTCTTTAATTGCTCAGCGTGTGGGCCTCTGGCATCTGTCTGGGCCCCAGACGGCAAATAATGCCCTCTGATGCTGTCATCTCCTAATCTCACTGTTACCAAACACCTCCGCACAACTCCCACTGAAAGCAAACACCTCCGCGCCGCTGACGGGAGGATGACGACACACGTCTCACTGTACTTCATTTGCAGCGTGTATCGTAATCAGTGTATGGGAGGAATTAACTAACTCTTCCTATTTTCCACATGCTAACAGGTTAGAATAAAAGAATGATCAATAATGTTTCTAATGAGAGTACATTGTGCTAATAAACTTTATAATAAAATAATGACTTGGAATCAATCACAGCTATATATTTCTTTTCTTTCTTTCTTTCTTTCTTTCAGAAACAATTGCATCAGCATTGTGTATTTATTTATGAACTTTTGGCAAAATACGCATCTATAGCTTTTGTTGATACTGTGCGCTTTAGACAACAGGAAGTTAGGATTTCATTTGAAACAATTTTCACTCAGAAATTGCTTGTACATTACAAATAATTACAAAGAAATGGAAAATAACATTGAATTCAACATTAAATTTTGAAGTAGAAAGAAATTGTTTTTCACATACATTAAAAATAATCTTAATTTACAACTTTGAAAAATTATTTTACAGTGTAGTTGGATTATACTTATAATACACTATTGTAATTCACTTTACAATTTATGAATTGCAAACCAAATGCTTGTAAATGCTGTGTTTGTCGCAATATGTGTTTGTGTGTGTGTGTGTGTGTGTGTGTAAAATTTACATGACAGGCATTAAAAAATAATCTTTTTTACTTTGGAACAATTGAAAGGTATTTTGTTCTCACACTGTAAAAATTAGTTTTGTATATAAAACAAAGATTATTGGAGTATATTTTACAAGAATTTCAGTCTTCTACAAAGTTTAATTCAATGTGTTGCTTGTTGTTTTGCTTTGTAATTCTTTGTAATTCTAGTAAATTACATTCTAGTAATTCTAGTAAAAAATTTACTAGCAATTTCTTAGTAAAAAAAATAGTTTGAGAGTAATTTGTCAGTGTATTTTCTAGCATTTTCTGCAACAAAAATGGTTCCTGAATCCCTTTTTCCTGTAATGAAGTGTTTTTCCCCCCAGTATTTTTATAGAACATAATAAAACATAATTATAGGCCCAAATTCAATTTAAATATCTGATTTCTATACCTTAACCAACATAGCATCCCCCATTTAATTCAATGTCACTTTGTTTTAAATAGTAGCTTGACTGTAAATTAGGATTAGTTTGTAGCTTCCCTCACACTGTGTGTGTGTGTGTGTGTGTGTGTGTGTGTGTGTGTGGGAATGATACGCTGAGATGAGCTTCATTCCTGTAAAATTCAGCCAGCCGAATGTACAATAAGATCTGAGACAGGTCTCGTAATCCAGTGCTGTAAATAGACTTACAGTCCTGCTGTTATTGACCCGATATGAAGGACACCAGTTACACACATACAGTGAGTGTCTAAAGATCACGTCCCTCTGGATATTTTTATCCCGTCATAAAGAGAATCGTACAAGGAAGGACTGCGTCGTGTTTATATGATAGAATGAGGGAACAAAAAAGAGCGTGCATATATGAATGTTTGCGTATAATATTATGATTGACAACCTTTATTCTCTTTATTGTTCAGATTTGTGGTAGTAGAGTAGCGATACACACTCAGATTCATAGTGTTACTGTGCTGGTTTGTGTTGTGTCATTTATTTATTCAGTGGATATAGTTCACCCAATAAATGAAATATTTGCTATCAATTTACTCACCCTCAGGCTATCTAAGATATAGGTGACTTTTTTCTTCAGTAGAACGGTTTTCAAAATATTTATAACTGAAACCGTGGTACTTGGTGATTCATAAAATGCAAGTCAGCAGCACTTTGAGAAACATATGAAACAGTGAAAAAAGTACATACAGACAATAATTAATAATTAATAACACAAAAATGAATACATGTGTCTCCTGACGATATACTGAGGTCTTATGAAACGATCGGTCTGTGCAAGAAACTGAACATTATTTACAGCATTATTGTAATCCATAGCCTTAGGTAAACTGTCTGGTTCACAAACGAATCATTCTTTTGAACCGGTTCTTTTTTAGTGAACTAGATGAACCGGTTTACCAGTTTCTCATTATCTATGTGAAAAGGTGAGGTAATGAAAAATGTATTCATCATTATTCGATTACTGCATTAATAATATTATTACATATACATGACATCATTGCATGATTATGTAAACAAACTGATGAATCAGTTTGAATCAGTTCATTGAAGAAAACTGTCCAAAAGAACCAGTTTCTGTAAAATAATCAGTTTGAGGCTCTGCATTACAGGTAATTATGTTGTAAATAATGTTCAGTTTCTTGCACAGACTGATTGTTTCGCTTCATAAGACCTTTATACGTATATTAACAAAAGCCATGGGTATCAATTTTGTGTTTCCTGTATGTTCTTTTTTCACTCTCAAAGCATTTTTGGAATCACCAAGCACCATGGTTTCAACTAAAACTTCATTCAAAAAATTAACAGCAAATTTTCATTTTTGGGTGAGCTGTCCCATTTTAACTCTACACTCTTAAAAACAAAGGTTCCAGAATCACAACAACGCAACCATTTTTGGTTCTCCAAAGAACCTTTCAGTGAACTTTTTTTTTCTTAGTGTGAAGAAGCTCAAGAACCTTTTTCCACTATACACAAGCTTTTATCCAGTGTAAAGGTTCCATGGCTGTTAAAGACTCTTTCTGCATCCATTAGTGCCAATAAAGAACCTTTATTTTTAAGAGTGCGCTGATGGTTGTGTAGCTTTTGTAGTTGATTCATCTGTACTGATGTTTGTGTGGTTTATCGCTGTTGATCTGATGTTTGTGTGTTGATTCTCAGTGTTTAACTGACGGTGTGCTCTGTGTTTTATTTCAGTGTTTGTATGGCTGCTATGTCCACTCCTCCATCATTCCCACCTTCCACCGCCGCTGTTACTGGTTGCTACAGGTAAGAGTTCAGCTCCTTCCCTTACTATTTAACACTAAATGATGCTTCAGAAGTAGCACTAACAAGAAACACAACTGAAAACTTTCATCACCATCCTGTAGCTAAGAACTCTGTCTTCTTGAGCTCTCCCAGCCTGTTAAAAGCATGAACAGTCCAACAGCGATGATGGTAATTGAGGGCCATAAACACGTTTGTGGGAATATATTAGTAGCCAGAGGTTTTCGTACAAACTAATCGATCAGTTCTACTGCTAGATGATGTTTTTGGCCTGTTGACGTGCACAGATCAGATGTCCTTGTTCTATTTGGCATTTTATAAGTGAACTACACAGTTCGTTTGAGGTGTTCACATACAGCCAAAATCGATGTGAACCGCTCTGAGACCCGTGAAACTACCCAAGTGTTGTCCCGAGACTGACAGAAACTATAAGGGAGCGGGACATGAGGGTTTTTGCACCGCAAGCAGCATCAGTCGAGATGTGCAAGCTTTCATTTCTCACCCACATCATCTCAGCGGTGCGGGACACGGTCTCCAGCTGGCCATCAGACCGCTGATGCTGCACACCGTGTTATTTACATGAGCTAAATGGTGAATAGCCAAATAGTAGACCTCTGTTTGGGGGTCTATTTGACTAGTTGAAGGTACAATTAGTAGTTGTGCATGTCGTAGCATGTGTATGATATTTGTGTGTGAGTTTGAGTATTTGGACATGTTTGTTTTGCCTTCGTTGTTGAGACCAAATGTCCCCTCATGGATAGTAAAACCTGAAATCAACTACACTGTGCAGAGCAGCAATGGTGCCCATGAGGAAACAACTTAATAAACATACTAAATAACGTCTTCAAGGAAATATAAAAATGCAGTGGGTTAGCTTTAGGTGCAGGGATAGAAAATATTATTAGCTGAGTATAAAAACAATCAATGGAAAATCCCCACCATGATAGAAAAACGAGTGTGAGTGTGTGGGTTTATACTTTGGGGACGAAATTGCCTCTAGAAGTGAGATAAATCTGACAACTGAACTGTTCTTTGGGACTTTCAAGGAGAAACAATTCATATATAAAGTAAACATTATTAGTTTTCTATTGTAAAAATGCAGAAAGTTTGCTTTTAGTTATTCCAAGAGTGTTGATATAACAGTCCGATAGCACTGGGACTTTGTGAAAAGACATAATGTCTGTCTGTTAATGATGAGGATTTTTACAGTGACTCACACCAATCTTTCTGAGTGAGTAATTTGAATCACTTACTCTCCTTATTCGTTCAAATTTACAGATTCATTTGGAACTGAAACAAGTTACTTTATGAGCGAGGCATTTGAATCCTTCATTCAACTAATTCAATTAAAAACAGATTCATTCAGGATCTAAACAAGTGGCTGATTTTATCAGTCATTTGAATCCTCCAGTTTGTTCAAGAATACTGATTCATTCTGTAATGAAACAAGTGACTGTCTTTATGAGTGAGTCATTTGAGTCATTCATTCAACCGATTTGTTTAAAATCACTGATTCGTTGAGTGTTTAAACAACTGGATGGCTGTATTAGTCATTTGAATTATTCACTCAGCTGATTTGTTCAAAAATACTGATTCATTCTGTAACAAACAAGAATGAATCATTCCCTCAACAATGTCTTTAAAAAAAAAAGATTCATTCAGTGACGAAGCAAGTGGCTGACTTTGAGTTATTTGAATCACTCCTTCAAACAATTAGTTCAAAAACACTGGTTCATTCTGTAAGGAAACAAATGACTGTCTTTATGAATTAGTCAGTTGATTCATTCCCTCAACAAATTCATTCCTAAACACTGATTCATTAAGTGACGAGTGAGTCATTTAAATCATTCATTCAGATGATTTGTTCAAACACACAAATTAATTCAATAACAAAGTAACAAAGCTTTCTGTGTGAGTGAGTCATCAGAAATCAGATAGTGTTAGGATCAGTATCAGACATATTAATAAAATATATTGCAGTATGCAATTTATAGTCACAAGTATATTCGAAGAATGTTTTGGATGAAAGACAGTTTATGTGCGTGAGATGAACAGATTGCACCTTGAAAATTACCTATGAAATGTCTTTTACAAAAGTAGAACCCCTTCGATTTATAATGTGTGTGTGTGTGTGCTCTAGTCTGAGGTGTAGTGGGAGTTGAGGGTTGAAACATAATGTTAAACCATAGAAGAAAAAGAGGAGAAAAGAGAAAGAAATCATGTGAAAAAAGCGAGAGAACTCAGTGGTGATAAAGCGAATCTGAGCTGTCGGATTTCTCACAGTTACAGAGGCTTGAGCTCAGCTGGGCAGGTAAGAATGATTGATTACAGAGAGAGCGAGTCCACCCACAATACACACAGAGAGAAAGAGAGAGAGTAAACCTACCCATACACACTCACAACGCTTAAAACTTTCATCTTTACACCAGCACACCTGCCCAATCACAAGCAGATTATCATCAGCAGCGTTTGATTTATGAAGCAGCGCTTGCTACATATTAATGTTAAAACACAGGATGGTGTCTGCATACAAATAGAGCGCAACAGTGGGGCTCTGAGGTCAGAATCCCATTCATTTACTCCATAGAGAAATTGATTTTTAGTGATAATGTATAAACCCTTCTGTGCAGACCTACCATGAGCTCTGAGGTTGTTAAGTGATGGTCTAAACTTGTGTGGACTATTAAAAATCATATTTAATAGTGAAGAGCTTTACCAATCAGAGAGAATTCACTGCTACTATGACAAAAGAGCAGCATTGTGAATGTAAATACATGTTAATGTCCTCTGTTATGATTTCATGTTCTTGAATGCTCACCAAAGGCTAAGTATTTGATTAAAAATACAGTAAAAAAATGTAATATTATGAAATATTATTACAATTTAAAGTATCTGTTTTCTATTTGAATATATTTTCAAATGTAATTTATTCCTGTGATGCAAAGCTGAATTATCAGCATCATTACTCCAGATATGAATTATAAAACCAGCCATAAAATATAAAGATGTCGGTTGCGTTAGCAGTTAGCAGTCAACTAATACAGATAAATGGGTTTAAAGCGGACACAGGAAGTGTCTTGCTGTGTTGCACATGCGAAGAGGAAGCTGAGGAGCGTGTGATCCAGTGTGTTCATGCTCAGAGATGCTCATTGATTTATGCTCCAGCAGAGCGATCGGACTCACAAGGTTACACAGCAGTGATTGGTGCCCACCCGAGCTCTCAGAAAGCTCACACACGCGAACACACACACACACACACACACACTGTCAATCACACCTGTCGAGGTCAGTCTTTGTACTTTTGTTCATATTCGTCACTTAAAGTTTTAGAAATTTGAAAGCCCATGCGTTATCATGATATGGATGGTTTAACCTGTGTATTATAGCTGGAAAATCAATAAATAATGAAAAAGAAAAAAACAGAAGAACAGAAAAAATCTGTTGGTTAAAAAAAAAAAAAAAAAACATTTTTTGAAATAATTAAATAAAATAGAATTTTCTGTTATTAGCATAAAATAAAAAATAAAATAAATAAAAACACATTTTTTTTGTTAAATATATATTTAAATAAAAAATACTGAAACACTTAAGTTTTAGAAACTTGAAAACCAATGGGACTATGCTAGATCATGATACAGATTATTTAACTTATATATTATGAAAATAAATTAAAACTAAAAACGATAAATAAATTGATGAAAAATAAATTAAACTAAAATGCAGAAAATAAAGAAGGAAATTTTATTGTTAGTGTTGAAATAAATAAAACACAAAATTGAAAAGAATATGCTTTTCTGTTATTGAAATAAAAATGTTAAATTATTTAAATAAATGATGATATTAAAAGGCCGAAAAAATAAAAAGCATTTTTTTCTTTTGTTGAAATGTAAAAATAGACAATGAAATTAAAATCAGGAAGATAAAGTATATGTTATGCTGTTAAAGAATGAAAGAATGAAAAAAATTAAGTAATTTTTAAATAAAAGTAAAGTTCAAATAAATAATGTAATAAAATTAAAACTATTTTTCCACATTTGTTAAAGAATGATACCTAATATATAATATTGGTAACACTTTACAATAAGGTGACATTTGTTAACATTAGTTAATGTATTAACTAACATGAACAATGCATTTATTACACTATTTATTAATCTTTGTTAATGTTAGTTAATGAAAATACAGTTGTTCGTTGTTTGTTCATGTTAGTTCACAGTGCATTAACTAATGTTAACAAACACAACTTGTGATTTTAATAATGCATTAGTAAATGCTGAAATTAACATTAACTAAGATTAATAAATGCTTTAGAAGTATTGTTCATTCTTAGTTCATGTTTGCTAATGTTGTTAACTAATTAACCTTATTGTAAAGTGTTACCATAATATTATTATTATTGTAAAAATATATATATATTTTTTTTCTTTTTCTTTTCTTTCTTTTTTTTTTTTCTGAGGTTAAAATGCTTTCTTGTCAGAGTTGGTCAGATGGTCTCTTCCTGTGTAAATGAAGAGCTTTTGGTCAGAATAAGCTGCAGTGTGGACCAGACTTGTGACAGTCAGGAGTGTAGACTAGTCACCCTTAATCTCTCAGTCCTGGAGGCTACAGACGGCCCCAAAAGAGCCTTTTATTTATTCATTCAGCCATGCATTTTGCCAGCGGTCTTTAAAGGCGTCTGAAACCCTTTATGGCGAGCGGCATGATTGCTGTTTACCATTACTGTCATTTGAATCTTTACGATTGAGAATGTTTTTAATGTCTTTAAGAAGCATTAAGGGCTGCAAATCGCACATTGCGAGAAAATGCATAAAGTCTGTTTTATTTCTCCCCACATTCCCTTTCTTCCTCTCTGTGCTCTTTTCGTTCTTCCTCACCACATTTTTTGGTTTCATGTCTTTTGACAGCCTGTTGAAATTGTGACCACATTCTTGTATTGCAGTTGACCCGTCCATTCACTTCCATTTCATGCTGAGTAAAGCGAAGCCATTTGCTGTTTCCGCCGGGAATTAGGGAGCGACGCGAGGCTCTGCTGGACACTTCACCACTGCACTCAGTACAGCTTTAACATTCACCTTCAGCTCCACAGCCACACATGCAGCTTCATTCAGAGCACTTACAGCACCGTTTCAGTTCGTCACTTAGGAGCTAGTTTGCTTTCTTAATAAATATTCCTGGTTTTATTGAGCATTATTTCTAAAGATTTTTCTGTGCCATCAGAATTTATTTGCTGCTGTAATCATCCAGAAGGAATCTAAACAATTCTCAGTGAATAAAAAAAAAAAAAAAAAAAAATATATATATATATATATATATATATATATATATATATAAAATTTTACATAATATATGTGTATGTACTGTGTATAAATATTATTTATATATATAAATACATACACATGCATGTATATATTTCAGAAAAATGTTATGTTTGTATATTAAATATATTTATACATATAAATTATATGAATATAAATATATACATGTAAATATTTTCAAAATATATACTGTATGTGTGTGTTTATATTATACATAATAAATATACACAGTACACACACAAATATTATGTAAACAAAAACTTTTATTTTGGATGCGATTAATCGTTTGACAGCACTAATTAATATATATATATATATATATATCACATTATGGAAATTTGTTTCCACTTCAGAACAAAAAAAAAAAGGTCATTTTTCTTGTAATTTTGACTTCACATCTCACAGCTGCAACATTATTTCTTACAACTACACAGCTTTTTATTGAATTTATTTCTTAGAATTGTGAATTTATATCTCACAGTTGCTATTTTATTTCACATAATTGCAACTTTATTGTCATTTTATATCTCAGTGTATATGATTTGTAGTTTTACATTTTATTTAACAGTGACCTGTTGTATTACACTGATGTGGAAATGGACTTCCATACATTATCAAAACTAAATGCATTAAAAACCTCAAATTGATGTTAAAGTTTTGTTTTTGTGGCATATACTACCATTCAAAAGTTTGGGGTCAGTATTTTTTTATTTTT
Source organism: Onychostoma macrolepis (assembly GCF_012432095.1). NCBI lineage: Eukaryota > Metazoa > Chordata > Actinopteri > Cypriniformes > Cyprinidae > Onychostoma > Onychostoma macrolepis. Next base: position 9,009,960 of record NC_081165.1, on the reverse strand, counting down.
TAAAGAAATTAATACTTTTATTCACAAAGGATGCATTACATTTTGATGGTAAAGACATTTATATTGTTACAAAAGATTCAAATAAATGTTGTTTTTCTTGAGCATCAAATCAGCACATTAGAATGATTTCCAAAGGATCATGTGACACTGAAGACTGGAGTAATGATGCTGGAAATTCAACTTTGAATCACAGGAATAAATTACATTTTAAGATACATTCAGTTAGAAAACAGTTATTTTAAATTATAATAATATTTTACAGTTTTTACTGTAATGCAGCTTTGGTAAGCATTTGACATTTCATTCAATAATAATTATTAAAAATTCTGCAGAGTTTTAAGATCCTGTTAAACCACACTGGAGTTTTGTAGTTTTTAGTCCGTATCTGTTGAGTGTGTATGCCGGTGTACTCCTAAAGTTGACAAAAACTTTTAGGAGATATATGCATATAAACCGACTGTCTTTCCCTTCTGGGAAAATGGGCCAAAATATTGATGACTCAACTTGTTTGCAGGGGACATATGCTAATTTTTGCAGATGCTCTCTAGAATGAGAATGTCCCACCTGCGACTGATGAGAAGTTAACTAAAGAAAAACAGGCTGTTTATAAAGAGGACAAGCGCTTGAATTTTAAAATTGCAAGAAAGAAAGCCGCGAAGCCAGGAGATTTTCAATAGTCAAACGTGCTTTAAAATAAGTATTTCATAACAAAAGTTCACAGTGGGCAATGACACTTAAACCCTCGGAAACTTTAGGCATTATTCGTTTCCTTTTGAAGTTTAGCACTGTTCTTTCTCAAAAAGACTAACTTGAGAAGTGAAATCCGTGACTTCACCACCCTAAGCCCTCCGTCTGTGCGCTATACGTGACACGTCGAAGCCTTTTTGTCAAGTCCTTGAGGAGAACTGAGACTTCCTGTGCCCACCAGCCGGAGAGAGGTGAAAGCACACACACACGCATTTGTTCAGATCTACAGATCCTCAGGAGATGCCTGTGACCCTCACTCAGAAGAGGTCCTGAGACAAATGTGGCGTGTTGTGGAGCCAGTGAGCCATTAGTGCTGTTTTCCCCTTGACCTCTTAGACAAGAACAGCCATTATGCTGTTGTTCGAACAAAAACCTCAAGGTGGGTTCAGCGTTTCAAAGCCCGGCAGGGTTCGACTGGAGAGGTAGTTTCTGAAAACATGAGGGAACGTTTGTGTGTGTGTGTGTGTGTTTGAGAGACAAACCGACAGAGAAAGAACAGCATAAGTCAGGGAGCAAGAGCTCACGGCCCATTAAATAATACATCCTTCCTGAAAGGCCTTAAGGTAGCGCTGAAGCCGTGCAGGTCTGGAGCTGATTACAGACTGCTGAAGAAACAGTGTTCGGCTGTCAGCCTCTGACCCACAAACACCCTCGACAGCCCGGCTATAGAAACAGAAAGACGCCAGCAATGCAAGCTAAATAAACGTGAAAAGTTCTTCAACAGTATGCAACCGATATATCCAGATTCCTCTGTAGCCATACAGAACACCACATACACTCTCAGAAGAAACTGTGGTGTAACCCTTTAAAAACGTACTAATATGTATACGCACTATGTATTTTTAAAGAACTAATATGTAATAATATTTCCTTTTGTACTTATGGTACTTTTATTTAAATAATTATATAAATAAATAATTATGAAATAACTGTACAGTACATATTTTTATATAAATAATTTGTCATTTTATATATATATATATATATATATATATATATATATAATGGTTTGTTATATAGATTTCTATAAATAATATTATGTAATTATATTTTATATTTATGTTTATTTACTTTTGTCAATTATTTTAATTATTTAGCACACAGCACAACCACCTTGTAGCATTCATTCAAATTTTACTATATTTTTACTTTATTTTAATAATTATATAAAATAAATTTCTAATTGTATATATCTTATATAAATAATTGATATATTTAATTATATAAATGTTATATATATATATATATATATATATATATGAATAATATTATATATATAGTTGATATATTTTTAAATGTTTTTATATATTATACAATTAATATTATATGTGTGTGTGGTATAATTATAGACATAAATATTTGTATATATTTTATATAAATAATTCATTATATAATTATAGAAATAAAAGCTCAATACTTTTTTATTTTCTTTAATTTATTACTATGGTCAATTATTTTCACAAAGATTTAGTAGTTTTTCATTCACATTTGACCATATTTTTACTTTTTTAAATAATTACATATAAAAATCTAATTGTGTAAATCAATGTACACTGTAAAAGTGATAAGTTGACTTAACTTAAAAAAATTGAGGAAAATGTTTGCCTTAAAATTTTTAAGTAAATGATAATTAAAAAAATAAGTTAATTGAATTCTCAAGTTCACTTAACTTTTTTTTTTTTTTTTAATTATTATGTACGTTTAATTATTAATTATTTTTTAATTATATCATGAATGTGAACAAATCAGGCTTCAGCATTCGGAATAAACAGGAGTTTCCCCATAGCTTTTCATACGCAACATGAGAGACTGTGGTGAAAACTGCAAGTGAAAGAATGAGTGAGGGAGGCAGATGTTTTTAGGATAAATGGTACATTACTGAAGCAGGACTGAACATTGCACTGCTCTAGAAGCTTCTCTGGACTCTTACTTTGGAGGGGTGCGACTTTAGGTCTTTCCCACGAGACCAGAGAGAGAAAGAGAGAGCAAATGAAATAAAACAGAAGAGCAGGAGAGAAGAGAAAATAACAGCTGAAAAACATCACAAAGGCCCAGCTGCTAATTGAAAAGAGAGCAAATTAATTACGCTAATGAAGCAATTAAAGGGCTGTCACGCAACCAAGCCTCTCTTTTAGGCCGGCAAGCATTTTGTTTCTCAAGCATTCCCCCGGTGTCTGTGTGCAGGAAGATGCAGAACACTTTCTCCTCGTTCCATTGTTTTCTCCTTAATTTACACTCTTTTAATCTAGTGAAACACAAACACAAATTGTAAGAAATGAGCCAAATAAGAACATTTCCCCAGCAGAGTAAAACCGAAGGTCAAACAAAGGTTGTATCATGATAAACTGTGTGCAAACATATGTATATGTATTTTATTCATTAAAAACAGTATTTTCATAGTTTCAGCATCAACTAGTTCCAAAAGATTAAAAAATATATATGTATCCAAATATATTTTGAAAACAAGCTTTAATGTCATGCACACTTTTGTTCAGCAGGTCTTATCTTTTATTCCTTTCTAAAGATGTTTGAAACATTTCTTTATTTTCATATTTCTTTCTATATATATATATATATATATATATATATATATATATATATATATATATATATATAACATTTTAAAATTATATATAATTTTATATCATGATTAATGATTAATGTTGTATTGATATCCTCAATTAATTTTGCTATTATGCCATAGTACATCTTCCCAGCTCTCTTGCACATCTCCATTTGCTTAAGAGACGTCTCTATTCCCCGTGGCAGATGCCTGTCAGTAACGTTGCATGTGTGTTGATTTGTATTCATGTGGGTCTGTGCGTATAAATAAAAGTGACACAAAATTTATTAACCCTCTGATCATGGTGTCCTCTAAAGTCATCTTTTAAATGCATTTAACAGTTCGGAAATTAATACATAACATAATACACCTTTGACTCTTACCTATAATGTTTGGCTGTCCTCTTTGTATGTCATTGCCTTTTTTAAATAAAATAATATATGGTAAATAATACATAATTAAATTGGAAATTCTGATTTTTAGAAAGTAGTAGGGTTGATTATTTGCAACTGGACAAGCAGAATAAATATTTTAATTAATTAATATGAATTATTATATTCTTGTATTGAAGTAGAGCGAAAAAATAGAACTTTTTATGTGATTTTCTGTGATTTAATAATTCATTAAAACAAAGGGTTAATACAGCACTTCAGGCTCTTATTTTTTCTCAAAATGTCTTTGTAAAATGTATGTATTGATGTTGTAATTTATTTTAATGTCATAATCTATAGCATCAACAGGCTCAAACGCTTTAGACAACCTAAAGAAATGCCCCAGCATGCAGATGAAGTGAGTCGAGTGCAGATATCAGTGTCAGGAGCCTCTGGGCAGGTCGGTGAAGATGAGCCATACTCGCAGTATAAATGCAGAAAAACCTAATGGGTTACAACACACACTTCTGTGTCCACACATAAAGCCTTTGCAAGTGAGGGGAAATTGCCCTTGAAATGAATATAGTGTGTGTGTGTGTGCCCTGGGCAGAGAGCAGCTTAATGATGGACACACTGGAACATTCATCATCACGTTCACTGCGACCAGGGCAGCTATTAAACATAGCCCAGAGTGCAACACACACACACAATACGTTTACACTCACACAATATGTAATGCATACACGAGTCACACACACACACACACAGGCTGTATGATCGATAGATGTCACGCATGAACACAGCGACATGCCTGCAGAATGTCAAACACTCTTTCTAGCCCTGCTCTGCGTGTCTGATTCGCTTTTAAAGCAAGCGGAACGGGAATAGTTCATGCAAGAATTAATATTCTGTCATCGGTTTTTTTCCATATAGTGAAAGTGGAACAGAACTGCAACTGTCGAGCTCTAAAAAAGCACTGTAAAGTATGAGACAGGAAGATTTCCCGTCCATAAACACTGGAACACAGATCAAAAATTTACTACCGTTTCTTATTCCTACTGCATTCGTGTGTTTGCGAATGTGTTTTGGATGAGACACACAGCTGAAGTACAGCAGGTGTGAGACGACTCCAGTCACTGACACACGTGCCTGTAATGCAAGATCCACCTGTGTGGAAGAGAGCGAGAGAGTATTTATACACTTAATTTATTACCTTCATTATCTTTGATGAGATGGGAAGCAGTTTAGGGTTCAGCTACACTGGTCACACATGCAAACACGTGTGTTTGTGTGTGTGTGTGTTTGTGTGCGTTTGCTTGTGAGTGTGTATCTTGTCAAGGCTTGTTGCCAGGTTACAGTCGTGTTAAAACTGCCATAAGCAACAGCAAGTATTGCACTCCTTGGAAACGAACTAGAGTGAAATTGAGTGAGAACAACTCGCAAAGTTCAGTTCAGAAAACAAGGGTGAGTCAGCACATTGTGGAGCAAATTGAGGTTTTGACAGTACAACCATCTCAAATATAAAAGAAGTGCACATCTAGAAGACATCCACTTATTCTGGTCAAAAACCACGAAAGAGGCTGTTTGATTTACATGTACACTGTCTTTCAAAAGTTTGGGATCAGTAAGATTTTTTTATGTTTTTTCTTTTTTATTGAGTCTCTTATGCTCATCAAGGCTGTATTTATTTGATCAAAAATACAGACTTTTTTTTTTTTATTATTGTGAAATATTATTGCAATTTCTAATATTGGTTTTCTATTTTAATATACTTTAAAATATTATTTATTTCTGTGAAGCAACGCTGAATTTTCATAAGCCATTACTCAGTCTTCAGTGTCGCACGATGCTTCAGAAATCATTCTAATGTGCTGAATTATTATCAGTGTTGATACTGTTGTGCTGCTTAATATTTTTTTGGAACCTGTGATACTTTTTTCTTTGATTCTTTGATGAATAAAAAGTTAAAAGGAACAGTGTTTATTCAAAATATAAACCTTTTCGAACAATATAAGTCTTTGCTATCACTTTTTATCCATTTAACACATCCTTGCTGAATAAAAGTATTAATTTCTTTAAATAAAATAAAAAAATTACTGATGCCAAACTTTTGAATTAGTAGTGTATATTTTAACACAAAATGTATATTTTGAATAAACACTGTTCTTTTTAACTTTTTATTTATCAAAGAATCCTGAAAAAAAGTATGACAGGTCCCAAAAAATATAAAGCATTTTTTCCAACATTGAAAAATCAGCATATTAGAATGATTTCTGATGGATCATGTGACACTGAAGACTGGAGTAATGATGCTGATAATTTAGCTTTGCTTCACAGAAATTAATTTTATTTTAAAGTATATTAAAATAGAAAACTGTTTATTTTAAATTGCAATAATATTTCACAAAATTACATTTTATTTTCTGTATTTCTGTATAAATGGATACAGCCTTGATGAGCATAAAAAACTTATTGGCAGTGTATTTCTACCAACTAAGTTTGCTTTTTATTGGACTTTTTATGGGAACAGAAGAGGTGAAACTTTTGGAAAATTTGTAGACAAAAAAAAAATGTAATGAATGATTTTTTACTTGTTTTTCTTCCTTTCTTGTCATCTTGCATAAAGATTATACATTTTGTAAGAAAAAGATTTGTCATTTTACTTCTCAGGTAAATACATCTTTAAGGATGTTCAGATATTTTTTAGAAAAACAAGACAAAATACTGATTAGGGGGGAAAAAAAGTGTTTGCGTACATGTTTAAATTCTGTTTAAAAATGTAAGAAAAATGACGTTTGCAGTGTAAACTTCATGGTCATAAATTCTTTTCAAATGCATTTTCAAAATGAAGCCATTTCACCATGTGCAGAAATGTGATTTTATCAAATCTAATAGATTTCTAGCATTAAGTACAGATCCGACTCACAAAACCAGACAATCAAATTGTCATTTTTGCAGACAATATGCATCAGGTGGTCGGAGAACGAAACTATGTAAAACCCGTCTGTTGCACGTATCGCATCTGACACCTCTGAGCAACTGAATCCCCTTTCCAGAACATTCTCGCTCATAAAAACAGTGAATGTGCTGGCGTAGAAGTTTTAGCACAAAACAGTAAAATCACGCCTTCAAAAGGCAAACAAATAATGCAATCCAATTTCTCTCTTGTTTGAGACTGTGATGAAATCAGCCAGCCTTTTTCCCTTAAATCTACCAAAGGTATTGTGCAAACACCTTGAAATATGCATCCCTGAATGTGTTAGCTTTTTTCCGTCTCCCATCTGGTCGCTAACGCTGCAATATTAAAATGCTAATGGGGCTGCCGGACAGACGCTGAGAAAGGAGAAGTTGATTCCATCTTTCACGGAGCCTGAGAGAGACGTACTAACTCTTTTGGGCAAGAGCGCTGAATGATCGGCTCTATTTAAAAGCCAAAGGTGATGCGAAGACAAAAGGAATGCATTTTAAAGTCGAGTTTTGCCCTGTATCTCATCGATTAGCTCAGAATGTGTGACGAGTTTTGGGAGGGAGTGCGTGGAGGTAGATTGATAGAGAAGGTAAGTAAGTGGCAGCAGGGGAAATTTATTGACAGTTTAACATTGACAAAGCTTCAAAAATGGCTCAAGCTACCGCTGCTGCCACATTTCTCACTGTCTGAGCTCCCACACCTCCTTTCCCTCCATATAGCTGTGCTTTCAGATGTAGATGAAGATTTGTAACAAAATGACAACTAAATTCCGTATGGCTCAGTCTATTCGGCAGCTAAAAACAGAATAAGAGCAAAAAAATTCAATCAGACACCTTTAACATTTCTCACATTATCACAATTTCATCTTGATAAAATCAAATAACTTTGATAGAAAAGTGTGTAATCAATTAGGTTGAATAGCTGTCTGCTGTCAGCTGTTAAATTTAAGTACACAACTAGATAATACCACTTTAGGTCAACCAATTACTAAGAAATGCTTAATTTTGTTCAGTCTGTGGTGGAAAAAAAGGCTCAATTAAAGAAAAACACTTAAGCAAAAAATGTTTTAATCAATTTTACTGGTAGTCCACTGTATGAAGAATTTTTGGATATAATATGTCACAGTTCACTTTATTTTGCTATCCTCACTTACATAAATGAACTATAGTGTCCTGCACCCACTAGTAAAAAAAAAAAATGATATCTGGTTTCTGAATAATTTTTAGTTTGTCTGTACAAAATAAAAACTAGGATTAGGAACTCTTGGGATTATTAAACTGATTTTACTCAATCCTACTTATAAACTAGATAATGTTTTGGAGAAAAAAAATACACTGCAAAATTAAAAATAATAATAATTAAATTAAAATATTGTATTTTGTCTTGTTTTCTGGAACAAATATCTAGACATTCTTAAATCAAGATATGTTTACTGGACATGCAAAATGACAAAAGATATTAAAGGGATAGTTCACCCCAAAAAGAAAATTTTGTCATTTACTGACGCTCGTGTTGTTCCAAGCATGTATGAATTTCTTCTGTTGAACACAAAAGAAGATATTTTAATAAATGTTGGAAACCAAACAGTTGCCGGTAGCCATTAACTTATGAAAAATAAATAGAAGGGAATGACTACCGGCAACCATTTCATTTTTTGGGTGAACTATTCCTTTAAGTCTTGTTTTCTGAGAAATGCAAAATTAAGTGATCTGCCAATGGAGTCAGAAAAGTAACTTTTATATTGGCAGATATTCTTGTTTTAAACATAAACTCAATTCTGATCAATGACGATAAAACTTATTTGAAGTCGTTAAATGTATCTTGATTCCAAAATGTAACGTAATGAGTAAAAAAAAAAATTTTGCAGTGTATAAACTACATTTCTCCCACTTTCTTGGCTAGAGTAGCATAAAATGCACAACACTCCTGGCTGTTTTTCTTGTTAGTTTAAGTCTATAGCTGCATGTATGAGCCGTGTCCTTTGAGTGTATCTCTGCGCTTCAGTTTGATTAGTCATTCGAAGCTGCTGAATTTCTGCCCCCAAAGCTCCACGTATCCCCTTCACACCCACGACTCATGCTTATAGCAGCTGAGCTTTAAACAACACCTATTACTCTTATGCTGTCAATTAGGATAATTTATGGCCGTAATTCTGAGCCGGCATGAATTGCAGTGTTTTGATGTTGGTAAATACTTAGAAGTTAATTGGGGGCATCTGCTCCAGGGAGTTCGGGCGAAGAATGGGAGACTGTTGTGTTTTCTCGCGTGCTTGCCAATTAACGACTCCCACCTCCATGCCACCGAACGCAAAACAACTCGCAGACCTGACGTTTAACGCCTTTGCTCCTCCACCGTGGCGTGAGTTTAGATGGAGTTGTAATTGCATGGGTTAATTTCACTTTCTCTATGGATGCTGTTTATGGGTGTTTCTTTAACTACATGCACTTTTGGCCCTGTGCACTCCCGTAAAACATGCTTTCATAATACACTACTTTTAATTTGTCCACCAATTTAATGTGTCTGCTGCCAAGATATATCAGCGTATACGTACATGTCATGCATCACCACCGAAGAATTGTAGCCTGATCTCAATAGTAACACAAATGTAACGGTGGCAATTTTGTATGAATTTGCATGATGTGATTTGTACAGAAATATATGGCTTTTAGAAGAAAATTAGGCATGAGCCTAAACCTCAGTGCAGATTATACACTTGGGTTATTTTGATTAGGTTAAAAAATACAGCTAGCTAACACAATAAAACACAATAAAAACATGAAAACATAATAAAAAACATCTGTTCTGTTTTTTCAAATAAAGTCTTCATATATATACACACACACACACACACACACATTATGGAAGTCAATGGCAACCACCATCAATTGATTGTAATGAAATATTAAAATAAAAATATTGTAAATATTATAGCATGTGCAATAAAATATACATTTTATGAAAGATAAATAATTTTATAAATATATGAGATAAATAAAAAAAATATATGTATATAGATTAATAAAATAGAATTAGAAATATTTTGGTCTCAAATCATATTGTTTACCTTGATTTTTATTATCTTTCAACCCAAGCTTCCTCTTATGAAACTTCAATTCAGTTGAATCAATTGAAAATTAAACGCTGTTTCGAAGCACTCGAAACTCCACACGCTGATGACGCCTGTAAACTCAGCCTAAACATGCACAAAAACTATAACTCGTTATTTTTATTATACAAATTTGTTATTAAAAATGTCCACAAATGAATGTGTAAAACTGATCCGAGATCAGGTAAATAGATCGCCGCCTAGAGGCAAACAGTTATGAGCTAACGAAGACTCGTGACTATATATGTGCTCTGAATCACTGCTTTGAAACAAAAAAAAATCTTGTTCATTAAAAATAATACTACAGTTGTAATGTATGCAATTATAAAAATGTATATAATTTTACACAACATTTGATCGCTCTGTTGATATGCATTGTTTTATATATGTAATAGTTCATATTTTTATAGTGAAACATTGTAAGTCTGGGTTTGGGGGGTTATAATAAAAATCAGTCAAAACTCTATGTAAGAGCACCATTGCGGTATGTGTTTGGTTACCATAATTCTTCTCCGTAGACCCAATGAAAAAAATGTTGGACTTTCTTTTGAGCAGGAAATTTCCCTGTCGCTGTTCTCCTTCTGTGTCAATTTAATCTCACTTTTGTCTTCACTTCCTTCTCCCCTCATTATGTGTGGTCTTTCATCTCATCAGCTTCTCTCTTTTTCTTTTTCTCTCTTCAGAACCCTGACATTGTGCTGGTCCACTACCTGAACGTGCCCGCCATAGAGGATTGTGGGAAACCATGCGGGCCAATCCTGTGCTCCATCAACACGGATAAGAAAGAGTGGGCCAAATGGACCAAGGAAGAACTCATCGGGCAGCTCAAACCCATGTGTGAGTGTCAAACTACGTGTCTACGAATACGGTATAGTAGTATAATATGCCTGATATAGAAAAGATATTCAGTTGGATCAGGTTAAGCAAGTTAGTTTAGAGCAAAGACCATTAGTTATTTATTTGCTATATATTCATGGTCATTTCAGAGAAGATTCATCTGTATGTACAGTGGCCCCGAAAAATATTTGGACACTTAATTCACACTTAAAATATGAAAATATGAAACTGAATGTTTCTGAATGTTTTTATTTTTATTTTTTATTTTTTAACAAATGTTAAAAATCGTTAATTTTGTGGAAGAAGGAACCATTTTAAACATTGTTGTAATAATTCCATTAATTCCATATTTTTATAGCTAGCACTACATTTATGATTGGCTCAGAGTATGTATTTTGCTTAATCTAAATATGCACTATTCGATACTATTTTTACACTTTTAAACAATTATAGCTTTATTCAATATATATATTACAATAAATTAATTTTGATATTAAAATTAAAATATATTTATTAAATTTATTAAAATATATTTCATAAATATATCTTTGTGGACAGGTTGTTTGTGCACTGTATTCTGAATCCCATGAAAATCATTGAGAATCAGTGTTATTTTAGTAAAATTGAGGTCATTTTCATTTTTAAGTTTTAGTTGTGTTGTTTTGCTGTGTGTTTATATATATATATATATTATAATTAATATTATTAATATTAATTTGTACAATAAAATACCTTTTTTATAAAACAATGTATTCATTTTTATATAAAAATATATATTAATAATATAATAAAATCTAATACAAATATTCTATATGCAAATGAACTTTTTTTTTTTTTACCTTGATTTAAAAAAATCTAAATAATGCTGTTTATGTATTTATTTATTTAATAGCTGTATGTTCATAGTTATTTCAGAGAAGATTAATCCGTATCTACAGTGGCCCCAAAAAGTATTTGGACACTTAAACTACACTTTCAAATCTGAATGTCATTGCTATAGATAATACAGTATAAAAACATGCCATTTGTTTTCATATTTTGTATCTAATGCAGTGGCATGCTGACTGTGTTTTACACTGTCAGTCTTCACACATTGACACTCTCTGTACATTCACAGCAGTTATTTTTCTTGTAATATTTGAGTGACTTTTAAATCTGAACACACATCAATGAGTCATTAATTTCACGATGTGGTAGTGCAGCGCTGAAAGGGCAGGAGAACGCTTCTCACATCATCATCATCATCATCATCATCTCTTTGAATGACCTTCCATGAGTGAAGCTCAGTGACGGTGCAGGACTGCCACCTTCTGCTGACTGGAGGAAGTCGCAGGGAAGTCTGAGCTGGAACTCAAATTTTGGGGGTGGCCGACTGCTCTCATCAGTCATGTATTTTGAATGAGACAGACTGATGCTGCCCTGATGTGGCCCATATATGTACTGGGGCATAAAAGGGGCATTCTGGTTAGATGTGTGTAATTCAGGTCAAAAATATCTTAAAATGTCTGCAAAGCAATAGCAACACCGTTGATATATTGCAAAAATAAAAAAAAATTATTTTATTATTATGTAAATTAAGTATTTTTAATTTGATTAATAATAAGAAGAATTTACTGTTCACAAAACAATACAACTAAAACTTTAAAATTAAAATGGAAAAAAATACAAAAACATCTTTAACTGAAGTTTAATAGCTATAAATAATAAAATAAATATTATTATTAAAATAAAAAAATAAATAAAAACATATATATATATATACTGTGTGTGTGTGTGTGTGTGTGTGTGTGTGTGTGTGTGTATAAACAATAATTGATAAAGAAAAATGACAAACAACACAACTATGGAAAATGTCAAATACAAGAATATGTTTAAAAAAACTATAATATAACCCCAATTATGCTAAAATAACACTGATTCTCAGTCATTTTAATTAGATTCATAATACAGTACACAAACGCAACCTGTCCAAAGACAAAGATTTGAAAAATAATAGATTTATTTATAGAAGACTTGATAAATTAAATGTACTGTGTATTTATTTATTTATTTATTTACAGAATTAAAGTTTGAGGGCAAATTGTGCTTCATTTTCATGAAAAAGTCCATGCAAAATTTTATATCATTTCTTGCTTTTAATATTGGTGTGAAATATGACCCGGACATATGCTTGACTGGTTGTGTGAGACTATACACTCACACACACACACACAAAAAGTGGACTTTTTCCCTATGGGATGTCCCCACTTTTTGTGAAAAGTGGGGACATCCCATAGGCGTAATGGTTTTTATACTGTACTTACTGTATATTGCCCTACACCAACCCTACACCTAAACCTACACCTTACAGGAAACTTTCTGCTATTTCAGATTTTCAATACACTCCATTCTGTGTGATTTATAAGCGTTTTGAAAAGTGGGGACATGGGCTAATGTCCTGAAAAGTCACCTTCTCCTTGTAATACCTGTCATACCCTTGTATGTATACAAATTTATGTCCTCATTTGTCACAAAAACGCACGCACACACACACACACACACACACGTCTGTGTGTGTGTGTTTATGCTACATTGAGGAGACCAAATGTCCCCACAAGGATAGTAAAACCTGAAATGTTTGACATTACTGGTCCCCACGATGGAAAAAAAAAGATTAAAAATAGTAAATGATGTTTATCTTAAAGTGTAACAATGCAAACTATTATTCTGTAAGGGGTAGGTTAGGGTTGGGTTAGGGGATAAAAATATTGTTTGGTCAGTATAAAAGTAATAGAAGTCAATGGAAAGTCCCCACAATTCACGGAAACAAACGTGTGTGTTTGTGTGTGTGTGTGTGTGTGTGTGTGTGTGTGTGTGTTGTGCATGATATATATGTAAGCAGCTGTGCAATGCAGCTCTCTCTCTGAGACAAACTGATTTGTATTGACTAAAATCATGAAGTTCTTCTCTGAGTGTCTCTAATTGGATTGTGTCAGATGACTGTGATGTTTATTTCTGGACTGAAAGTTGAAAAATTATGCTCTCAGTAGATGAAGTTCCATGGTTCCATGCTGTGTTGTCTATTAACATTAGAAGAAGCAAACGAGAAAGCTTTAGCAACTGTCACTCTGCTCATATAGATCTGTGATGCTTTCATCTCATTAAACCAGCACCCAGAGCCTCCTTACTAAAACATCCTGCACATGAAACAGCAAAGAGAGAGTAAAAAGGTGTTTGACTGGTCGAGGCTTATAACATACATTATTAGCTGTAGTACTTCAACATGCCCAGCAGATGTGAGTGTTGCACTGTTTTGCTTTATCAGACTACATCGCTGCATTGTTTTGGGGTTGTTGTAGTACTGAGTGTTTAAGTGATCTGAAACAGCACCTGTTTATCTCCAGTTACCTGAGTTATGGCTCGTATAGACGTAAAAAGCATTTTTTTTTTTTTTTTTTTTGGCACTTTGGGAATGTTCCAAGTTGAATACAAGTTTTATGCTTTATGGGAAGCATCTGTGACATTTAGTCGATTACCAGAGGGGGACAACAACTTTTTTTAGAGTGAAAGTCTATGGGCTAAGGCACTGCATTAATGCTTAAAATACATTACAGGCCTATGCATGCACATGGAGTGGTGTGATAGTGTAATTACTTAATAACTTTCTAATCCTATCTGTACAAAGTTAAATGCAGATTTCATAGAATTAAAATTTTACACATCTTCAACACTATTAAAATCTATGTAATAATTTGTGTAACTTGAATTTCTTTTCGACTATTTAATGCTTTAACATGCATTTTACCATGTTTAAATCCAGCAAATAAGCAAACAAGTCAATAGATCTGGGCCAGGTTATATGAAATATTTCCAAAATATTATATCCAAACGTCCTGTCATCACCAGGTATAGTCGTAAAACCTGGTAAGTTTGCAAAGTTCACATAACCAGAATTTCAATATTTAGACAGTTAAAAAATATTTTTGTACTGAAGACTTTATATTAGCGCTTTAAAGATTGTGCTTTTAAAGCTTCCAAAATGTTTGACTTCCATTGCAAATGCATTACTGCAAACGCAAAGTTGTTTTTGCAAACGGAGGGTACATTTACACGACAACGATGTGTAAACCAGCGTTTTTCAAGTGAAATGATCCCCGTTTCACACAGATCCACGAAAACAACTGAAAATGCTGTATTATGTATGCCAGGCCAGTAGTTGGCCATGTCACTTTGTAAAGAAACACTATGTGAATACGTAATGCATTTTTGTAGTTTACACGAAGACGATAACAGTATAACTTTCAAAAACTCGCACTGTGAAACCCGTTTTCAAAAGTTTGTTGTGCCAATGAACGGCCGAGATGCATAAAATGTTTACTGTTTTTAATTCAAAACGGTGTCGTGCAAACACCCCCTTAGAGATGTGACAAAATTATATCAGTAGTAATCAAAAGCATGTCACAGATGCTTCAACCCGGAACACTTCGGTAGGAAAAGGCAGAACACTTGAGGGATTGGGCCCGTGATGAGAGACAGTCGTGTAGACAGTGGTGGGGCAGTTAGGCCGTCTCTCCCCTGCAGTGTCAGTGAGGGAGTGCTGGCGAGGTGCTGGTCTGTGTGGCTGTCTGGCTGACGTCTGTGTCTCCTCCTCTCTCCCGGCAGTTCATGGCATCAAGTGGACTTGCAGCAACGGGAATAGCAGCACTGGCTTCTCAGCAGAGCAGCTTGTGCAGCAAATTCTGGACAGCCACCAGACCAAACCACCTCCCCGGACTCACAACTGCCTCTGCACGGGAAACCTGGGTAAGGGAACCGGCCACAAATGATATCTCTGTATCATCTCATTAAAGAAAACTCTCTGAAAAAACTTTGTCTCCTGAGAAAAAGACACCCATTACAGTCTTAAACAGTGCAAATAAGTCAGAGATTTCACTATGAACTCATTTTTCATCAAATTCCTCCAATACCAAATGATCTCAGCTTCTTTCCACATTCATTTTATAACGGTATATTCTTACTGTATGACTGTTGATTCATTCTTTTCTCCTTTCATAAGGACTCGTGGGGGTTTTATTGATAGTTGTTAATCAATTTATCTAACAATTTATCATTATATTTATTCTAAATATAAATCTGACCATATATTATTTACATTTGGACTTTCCATCATCTTTTCAGGTTCAGTATAGATTATGGCCAGTAGATGGTACTAGTGGGTCAAGTAAAAATTATTTGAATGCAAACCTTTCTCCAATACAAATTACTGTCAGACACTGATTAATGCATTTACATTAAACAAAATGGATTATGAAACCAATGCATTAATTTTCTCTGAAATCACACTGACAGATGACAGTGTTTAGTCAAGTGAAAATTATTTTTTCCACCATATCACAAATATTTTCAGACAGTTTAATACTCAACTCGTGATATTTTAATCTGATACATTATTATTTTATCTGAATATCTGTTTTTAATTATTTACTGTAATATATATTTTAATGATGTCATTTTTATTCATACTTATGTATTTTTGTGTATTTTTAAATAACACTTCTTAGAATATACACTGCCGTTCAAAAGTTTGCTATCAGTAAGATTTTAAATGTTTTTAATGGAGTCTCTTATGCTCATTGAGGCTGTACTTATTTGATCAAAAATACAGGAAAATAAACAGCAATATTGTGAAATATTATTGACATTTTTAATATTGGTTTCCTATTTTAAAATACTTTATAGGATCATTTATTTCTATGATGCAGCACTGAATTTTCAGCATCATTGCTCCAGTCTTCAGTGTCACATGATCCTTCAGAAATCAGTCTAATATGCTGATTTATAATCAATGTTGATACTGTTGTGCTGCTTAATATTTTTTTGGAACATGTGATACTTTTTTCTTTGATTCTTTGATGTATAAAAAGTTAAAAAGAACCACATATATTCAAAATAGAAATCTTTTCTAACAATATAAGTCTTCACTATCACTTATTATCCATTTAACACATCTTTGCTGAATAAAAATATTAATTTATTTTAAAAAAAAAAAAAGAAAGAAAAAAATTACTCACCACAAACCTTTGAATAGCAGCGTATATTGTAACACAAAATTTCTATTTGAATAAACACTGTTCTTTTTAACTTTTTATTTATCAAAGAATCCTGAAAAAAAGTATCACAGGTCCCAAAAAATATAAAGCAGCACAACTGTTTCCAACATTGATTATAAATCAGCATATTAGAATGATTTCTGAAGGATCATGTGGCACTGAAGACTGGAATAATGATGCTGAATATTCAGCTTTGCTTCACAGGAATAAATTATATTTTAAAGTATAATTTAAAGTATAATATATTAAAATATATTTCACAAAATTAAAGTTTTGTTCTGTATTTTTTGACCAAATAGATACAGCCTTGATGAGCATAAGAAACTTGTTTAATCTTACTGATACCAAACTTTTGAACGGCTATGTACATAGCATTTGCCATTTCTCTGCTAAACAGTGTGCCAGCGCTTTCAATAAAATACATCAAAATGCATGGTTTAGCTTTATGTGTCAAGCTATTTTTAGGTTGTGTTCATATTATACCGTAACTTAGAATGTGTCTACTCTCTGTAGGTGCTGGGAGCAGCCTGCATCACAAATGCAACAGTGCCAAACACCGTATCATCTCCCCGAAAGTGGACCCACGCACTGGAGGCGCCTACAGCAGCACCCACTCCGAAGTTCAGAACAACGACGTGTCAGAAGGAAAGACGGAGCACAGCCACGGCGGGGGCAAAAACGGCAGGGCAGGGGCAGACGGCGCCGGGGGCACGGGCGGCCGAGAGAAAAGGAACGGCAAGGTGCACAAGCCAGCGCTGCTCCACCAGAACAGCATGGAGGTGTCCTCATCCAACCAGGTGGAAGTGCCAGATACCACCCAGAGCTCACCCGTCTCCATTAGCAGCGGGCTAAACTCCGACCCAGATATAGCCGACAGTCCCGTGGTGACAGGAATGGGCCACGTAGCCTCAGTAATGAGCAGCCTGTCTCAGTCCGCCACTGTATTCATGTCAGAGGTCTCTGGAGACCCTGTCTATAGCATGTCCCCCACTGTAGACCCCAACGCTCACCTCTTGGGGCCCGACACAGCCTCAAGCAGTCTGGTATTAGCAGTGACAGCCGACAGTCACAAATTTGCCTTTGCTGGAGCGGTTGGAGTAGGGTTAACAGACGCAGGGTCCACAGACGGACTTGCTATGCTGTCCACAGCCGGTGTGTCTGAAGAACTGGTGCTGTCTAGTAACCTGGAATCTGGAAGTATTAAGCTGCCCGAGACTAATATGAACTTTGACCCTGACTGCTTCCTCAACAACCCCAAGCAAGGTCAGACCTATGGAGGGAATGGGCTGAAAACCGAGGAGAGCAACGGGAGCAGCTGCAGTAACGGAGGGCTGAGGTGTTCCCCGCCGCTGAACGACAACGGTTACAGCTTCAGTACCTCTCTGGTGAAGAACATCAAAACGGAGGACACGTCATTTGAACAGCAGCTGGCGAAAGAGAGTGGCTATCAGGTTGGAGAAGTGGTGAGCGGTGCTGTCAGTATGCCTGGTTCCTCAAATGGCGGTTCGGCTCAAAACTCCCTGGCTCTGACTCCCACTGGTTCACTGTTGCCGTCTGGAGGTGGACTCAGTCCCAGCACTACTCTTGAGCAGATGGATTTCAGTGCAATTGATGCCAAGCAAGACTACCCATCCAGTGTTATGTCAGCGGCAGGCTACGGCCAGCCTATCTCCAGCTCTCACTTGGCCCACCAGAGTCACTCCCCCAGCTTCTTCCTGCAAGGTTCTCCACAGTCCCAAACCCAGAACAACTCCAGTTCGGCCCAGAACTCTCACGACTCCAATGCCTACATGGGCCTGTCTGTCGTCAAGACGGACTCAACAGGAACAAATGGGCATCTCCACCACCATCATCATACCCACCCCAGCCAGCACAATGCCTCTAATTGCAATGGCGGCTCTCCAACTGAACGGAATGGACAGGCTGGGTCGCTCCAGCTTCTGCAGTACCAGAACCGCTTTCCAACACCGGGTCAGGAGCGTGAGGAAGTGGGTGGTTTGGAACAGCCAATAGGAGCAGAACAAGGCGAAGGAAGTGTTCAAGAGAAGGACTCGGATGGTCTAATGAAACCAGGGGAGCACTTGCAGCCTGGTGAAGGAGGAGAAGCCGAGGGTGTAGGAGGCGCAGAGCACTACCTCCAGCAACCAACGGAAGGTGGTGGAGTCGGGCCGGGATCTGGAGGAACGAGCACGAGGGCAGAAAGTGGATCCATGTGCAATGACGCCGAGGGAAGTGGAACCACCAATCAACAGCTCCAGCCACTCCTGCAAGGAGCCGGTTTGGTGCAGGGGCTTTTTAGCCCCGTGGGCGCCCACCAGAGCCTGGGCAGTAGTGGAACCAACGGAGGGGGCTCCATGGAGATTAATCTGGACCACTTTGATGTTTCCTTCGGGAATCAGTTCTCAGATCTCATCAATGATTTCATTTCAGTAGAGGGTGGAAGCGGTACGGCGGTAGTGGCGGGCGCCAACGCTCTCTACAGTCATCAGCTGATGACCCATTCGGGAACAGAGGGGCAGGTCTCCTCTGGAACTGCTGCACAACAAGGTGCAGACGAAGTAGCTCATGGGGCAAGAGGGTACAATTCTGCAGACCTCTGTCTCCAGTCCTGTTGCAGCCCTCAGTCCACCCAGGCTGGGGCAGTGGCGGGTGAGGCAGGACAGCTGGCATATATGCAGGTGGCTGAGGCCGTGTCGGCAGCTGTGGCACATGGAAACATGGGAATGTTACAGGCTACCGGAAGGCTGTTTGTGGTGACAGACTATTCTCCAGAGTGGTCTTATCCTGAGGTGAGTTTGTGACACTTCTGCAGAACTAAAAAAAAAAACTGGACTGCTATGGATGTGTGCTAGAATAGCCAGCAGGGGGCAGCAGAGATGAAAGCAAATGTCCAAATGTGGAGGGAATTTTGTGGAATGATTTTTAACAGTAAAATAATTAAAACTTTGTAATAACAGAAGGGTAACTAAGGGGTAGTTTACCCAAATCCTGTCATCATTCTGTCTGACAAATTCTGTCACCCTCAAGTTGGTCCAAACCTGTATGAGTTTCTTTTTATCTTATGAACAAACAAAAAATATATATTTTTGAAAAATGCTGGTAGCCAAACATTTGACGGTAGCCATTGACTTCTCTGGAGTCGGTTGCATAAAAGGTTTAGACTAATCTTAAAAGTTAGTCAACTCATTTTTTCTTTGTCATATTTTAGGTTAGTCTAGGATGAATCCAAAAAATAAGACTGATTACCCTTTGGTTAAATGCTAGTTGGTCAGACTAGTACTTAAGACACTGCCTTAACATAGAAGCTAAGTTTATGCAACTGGCCCCTGTAGTATAGAAAAAAAATGATACTGTTTGGTTACACACCTTTTTCAAAATATCTTATTTTGTGTTCAACAAAAAAAAAGAAATTCATACAGGTTCGGACCAACGTGAGGGTCAGTAAATAATGACAGATTTTTCATTTATGGGTGAACTGTCCCTTTAAGTAAACAAAGGCCAAGGTACATGAAGAAATTTGCGTAGTTCTGTGGAAACCTGTGGAGTGAAAGCTTACAATTCACATGGGAATCGGCCACAAGCTGTTTAATGCAGGAATAGATTTAAGTCTTGTGAGGTCTGAATGCTAAGCTCAAGGTCTTCGCTACAACAAGTGACGTATGTATTTGTCCCAGAAGCCCCTGGGCCACATGAGACACATGCTCGGCCTGTTATTAACATGCCCATTGGCAAGGAAGCACTCGGACTAATATAGACCGAGGGATATTAGATCTCACCACAACAACACTTCAGCTCTCACAAACCCTGGTTATTTTTTTCTGTGACATTTTCATTGTTGGAAAAAGATATCATCAGAGATGTGCTTTAATTCAGTCTTTCTTGTAGTGTACTGACATTTAAAATAAATGCATATTTACAACAGAAAAATACATGTTGGATTAAAAGAGAACATTGTCGAATCTGACAGTGAAAGCACAGTAAATGTAACCAACCAGTTTCAGGGGAATAGCACCGTTGCAAGTTTTAACAGTTTACATTAAAGGAAACTGTGCTCATTTATATATAATATTGGTATATATTTCTCAGGGTGGTGTGAAGGTGCTGATCACCGGTCCGTGGCAGGAGGCCAGCAGTGAATATACCTGTCTGTTTGATCAGATAACAGTTCCAGCCTCCCTCATCCAGCCCGGGGTGCTGCGCTGTTACTGCCCAGGTATTTCACTACAATGCATGTCCATACAAACATTTAAAATTGTCCTTTTAAAGGGAAAGGGTAATGCAGCTACATTTCAGTATACTAAAATCATCAAATAGTGAAAAGATAAAAAGGGGACAATACATCAGTCAGTATGCCACATGGTCCCAATCCAACATCTTATTTTAGGGTCTTTTTCATGCTAAAAATAAATAAATAAACGGGTAATATTTCAAACAGTCTCTATACTGTAGTCCATGAATATATCATGTGGTCTTTGTGAACAAACAAAGGACTGTTCTTTAACAGCTGTCATAGAGAACTCATTAAAATTCCACTGTTACATAACTAAATAAATAAATAAAAGCAAATACTCTGAGCCATCACTCTTACCTTTGTAAATGGTTTGCAAATGTGTGGACTTCACACTGTAAGCCATTTCTTTGCACATTAAAAATGATTAATTTGTTTCTCGTTTCCTTTCAAAGCTCATGACACAGGCCTAGTGACCCTGCAGGTGGCAGCCAGCAGTCAAATCATCTCCAATTCAGTGGTGTTTGAGTATAAAGCCCGTGCCCTGCCTGCCCTGCCCTCTTCTCAACACGACTGGCTCTCACTGGACGGTACGTTTGAGATTTATCTTGCGTTACATCATATACCGCTGTTACACAGTTTTTGGTTTTTGGTTGTTATCATTTTGCATTTATTCATTTTCAGCAATACACTGTAAACAAACTTTGGATGTTTCATCTGAATTCATGTTTTTTATGCATTTTGAATACTTACTATTATATTTTTTTTGCCAAATGTTGTTTGTCTGAAAAACCTCTGAATGGCTGATGGCTGACACTTCTTCAAGCTTTGTTGGCAGGTGAATAATCAAAGACTTGGTTGCTGTTAAACTATTGGTTTTGCATGCATTTTAATCAAGGTGGCCCAGTAGTGTTTGTCTAGTCTAAAAGTAAAACAAAAGCAACTCACAGAGACTTTTTTTGGCCTGAATATGTAAGTTGTGTAAACTGGGCAGGTAGACTTTGTCAGATATTTCAAAGGTGAATGCCATCCAGTATAGAATCCATTTGGATAAAAGAACCTTGAAAAGGCTTTAAAAGACTTGTCTGTTCTTGCAGTCATGGTGTATGTTGTTGTGCTTCAATTGTTTATGGAATATATACTAGTCAGGTTATAAGGACTTGTGTGGACTTGTTCTGTGGTAAAAATACGATGTGTTGTTTATTTTCTGAGGGTGAATCTCAAGAGGAAGTATCCACGTCATATTTTGTAATAATAAAATGTTTATTTTAATAGAAAATCTCATTGCTTTATATTTTGTGCACATTTAAATGGCAAACAATAAATAAATAAATGAAGTCTAAATTTCACTAAAAACAACTGTAAATATATATATTTTGCCTAAAAATGACAATTAAGCACATGTCCCCCATGTCCTCAACTTTAATGTAAAAAACATCATTGCATTTTCAGTGTTTGCACTGTACTGTAAGATAGAGTAATTAAAATTAGTCTAGGCTGGACATTGTAGTTCCCTTTAAATTAAAATCAGCATAAACTTCAGTATTTAAATACTTTTGCAGTAAGTAGAGTTTGAAGTTTATTTATTTTACAACTGAAGCAATTTATCTAAATAACGTAAACAGATCTTATGGGTCCTAAAAATAGACTTAGCCTATTTTTCCACATTTCTTTAAGTGAAATTCAGCCCTGCATCGACAATTTAAACTCTTGTTGTATTCTAGTTGTATTTGAGGCCAACCCGATGTTTACAGTTACAGATGTTAAGATAGAAAAACGCTGAAAAGGGGTGATCTGAGTTCATGAGATGAGATCTCATTCGTCTAATCGAGCTTCAGTTCTCCCAGCATGCTGTCTGCGTGCATCCAGCGCGTTATGTGCGTGGCGCTGAACGACACACCGCCTGGCCTGATTTGTCATAATGCAGAGAGGAGAAAAACTGTTTATCTGCAGCATTGCAGGTACTGAACCACAGGACAGAGGCTGAGAGGGGCAGGAACAGTAAACCTAACTCCTGTTGACACAGATTTGTCGCAAAACACCCGTGTGAGCGACCATCACATTGTTCCAAGCGGTTATATGAATGATCGCAGCGGCTCCATTGTTTCGCTGCCACTCCCAAAAGAAAAACACGTCCACATCCAACCACCACACGACTTCAGATTCGCGCGGTTTTAGTCAAAAGCGAAACAAAAACATCAAAAGCGAAAAGCTTCGGGTCCAGGAGCTGTCGTCAATCGCTATAAAATAGAAGAACGTTTTAAAAACACACATAAACAAAATACGCAAAAACCGATCGCGGTTCGGAGGCGAATGGTTGGTGCGCGTAGCGCGTTCGCAGTTTAAAAGATAAGACAACACGTAGATTTCTTTTTTCTTTCTAATCGACTGTTTTCCGTTGGAAAAAGATGACTGTGATGCCTGCGAGTGTTTGGAGAGCCAGCCGGTGGCGCACGACTGCGCGTAAAGCGGTGCGTAAAGCGCGTACCTGCGGCGGATGAAGCCCCGCGTCTCCATGAGCGAGCGGAGAAGATAAAGCATCGGCAGCAGGGATGGGGAGGGAACAGGAGGAGGTGTAGAGGAGGGGGACGAGGGGTCTTTATCTCTCTCCCTACACACTCCGCACTTACACTTTGTTCTATTGTTGTTGGCTCCGCTGCCAAGCGGCTCCTGCGGTTAGTTTGACGCTGGATGGAGAACATGTGTGAGTGACAAACAACACGCTGGCTGATTCGGGTTAGTATGCGTGATTTTTTTCCATACTGACATGAACTTGATCTACATGCACAGGCTATTTAAAGATGGATATAGGCTGTAGTTGTGCTCCAGGTGTCAGTGTCTTTGTTGTGTGTCCTGCAATATTCTCTCCCTTGTTTGTGATGTTTCCCAAAAGCAGTGAGAGCATTTTCTCTGCTGGAAAGATATTGCATTGCATTTCGGAGAGCTCATGGGTGAAGTGTGGAAAATATTCACTATAGACTCAGCATGGAAGTTTCTTAAAATTAATGGTTGTAAAATTATGATGTTGTGCATGTTATGACCAAGTCAGATTGTACACAAAGGCTTGTAAACTTTTACCAACCGGTGTTCTCCGAGACCTCCAGATCTCCTAAAGCATGTGGTTACAATGAGTCAGTGAGGTGTAGTGCGTCTGTCTTCAGCACCACAGGCAGTGGACAGCGACAGTGATGCTGAGAGGATCAGAATGTTGCCCTTCTTCTCTTAAGCGCTCCAGAGGGAGAGGACGAATATACTGTGCCATGAAGTTGACCATTTTTTCTAGAATTATACAGTGTTGTAATGACATGCGGTGTTGTTTTGCTGGCAGACCTATTAGAATTGTTTTACCAACCTGTTGACAACTTTTGTCATTTCCCTTGTCTTTTCGCTGTTTTTATTGCTATTATGATCAACACTAGTTTCTAATCTGTGTGTGTGTGTGTGTGTGTGTGTCAAATTACAATCTGCAATACTTGCCACATCTCACTGAAATCACATCACAAAAGTCAAGAGGATTTCAACCCAAATCGAGTAACTTCTGTATTCTTGTTTTGCTGGCCTGCCTACATGCCCTTACAAGGAAACTTCTAACTAGGTCACCATAATCAACCCTAAATCTGCAGTTCAAAGTTCCTTGTTCTGCTTTGATGAGATTTCCTGTGGAATTCTAGGAACTGCGGTCAGGGCTCGAGTCCGCTAATGGAGCGCCCACACAGATGTGTCTCATCCATCCTGTTTTTGCTCTCGATTGAGATTAAACTGTTTTTTGTTTGTATGTCTACTCTCCATGCAGACTGAACTAAATCTGAGCATGTTTCACTCGCTTTTAGTTTCATGTGTAATTCGAGTACACAACTCTTTGTGGAGATTCTGTTTTTGTTTTGTTTTTTGTTGTTGTTTTGTAATGGTCATTGTGTTGTTGTTGTTGTTGTTTTTACATTTTCAGTTAGTTTCATTGTCAGTAATGTATTTTACATATTTTGCAAAACAAAGTTCTTTCTTTGTGTGGATATACTGTCCACAGTATTTGCAGTATTTTAAGTAAAACTCTTTGAAGCCTATTGTTGTCCATTACTTGCAGACATAAATGCATAATATCTAAAGAAAGTCAAAAAATAAAGAATAAAGAAAAACATTCACACATAAACAAGAGTGCCTTTGTTTCCAGTGGTCTAAGTCTTTGTGCTGGAAGTTGTGGTCTGAGGCAGTACATGTCTGATAAACCTTGAATGGGGATTCAAATTGACAATATTTAATTGTTTTTATGCAGAAGGGATGTTTCCAGTTAGACGAGGAAAGTTCATGCAAATAATCAGTGCTGGGAGTATGACTGACATTATTATCATAGCATCCACACCTCTGTCCAATTCTATCCAAAACAAGCACCTGTTCCAGTGTCATGATCTACTAGATCTACCAATGTCCACAGCATTAGGAGCTGTTATCCCAGCTTTGAGTCCATGCTGAGCTAAATCCCCTTAAGACAAAATCATTGCACGTTATCAGCTAAATCCTGTCGAAAGGGACATTTGTACGATTTTGTTTTTTTCCCATTTCTGTTCGATGCATTAATAGTGATGGGCTTAAACAGGATATTAGTCTGTTATAGATTTAAAGCAAATCCTGTGGAAATGCCCAGCACAGCATGAGCTCTTTTAAACCCTAAAAATAAAAATGGAAGTCAATATGCTCTCTGAGCTCAGATGTAGCGAATATTGGATATGCTCATGGGAAAAAAATTCTATAGCAATCATCCAGAATTTAATAAGTAATCATAAACACTGTACACATCCTATTTTCTCTGCACATTAGACTTTCTATTTTGTTTAAAGATGCATTGATTATTTAATAGTATATAATTTTCATTAATCAGCAGACAGTAATTGGAAATTTATTTAAGAGCGATGGCAGCTGTGTTTCATCAAATGATTGAGAAGAGTGTCACAACCAACACTTTAAAGATGTTTTGGATTGCTATACAGTCTCAGCTCGCCAGATATGGTTTCTTCCACATCACTTTTCCAAACTGGCCTGCAAGATGGGAAATTGCACTGTGCAAATTGCATTTTGCACCTTTGCTTAATATGCAAAACAACACTGTCAGCAAGTGCAGTTTAATATGCAATAATCATTCCTTGCCATATGGATGCATTGTCAAATGCTTGTTTTAATTTCTGATGACTGTAAAGCCCGTAGTCTCTTTATTACCAATCTCAGGCACAATAAACCGCAACAGATCTTCAACAAGTGAGTGATTTTGAGCCCCTGTTGCGCTTGTAGCTGTAAAGTGGTGCAGAAGCCCCCACTCTCAAGAGCATGATGCAACTGTGATGAAATAGAGAAACCGGCTTGGGCTCTCTGCATTAGGATATTACCATGAGATACTCAAAGATCCAGCGAATAGAGAGTTTAGTCCTCTCACTCAAGGCTTGTGCTCAACCACATGAGGTCCGCTTGACCAGGAGAGGTACCCAGGCCAAAGGAGCAGCACCAAGGCTGATGTAACATCTCCTGAAAAACGGTAACACACATTGGCACAGTCTGTTTAGTACTGTTGGGGGTTTTTCTAGACACCTTTGGGCTAGTTTATGCATGTGCGTCGTCATTGGTCTGTGTTGGTGAAGGTTGTTGTTGGGTGCTTGGGAAAAGTCAGATTTATGCGCACAAAGTCAAGATGTCATTTTCTATACTTTTAAAAGATAGCCTCATATGCATTTAAGACTTTCTGAAGAATCTTGCTCTTTTTAAAGTGCATATTAAAAGTTGAAATTAACTGTTGGAACTGTATGTTGCTTGATTTTTGCATGCATTCGTTTGTTGTGACATGTCTTGGGACCTGATTTTTGTATAGGAATTCAAAGAAATTGGGCCAATTTTTGACATTGAAATGACTGCGAAAAATGGTCAAATTACCTTGAATTCACCTTATATATTCACCTCAATACAGCAAATGCAAATAATGTCGCCTCATCCATTTCCTCTAAACATATTCACCACGGCTGCGTTAATAAACATGAGTTAGGTCTGTCTGTTTTGAAATGCTGCCCCTCAACAGTTTCAGGTTTGACACAAAGCTCTCAAGCGTTCTGTTGCCTGGCTGGTCTGCTGGCGTCTGATTGGTCGTCTCCAGGCTGCTGGAGGTGTAGTAGAGCGTTGATTATGTCACAGCCCCGTTGTAGAGCAATTTGGTCCCTCCTCCCCTTTCCCCTCCCCCCCAGCCTACATGAGAGTACGTGTGCCGCATTCTGAGTGGAGGGAGCGAGAGAGAGAGAGAAAGACAGCCAGCCAGCAGCAGGTGGAAATGACATCATCTGCACTGCACCAACACTGCAGTAGTGTTTGAACAAAGCTGCACTGGAGCTCCGTTTCGGAGCGGCTCTTTTTGTCTGCAAGGGTGGATATTTGTGGAGGAAAAACACAGAATCCAATGCTTGTGTGTTTGGGCATTCATTAGAATTAGATTCACTTTCATTCACCGTGTGTGAAACAGAACTGGTGTCAATGTGGTATATGCAGGGAATTTGGCTTTATGTTAGCGGTCACTGTAAAAAAAAAAAAAGATTTATGAGCTTACGTACACCCGCACGTCGCTGGAAACCAAGGGTTTTTTTTGTTTGTTTTTTTGGGATATGCAAGCTAGTTACTATTTGATATGGACAAATGGAAATGGTTCAATGAGAAATAATAATGAATGAATGAATGAATAAATGTGTGTTTGAGATGATGAAGAGTATTGAATGTGTTATAAATGTAATCTTTGTATGTACTATAAGTTTACTATAATGTACTATATGCTTTGTGCATTTAAAAAAAAAATCTATTTTCAGTTTTTTGTTGTTGTTTTTTTATTGTTATTTGATTTTCAAAAAAATTGTTGAAATGATAGTTCATTTTCATTAGTTTTTTTAATTTTCACAATCTCAGGACAGCTACACCATGTAAACATTTTTTTTTTAATCAAATATGTTTGAAATTTCAAAAATAATTTTTAATTCAGAAATTGTAATTCATCATAGATGAGGTGTATTTTGAATAACTTTGAATAATTTTGAAAACAATGAGCATCATATAATTGACCATATGAAGTAGAGAAGTGAAATTCGCAATATATTTTACTTCTGTAACATGACAATTAATAGAGTTAAACAAAAGATTCATCAAGAAAAA
The DNA here is from genome assembly GCF_012432095.1 of Onychostoma macrolepis. Taxonomy (NCBI): domain Eukaryota; kingdom Metazoa; phylum Chordata; class Actinopteri; order Cypriniformes; family Cyprinidae; genus Onychostoma; species Onychostoma macrolepis. The sequence continues at coordinate 8,981,884 of NC_081165.1, read as the reverse complement.
ATATAGGACAGCACTTAATTTTTACTTAATTGTTTTTTGTTTTTTTGTTTTTTTGTATCCATACCAGTGATTTTCCGCCTTATATAACCTTATATACAGTTAAAATGCCTACTTGCTGCCAGCATGAACACTCCTATAAACTGCCTTGGTGATGTCAGCAGACAAAAAAATTGGTCTCAGAGATCAGTTATTACTTCTGGATGCAAGACAAATATAATTTTCTTTCGAATAACATGCATTGATGAATTATGCACAATAACACTGGGAAGCATCTGTTAAGAAAGTAAATAGAGTTTGACTTCATGTTGGTTTTAAAGTCAGTTGAGATGTACACATAACAATCTAAATTCCCTTATGTTTTATGCAGATAACCAGTTCAGAATGTCCATCCTGGAACGCCTAGAGCAGATGGAGCGAAGGATGGCAGAGATGGCCGGTCAGCAGCAGCAGCAACAGAGCAGTGGAGGACCATCTGAGAGTGGAGGAACTGGAACAGGAGGAGGAGAAGTAGGAAGAAGCAATTCTGAACAGGCGCAGGTATCATTCTGTGCTACACTGTCTTGCTCCAAACTAATGCATATCCCTATTAGCTTCTTGGAATTGACTTGATTCTTGATTCTTTGTTTTAGTTCTCACCAGGTCAGGGTCAGAGCCAGGGTCAAGGTCCAGCTGGCAACTCCTTTGAGAGCCGTGTGGTGGTAGTTTGTGAAAAAATGATGAACCGCGCATGCTGGGCCAAGTCCAAGCACCTGATCCACTCCAAGACGTTCAGGGGCATGACTCTTCTTCATCTGGCAGCCGCCCAAGGCTACACCACACTTATCCAAACACTTATCAAGTGGCGGTGAGTATACTGATTGTATACCTGCACTAAATGCCCATGTATATTGCAGTATTCAACTGTTCTGTATTGTTCTCTGTTCTGTTTTTTCTTACAGCACTAAGCACGCAGACAGTATTGACCTGGAACTTGAGGTCGATCCTTTAAACGTGGATCATTTCTCTTGCACACCACTGGTGAGTGTTGACACTACGTCAGGATACCTTTACCTTAATCATGATACTATGTAGCTTCACAATGTTGTTTGGATGAGTTGTTTCATATAGAAGGGGCAGAGGGATGGCATACAAATTAAATGCAACTCAATGTTCTTCTCTTCAGATGTGGGCTTGCGCTTTGGGTCATATGGAAGCAGCAGTGGTTCTGTATAAATGGGATCGGCGAGCTTTGGCCATCCCAGATTCTTTGGGTCGCTTACCGCTGGCTATTGCCCGGTCCCGTGGCCACACCAAGCTGGCAGAGTGTCTGGAAAGCCTTCAAAGGGAGGAGCAGCAGTCAGGAGCACTGAATACAACTCCCAGCATGCCTTTCTCACCATCTACTGAGGCCTCAGCTGCAGAGGGGTGGATGAATGTTTGGGGTTCAGAGACATCTTCAGTTGGGCTGAAAGGAAGCAACATCACTAGTTCTGCTTCCAGTTCCAGCTCAGGTGAGAACTGGAAACTTTCGTTCTATCTGGACTGTCAGCCTTCAACAGTCTTTCATGTACATGTTGAGTTAAGCAAAACCTATTAAACGTAGAAAGACCTTGCATGAACAAACAAGTGCTTTGTAAGGAGATGGTTCAGGTTGGGTGACAGGTTGTGTTTAATTTGGTCAAACATTCTTCTAAGACACTTTTTTTGTACTTTTGCAGACTTGAGGAGACCCAGGTCAGAACCATCTAGTTTCTATAGCAGTGTTAGTCACGGGGATGCCCCGTTGAGCAAGAAACACAAACCCAACCCCGAGACCCTTCAAACTCGGCCCAGCAAACTTTGCTCTGCCCCTCTCGGACTAGAAGAACAGGCCCACAAGCCTAAAACATGCCCTTCCAAACTGAGGGAAGGTACTGCAGAGAAAGAGCAAGGAGATGGTGAGCAGTCTCAGACTAAGCTGAGCTCAACGTGTGGAGGTGGGTGCTGGGGTTCCAGACAGGCTGCAGGACGCAGAGTGCCAACTGTAGGACTTGGCAAGGAAAGGCTTGCGAACAGACTGAGATTAAGAGAGATTGCTAGTGCTGGAACAATCTCTGATCTGCGGACAACCCAAGATGATCTGGAGAACACAGGAGACCTGCAGGTGAGGCACAGAGAAGGTACTCGAGCAGACTGCCGAAACTGCTTTTTTTGTAGTGAAATTGGATAAAAGTAAAGTCTGTCAGATCTTGCAAATCTTGCATTGGCTTCTGTCTCAGTGGCAATATTGTTAGCAATTTTGAAAGTACTCAACTATTTGTTTCAGAACATGAACATGATGACTTTAGCAGAGGAAGTCATTGAGGCAACATCTGATCGCATCAAGAGGGAAAATTTTGTTGCATCAGAAACTACACTGGATGGTGTTGGAGTCAGCAGCACCATGAGCTGGTTGGCCAGTTACCTTGGAGATGCAGAGAGGTGAATCATCAAAAAGTTCTACAACCCGAATTCCGGAAATGTTGGGACATTTTTTACATTTTAATAAAATGAAAACTAAAAGAATTTCAAATCACATGAGCCAATATTTTACTCACAATAGAACATAGACAACATAACAAATGTTTAAACTGCAAAATTTTTAAATTTTATGCACAAAATGAGCTCAATACAAATTTGATGCCTGCTACAGGTCTCAAAATAGTTGGGACAAGGGCATGTTTACCATGGTGTAGCATCTCCTCTTCTTTTCAAAACAGTTTGAAGACATCTGGACATCGAGGTTATGAGTTTCTGGAGTTTTGGTGTTGGAATTTCATCCCATTCTTGCCTGATATAGGTTTCCAGCTGCTGAAGAGTTCGTGGTCGTCTTTGACGTATTTTTCGTTTAATAATGCACCAAATGTTCTCTATAGGTGAAAGATCTGGACTGCAGGCAGTCCAATTCAGCACCCGGACTCTTCGTTTACGAAGCTATGCTGTTGTAAGCCGTCCTGCTGAAATACACAAGGCCTTCCCTGAAATAGACGTCGTCTGGAGGGGAGCATATGTTGCTCTAAAACCTTTATATACCTTTCAGTATTCATAGTGCCTTCCAAAACATGCAAGCTGCCCATACCGTATGCACTTATGCACTCCCATACCATCAGAGATGCTGGCTTTTGAACTGAACGCTGATAACACGCTGGAAGGTCTCCCTCCTCTTTAACCCGGAGGACACGGCGTATCAAGAATCTCAAATTTGGACTCGTCTGGCCATAGAACACTTTTCCACTTTGAAACAGTCCATTTTAAATGAGCCTTGGCCCACAGGACACAACGGCGCTTCTGGACCATGTTCACATATGGCTTCCTTTTTGCATGATAGAGCTTTAGTTGGCATCTGCAGATGGCACGGCGGATTGTGTTTACAGACAGTGGTTTCTGGAAGTATTCCTGGGCCCATTTAGTAATGTCAATGACAGAATCATGCCAATGAGTAATGCAGTGTCGTCTGAGGGCCCAAAGACCACGGGCATTCAGCAAAGGTCTTCGGCCTTGTCCCTTACGCACAGAGATTTCTCCAGTTTCTCTGAATCTTTTGATGATGTTATGCACTAGTGTTGTCAAAAGTACCGACCGCGATTCCATTCGGTACTGAAATTTGAAAAACGTCCATTTCCCGCTAAGATTCGAGCGCTGTTGAGCGGATTCTTAAACAGTGCTGATTGGTCATTGTGTTCACACGCTCAACAAAAGTCTGTGATTGGCTTCAATGATCATCGCTTCATGCTCTTCAATCCAATCACAGGAAGCCAATCACAGATGTATCTGTTGAGCGCGTGAACTCAATGACCAATCAGCGCTGTTTAAGAATCCACTCAACAGTGCTCAAATCTTAGCGGGAAATGGACGTTTTTAAAATTTCAGTACCGAATGGTATCGCGGTCGGTACTTTTGACAACACTATTATGCACTGTAGATGATGAGATTTGCAAAGCCTTTGCAATTTGACGTTGAGGAACGTAGCAGACAATTTGAAATGAGCTCATTTAGTGGATAAAAGTGTAAGAATTTCTCTGTTTAAACATTTGTTATGTTCTCTATGTTCTATTGTGAATAAAATATTGTCTCATGTGATTTGAAAGTCTTTTAATTTTCATTTTATTCAAATTTAAAAAACATTCCAACAGTTCCGGAATTCGGGTTGTATAATCTGTTCTCAAGAATCCTAGTTACAGTCTCTTTGGGTTATTGTATGTAATTGTTTTCCCAACTGTTCCCAGGTTCCTGTTTAACAAGCCCCTAACTTCCTCTCCTGGCCTGGGCCCAGTCCACGGTGGAGGACAGCCAGAACTCGATGGTCCTCTTGGGAAGCTTGGCCTCCAGACCCCCGCTGAATGGACTGCGCTCCTCAATGCCTCCCACAACAAGGAGGAGCGCGACCTGACCCAGCTGGCCCTGTCTGATCCTGAACAGAGAGAACTTTACGAGGCAGCCCGGCAGGTCCAGAACACCTTCCGCAAATACAAGGTAGGGCAGGGCTTCACCCAGGTGCCAGGGTCACCCATGCAGGTTATCAGTGGTGTGTTGCCAGTGTTCGTGATGGTTCAATTTCAAAGGTCTTGATGTATTGTGTTGTGTTGTATGGTGTTCCTGAACTTAAGGTAAATGAATCTGGATCTTTGCAGTCCTGTGTCGTGAAAGGTGGTATGATTGTTGTGGTGTGTGCTCAAAAGGCAGAGATAGGGTCACTGTTGTTGACAAGCATGGGGAAATTTGCTTGAGCTTAGCATGGCCTTGCTATAAGGAATGATTGCATTGTTCCCTCTATCTATCTGTCTGTCTTAACGGGATGCGCGGATATCCCTGAGTCCACACCATGTTGGTTGTTCAGAGCAGATGTCTCCCAGTGTTCCGCTGGTGCGCAGTGCTCTGAGGAATAACCTTCTCCCAGGTCTCAGAGCATATCGACGCAACTTTACCAGTCTATGAAGACACCTTGGCCAGGCACAAAGGAATCAGATGCCATCATCTCTGTGGCCTTGCAGGCCTCCTTGTGAACTCTAATCTCTCTCCTGTCCTCTCCACCCTACCTTATCCCCCTCTTCCCCATCCTGCAGGGTCGTCCGCTTCGGGAGCAGCAGGAACTGGCAGCTGCTGTCATTCAGCGCTGTTATAAGAGGTACAAACAGGTAGGCAGAGACACTCAGAATTCTGTGCGTGTACACTTTTGAGTGGTCAGTTATTAAAGGCTTTACGAGAATGCCTTCAATTCCTTCCTCTCTCTTCCCCAAGCTGACATGGATAGCCTTGAAGGTAACACTTCTGCTTCATCTACAGCTACTATTGCTTTGAACTGGAAGTTCGTTAGTGATGCTTCTTTATCACTATTACTATTGCTTATACTTAGGGTTATGGATATTTACCGAACTTGTACTAACAAAGATGGATGCTAGTTTAAATAATGCAGCTTGCTAAGAATGGATTAGCTATTTAGCTACTTTTCCTGACTTACCTGACTTCTAAAACAATAAAACAGGCAAAAAATGTCATAGTTCATTCAGATTCAGTCCACGTTTTGAGACTTGAGGCAGTAAGCAACCACCTAGCAATGACCTAGCACATTCTGTTGTGCTATTTTGTGTTCAAAAACATTCAAAACAGCTTAGCAACTATCAATCATCCACAACACATCTAATTTAATGTTGATGGTGTAGTTTGGCAGTGTTGATATTTGTTTTGTATTAGCAAAATGGTTAACAGAGTAGTTTGCTCTCTCTCTCTCTGTCATGTGACACAAGTTCCTTTGTCTGTCCTTTTGGCAGTATGCACTTTATAAGAAGATGACGCTGGCCGCCATCCTTATCCAGAGTAAATTCCGCAGCTACCACGAACAGAAGAAGTTCCAGCAGAGTCGCAGGGCAGCCATGCTGATCCAGCAATATTACCGCAGCTACAAAGAGCTTGGCCGGCCGAACCCACGCAGCCAAGCCACTGCAGCTGCACTGGTGCAGCAAAAACTCAGGTACAAGAACAACAATCCAGTAAGGGCTAACCTAGTGGTTGAAGATCGAACAAATCAGATACTATAAAATCTGTTGTCAAATACTCATGACATCTGCACACTCTTATTGGTGTGAGCACTTTGGTGCCTCCAGTGGCCAAACTAGGTACTGCTTAATGATTCAAAACTTTTCATGTAATACGCCACATTTAGAACTAAAATGCTACCCTCATGTATTGAATTAAGCACTCAGAATTAATCATCATCCAAGTATAATAGGCAGTTAAAAGACCTTTTACATGGCCATCACCTTGGAGTTTAGTTCTGAATTGAGTTTCCAATGTCAATTTGTGTGTACACATGCTTTTACTAAGCAACCTTGTGTATTCAAGCCTAACAAGGAGTGTTGCGTGCATTAATTGAGTGTAATTTTGCCATTCTAAAGTGTACTGTCGTTTTGGATGAATTACTAAGTATGTGCCAACACTTCAAATGTGACACACTGCCAAGTCGACTTTCTAAAGAATGGCAGCATTCGAAACCCTCCTGTTTACTTTAAGAGACAATCTGTTGTTGAAACAGCGCCAGGAAATGACTTACTTCACTAACAGTTTGAGTCCTAGTACACATAGAAGCATCGTTATTTTTGCATGCCATTTGTTGTCTCACAACCTGTTGAAGCAATTGCAGTTTGCCATTTTCTAGGAGTGCAGCATATTACTTTTGCATACACTTAGAGTAAAGGATTTGAACAAACCCCTAAAAGTCAGGTATTAGCATGCAACATTTGTTTCCTCGAATCAGGTTTCTAGTTGAGGGTAGGTGTAATGATATATTTTGCCTGGTAGACAATAAAGTGTGCAAGAAAATGGGATGAACCCTAGCCATATCATAGAGACTTGTGGGTGGGCTCTTTGTAACGTTTGAAACTGAATCTTTCACACACCCTAGAATCATAGCAGCAATTTTTGCACGTGCTTTTTTTTTTTTTTCTTCCAGAAATGTCTGGTTTGTACAGAACCACTCATGCTGATCATTTTGTTTTAGAAGCAGTTTACTGACCAAGAGACAAGACCAGGCTGCCAGAAAAATAATGCGGTTTCTGCTGCGGTGCCGTCACAGGTAGGCCAAAGATGAGAACTTCCAGCAGGCGCATTGTGTTCCTACGGCCCTGTTGTTCTTCTGGCATGCACAAACTCACTCTATGGTATACTTGTAGCTTTTAGATGAATCAGTCTTTAATATCCTGCTATTTAAAAAGGATAGAGGCACATTTCCTAATCTCTCAAGCACACCAACACAATTGTCAGGAGTCATAGGACAGCAACAGACAAACCTTGATGTTTTCATGGCTCTGTTAGAAAGCCCTATTGTGTTTGGTCCCATTTCCCCAACCCAACCCAACCTCAGTGTGTACTAATAGCTGTCTGGTGTTGTTTTGCTGTTTATGCAAAGCCCCTTGATGGACCATAGACTATTCAAACGGGTGAGTGCAGCCTCAGTAAATCAGTTCGTACCCCTCGAATTTCTCTTCTTTTACCCCCCTGTCTCTCCCTTTTCTTTCATCTTGTTCTTCTTCTATGTACCTTGATTTCAGACTCTGCTGTTCCCTATAACTCTCTCTGTCTTTTCTTACCCTCCTTTCTTTTATCTTATTTTCTCTATTGCTTTATGCCTGCATGCATGACGGCCGACTGGAGCCCGAGTTGACTGAGCCTTAAATGAGAGAGAGAGGACTATAGATCCAACTAACCAACAAATACAGATGATGCATTAATTACAAAACTAACAATGCACTGTCTCTCTCTCTCTCTCTGTCTCTTTTTCTCTCAATCTCTCTTTCGATCCCTCTATCTCCCTAAAGTTTCCTCCATCTCTCTTGTTATGAGGATGCTTATGACAACACTAAGGACTGCTGGGTAGTGCATTTGGCAATTGCATGATGGCTAAAGACATGGAGGCCTTGCTTCTATCAGGGCATGCTTGAAATAACATCCCTTTCTCTATGGAAGAGGAAATGTCTTGAATGCCTGGCTGCCTGTTTTATACATCTCTTTCAGCTTTTATAAGCTTGATTTGGGGGCTGAGGGTGGGACGGGGGTCAAACTGTGAGCTAACGATGTGTTCGGGGGTTTAAATTGTCTTTAAGATGTTGGATACTAAGTTCTAAATGTAGAAGTATAACATGATGAAAAAATCTAAATATTTAATTAAGTTGAATTTCTGTGATGTATTGTGTATTATTTGTAGGGTTACATATTGTCACTTTTTGAAGGTTATACTGTAGTGTTAAGATGGATGGTTTACTTTGGATTATTTTGGATCCTGAGGTTATATATATTAATATGTGTTTGCTTTGTAGTCTGATTGTAAACTCTTAAATGTAAAAAGTAAATTTCATAGACAATCTTTTTTTCCCACAGATTTAAAAAATTGATAAAAATGACTTTTGTCCTATATAGCGGCCAAAAAAGTATGTGGACGTTTAAATCACACTTAAAAATGTGTGAATGTCGTTGGATTAGATGCAAAATATCCAACCATGTATCATCTGTGCTCAAATCCTGGACAAGACCTACTTTTCTGAGCCATATTTGCTTTGACTTTTGAGCAACTGGACTGTGGACATGTTCCACTAACGTTTGACAACTCCAAAGTTGTCCAAATTTCATTTTAATCAGTAAATATACCTTTAAACCCTCTGTTCTGCTTGAAAGGTGTGCTTGTGCTATCTTTCTTTAAATTAATTGACACTTGCTTTGATGCTTTGTTATCTAATGCCATGACATTAAGGCATTTTAAGTGTGACTTAGCTTTTTGAGTCACTGTTTCTATGTTCTATATGTTCCTTGAGGCTTTAAAGATCTTTGTCATTTATAGTGGGGGTATATTTGTTGTTTTTTCTTGATGCCGGTGAGGAGACAGTAATGAAACTGGCAGGTGTATTGGTTAATGGTCTGTGATTCCTCTGAGGGCCCAGAATGCTTATGAACCCTCAGGCTAACCCTGCAAAACTCTGTTTTTTGGTCTATTTTCAGGGCGAAAGAATTGAGAAAGGCCAAGGAACATGAGAGCGCCGCAAAGAGCCCCGTCGCAGTGTAACATCTCCAAGCGGACTCTTCCTCTTCATTGCGTTTTTATCACAGACAAACAATTTACGAAAAAAGCAAAAATTATCCAGGAAGGGGGACACAGAAGATCATCGGATACGCGACGGTTGAACTCTAGCAGCGTTGTGACTGATTCTGCTCCTGCATTGTGTATTTTCTTGCTAACGGGGAACTGAAATCAAGACTATTGGGGAAATATGACATTATCTTCATGGCATTTTTGCACTCTTCATAGATTTTTTTCTTTAGATTACAAAAAAAAAACCGAAGGAAGACCAAGGAGCAAAGGCTTTTTATTCCGACGACGCTTGTAAAATATCATGCAACATGAACAGATCAACGTCAGAAAAACGTCATGCTGGAAGCCGCTTCAGATTACATTTTTATATTTTGAAAGGAAAAAAAGACAACAATCAACAAGTTTGGGGAAAAAAAAGAACAAAACCTAGAAAATGTAAACCAAAAAAAGGCCTCATTTCAGTGACCATATGCATGCAGAGTATTTGAAATCAGTCTCTCATCTCCACAAATCTTTGTTTTTGACAAATGCTGTCCGTTCATTCAAAGGGAAGCCTTCATATGAATGTAGATGGGGTCAGGGCAAAAATGCTGGGTTTGAAATATCAGTGTCTTACCTTTGTCTTTATGGGTGTTAGGGGACTTCTGACAACAAATTGGGGGATTGAAGAGAAGCCCTCTGGGCTACTGTTTCGTGTGCACTGTTTTCGACTTTCTTATGGGTCCTTTTCTTAATGTCATTTTTGCTGGCCTGACTTTGTGTGTCCTGTGTTTGTTGAATTGAATCTGGATACAGTGCATGTGTTTGAGCAAAATGCTCCTGCATGCTATGTAAATGTTTTGTGTTTTATTTTCATTCATTCATATTGGTGATATTGTGGCACCATCAAACTAGACCGTATAAGCCTGTTTGTTTTCAAGTATATTGTTATAAAGACCATTATTTTTATATAGTTCATTTATTTATTTATAAGCTTTATTTACTTTTTTTGCCTTTAGCATTATTGCTTTTTTTTAATTGTGTGAAGGTTTTAAATAATCTCCTTGTTTTAAAAACGGACCTTTTTTAATGTGAACTGTACTATCCGTTGTGCCACAGCGCCAAACGTATATTTGCAAAGGTTATCTTCCATTTTTGTGTGTGTGCGTGTGTTGTGATACGTTTCTTCATTGTTACTGTTGGTTGATTTCGAAGAGCTCCAGAAAGCCGCCACAAGCTTTCCCGTGGAGTTTCACTGAACATTGCCTTGACTTCTTGACTTTTTGAAGGGTCCCTATACAGAAGCTTCAAAAAAAAAAAAAAAGTCCATATTTTTGACTATTTAAAGTGGTCCCTGTACATATGAAGATGGGTGAAGGAACATTGATAGCCAGAAACTTTTTCCGAAGAGGATTGTATTTAAGAATATATAGTATTTTATTCATAAATTGGATTATAACACATTAAGAGACAAACAAAAAATATATTGTATAGTTTTCTTTGAACGCCCAAGATGTACGGTTGTATTGTTTGTAAATATTGTAAATACTGGTTGCGAAGAAGGAGCCATGTGCATGAAACTTCAAGACATTGAACATAATGTAAAGATAAAATGTAGTGGCAATGGTCTGTAATACGATTTGAACAACTTCACTGTAAGACTTTGTTGAAAATGTTCTTTCACAGAACATTCTCTGAAGCATGACATGATTCACGATAAAACCGTAGATTTAGCGGAAGAGCCAAACGAATCCATCAGACACAATAGGATCTTTCTTTTTCAGGGTTAGCGGAAATAAAATAGTATTTTGTTTTGGGGTTTTTTTTTTTGTTTTAACCGATGGTGACCAGTCATGTGAACGCTACAGGACTCAAATAAGCTATTCCTTTGAGAAGTATTGGAAGAACTAGTACTGAATGACCAAACTTCACTCACACACCCAAAAGTTACAGCTGAGGTTTCTACGACACAGGGGATGAAATGTCTCCACGGTTTTGTCATGTAAAACATAACTAGAAAGTGTACTCACATTTTGAACTCAACATGAACAATGGTATTGGATGGAGTCAGGAAGTTAAAATTAGGTCGTGTAATTAAAAAAAGATGTTGACGTGAGGGTTGTGAATGGTTATTTCCAGCAGGCGATTCCCATACACGTGCTTACACGCTAGAATCAAACACTGAGAGGCCACGAAAACGGTCATGGATACATATTGTGAATGTAGCTCAAAACACGTATGTTTCGACTCCCATCAGAATCGACGACTGCCATGTTCATATATAGCTTTGTTTTTGATTGTTTCTTCATTTCTTGGGGGGCTGCTACCAACTTTCAAAACCCCAGTCACACAGAATCATATTGATTTCTTCTGTATGTTACGTTTTTCATTTACGCTCGTGCCAGCTATATGGAAATTAAGCGTCTTTCACAAATTTCTCTGAAAGAAATTTGAGACTAACTGACCCCCTGAACTTCCAAAGCGATTTCAGCTGACGAGAGGCATCATTTTAACTTACACCAGCACATTTTGCCTGTTAAAGAAAGGAAGGACGAGGAAAGAATGTGGTGCTTATCTGCTGAATTATGACCTATGTAGTTTTATTTCTATTCCCCACATGTAGTCGCATTGTTTTAGAAGCTAAATGTTTCCTCATGATCTCAGAGACTCAGTATCAGTATTATTATAGAAAGTGCCTAAAACATTCAACCGATATCAGGAGTGTGTTGTTCCTAAAGAAGTCCATATGAACCAATTGCTCTTTTTTTAACGGTATGCAACGCTAAAGGCTGGTTTTACTGTCCAAACATGAGCCCAGGTCTGTTTCCTTTCCTCCTCTCACACCCTTTTCACTCCTTAAACATGGACACAGAGTGTGAAGGCACCTGTCATTTTGGGTTTGTTTGTCCCCTGCTCATTCTGATTATGCGACTTTGAGTGACCCGGTAACATACTATGCATGCTTTCATTATTTCTTTCATTTTGTATATTTTTCTTTTTCCATGTCAGATCTAAACTGGGCCAGGAAAGTAGGACACGCTCAGTGTAGTTGGCGCATTATGTAATAACTTCATCCGGTTGCTAGTTTCAAGTCCGAGCACAACTCCAAGCGAAGGTGGCCGCCCTTTACGTCCCTTTCCAGCCGTCCGACTTGAAACTTCAGGAAATCATAAGCGAAAGTCCTCAGTACTCACCAGGAAAAGCTGTTTATGGATCACCAGGTATATGTATCTCAGTTTGGGTCATTCATCTTAGGGAAGGGAAAAATCTGCCTCCCTTTTGTAGTTTTACTCAGGGTGCTAAAACAGGGAGATGGTGTTCTGCATGGAGACTAGATTAGGTTAGGTTAAGTCTCCAGGTTCAGCTCAGAATCAGCAGGAGAAACCACTGGGAATATGTACTTCCATATGCTTTGTTACAAAACCACTGCTTTCAGAGACAGACCGCCACTCGGGTAACAGGACAGACTGTATGTTTATAGAGTTTTTAGACCATTTTTCCAAAACTGAGCAGGTATCATCGTTTGTGCAGGTATCACCGCTCATTTAGTATTGCCATATCCCCATGGGATTGGGAATGCATAAGTATACCTCAGCGCCAAATACCTTCAGAATAAGGTGGGAGATCCCGTCCTCTTATGAAACAGCTCAGCATACGTGCATCCGGATCATGCTTTCCGTATTTTTGTGTCAGATAAGAGAAATATGCACTTTGTACAGCTCACCATCCGAGTTGAATTCCCTCTCCGAGCCCTGGTACGTTGTAAGCACGTCTGTGTGTGTGCTTTATCTCGACGGATGACCACATGAGCACATGTGAAGGTTATAGCAAACCGAGGGAAAACAATACTGGTGCAGTTGGAAGTTTGTACGATGTCCTAAATCCTCTCTCTTTGGAACTCCGGAAATGCAGGTTAGGCTTAAACAACTGAAAAACCACTCGATTATAAGCTTTTCACTTACAAGTACAGAGCAATAAACACTTTGTTTTAGACAAGCTCTTTAGGTTGAAAGAATATGGATAGGTCAAACATAAAAAATAAAAAAATAAAATAAAAATAGGAAAAAAAACAAAAAAACATTGGGACATGCTTAGTTCACTTCCTCTTATGCAATTACAGGTACACAGAGAGAGGTGTTCAGTGGTCTGTGGACATTGATTTCATATTTCCCAGCCCTAATGCACGTTTTCATCATTTTAAAATGAAGAATAGAAAAAAAAAGATAAAATATGAGCCCATATTTCTTACAAGGCAGTGGGCTTTCAACACTCTGCATGTGAAGCTAGTATTAGACCTCTGTTTTCCCCTCTATCTCTATCTCTCTCTCTCTTTCTCCTTCATACCTGCTTCGTGCTCCTCGTATCTTCCTCCTCCTTTTCCTCCTCTGATGAGTTTTGCCTCATGTGCTGCTTTCTCGGCCGTCTCCCTCTTTCTGTCCTTCTTGTGAGTTTTATTTATTTACTTAGATTAATTTTTATTATTATTTTTGTTTTGTTTTTGTTTTGTAACTGTGCATGTGAGAGCATCACTGAATTGTTGGATATGTTTTAAAAATAAAATAAATATTCAGCTGCTGAAGCCATGCAAAACATTTTGAATTGCCCTTAAAATATGGAAAATGTTTTCTGAATGCTTTATATAATTTCTGCTGTAAAATAAAATCTTAAAACAGAAACGGTGCTCATGTTGTTCCTGTTTTCTGCAACTTTCTGTTTTTCTTTCCATAATATCATTTCTGAACTCCAGCTGCTCTGAAGGTTCACACTAACACACAATCTCAGTTTCTTTCTCATTACTGACAAGATAAAATATATATATATTACAGAAAATATAACATTACAGAAACATTCAGTGTGGACTTACAGTTAACATTAACTATAATTACATTGATATTTTATATTTATATAATTATAATAAGTTTATTTTTGTTAAATATAAGCATTTATTTACATATTTATTTTAATATTAATTATTATTTTATAGAAACTAGCAATATAGTATACAAAATATTATAGTTTTGTTCATTTATATATTTATTAGTATTTTTATGCAAATACTAATATGAAAAGTCACACATGAGTCCGTGCTAAAACACACACACACACACACACACACACTCACTCTCTCTCACTCTCATACGCACACACACACTCTCTCTCTCTCTCTCACTCTCATACACACACACTCTCTCGCGCTCTCTTACAGTAGCAGCTGTAGTAGTAACAGTGGGGCCTTCACAAATCACAAATCAACTCAACTATCAAGCATGTAAGTAAAAGTAACCATCACTCACACAAACTCAATGATTTTATACACCCATGTGTTATATATATGTTTCTCAATATCGGTGAATGTCAGTCCTACTGAGTGTTTGTAAAGTTTGTGTTGTGCTAATGGGTGTGAATACGGCTAAAGCAACAAGTTAGCTTAGCGTTAGCTTCCTGGCTTGATATCGACTTTTATTCCTTTTCGATCTTTAATTCCAGTCTATTTTAGTTGGGATTAGCGCATATGACGCTGTCAATTAAGTTTATTATTAATTCGAGAGTTTTAACGAGTTTTTGTGTGTTTCTGTGTACGTTAACCGCTACATGCTAATGGCTAACAGATTGTTTCTGACTGATAACAAAGTTTGTGGAAAGTTGAAACTCGAAACATACTCGACCTATAGACATTTTGCCATGATAATAGTAGATTAGGCTTGAATTAGTTGTACACTATTGTCTTTTATGACTGGAATGCGAATATATTATGCCGATAGCAAAGTAACGTTACGGCGAAAACTTAAAACGATTAATAAAATAAACAGTTAACGTTAAATTTGCCTAACTGAAGATCATTTCACACAATTTAATTTAAATAATGTTAAAGACTGGTATTTCGGTGACATACGATGACCTGCAAATAAAAACAGTAAATGTATACACGTGTATATTAATTATAAGAACTATATTCATGGTTATTCAAATATGTGTTAATCTGTTGATTAGGATGTTATATGAGAATAATTTCCTCAAAGCTAAAAGCAACTTTTGATGTTATGATATGCTTAACAGATAAATAATGTACTTTGAATGTTATGTGCTCTCATTAAATGCATATTAAGCATTGCTTTATGATGTTGTGTTTTTAGTCACCTTTTATTGTACTAGTGAGGAACGCATATGTTTTAAGACATTTGTGACCTTATTGAACGTTTTATGTTTCTGTCCCATTCTGAATCACAGATCAGTGTACAGATGTAAACAGGCAGAGGTTGAACACCTCTTCATCTTTTAGTCATGTTGCAGTCAACAAGTGGAAATTGTGCTGTGTATGTAGGTTAGATATGCTACACCTCTTAAGAGACTGATAACCTCAGTGCATCCATTGCATTCCACTGACAGCAGTGTGTGAGCTTACTGACAGACCATCTGTCTGTCACCATTGCTGTGGATGCTATTGACAGGATGGCATTTAATGCTGGATGTCGTTTACAGCTTTAAAAATAAGTTTGGATAAAATAGGAAATAAAATATAAGTGGAATAGTTTTCTGACTGATACCCATTTCATCCAAAAATGAAAATGTACTCACCCTCAAGTCATCCAAGATGTAAGCCTAGATGAGTTTGTTTCTTCATCTGAACAGGTTTGGAGAAATTTAGTATTGCATCACTTACTCACCAATGGATCCTCTGCAGTGGATGGGTGCCGTCAGAATGAGAGTCCAAACAGCTGATAAAAACATCACAATAATCCACACCACTCCAGTCCATCGATTAATGTGTTGTCAAGTATTTATATAGCGCTTTTTGTGTCAAAGCAGCTTTACAGTAGTAAACAGGGAAACAGTGTGTCGATATAGTGCGAAATAATAGTCTTGTGAAGTGAAAAGCTGCATGTTTGGGAAAAAAACTGAAAAATCCATGATTAAGATGCTTTTCATTTGCCTCTAGCTAATTCTCTATCTGTAATACTGCTTTCTTGCCCCATCTGAATTAGGAGAGAAATATGCACCGTTTATAAGTGAAAACAGTCCAAAACAGCTCTAAAGAAAACTTTTGGTGGATTTTGATGTGTGAGGACAACAGGAGATGGACTTTTTCAGTGGAGGAAAAGTTATGAATTAAGGACTAGCATTTATGCTTAATAAAACATTAATTTAATGGACTGGAGTGTGGATTACTTGTGAATTATTATGATGTTTTTATCAGCTGTTTGGACTCTTATTCTAACGGCACCCATTCACTGCAGAGGATCCATTGTTGAGCAAGTGATGTAGCTAATGCTAAATTTCTCCAACTCATCTACATCTTGAATGGCATAAGGGAGAGTACTTTTTTAAAAAAAAATTTAGCAAATGTTGCTTTTGAACTTCTTCTTTTTTTTCATTATTTTTTAAATAGATTTTTCTATATTATTTAAAAAATAAAGTGTTGGATCATGATGAAGCGTCCGTTTTACACCCTTAATAAATGGAGGAGGGTTTTGTGTAATATTCATTTAGAAAAGCATGTGTTGCCGTACTGCGGGGGGATTTGAGCAGTGAGATTTCTGCCATGATCACATGATCTGAAGGCTTATGGAACCTTCCACGTCTGGTTGTGGAATGTGTGTGTTTGTCTTCGCTCCTGATGGTTCTCTGTCAGTCTCCTGTTGTTACTCTTTATTTTAACAAGGTTTAAATGTTATCCACAGTATTAGAAGGGAGTGAAGTCTGGCTCGAGGCTTGTGATTTTCTTTTATCAATGTTTTCTGAAATAAACTCGACAGACACTTTGACACCAGATTAAAAGTCATTAAGCAAAAATGGCTCAGTTAAGTGTGCAACACTGTGGAGAGAGATTTTGATATCTAATGCAGTGACTTTAAGACAGTCTTAAATGTGCAAATACATTTTGGGCCACTGTAAATCAGAATCAAGCAAAAGTTTGAATAGGCTTTTATTATAAACTTGTTCACAGTTTGAGCTTGTTGAACGTTATACCTTCCGTTTCTTTTCTGTTGTGTTTACACACCACTTTGTGGTCTTACCTGTGCTTTCTCTTTCATAAGTGTTTGTTGAAAAGAGCATCTTTGTTTGTGTCTTGTGCAAATCCGCACTTTTAAAAATAAAGGTTCTTCATTGGCCTCTATGGTCCTATAAAGAACCTTTAATATCCATAGAACATTTCTGTTCCAAAAGGTTCTATATAGTGGAAAAAAGGTTGTTTAGATTATAACGATATTAAGGGCTGTTCACTGAAGGAAACCAAAACTGGTTCTATGGCAGTCATGCTGTAGCATCCCTTTTGAAATCTTATGTTGTGCCACTAGGTGGCAGTAGCATATCACATACTGGTTGCCACACTATATTTCTATTAGAATGACATAACAGGACATTTATGTGCTTAATAGACGCTTTGTGACTAAATCAACTTACAATACGCAGCCCAAATCACATTAGCAGCAAGTAAAGAGTATGTTATGCTAGACCTTATTCACTTAAAAAGTTAAATACTGGCTGCTCAAGTTGATTTTTCTTTTGTTTGCCAGGACTTTTCCAGCTAACCTGAAATTATTATTTTTTTCAGTAAAATGTGAAATGTATATGGTTTTCTCTCTCTGTCATAGGTCCGCCCCGAGTGCAGATGGCTCTGGTGCTGCTGGGATGTCTGGGAATAACCGCAGACTGCAGCAGACGCAGGCACAGGTGGATGAGGTAAGAGGACACACCTGACACCATTTCCCAGTGTTCTTGGATGGATGGCCGTAAACAGTCGACTTGACTTCTGTCTCTCAGTGTGATGCGATCTTCTCAGGGATGGTTCCTTTGTGATGTGAACAGTTACATAAACACAGGACAACAAAATGTACAGTGACTAATGTGCTCATTGAAAATTCAAATGAGATTTTAGACTCCGCCCGTTGCAGACATGACTTATCACTGTAAAGCTATAATTATATAATATAGTTCCTTGTATACATGCCAAAAATCATTAGGATATTAAGTAAAGATCATGTTCCATGAAGATATTTACAAAATAATAATAAAATTACTGTAAATATATCAAAACTTAATTTTTGATTAGTAATATGCGTTGCTAAGGACTTCATTTGGACAACTTTAAATGCGATTTTCTCAATATTTTACTTTTTTCTTTTTTTTTTTGCACCCTCATATTCCAGATTTTCAAATAGTTATATCTCGGCCAAATATTGTCCTATCCTAACAAACCATACATCAGTGGAAAGCTGCAGCGCCGCTTCAATATATTGACCCTTATGGCTGGTTTTGTGGGCCGGGGTTCACATATATAGTAATTTATACACAACAATGTAGAACAAAATTGTTAAATTATTGTAAACATTATATTGAAAGGATATTGATTTGAATTATGGAACTGAATTGTTTTTGCCATGAATATAGCTATGGCGTTAAATCATAAATAAACAACAATGTAGATAAATATATTGAAGCAAAGCCCAGTACTTTTTTACAGGCAGAGGCTGTAACAAAAGCACAACTGTTTCTTCATTGATAATAATAAGAAATGTTTCTTGAGCAGCATATTGGAATGATTTCTGAAGGATCATTTGACACTGAAGACTGGACTGGTGCTAAAATTCAGCCTGTCTGGCCCACACAGTCCCCCATAAATGTTTTGCTGGGTTTAGGGCAATTGGAATAAATAAATGATTTATTAACTTAATAACGGACGAAAATAAATGATATTGTTGAATGCTTAATATTCCATTATATTGCAGGCTCTTAATTATTGAATTCATATTTTTCTGCAATTAAAGTTTATTAGAACTATTAAATTCTCCTTTGTAGTTGCCCAGAAAAGCTAATTCTTGAATCCACAGTTAACTGTATAGTATTAGTAAACCTTTATAAAAGTGACTTATTGCCTTTATTTGACCCAATATTTAATAGACTATCCACCTTTTTCTTCAACACAGAAGTAAGCCTATGGGTGACACTTCCGATTCATTAGCCGCTATAGGTAAATAATGAGAAGAATAACAACGTGCAGTAAACGGTAAAGCTGTTTGCACTACAAACCAGTGTGTTCATAATTAAGATAATACATTAAAATAATATGGTAAGACACACCGATCTTCAATATCAAGCAGCAAAACAAACTGTTTTGTACAGCAAAAAATGGAAGCTAGACCCATAGAATTTACAAATGGCCGCGTCCCATTTTCACGGCAAGAAAAAGGTGGATAAGTAGCCTATAATAATTTTCGTGACATTAATAATAAATATCATTAATGCCATATTTCTACAGTGTCAGTGACTGCATGTTAAATAGCCTAGGTGTGGTGCTGTGGATTAAATTGCTTATTTACAGTTTTGTACAGTTAACCTCTACACTTTAGTTTACATGGTCGGTGGTATTCAATCTGGTTTCCGCTAGCTTCACCACAGGGACTTTACTGTTCAAATATAAGTGTCGTGTGTGTCGAATTCAAATGGGCAAGCGCTGCTTATTATCACTTCAATAGAGCGCCGAAAATGTCGAGCTACAGTCGCGGGCGGGCGACACCGGTACGGTGTGGTCCAGCTGTTCTTTTGTGCGGTTTAATCAGGTAACTAATGGCTCGTTTCCACCGAGCGGTACGGTACAGTTCAGTATGCAGTTATGTCCGTTTCCATCGTCAAAAGTTGTGAATGGTACCAAAATAGCGAACCGTAGCACTTTCTTTGGTACCCTTCCGTTGGGGTACCTAGCACAGCAAAGGGTACCAAAAGGGTGGAGCTAAACTCACTGCAGATCATTGATTGGTTGACTAGAATCCTCACTTGTGCGTGATACAAGGGGATGAAGCGTCTTTCACTCGTTCCACTATGCTATCCATGAGTGTTGAGCTTATTTACATTAAAGTGCGCAAACACATAATTTTATATTTTCACACAGACAGTAAAGCTGTTTCTCAATATGCGTTCTTGTCTGTTCTTGTGGACTTGTGAAACATCATTGCCCAAAAACCAGCATAATTTTCAAAATATTACTGTTATTGTGTCATCAAATGAGTTTTTCAAGCGAGAATGTAGTTGTTTAAAACTCAAATCTGCGGTTTATTTATAAAGAGAGTGCCTATTTGAAAATTTGCTCTGCCGATTTCGGGGCTCCAGGCGATCACCGGGCGCTCAGTGCTCATGTATCCGCCTCGAGTGGCCTTAGCTCGGCTAGTCCTTCTGGCTCTGATGTCTCTGTACTGATTAAACATGAGATATATTTAACAGGCAATCGTTGATCTCATGAATCTATTATTTGTTCCTAATCATATCGTTTTGGCTGGGCACTAAGTTATGTTTAACTTTATATATTTATTTTGAACTTTACTGTAGTAGCCGGCAAGATAATGAAAATAGGCCCCACTAGTGTAAAAATTGTCATAGCAATTTGACGAGTAAAGAGAAAGCACATAAAATGGCAATTTCAGTCATTTAAAAATGTGTAATAAGTGTTATACAAACAATATACATATGTAAAAATATAAAATAAATTGAAGTCCAAGTGAGCTTGAAAAATAAATAGATATACATGAAACACAAATAGAATAAAATATAAATGGATTATACACAAAAACTAAATAAAATAAACAAAATAAACGTCAGTGTTGAGTTCTGCACTCACTGGTTATAACGTAACTTTGTGAGGTCATGATGAATTAAAGAGAGTGACAGCTTTTTAGTGATTATAAAGTAAAGCTCTTTGTACCATAGCAATGAACGGCACAAAAATATTATGGTTAGGCCATATGTATATATAATATTAAGGTTAGATCACGCTCCCTAATTTCAGTAGCAACCTCAGTGATTTGGTTCTGGAGCCAGGTCTGTAATTAGTTAAGGTAACATGCTGAAATGGCTCAATTGTCTGTGATCAGGCATCATTGCATTTATAAAACACATTTTAATACTAAAGCAGGCAGAACATCATTTTTTTTCTTCTCCATAAAGATAGCGTTTGGATTCCATTTCTACCACAATTTCACTTTAATCGCTCTGTCATTCCTTCATTTCAGTTCCAAAATCTGAACTGGAACTAGAAAAGTATGTTTAAAATTCAAGTCGAACACACCTTGACAACCTCGTGGCCAATTTTCGGCAATCGGCACACCGGGAAAAGCTCGGGTGCTCCCGATGGCCAATCAATTCTAGATCTACTTTTCCTTTCCTCCACAGCCAATCACGTCGGGCCGTCAATCCGCAGGCCCTCGGGCTTCAGCCAAGCCTAGCCCTTATGTTAATCCGGCCCTGTTGGTGAGCATAAGAGACAAAAACATAAAAGTAAAATCCTACCAACCCCAAACTGGTAGTGTTTGTATGTATGTATGCATACATCCATATCACATTTGATTTAAGGTAAATTATATGGCATTTAAATAGCATAGAATGTTACAGAAGGTGCTACTTTCTCTTTAATTCTCTGTCTCTCTTTTCTTTCTGTGCGACTCTTCCCTAAAGTGCGCCGCATAATCCGTCAGCAGTTTTTTCCACACAATTTCTGCAGCTCTCCGCAGTCGTATTCATGATTTCTGTTCAAGGCAGTTTATACCAGGACATATGTAGGTCTCACTTTACACCCGTTGACCTCTCCCGTCAGACGTCTTCGTTCAGTCTGGCGTCAGCTCATAGGCTGCTGGCCGGTTATGTAACACCCCGTCACTATGATTATGCAAGTGAAACATGGATCTGCACACGCTGGCTCCCATCCCACACTGTTCTTTCTTAAAGGGGTGGAGCTACATCATCCTGCAACAGGGTTTGTGGAGCACTAGAGCATATATGAGGAGGCTATGTTTGTGCGCTGTTGCCATTGACTTTGTTATGTAATTCTATTATAAGGGGATTTTTCATGCTTTCCATTACTTAAAACATCTGCTGAAGACGTAAGGATCATTCACATTGAATATAAGCAACAGGATGTGATGTCATTCTCTAGGGCTTCTGTTTTTGATAAACAATAAATCAGAAATAAATCTAGACACAGTCTCAGAAAAATGGCTGCAGTAATCTCATTTTTCATGGTGTCGTCTTCAAATTTGAAATATGAACTCATGAGACATGTGACGTTCAACCCATTACTTTACTGGATTGTGCCAGGACTGATTTCATGTATTCATGTAAAGGCACTTCAGTGTCTATAACTTTTATTTTTTTTTATCTTTTTGAGCATTATCAACTCTGGAAGATGGATAGTAAAGCCCAAAGGGTCTTCTTTCCAAAGAAAGTTCGGTAGATCATTTTCAGCCGAGTCCCAAAATTGGGGGTGCAGGTTAACAGGTTAAAAAAAAAAAATCCTACTGGCCCCAAACTTTTCTATATGTATGTATAAGCTGACAGCACTACAAAGCTGCAGATGCTGGATGTGTTTATAGAACAAACCATAATAATTCTGGCACAGACTGGTTTCACAAATGTTGGATAATCCTAAGAAAAAGTTTATCTATCCTTGACCTAGTTGGACAAATCATGCCTCAAAGAATATAATTGTATTTTGTATTCACTTTTTGTTGTTGTGGTTTTCGCCAGCAACAAAATATTTGTCTTCTGTCACATTGTTCTGTGAAATCTCATTGGTCCAAAGTCTTACTCTATCCTACTTTATCAAATATGGTCAGATTTACTGTGATTTTGTTGTATCAACAATGTTGATGTGTTTCTCTAAGTGCTGTTAGTTTAAAGTGCTGCACCGGTATTCAGACAGCTGTTTGTACACATGCATGGCACCATTCCTTCACCTTTTCCAGCCCTAGTTTTTCTAAGACTCCTCTCGTTCCTCTAGGTGGTGGACATCATGAGAGTGAATGTCGATAAGGTCCTGGAACGAGACCAGAAGCTGTCCGAGTTGGATGACCGTGCCGATGCCCTGCAGGCCGGTGCTTCCCAGTTTGAGACCAGCGCTGCCAAACTCAAGAGGAAATACTGGTGGAAGAACTGCAAGGTAATCATTTTTCTCATATCTCAATAAAGAAATATACTTAAAAATAAGACATTTTAAGCCTATTGAATTGACTAAAGGTCATTACTTTTAAAAAATATTTCTATACTAAAAATATAAAAAGACGCAAAAGTATCGCAGAGTGGTCCCATGCAGCATGTGCTGTATTCCAAGTGTTGTGCGGGTATACGATAGGGTTTGGTGAGAAACAAATGAAAATGTAACGTTATCATACGAAAATCTTGACTCGGTTTGTCTCGGTGCACAACTGCGCTTTCATGAAACTCTTTAGCGCCGCAGTTCACTTCAACTCGCTCAGGACAAGCAAAATCAAGATTAATAAAATGCTAAATTATATTTCAATAACATTTGAACTTAAGGCACCAACGTGACAATGTGTATTTGTTTGTTGTCTTTACAGATGTGGGCCATTTTGATAGCTGTGGTACTGATCATTATTGTCATCATTATCAGTAAGTATCAAAGTGTTCGCAGCCTCTTTAACTCCCGTACATGGGCAGCAAACTGAGAGATTGATCATGAGATGAGTTTGAAGAATTCATTTGATTGCACTGCTCTTTTTCGCTTTCAGTCTGGTCACAGCAGTCATAAAGACAGAAATGCGGTTATGATTGGAGGAGAAGATCAGGATATGAAGGAGTATCAACCTGGGAAAGAAGAGAGAGATGATGATGAATGAGTGCTCTTCCAATACGTTCTAACCTGCTGATTTTCAAAAGCATATCTTGTAAACTATCCTCAATGTTTGTTTTCTTTTTATAGGTTTTGTTTTTAATGACTAGGATTTGAATATGTTCCTGAATGCCATTTCCAAATACATCTAACACACTCCTCTGTGCAAATAACTGACCGTGTACAGGTTACAAAATGATCCATAACACGCATGCTTTCATGATATTATGAGACCAAAACTCTTGTGAAAGCCATCTGATCTCATTGATAAATCCCTCATGGACTCTTGTAGTGGAAGGCCGTAATCAGACACTCTTGAGTCTTTCTGGGCCAACAAGACAAAAGAGCCTTTCCTGAACAACCACAGACGTGCCTTTAAACAACTCCACTGCCATCCTGTAACAACAGCACAGAACTTTGCTCTGATTTTACTCAGAATATCTGCACAAAAATTATATATATAAGTTTGAGATATTATTAAAAGATTGAATTTCAAAGTGATAATTCACTAATAATTTAACTGCATTATGCGTATTGCCTTATGTAGAAATAGTTTGCTTGGAAATATCTTTGCTTAACGAGGATTTCAGTAGTATTTTGGTGTTTTCTTCACCTCTCGCTCACGGTGCCAAAACATTTGTCTATCGGAGCTTTTTTGTATGTATCTCTATGTTTCACATGTGTATAAATTGTAAACAAGTGCAATTCTATGCTTGTGGCCTTACGAACTGTTAAGCCTGTTGAATTGCCCATGTTGGCTTAATAAAACACGGATTTAACATCCTTAAGTGTGTATAAACACTTTTTATTGCTTTTACTCACAAAGGCTGCATGGATTATATAGCTCATGCTCCAAATCACCTTTTCTCTCAGATACTGTATTCAGAGTTTGTTTGTCTTCGAGGAGAAGGGTGTTCTGATGTTGTTGTGCATCTTGACCGTCCACTGCTACCTTTGTGCTGGTTTAATTCAGTTTGCAATCGTCTTTCAAGACAGAAGTGCACAACATGTACCAGTAAAACAGCCTTTATCTCTCAAAACAGCTATAGACTGAGGGGTTTCAACAGAAAGAGGTTTCTTTCTGGCCATTTATGAAACCAAACTTAAACTTTGAAAAGTGTACTGCATACTTAACTGCAAAATCAAAAGACATTGTATTGTGATTAAGATAATAAAGGCTTTTCTGTACTGAATTAAAGCTCTAGAATGATTTCTTTAAGGTAAAGTCATGGTAATAAGTGCTTCTTCGGTGAACAGCAGAATTGTGTGATTGATATTTCTCAATTTTGAGTTTATATCTCAGTTCTTTTTTTCTTGCAATTCTGAAGGGGAAAAAAGTCAGAATTGAGATAAAAAGTTATGAGTTTCCTTTTTTCACTTATTTATCCATCTATACCATGGAAACAAGCACCTATGTGTATCTATCTAGCCTATCTGGATGGACATTAAGCATACAACATATCTCATATCTGCCTCTAGGATAGTAAAGACTCCAACCAAACATAATTTCCCTATGCCCCTTTAAAATGGCAATAACAGTAGATTTGGTGCATGTACAGACGTCGAAGTATGTGTTAAAAAAATACAACAAAATTGATTGGTAATATTATACAATACAAAATGTTGAATCCTCTATTGATGTTGAATGTTTGTTTATCAGCCAGTGTTTATCATGAATTACTATTCAGTAACGTTACCATGGTATATTTCAAATTAACAAGCACGCTATCTTCACAGTACTTTCTGGTTTTGTTTTTTGTTCTGCGGGTTTGGTTCAGATTTTAACAGTCACGAAATTTTTCTCTTTTCACTGACTTATTTAACAATGAGTACAAGTCAAAAATAAATAAATAAAAGGCCCAAAAAGTATTTTTGTCCGCGCGAGCTCTGCGAGTTTAACCGTGCGCGAGATGCATGTACAAAAGCATTCCTGCGTTTTAACGGCGGTCATGAAAGTAGATCAGGACGCAAACGGTAATCTACTTTATTCCAGGCCGCGACGCAACGTATGGGACACGCCCCGGTGTAGTCACGGCAGTTTACGGTATTTTACGTTTTTCATCGTGTTATTTAATAAAAGTAATCGCACCCATACAGTGTGACTTCATTTAACACGGGGGCGGCGTTATAACGGTTCTTTACCACGCGAGATCTCCGCTGCTACACCATTGTTTTCATCTGTTGCATAACATGGTTTTACACGTGAGTCCAGCCGCATCCCCAGCTGGGCTGCCGTCGTGACCACGCCCATCGACCAATCAGACTGTCACGGGGAAACGCTCCCGCCAATGGGAGTCGAGCAGGCGTGGCTCCGGTCGGCCAGATTCACGTGGTGGACCTGATGTGTTGCGTTCCGGTGGAGTAATGGAGGGACGTACGAGAAACTGGAGCAGGTGATTATTGAACATAAACATCAAGTAAGTCCTCATCTTTAACGCGTCTCAAGAGCGCAGAATACATTTATACATATACTAGTGCTGTGATGTTCAGGAGAGTTTAATAAGACAAGAAACGCGTCATTCGAGACCTGTACGATTAACAGCAACAATTTAAGGTATGCCACAATATAATTACGTTATTAATTATCTATATCATGTGACTATCAACATTCACTTCTGAAATGTGAAATATTTAATAGTCTGTGTTTGTTCGTGAAACATTGCGTTAGGTTTTGCATTTAACTGAGCGCATGCGCGCTGCGCGTCTTATATGCTGAATGATATAACTTGTATTTCTCTCAAAAGTGTATGTTTTTGTCATGTTCGCGGGTCTGTGTGAGATTTACTGGTCAGATAGCGGGGTTTACGTGATTATCTTTCTGTAAGCAGACTCGTGGCCGTGCATGTGCAATGGCGGAGGCGAGCGTCAGTGTCACACAGAGTGTTATTCTTGTCTTGTGGGTTTGTTATGAATGTAGAAACTGTGAAGGATGTTTTTTTTTTCTTAAGTGAATCCTAAATGGTGTTTTAATTGGCCAAGTCAGATAGTGGGGGTCTGTAGTTGCTTAATATCAAAATATTATGTACATTTGCATGAGCTAGAATAAGTTATCATAGGTTTTTCACTACTGAGGTGGTTCTTCAGAAATTAGGAGTCTTATGAATGAGCCAGGAAAGTGTTTTGTTATCGTTTATTATTCAACATTTGATATTGATTGTGCATAACCACCTGTATCCTGTTTAAACAATGTTAATTTAGGAATCAGTCAGAATTACACAGTCATGGAAATGTGTTATGTATTTTCTCATGGATGCTGCCGCTGATTAGAAAGCAGAGTGATGCAGATGCAAACTAATGCAGCTTTGAACAAATATTTCATGCAATATTTACTGAAATTCCATATTTCGAGAAACTACATATTATCGAGGTATCGGTGAAACTGACACTGTTAATTTGGCAAGTCTGGTTATCAGATAATCAGGCAATTGTAAGGAAAAATGTAATATTAGCAATATCATACATTAAAGAAAGCAAAATAATGTCCAAATAATGTTTTTGGTAACACTTTACTTAAAACCTAGCTATTG